>NC_086179.1:20253945-20878945 GCF_023053635.1 Elgaria multicarinata webbii | reverse complement strand
AGAAAAATAACATTGCAATCCTTCTGAGAGAAGCAACTCACCAAGCTGTATTTTGTTTTTATGACACTTTTTATCTATCCTTCGTATGTTTTGATGTTGATTTTGCTGGTCTGTGACTGTAATAAATAACAATGTAATGTATTATCCACCGGTGAAAAGTTCTCTCCTGAGGCAGAAATGGTCTACGAGCTACCTGCCTTTGCTGGGTGATCTGATGGACTAAATGGAGGCTGGGAGGCCGTGATTGCTAAAGCCAAGGGAAGGGAGATTTCTCTTGGAGCCAGTGCTGGGTGGTTAAGTGTCCAATAAAGAAATGTCACATATCCCTTCACTGCTGATCAGTCACCTTTTCAGGGTAGCAGGCAGAACTTTTCCAGTGAGAGATAATAGTGCAGGCCTCTGTGCTGTGTGCTTAAGAATGGGAGGAGGTAGGTAGGTTTTAGGACTGTGTTTGACTTGTGGTTTGACTCCTCTGAAGAGGAGGAGAATGTTTGTGTTTCCTGTCCCGTTTCTATAGCCGACCAGCAGTAAGAGAACCAGTGCTCAGCTGCTGCAAAGGTATTTGGGATAGCAGCTGGGTATTTGCAGTAGGGTGGGGGAACAATCCAACCTTAGGTGTAGCAAATAGAAATTGTTTTGCTTGCCTGTGAGCTGGATTCTGGCTTGTTCAACAAATTATGGCAAAATCTGTGGCTTAGTGTTACATCTAAACATGAATACTGAAGTTCCATAAAAGAGATGTAAACCTGCAGTATGGCATACCTCTGCCAACCAAAACATGAAAAGAATCAACAATGCTAGACACTGTTTGGCTAAAATGGGCTGCATCTAGTGTTTAATATTAGAAATGATACCATAAAAGAGTGAAGGACTGAAACATGTTCTTAAAGTTAGGGATATTAGCTTTGGGGTTGATATGAGCTTTCAAAAACAGGGAGGACGCAAACATAGGAGCTTGCTTTAAGCTTTCCCCATGTTGGAGGATGTTAGCAGTTGCTTCTTTTTTTTCTTTATCCATATAGAGCAATGTTTGTCTTCACTGTGGAGAGGGTTATTGAGACATCGTAACCAGGCTTGGAATCAGTGTGTTATGTAGCGTGGAACTAGGGCTTTGGTAGTGACCAGGTTCAGATGATATGCTGCAACTTGTTGGTTATTTAACCCACAGGCACCCTGCTTCTTTATGATCCCTTCACTTTTAATAAGAGCAGGTTTGTAGCCAACTGCACAGGCAACATTTCAAGATCTTGGAAATAAAAGGAGTTATAGGCAAGATTTATGGCTTCTGTTTTCTAGCTTCTGCCTGCTGCCTTCACGGTGCACACCTTCCTTAGATACCATAGCCCTTACTGAAATATTCCAGATGAGCACGCATTCTGATCTTTGTAAGATCTGTGGAACAGGGACTTATTTACCAGTATCAGCATTGAGTGAATTCTACTTTCCTTTTCATGTGGATGGTAAAGCAATTTCCAAGCAGTTTTAGAACTTGGACTTGGCATTGCAGTCTAATCACACTTTTTTTGGTGTTTACAGCTGATGGCACAGTTGACAGTGGGCAGGGATCTTCTGTCTTTACTGAATCGTGTGTGAGTAGCCAACAGACCGCTTCCTATGGTTCCCAACATGAACAGTCTATTCCTACAGTTCCAGCCCCAGGGTATGGAGTTCCTGTTGGCCAGCCACAATCGCAACAACCTGGAGGATACCAGACACCTTCAGTGGTAAGCATGAAGCTGAAGTAGCAGAGCAAATACTGTGTGGAACCTTGCTCTGTATTCATGAATATGTGTACACTTTTTTTAAAAGCTCTAATCTGAAGCTTGAATGCATGTGCAGATATAGGCCTGGTGCTCATGTAACAGTTGCAAATCGTGGGTCAGTTAAAATGGCACATTGCACAGCCATTTTGAATATTCAACTCCCGAATGGGGGTTGCTAAGTGATGTTCTGAACCTGGACTTTATAGGTTAATTGTGGGTTAAACAGCTCACAGCTAACCTACAGCTAGGTTTATTTCGTGAGTAACCTACAGTGTCCGGATTTGGATGTTGTGTAACAACCTCTGATCAGGAGCTGACTATTGAAAAAGGCTGTGGGGTGCACCTGGTATGCACTGCATTAAATCATGGGTTACTTAATTAACCCATGATTTATTTATTTATTCTTACATTCCTATAGCAGAAGCTCTCTGGGCGATTAGCCACCGTTATGTGTGAATAACACCCAACTGTATGGGTGTGAGTGTGTATATAACTACATGTGCCAGGATTTAGTATGCCTTTTTCTGATGCGTCAACTGAGGGAGGGAATATCTATGATGTGAATGTATGAAGGCACCAAAACTTGGGATAGATGCACAACATGTGCTGTCAGCAGTAACATGACCATTCATTTGCTTATATTGCCTATATGGGTACCTGGAGTCATACTTAGCTTCAAGTATTGTTGAGCTGCAGGTACAATGAATGCTGTGTGAGTTTCTGGTTGAAAAGTCATATTGAACTAAAAAAAAATAGCTGGGTGTGTTAAGAGAAAATGTATTGTAAATTTTTAATTACAGCAAGAGAAGGTAAGGATTCCTTAACCATTATAGAATGCTGCATGCAAACACTGCAGTTTTAAACGAACCCACTTCTGTGTTGCCATTTATTTATAGCTTGCATTTAATTGCTCATGGGCACAATTACCTTTCCCACTTCATCTGTTCATTTGTGTTACCCTTTATTTGGTACCCTTTTCTGGTATGTTTTCAGAGCTGACTTTGGGGATCTTCTAGAAAATCACTCCTTAAAATATTTTTAATGAAACTTGCTGCTTGTGGAGCCTGGAAAGGCAAAAAATGTAACTGGTCCTCCAATAACTGACCCATACCTAGAGGATGCAGCATTTCTGGTTTGGTAATCTGCACTTTTATGGCTATTCAGTCCTGTGAATCACATTGGCAAGAGTTACTGTAGAAAGTAATTTTTCCTTGAAGGAAGAATCTTGCCAGTCTTTACAAACAACACCTTTTCAAATGCACTTATGAAGTTTTGTGCCCTTTTAAACCCATGATCAAATGAGACATTTCAGACTTTTTCTTTTCTTTTTTAATTTGGCTCACATCATTTTAGTTCCTATGTTTCAGTTCGAGGACATAGCTTGGATCAATAACCCATTAAGCAATCTTCACATGCCTTGCTTCAAGGTTGAATAATCATGGCTAATACTAGGGGGATATTTTATTTATTTGTTACATTTCTTTAATGTCCAACAGCCTAAGCTCTTTACATGCTAACAGTTCTTCTAAGCAGACCAGCCTTGGATGATGAATCGAGGACTTCCAGAAAAACTTTCATCAGGACCATTCTGGAAGTTTCAATTCTGAGTGCAGTTTCATTGGGAGAGAAGAGTTGGGAACAGGCAGATCTTTTTTTTTTTTTAAAGAAGCTCTAGGAAAATGTTTCGAAAGAAAGGACCTGGCTGCTGGAGGAACTATTACATTAAAAAAAATCTAGGCATGAATTTGTTTGATCAAAAAAAAAATAAACCAATGACCACTGGGGTATAGGCAGTTTGCAGCAACTGTCTTCTCTGATGAAGTCCTCTCCTAGAAGACTGTCTGACAATCATCATTAAAATTAAAGGTTTATCTTGTTCCACTGTTTTTGATGTGGATGATTCTTGATGTCTTATAATTCTTGACTGAATAAAGAACTAAAGGTATCCAGTCAAATCTTTATTTAGGAAATCAATTCACTTTAGAAAGAAATGTGTGGTGTTTCAGCAAAAATAGTTGCACTAAAATTTGGAAAGAAGGAACACTTCTCTGCACGTAGCATATTTCCCATTCCAAACCAGTGTAAACATCCCCTCCAGGCCTTTCAGACATCAAATTTCTTGGTACTGGAAACCACTTTGGCACATCCTGATGGAGCTGAGTACTGAGAGCAGATACCCTCTTCTTGCATATATGTAAACTGTGTGTGGCTCTAGTAAAACTTGACAGTTGAAGAAAATCCTGCAGTCCTCTGAGGTGCACATAATCCTCTCTCTTGTATGTGATGTCACTATCATATTCCTTGGTAACCTATACGTTATGATGAGAATTGCCCCTTTGTCATGAATGTGTCTCCCTCAGTTCCAGCTCATTAGTCATGTGATTTGTGTTCACTTCTTTTTGTTTCCTTCCTTAGCCTCAGCGTGGCTGTAGCATGTCAGTGTGTGCTTCCCCCCTTTCTTTCCCCCCTCTGTCCCAAATCCCTGCCAGTGCTCCCTCCACTCCACCGTCTGTGTTGTCTGCACCACTTTCTCCTTCCTACCTTCGGACTGCCCCTGAGGAAACTTTTGGTGAAAAGCTTTCCAAAGCCTTGGAGAGTGTCCTGCCCATGCACACCGCCTCTCCACGCAGTCATCGGCGTTCCAGCCTGCCTTCCCTCTTAGTCAACCCTGTATGTCACTTTATGCCTCCTGCCACATTGAAGATAAGTCACCACTAAATACATCCTGGCTTCATTATTGGAATTTGACCAGAAAGAAAAGGGGACTGTGTTTATCCTGTACTACTGGAAAGTTGATCTTTTTCTTCCAAAAGCTGGGAATTCACCCAAAGCTTCAGGGTTAAATATACCATTGGGTAAAGGGAGCACCCTGGAAATTAGTCATAGTTTCATATATTTGGATAATCTGTTCTCCACTTTGATCTCTGGGCAGCAACTAGTAATTCTGCAATTCATATGTAGCTGGCTACAGCCATTACAGTGGCTGCATTCGCACATAATACTGAGCCATGGTTTATGTTAACCATGGTTTTTTGCTTTAGTCATAAATTGTCTTACAGATGAGCTGACAAAACATGGCTTGTTTTCCCTATTTCTGGTTTGTTTCTCTCCCGAAAATTTTGCTAGCCTCCAGACTTCATTTAATTTTGTTTTCAGGCTGCTCTTGCTGGGCTCCTCTGTTTCAGGACAGAGAAGAGTGCAGACAAGCCAAGGATAAGACACAGTTATGGGTTCAGACATTGCTGCAGCCCATGGTTTAAACAAGTCAGACTTTGGAAAACAAAAGACAAACCATGAATTCCATGGTTTGTTTGTGGGGATGGGTTCAGAGGTGACAAGCTAGATTTCAGTAAACTACACCATGGCTTAGTGTTATGGGTGAACCAGGCCAGTGTCATTGATTATCATGGTGGTGCATCTGTGTGTGAATGCTAGCTGTCATTTAAGGGGAAAATAAGTTTCTAGCCCTGAGCATTATGGAGAAAAGTTCTTTATGAACAATCAATATTGCTTAAAGACTCAGCTAGCTGAAATCGCACCTCCCTTCTCTTTTATATGGCTCTTAATTTCTGTCCTATAATGTCTTCTCCCACACTTGAGATTTCCCCTCTCCTTCCTTGATGCTAAAATATTCAGAATTCTTTGAGCCCAAATACTTGTAATTTTGCAATACTCTTTGCAGAATTGGGATAGATACTGATTTTCTTCTTTGTGGCAAAACAATATTTAGTTTGATTATAAATCAGTTAATTCACAAGATCACTAGGCATTTGTTTTGTTCTGGAGACTATCTAGTGAATTTTATGCCATAGTATTAGAACACATGTGATTGTGTTTCTCCCACTTGAGTAGGATAATGGCTTTCCTATTAATTTGTGCTTGTTTTCATCGAAGTGAATTTCCATTAGAACAAGGAAGGAAGTTAGTAACTTTCCTACAGCACAGAAAAAACACCTTGCTTCTAGTCACAAAGAATTTGCAAGATTAATCCTACTCTCTCTTATTACTGTGTCATATGAGAATTTGCTGCTGCTTTTCCAGAATTATAAGTTAAATCTTTGACGCAGTGAGCTCAAGGACTCATAACATTATGGAGAAGGGCAACTAAATATTTATGTGTTCTTTATACATCCCACTAATGTTTGTGGGAAGACTTTGTATATGAAGTAGGGGATTAGGAATCCAGTCTGTGGTGCACTCATTGTAGCAAATGGTATTTTAAAAAACCTCAGAGAACGATCAGTAGGTTTCTGAAGCTCCTGAAGCTCTTCTTCATTCCAAGATTCTAAGCAGAATCTCTTCCTTAGTCAATTAATTTTCAGGAACTACATTGCAAAAGTATAGTATGTATTGATGAATAACCATGTTTTCATGTAAGGAAGTCATTTAACCAAATTGTTGATATTACTGGGAGGAAAAGCAGCTTCTAACAAAAGCAAATACTCCTATAGGCACCAATATCGACCATGGATGTATTTAATGGATATATGTATATAACACTAAAAAGCATTTTGTGTGCTGACCATGAACTAAGCGTAGCCATTCTATAAGGTTACTAAAGAGAGCTGCCTATTGAGCTGAACATGCTAATATGCTTCTATAATGTGTGAATTACTTGTCTTGTTCATGTCAATACAGCCTCAGTCCATGGTGCATCCGTGTGGGGGAACCCCGACGTTCCCAGATTCCCAGGTATTATTTCCAACCGTTCATGAACGGCCAGTGTCTTTCTCGCCACCACCCATCTGCCCTTCGAGGGTGGCCATTTCTCAACGGCGCAAGAGTACCTCCGTCCTTGAAGCCCAAACTTGCCACTTCCAGCCCTTGCTCAAGACTGGTCAGAGTGTATTTCTCTCTGGTGGTAGTCCAACAACTTGGACACCAGAGGCACGGGTGACAATGAGTGCCACAGGTCACAAATCTACAGGAGAGCACATGCAGGCTAACCCTGTGTTTGAGTCTGCTCAAGTGTTGGCTGATTACAGACCCGGACAAGCACCTTCAACAGATGCTACAAACATCTTGACTCAAGAAGCAATGTATTTAGTGGGCATGCACTACCAGTCCCAGTTGCCAGAACACTATGATACGGTATCCCATAATTTCCATGGGACTGAGCAACATTTGCTACAGGCTCCTGAACAGAGAAATTTGCAAGGTGGCCCTCTTCAGAGTTCTGCTCTTGAGTATCAGCCAGGGCAGGCTCTTCTGGCAAGACAAATCCAGAACTTGAGGCTGGATTCTGGAATGAATCCACCGTCGCCATTGTCTAGCACATCAGCACCATTGAGTGCAGATGCCACACAGATGAATTTTCACCCAGTATTTGTTCCTCATTCTGCACCTGCCATACTCACTCACAGTGGGGATGGCCGAACAAGTTGTGTGTTTGAGTTCCATGTTCAAGCATCTAATGTGACTGCAGGAGAAGGTACAGTCCTATCCCAACGCGTTTATAGAAATCGTCGAGGCTCTACAGATTTTAATCAGGAGGAATCCCCTCAAGCAACTCTACAGCCTGGTCGCCTTCAGCCTGTAACAGAGGAGCAGTGCAACTATCTGGGCCCTGAGTTCATGTTGCCTCGAGGCAGTTCTTTTCTACAGAGCTGGCCAGAAGGTAGCCCAGGATACTCCAGTGACTCGTCACAGTTGACTTCTTCAGATACTAGTGATTTTCTGTCTCCCCCTCCCAGTGGGGCATCTGCATCATATGGCTTAGACTTGTCTCTGCCTGCTTCCCAGCTGGCTCAGAAGGTATTTCCAGATTCGCAGATCTTCTTCCACTTCCCACAGGGAACTTCATCTCAGCAGACATTCTCGACACTGGTTTCATCAGGATCATCCACACTCTTTTCTCAGGTTACAGGAATAAATACTTTGAAATTTTCTTGGGGTTTTAGTTTTCCTTGTCAGCATAGTGCTTCTTATATTCCTTGTTTTGTTCAGAACTTTCCCTAATCTCCTTCCCCCCCCACACAAGTTATTCCAACATTGGAGATTGGAATTCTTTGTCCCCAGAAATGTGTTAGTTGTTAAAACTCTTCTGATCCTACCTTATTAGGAGTGTCCATGTGGTCAGTATATGTAATGTGTGTGTAAGGCTGGCAAAACCTTGGCATGTGGGGCTGTTCGAAATAGTAACAAATGCTACTCCTTAAACAATATTGAAAAACTTTCTTTTTACTTAACTGATGCTCACTTTGGATGCTCAGGTAAGTGAAATTCAGACTGTTCAGATGTTCACAGCCTGAAAATGTAGTAGACTAGATCAAGCAATACCATTTTTAAAACACGAATCAAAATAGTACTTCAGTATTGGCTCTATATGCGTATTTGCAGAAATAATAACTTTTTAACATGTCCCATGTAGACACATGTGGGATAGAAACTTCATGTTGTATACAGATGATTAGAATTTAAGATAGTTCAGAAGCTGCCCACTGTATGCACATGTGTGTTTTTCCTATCATTGTGGTGTAAGTTAACGGGCAATTTCTGGGCCAAATTACTTCCCTAAATAATGACATATGTCCACCCCACATTAGATATATGAAGGCTGAGGAAAAATGCTTTCCCCTGATCTTCGTCTATAAGGACTTAAAAAAAAATGCAATGGAAAACTAATTTTAAGGGACATTAAAAAGAACCCCTATGAAAATTTTCTCTTTTGGGATGAATGAAATACTCTATAAGACAAAGTTTTGCTTACATAAAAATCTTCTTACTATATATTTTGATCTACCACATTACAGAATGACAGCTCCCATGAATATTGTAGATGGTTAGAACACTAAGGGCACAATCCTAGGCATGTTTAGACTGAAAAAAGCCCTACAGTTCCCAGAATTCCTCACTAGCACGGCTGGCTGGGGAATGCTGGAGTTGTAGGACTATTTTCTGTCTAAACATGCCTAGGATTGCGCCCTAAAATACTTTCAATGTAGTTAAGTTTAAATCAAGTTGCTAGCCCTTAATGTAGTGGAAATTTTCTCTCCATCTAATACTTCCTTTTGTTTACCACAAAATTTGTGGTTTCTACTTTCAACTTTTAATTCCCCCCCTTTTCAGGTGGTAAAAATGAGATACCTGTACTTAGGTAACGTAGTATGCGCAGTTTAGTAGCATAGGGTGCAGCAGTTTGTCTTCTGAATAAACATACATAAAATTGCTCTGTAAATTTCATAAATATGTCAAATATTACAATTGTATATGCTAAGTTATAAATGACGTGTTTTCAAGCGGTAAAATCAGTTCAGGTTTGATAAGAAGGTAAGTATTGCATATATTTCATTTTCTCCAATTGTATATGCTAAGTTATAAATGACGTGTTTTCAAGTGGTAAAATCAGTTCAGATTTGATAAGAAAGTAAGTATTGCATATATTTCAATTTTCCCCACCCCAATGTCCATTTCTTTCAGGGGAAAAAATCCCCCCTCCCCCATGCCAAATACATTTCTGGCAATTTTACATCTCTGCCCCAAATTTACATCTCTATCCCTAGGTGGGCATGTATGAGCAGTGCTGTAAATAAGACATGTGAATCTGGCCTATCCTCCCCTTCACCTCCCCCCTCCCTTGGTGAAGTGACCCTCCAGCAAAACTCTTTGCTGGTCAGAGTGTATGGTCTCTGGTCAAATTGGTTTTGAAACACTTCAAAAATTAGCAAAACGTGTTTGATCAAAGATTAGCAGGACAAAGCAAATTGATGTGTGTCATAATGAAGGCTGTATTATACCACCTTCAGGTCTTCCCCAACCTGGCACCATCACCCCTAGTATGGACAATGTTGATGGGGATGATGGGAACTGTAGTCAACACATCTAGAGGCACCAGGTTGAGGAAGACTGGAATACAAGTTTTTTTTTGTAAGGCAACCCTCAAAGAAGAGTAAATTAGAGAATGGTTTTAAGTTCTCCTTGTCACTGGCATAAACTAGTACAACCATTGGTAGCCAGCACCATGTGATGGTAGCCCAGCTGCATGCTATGGAGTCTGTGGGGTTGGTTGTTAGATGTTGTGAGACAGGTATTGGAAAGTGCAAAATAAATGAAAGCAAAATTATCTTGCTACTTTCCCTTTAAGATTTGGGAAGGATTATAAGAGAAACTGGTTGTCTTATAGCTGTGACATAAGTTTTATAAACATAGAGATATTGAGAGTTTGGTGGAGTGGAGTGGCTAAGTGTTGGGAAGGCCCTGTGAAACTCACTAGGTGTGTTTAAGCAAGCCACTCTCTGTAGGTGGCTGCAGTGGGAGGATAATAATCCTGGCATACTTTACGGGGCTGGTGTGTGGATTAATGAGGTAATGTATATGAAGCCTTAGAGGATTTAAAATGCTATGTAGATGTCAAGTATTTATATGTGAAGTGTTGGAAGTAAATATTTTTCTAAGATCAGAATCCTACTTTTCACTGAAAGCAATATTTTAATATCAAGAGCAAAACTATCCTTCTGCTCACGTTGTATTGGTGACTTCTTTCTTGTAGCTATTTTACTGGGTCCTAGTAGACTCTGGACCAGATAACTGAGGCCCAGCAATGCAGCATTTACAAGTTCCTTTGTGGTAATTGTAAATTGAAGAAAACAATAAAAGTGGAAAACTATTTGCAAAATGAATGTAAACAAGAGTGAAGTAGCTTCTACTTGAAGCACTTAAAGGTAGTTCCAAATCTCTCAGGATGTATCTTGCATGCCATTTTAAGAAATAAGTGTCGTCGCCGTCCCAGGATGACCGGAGTTCTGCCCTATATTTTTTACTGACTGTGAATTTGTGTATGTAATATGCTTGTTTATAACAGTCCTACACCTAACATTCATTTTCAGTTCCACTAAAGGGAATCCTTTGTTACCTTGCTAATTAAAAACACACACTAATTTTTCTTCCTAAATGATTGTACATCTGTCCAAATACTAAGCTACCTTATTCAACCTTGTCACTGTGGTATTGCAAGCCTTAACTCTTGATTTTTCTCTCTTTGTACATACCATTTCCCATTACCTTCTGAGATAAAACCCAGAACATGATGCACATTTCACTGTGATGGGAATGACTCAGCAAAGACTCATTGCCATTCCAATTTGATTTTTTTTTACATCCATTAATTTCTTGTTGTTTCTTAATTTCTCATTCAAAATGGGAAATTATTATTTGCAAACCATTTTAGCTTTGTATGTTTTATCTCAGAATTAAACTGATACTTTTGGCAGTCTTGAGAAGCTTCTATTTAGGGTTCCAAGACAGGCCTTGAGTATACTTCTTACAGAGCTTATTAAGTATTTTCTTAGATTTTGTTAGAAAATCAGATTTTTAAAAAGTTGGTCTTTTCTGTTCTCCCTTTTGCTGGGTATCTTCAGTAAACCTAACTATAACACAGCATTTGTCTCCACTTGTACTAGCATAGTTTGATGCAGATGTTCAAGAAACTGCAGAAGGATGGGAATAGAGGGACAAAAATGTTTCATGTCGAAATTAGATCTGCTCACATTGACTAATCAGGGAAATTTTCAAGAACCGTGCATTGAAGTCTGGTAGTGCCAGTATTTAGTGTGGAGTATTTATAACAAATACGATTCTAATTCACTGGAAAGTGTTACTGTAAGTCATGCTCGTTCAGAGGCTTAAGTTCCATACAGAAGTTGGTAAATGATCTGATTCTATTTATGTCAACTTCCTTTACACACAGATACAAGGGCAGCCAACCTCAAGTGGTTCATCGGTGGGCACATCATCCCAGATTATGCAGCAAAGTCAACAGGTACTGGTGAGCCAACTATTATACATATATTTTTGTAGTCTGATTTCGGTTATCCAACATGGTCCTTTTTATAGCACTTTCAATGTTTACCTCCTAGGTAGGAGAGTTGTTTCGTGCTTAAAGTGATGCATAATGAAGTGAATTTGGCAGCTGTTTAACAGCCTTTTTATCTCTATTCTTTAGTGGGATTTCTTTATTTTCGATTTCTTTATTTTCTTGTTAACTACTTTCCTGCTCACAACATACAGGCGATGATAATTCTTTTAGCTGTGATTTATGCTGTATATTTTCCCATCCACTACTGGGAATGTGTTCATAATAATTAACTGTAGAAGTCAAGCCTGTTAGTCTTCATCTTGCATGAGAAGATGGCATGTAGTCTTTCACAGCTGCATGCGGCTTTTCTCAAAGAGCTTTGTTCTGCATGCTGTCTTTGCTCCATGGTTCCCTGGAGCAAAAACAGGTGACCATTTTGAGCTCTCCTCCTTTTCCCCTGTGTACCTGGCTTCAGAGCAGACTTCCTCATTTGTGAGGCCATGGTTTCCTGTGATGTCTCAACTTGAAAACCACGGGTCACTTGTTTCCTATAAACTTGGATTGCAAGCCATGTTTTGATCTTGGTTTATAGAGATATCTTAAATCATAGATTCCAGTTTGAAATAAACAGGAAATTGTGGTTGAAAAAACTAGGACATCTGCTTAGATGCTGGACATGCAAGGTGGAGGGTTGGGGGAATGAAATCTTGGTCTCATCACTTTATCCTGCTCCATCAACCCATGGTTTATTGGACCAACATATTAACATTGGAGCCTATCCTTATCTGAGTACTAGTTGCTAATTTTGTTCCTGTGCAGGAGTGGGCAACCTGTGTCCCTCTGGATCTTGGATTACAACTCCCATCACCCCTGCCTGTCCATTAGTCATGCTGGCTGGAGCTGATGGAAGCTATGTCAAGATCTGGAGGGCTACAGGTTGCCCCTATCCCCATACAGTGTTAGTTCGGTATAAATAGATATATTTTTCCTAGGAACTCTGTACTTGCAGTAGGCTATGCCTGTCTATGTTCAGTTGTTTTGCAGGAAATATCACAGTTGGTGTTAAATCTACTTTAGTGTTGTCAAATAGTATGCTAAAACAAAACTCTGGTGTTAGGATACACATGTACACAGCAGGAACTTAAGCATTCTCCAAACAGGATGGACTACTATAAAATATTCCTGGATACATAGTGCTTTTGACTAGAGAAAACAATCTTTATTTCTTCTATGACAGAGTACCCAGCAGCCAGCCTCTTCTCAGCAGACTGGGCAATACCAAGTTCAGCAGCCATCAGTTTCCAGTGGAGCTGCCCCATTGCAGCCAGTTACACAACAAGCACAAATAATGCCTATGCCTCAGGTAGCAGCTGGGACACAGGTAAACTACAACTTGCTGCCTTCTAGAGGACTTCTCTTTGGACTTCCTGAAGTTTTGGCAACTAAGTTCTCCATTTAGATTTCAGAAACAGGGTGTGGAAAGATTAGCCTGTATTCAGTTTTGTCATAGTCTAAAATGGGTGGGCAACCTATTTCCCTCCAGATGTTTAGACCTACAACTCCCATCAGCCATAGCCTGTGGTGAGGGATGATGGGAGTTGTAGGCCAAACCATTTGGAGGGCCACACGTTGCCCACCCCCAGTCTAAAATGTTGTAATAGGTCTGCTTCTGAAAAAGGTAAAGTACATTTGGTGTAACTGGGTTCATGGCTCAGTATCCAAACTCTTGAGTACTCCTCAAGACGGTCCTGGTCTTTTCTGTACAACTTCTTTCTTCATTCCTCAGCCCAGAGGCTTTTTTGCTGAGTCCAAATTGGTCCTATGTGTGTAGTGTTGTGAACTTAGCAACCTGGGAATTCTAAAGCAACCTGGGAATACTAAAATGTTGTGGCAATTTTGCTTAATTCTGCTAAAAAAAAGTTCCTCTTGCATTTCTTGCTCTGCTTTGTTGTGGCACTAACTGGAACCTATTCTCTATATGCTGGCTGAGTGGCTGTTTATTGTCTGTTACATCAGGCTGTTGTCCCCAAATGAGCAGATGATACATGATTAGGACCTTGGAGCTTTTCCTGATTGTATGAAGAAAAAGAAAAGAAAAACCATCCTTCTCTAAAGTTCCTTTGTGTATAAACTGATGTCATGTTAGTGTTCTGACCTTCTGATCATCTTGATACTCTCCTTTGATAGTGAGAAGTCCCAAATGTTTTTTTTAATAAATGGCACATATAATTGGATAATAGTAATCTTCCCAGCCACTCTGCCAAACATATTCCTTACCTACTCCTGTTATATGTGACGTAAACATTTCCCCCCCTTACTTGGACTAATGCATTAAAAAGCCTGCTTCCTGCAACCCTGCTTCCTAAAAGTCTATCTCTATTTTTCTTTACCTCCCCAGCTTCCTGTTTCCCAACCAGTGCCGATCATCCAAGGTGAACCACAGTTACCTATGGCAGCGCCTTCCCTTCCTCAGCCTTCAGTTGCCCCAGTCCTGCCCCTTGGCTCTCACTTTCTCCCTTTGGGGCAGCCCTTACAAGCTCCCCTTCTTCCACAGTTCTCAGTCTCTCAGATGCCCGTAGCAGCACCTCATGTGTCGGTGGCTCAGCCTTGCTTCCCGTCTCTACCCATCTCTATGGCAGCTGGCATTAACCAGCCGTTGCTCACTCTGGCTACATCTGCTGCAGCGGCTGCTATTCCTGTGGGCTCAACTGCTGTCCCTAGCCAGCTTCCAACTCTCCTGCAGCCTGTGGTCCCACAGCTTCTGCAGCCAGCTGTTCAGTCCATGGGATTGCCAGCCACTCTGGGACAAACTGCTGAAGTACCACTTCCAGCTACAGATGCTGTGTACCAGGTATTGTGGCAGTTAAGCAAGAGCCCCTCTCTGCAATCTCACCTATTCCTTTGGTGCTTTAGACCCTGCTTAAGAGTCCTGAGCACAGTTACATATAGACTATTTCAAAAGAAAGCAAATAGGTCAGATAGGTTTTCAGTGTACAAGGAAAAGACCTGATTTAACAGTGAATTTTTGACTAGTAATTGGTTCTTTCTTGCAGTTGTGCTTTTATTGAAAATGTAACATGTAGAATGCTGGCAACTGCCAATCTATAAAGGACAGAATAGTACAAAAAATATGGTCACATCTCCAAACGTTAGCTCATATTTGAATGTAAAGAGAATGTCAAACAAGTCTTTCATCGCAGTTGATAGAAGCAAGCATGAGATCTCCAAGTTCCAATGATGACATTTTGAAATATTAGTCAGTCATTTCTCAACCTTTGACTGCTAAAAGGTAAACTTTCAGTGGGAACTCGGTATAAACCACACAACAAAAGAAATAGAGGTTCTTTCATTTTGTAGCCACTGCAGTTCACAATGTGAACATCAGTTCAACGTGTTCTCTCTGAATTGTAGCATGGAAAATGGTGTTTGTTTGCTGTGTGTCATGGTACTTCCACATTTCATACATTTCACCTATAAAAAGAGAAATACCAAGTGGGCATTAGGTGAGATGGAGCCCTGTTGCTTTAGCCTCAGTGATACCTGTTAATCTAGCAGGGTTTCCCCCCCCTCAAAAAAAAACTGTTAAGGAGACCTTGAGCTGTAAACAGGCTAAGTGCTTATTTGCTATACAAATCACTCTAATGTACCCTCTCTTTAGCTGTGTGGTACACTGTTGCTCCAGCCTGCATAATGGCTTGGGAGTTAAAGTTCACCCAAAGGCACTCTGCTTTGGAAGTACTGACATAAGTCTAAATAGGTCATGTTGGGGGGAAATTCTTTACAGCAGCTTGGCTTTCAATTTCCCCTTTCCCGTCTGTTTGGTACTATTTTCTTTAAATTACCCTAAAATACGCTAACTTCGCTTCCTCGTTTGTCGCAGGGCTTCCCACCTCGGCTACCAGCGCAATATACTGGAGAACCAAATATTGCTTCCTCTTCTGTGGCCTCTGCTTGCCTCCCTTCTGCAGTACTATCCCCTCCCTTACCCACAGATGCATTGGCTCAGCCAGGCTATATTGCTGCAAGGTTGCAGCCTTATGTGGAGCAGAATGTTTTAGTTTCAATGGGCGGTCTAGGAGGACAGGTCCAAGTGCAACAGCCTGCTTCCTGTTTAGCACAGCAGGTTTCATCTGCATCCTCGCAGCAGACAGCATTAGAGGTAAATGGACTCTGCATGTTGCTGTGTGCGTGTGGTTCAACACTGAATTTCAGGGCATGATTCTGAATCCACACCCATTATTAAAATCAAATTAAAAATCATATGCTAATTCGTAAAATGAATTTCTCTTACAGCAGAATGTGATGCCAATGTGGAGACCTTGTTGCCCCTGGCTGTGCTGTTGGGAAGTGAGTGGGCCTGCCAGATGCAAAATACTTGCTAGCTCTTCTTTTCTGGCTAGTAATGCCAATCCCTATATTGAAGACATGCTACTCTCAGTAGTCACTGGAAAAATCTCTCCCCATACCTGTTCCCTGCAGCCTTGCTGTTGCTGGGAGAGATTTGAATGGTCTTTGCACTCTGCATTGGCTTCTCTGTTGCACATTCTGCTAGTAAGATTTCTGGTTGCATGGCAAGCTGTAGTCCACATTCATCTAGTGATAACATGGTTGACATTTCAAATTTGCACGAGAACCCCTTTGTGGGTTTAAAAGTAGATGCTTTTAAATTATCTAGAGAGAGAGAGAGAGAGAGTGCTTTCTAGCTTCTAGTTATATAGATGGATGGACTGTGAGATGAGATTACAAAAAGAGCCCCATAATAAAATGCTTGAAGGGAAAGCGTTTATCTTTGCAGAGTACTTCTGGAGTCACTCAGCCGGCACCTCCAGAGCCTCAACCAGCACAGCAACAGCCTCCACAATCAACACCATTGGTTTCCTCAATAGACAGGTAAATACCGAATTATTGCATTTGAACTTGGATATCTGTGATAGCAAAAAAGTTGATCCTGTTAATGTCTCCCTGGTTCAAGATGCTTCTTTAGTTTTGCCACTCATGTAAACTGATAGAAGGCCATTTCTTCAAATTATAGTGAGGCTTCTCAAATACACAGCATGTTTGAGCCTCATACAACTGGTTTCATGCATAATGTCCTAACCTAAGTACACCTGTCATGTTGCAACAACTGATCAAAACAACATGCTATGCCTTTTATGTGAGTCACTGAAGAGACAAGTCAGTCGTAAAGCATGTAATATCATGCAAGAGAAGCACTTAATGGCTATTTTATCAAGATGTAATTTATTACACTAGTAGGCATGTGACGATAGAATTTTCTCACACGCTGTTCACTCATGTTACTGCAAAGAATGATATAAGAAGTGAAATCAGATTTTAAGGGTAATATAGAAAATATTGCTGATTTGAGCCGCTGGCTTTTCTTTTTTAGTGCACATTCAGATGTTGCTTCAGGCTTAAGTGACTGCAACGAGAGCATTCCAGCGTCTAGTGGTCGTCACGAAGGGAGGACTACGAAACGACATTATCGGAAGTCAGTGCGCAGCCGCTCTCGCCATGAAAAGACTACACGTCCAAAACTGAGAATTCTTAATGTAAGTTACCTAATTTGGTGATGCTATATTTAAAACAGAGCCTTCAATACACAGTCACTAAATATTTTAATGTTACGTGAGCCCTGGTGTGGCCACGAGGAGACGTTTGGAAGCTTTCATTTCTTTTTTAGATAAACTGCAGCTTGCTGTATCATCCAATCCCAGACCAAGAGATTAATCTTAATTATAGTTAAGATTTGAAACTTCAAACCATAGTTCATCAAATTAACTTGTTTAAACTAATCATAGTTTAACTGTAGTTTAGGTGTTATCCACACCCTAAACTATGGTTCATCTTAACTATGGTTATTTGAAACAGGCCAGCTTCATGAATGATGGTTTGAGGCAGGCTTATTTCAGGTAAGCTATAGTCAACCTTAACTATATTTAATCTTATAGTTCAGGGCTTGGGTAACATGCTAACGATGCAGTTAATATAAAACAGATGAGCCGAAAGCGGGGGACAGAATGCTCAAGCCTGAGGCTCACTGAGGCTTTGTTCCCTTAACATTAAAGATGAGCCTGCATGTGAAGTCCCTGCCCTTTGTCCTGTGCGCAAGGGAAGGAGATGAGAAACTTCCCCTTCTAGTTAGTGGCAAGCTGCAGTTTGATCCTGATTGATTGATTGATTGATTGATTACATTTTTATACTGCCCAATAGCTGAGGCTCTGTGGGCAGTTCACAATTAAAACCATAAAATACAGGAAGTCAAAACAGAATATAAAGCTATAAAAGTTTTTTAAAAATATATAGATTGTTGTCTGTGTTGCTTATATCTGTCTTAAACACTAATATTCGATTACAGCAGAGTGGATTGATTTCCCCCAGCCAATTCTTGTTGAGCCTTGTCTGTACCCTGTTAGCATGAAGCTTCCATTTAAAACAAATAATGTGTGTGTGTGAGTGAGAGTGTGTTACAGTTTGAAATTTCACTTTGAGGACAGAATCCTGATTTTCTCCTCTTCTTTTAGCCACTTTTCATTGCCTTTTTGGTTGTGGGAAAAGACATTGAAAGTCTAAGGGAATGTTTGAAAGGCCTGAAAATCAGAAGGTGATTCTAGATAGTTTTTTCTGTTTATCTTCCTTTCTCTTCATACTGCTCCAACATGATCTACAACTGATATTTTTCCTCTCTAATTTACTTTTCATTTTGAATATCAGAATTCTGTGTTCCAGGTTTCGAACAAAGGAGATCGGGTTGTGGAATGCCAGCTGGAGACACACAATAGAAAAATGGTTACTTTCAAATTTGACTTGGATGGTGACAATCCAGAGGAAATAGCCTCTATCATGGTAAGAAGTCCAGATGGAAACTTCTGTGTTAATAATATTAGCTTTAGCAGGCTGCCCTATTTGAATTGCTCTCTCCAGGAATTTCCTTTTGGCATTTTTTATTTTTATTTTTTGCTGTAGCCTGTTCCACTGAGTCTGTCATAATTTGTAATGTGGAAATCACCAAAGTTGCTGTGTTTAAAATTATTTTTAAGCCATCTTTTAAGAGTGAAAGCCCTACAAGTCTTAAATCCAGCTGCTGATAACAGGGATCAACTTTTCCCTCAAAATTATATATATGTAGGTATGTTGTTAAACTATTTTGCATTCAAGCATTATGAACCAAAAAAGATAAGCAGCTATTATGCATATTCCTTTGGGGAGAAGTTGTGCCTCTTTGAATTTGGTGACAAATATATGTTCCCAGAACTACTGTATGTTTGGACAAGAATATACAAAATCTAGCAAGTAACATAGTAGAAGACCCTGTTAACTCCTTAATAATTAGGAATAGATGTCTACCATCTGTCGAGATTGCTCATCCATTCTTCTTTTGTTATAGCTAATTTTGTAGACCACCCAGAGAGCTTCAGCTATGGGGCGGTATATAAATGTAATAAATAAATAAATATAAATAGCTGCATAGGACAGTTAGTCAGCATAGTGGGGTGCGGAAAGCAGTATATGAGTGTTCCTGTGCCAAAGGCAGGGCCTGGCTGGATTAGCTACATCCCCAGTTCAACTAGTACTTGTAGGTTTGAAGGTCAGTTGTTCTTTTTAGGCTAGGAGAGAGAGAGAGTACTGCACATGTAACGTTCATAGTGCTACATAGTTTGCATTTTGGTGCCTTTCAGGGGACTTTTGCTACCCTGCCTCAGGTGAATGACAAGCCTGTAGTTGTTACAGTTCTGATTTTATATGCAGGTGCAAAATGAATTCATCTTGGCAACAGAGAGAGATTCATTTGTTGAGCAGGTGCGAGATATCATAGAAAAGGCAGATGAAATGCTTGGTGAAGATGCCAGTGGGGAACCTGAAGGTGATCAAAGCATGGATAGTATACAGAACCAGGTAAGGAGATGATTTTAATGCTTGCATTCATGCCTCAAAGCCTCTGGTGCAAAATGTTTTCTCTGTTTTCTGACCACCCTTCTGCTTTTGCCAAGGAGTCTTGATGAAAAGTATCTATCAACTCATACCGAATGTTTAATGACAGAATATCTGACCTTTTCCCTCTTCTCTCTTGATAACATTTCTCCATTCTTCTACCCAGGCCTGTAATGTGGCTGTAAGTTTTTATTGTTACTTATCCACTCCCTTGCTTCATTTGGTCAGTCTTGCATTTGTATTCTGATTCATTCCAAACTCTGGTCCCTTCAATTTTACAATAAACTAAGGCTGTTGTATAACTAGTACTTCCCTTGAAAGGGAATTCAAGAAATCTCCGGCCACTATTGAAGGCCTTGTTTGGGTACCCACCACTCTTGCTTCCTAAATGGTAAAATCTTTCTCAGCTCAGCCTTTCTTAATAGATGTGTATTGGGAGAAGTGCTTCCTCAGGCTATAAAGGGCCTTGAAGGTAAAAACCAGTACCTTGAATTGGACCTAGAAGCTCATTGGTAATCACAGTGGATTACAGGACCACGCTTCTAGGCCATGTTGCATATGATGCAGGCAAACAGATTCTAATTGAAACAACAAAGAGTCTTGTGGACAATATCCTGAATGACGACACATCCCTCTCACAGGCCTTTGGTGGCAGGCCTGTACTTGCTTATAGACACCCTCATATCCTAAAATGGCTATTCACTAGCAATAACAGGCCGCATAACAAGGATACAAACACAGGGACCACACCTTGCAATAAACTCAGATGCCAGTTCTGTCCCCATGTCCACTCTAGAAACTATTACAGGAGTGAATAATGTGACCCACAACGTTGGGGGTTCATTGACTTGCTCATCTTCCAATGTGATATATGGCATTTTCTGTCAGCAGTACCCTTCTGCATTCTACATAGGACAGACAAAGCCAGTCTCTATGGAAAAGAATAAATGAGCACAAATTTGACACCAGAAATGGCAAGATTCAAAAGCAGAGGAGAGCACTTCAGCCTCCCAGGACATTCTGTCACAGATCTTAAAGAGGCCATTGCGGAGCAAAGGAAAGGGAGATTAGAGCAAGAATCCACTAAATTAGAATTGAACCTGTTGATGAACTTAATCCCCAGAGGTTTATATCAGGATAAAATATTTTTTCACACTATATGTGTTAATTGGCTTATTAATGCCAGAATGTTTGTGTTATCAGTGGCAATTGTTTTATGAATGACCACTATTAATAATGTGATTGTCACTGTCAGTACTTTTTGTATTTAATTTCCTTTTGACCCTACTGTTTACAGTTCTACACAAACACAAATCCCCTCAACCCATACGTACTGTACATAAATCTGAAACTTTCCATAATACTCCATGCATCTGATCAAGTGAGATATAGTCCATGAAAGTTTATGACAGATTAAAATTGTTAGTCTTCAAGGTGCCACAAGAGTCTTTGTTGTCTTTGATGCAATATGACTCCCCTCTGGAAATTATTATAATTAGCTAATGCTGGAAAAGAAGGAACTCAGTTATCAGAACCACCAGTAGTCCATAGTCGCTGGAAGAACATGGCCTTTGTTCAAACAGTGTGAGCGTATGAATAGGTAGCTTGTTGGGAAGATATAACTTGACCTAAATAAAGGGAAGCCTCTGAAAGGTCCAAACAAGAGTTTGTCTATTGTGTAATTCTAATATTCATACTATGGCAGATCTCAATGCTCCTTGATATCTGGATCTCTAATACTGGGATTATTCAGCAAAATAACTATTTCCATATGTTTCAGAAATTGGATGGAGACTTCAAACAACCAGATCCTGTGTCTTCCATGCCACAAAGAATAGGTAAGCAGTATTGAATTCTTGCACAAACTTGGATTGCTGACTTGGATCCCAGATAGTATAAGACCACCACCGCTCGGTTCAGTGTGCTTGATCCTTGTAGCGAATTGAACATAGGTGAGTAAGAAATTACACAGCTATAATCTGTATCTTTCTCCATTTTCTTTTAGGCATTCCTCCTCATTCGTTGACTCAGGTTGTCCATTCTGCTGGAAGACGGTTTATTGTCAGCCCTGTTCCAGAAAGTAGGTTGCGAGAACAAGCGTTTTTCACTTCCATTCCATCAGAAAATGAGCTTCTTGATATAGGTGAGTTCACCAACATTTCCAGCACAGGCCACTGTTATCACTAACAAAATGCCAGTGCATATCACTTTCAGAGATAGGGCCACTTTGCATGTAACAGCGGCAAATCGGGGTTAATCAAGATTTGCCAGTGTGTGTCAGGTATATTCTACCACCATTTTGCATATCCAAGCTCCAGTCAGACTGATAGGTGACAGCTGAACCCGGACACTATTGCTGGGTTAACATAGTACTCTAACCCATGGTGGGTGGCAAGCTACGCTGGGTAAGTGGTTATGCAAGCAACCTGCTGTGCTCTTGTCAGACTATCAGGCAAACAAGCTACACAGAGCGGTTTATTTCACCCCCTTTGCCCCTTCTCCTTCTGTAATCCTCTCATCCTGCTGGGCAGATATCCCAGCTTCCTTTGCTATGGGAATAGTGATGGCTTGAGAGAAGCAGAGTAACGACAGCGTTTTTGGCCACTCTTTCCAAACAGCTCTGTAGGCGCTCCCCTTAACCTATGCTACGTGACAGAATGTACATGACAGACAACACTCTAACCCATCATAGATAAAATAACCCTTACTGCAGGCCGTGAGTTCTTAGGATGTCTTATTTGGGGGGAATAACCCACCATGAGTGGGGTGATGGGAAAACATCCCACAGGTAACATGCTAACTCATCATGGGTTGCTCCAGAAAATAAACCATCATGGGTTAGCATGTTGTGTGAACCCAGTCTATAGGTTAATTATGGGAATCTACAGTTAACCTGACAACTAACTGTGGGTTAGCTATGGGTCGTTCAACCCACAATTAACCTATGATATCCCAGCTCAGATGTTGCCTAGCACCCTCTTATCGAAGATTGCATGTGCAAAATGGTGCTGATGCACACCCCTGCAAATCGTGGGTTAGTTAACCTGCAGTTTGTCGTTGTTACATGTAAAGTGGGTCATAGGCTTACCTTAGCAGGACTCGTTTTAATAAAAGATTTATTATTTGTAGTATAAACTGTCATGTACCTGAAGTACTGCCTCTCCCCGCATATACCTACCTGGACCTTGAGTTCTTATTTGAAGGCCAATGCCTGAGTATTCTTGTTGAGTAAAGTGCAGTAGGTTGCTACGGAAGAGAGGCCTTTTTCAGTGGTGGTGCCCTGTATGTGGAATACCTTCCCCAGAGGGACTTGCTTGGTGCCTACTTTCGTGCCTATTTGAGTGTGCAGCATTGTGAAAGTTACACTGCTTCAAAGAGAACTAATCTTCTTAGCTACAAACTGACACCTGGCTGCCTCTAGCAGCTATCAACTATCTCACGCATGTGTTGCTTGTTTCCCATAGTCCTCAGACATATTAATTTTAACCCTCATGATGGCTATATATTACCTGCAGTAGGGTCCTATTGCACTCATGTCCTGCTTGTGGGCTTTCCATGGGCGTCTGGTTGGCCACTCTCAATAAAATGCTGGACTAGATAGCTCTTTGGACTGATCCAGCATGGCTCTTAATGTTCTTATGATGTGAATATGTGGCGGCTTCACTGAAACTAGTGGAGCCATATGGGAAGAATAGGAGTAGTGGCTTTCCATCTGAACATTTCTCAAACCTGTAGCAGTTGGGAGTTTCCTTTAGAAAGAAAACAGGGGAGCAAAAACCTATTGTTGTCCTATTTGCATGGCCTTCAGCAAGTTTTTCTAGAGAAGCTGACTTTGCATCTCTTCATTTCAGTTGCTGCTTCCCCATCTCATGGCCCTGGGATGAATCTCTCTCACTCTGCATCATCACTCAGCCTACAGCAAGCTTTCTCGGAGCTTAAGCATGGTCAAATCTTGGAAGGACCCAGCACAGCTCCCCCAATTTTTAACCAGGCTGTGCCACCTTTTCCATCTCTAAGTTCAAGTCTGAATGGGGGGCTGCCGTCCACATCAGTGATTGGTCCTTCAGTGTCACTTCCTTCCTCCACTGATGTTTCTTTAGCAGCAACTCAGCCAATAGAAAAGGCAACCACAGGGCTTCCAGTAAGTGAAGAAATGTCAGGCTCCAACTCTCCACCACCAGCGTTGCAGTCTGGGCCACAGTTTATTAGTGGAGTGGCTTCCAGCTTCAGTGCGCCTTCTTTTTTATCAACAACTGCATCCCAGGTGGCTTCTGCCATTGCAGAAATTGTTCCTAGTATTAGCACCCCGGCTTCTCTAACGTTGCCACAGGCTGGAGCAACAGGGCCTAGTGTTACAATATCAGGAGTTAAGACACCACCTGTGACTGCTCAGCAGGGTGGAAGTGGTGCTCCAGCAGCATCTCAAACAACTATCCCTGTGTCTTTGGCACAGAGCATGGTTTCACAGTCTTCTCACTTGAACACCAGCAGCTCTGTCCCCAGCCTAGCAGAAATGGTGGTAGTTAATGTGCTGCAGCCAAGATCAGAAAGTGAACAGTCCCCAGAAAAGCCACAGCTGGGCAGTACAGGTGAAATACCTTTGCCTGTTTCTGTACCTATACCCTCTGCAGTAGCATCAAATATACCTAGCTCCATCTCGCAGCCAGCTGTGGTGCAGCCACTACCCATCCCACCTGCAGTTACCTCATCTAGCTTAGCTCCAGTAGGAGGTGCAGTCTCTACCCCAGTATTACCCCAGGTTCCTTTATCTGGCATCCTGCCCCTGGCTCAGCCAGTAGCTAACGTGCCTGCAGTGCAGCAGACTTTAATACATAGTCAGCCTCAACCAGCTCCATTGCCCAATCAACCTCATACTCACTGTCTGGAAGGGGATGTTGATGCTCAGCCGAAAGCACCTGGCATAGATGACATTAAAACCCTGGAAGAAAAACTGCGATCCCTCTTCAGTGAACATGGTGGTGCAGCTCACCCGACGGTATCCCTGGAGACATCTCTAGCAGTGGAGACTACAGTCATGCCTGGTTTACCAACCACTGCTGTTGCACCTACGAAACCTGTGGCACCCACTGCAAGTACCAGCATACCACCAACTAGTTTGACGCTTGGCCCAACAGGTTTACCTGTCGTGACACCAGTTGCCACACCTGGGCAAGCAGGCACCCCAGGCAGCTGTGTCCCAGCAACATGCTGTACTGCATCAACAACAGTTAAACCAGGGACTCCTCCATCAAAGCCACCTCTTAGCAGGGTACCGGTAAGGAATCCAGGATTCTTATGAATGTGTTTTAAAACATGTTAAGAGAGGCGCCTTCCAAGAAGGCTAACTTAGAATATTTATCCCTACTTTCTTTGGTTAGTCCTTTGTGAATGTCTTGATTGTAGGTTCAGTTCTTCCTCCTCTCTCCATGTTTCTTTACTTCGTTTGTGCATTGGTGCTTGCCTTGTATATAACCAGACTTAGTGTAAAACAAGGAAGAAATAATATGTAACTAATGACCTGGACTGTTTTTTTCATTTCCATTCACACACGTCCTGAGAACCTACTGAAATGATCAGTGGGCTTTAGTAGCTCCTTGTAAAGGAAGGTTTCATGCTGGGGGCTTTTTAGCTTAGAAAAAAAGGAGACTAAAGTGGGGGACGTGATATAAATTTATAAATCTATGCATAGTGTGGAGAAAGTGGATAGGAAGACGTTATTCCCCCTTTCTTATAATAACAGAACCTGGGATGATCCAATGTAGCAGAGTAGTGGGAGATTCAGAACAAATAAAAGCAAGTATTCAACTGCAGAGTTAAACTGGAATATATATTACCTCCAGAATCAGAGGTAGTGTGCCACGTAGTACCGGGTGCTGGGGAACATGAGTGAGAGCTTCCCATAGCATGCACATACGGCCACGAGGATGTAAGTTGCTTGTCTGTAATGAATTTAGCAAGTACCTGACATACGTCTTATCTTCCAACTAGTTAGACTATGGAATTCACTACCACAAGATGTCGTGATGGCCGCCAATTTGGATAACTTTGAAAAACGATTATCTGTATGCTGCCCTGAGATCCTAATGATATAGGGCAGGATACAAATGTTTTAAATAAATAAATAAAATAAAATAGGCATCTGGATGACTACTGTGGGAACATAATGCTGGACTAGATAGGCCGTTGGTCTGATCTAGCACAGCTCTCCTTTGTATGGGTAATAGATGTAGTTGCTTTGCACTTTTTAAATGTAAGGCAAAAGCCTGAGGAAAGTTGTGATAACAGTTGTTGCATATTGCTGCCTTAAACAATATTGATCAATTACATTTGAGAGTTTTATTTAAGACATCACATGAAACCTTATGGGACATGCATGTGCATGTCCCATAAATGGAAGGTTCAGTGGCTCGTATGTGACAATGGGTAGGTCAGACTTGTCTAAACAAATGTATATGAGAGAAGCTCCACAGTACACATTGATAGAACACACTGTATCCCAGAGGCTTGCTTTGCATTACCCAGTGGAGTTTAAGACAAGCCAGCCTCTTGCAGGCTTTTGTTAAACTTCAGGTGGGACAGATTATGGGCCACTGTGCCCTGCTCCCTTTGCAGTGATCCTGCTATCAGAGCAGTTGAAAGAGTGGGGCATTCTTGTCATAATATTCTGCATGGAGGTGGCAGAGCTCTAATAAAAGTACTGAGCTTATCTGTAACATGTTTTCTATGTAGAAATAACATGAGGAAGAATGAAATTGTCTCCTCATGGGCTTATAGGGCCTTTGAGTTCAATAGTTAGGGATGAAATTGGTTGTAAGTGGCTAAATATACACTGAATATTGTAGTATAAAGGCACAATTTTGCTGTGTTTATTGTAGTCACATAATAAGCATGGTCCATTCCACTAAAATGGATTCTAGAAAATTAATTATAATGGGAAAAGAAATGGCTAAAGTATTTGCTGTCTAGGCATTGTTTTATATGAGACAGGTTTTACGTGTTTCTCAGAACTGTCAAATATGGAAAATATTTAGCAATCTGTTCTTCATGTTCAGCAAAAAAGGACATCATTTCCAACTGAATTTTGAACAACTACATGTTTTTGAGATGGGATGTAAGTGTTCAGGGATCCTACACTTTATTTTGTAGACACTTTCACTTCTACTACATTGGAATTAGCTGGAATGTGCTCTCTAGCTTTGCTTGTCAGGCTGATGTGCCTCATTATGCAAAGTTTTCCCTTTGTGTTTGCATGTTTCAACCCCTTTTAATAGAACAGCCAGTAAGCTGCTAGTTTGTATGAATTCAGTTAAATCGGGTTACACACAGGCATATGCACAATAAATTCATAATTTGTTAGATTTTTTTTGTACTTTTGGTACTTAGATCAGCCTTACCAATAATTACAAGAACAGTAGCCTGCCAATACTTTGACAAACTATCTGTATAGAAAAATAGGTTATGTTTTCCAGACGATGCATAGCTTCAGCACTGTGTAAAAAGCATGATGCTTAAACAATAGTCATTTAGTAGTTTGTGTGAAAATGGTTGCAACAAATGCTTCATTGTGGAATGGTGATGGGTTTTTAAACATGAATACCATACAAATATGGTTTTAAAAGAATTGGACACTAAAGATTTCTGTAATACATTCTCTGTCACAAACATGATTTGAAAAGTCTAACTTAATACTATGTACTAGTATTCTCAAGATACTTAAGAATTGTCTGGAGAAACACTACTTAAAGTTTGTCACACTTGGGGCTGAATCTCATGTGGCACTCTTATTCACAGGACCTACTAGTTACCTCTGCAGGTAAAATGAGTGCCCTGTTGTGTAAAAGCATGCAAATGTCTCATCTCTGCCTCCCCCGCCCTCCAGCTATATGAGTTGGAAGCTGTTGTACAGGGCAACAGCATACTTTTCTTACATGAGGATTATCTGAGTAGGAAAATGATCATGTAACCATGTATGAAGTGGTTCTTAGCAGCAGAGACATGTCAGACCAGATGTTTTATTGACTTAGCCCTTGTCTGGTCTGTGTTGCCTTATTTAAATTACCCTTAGATGTGGGCTGGTCTCCTTTCTCTAACTATAGTTGCACTGTGAGTTAGCAATAGAATTACCAGAATCAATACATTGTTGGGGGGTGGGGGAACTATGCAAGTATCTTAGCAAGAGATAAATGGTTGCCAGAAAATAAGCAGAGAGACGGCAGCAAAGAAACTGGAAGCAAAAGAGAGGTAAAAATTCAAAATTATGGTGAAGATAGAAACATTTTTATTGGAGAATACAAGATGCCTTGCATGTTTCAGCATATCTCTTTCTCAAGCAGTGAGGAACTTATTATAGAGGTTTTCACAAAATTCTTTCCATTTTGAGCGTCATTTTGAGGTTTTGCTTTCTTTGTTTGGCTGCTAGACAATCACCTTTTTTAACACTTAAAACATTAGCCACGTTAATGATGCTCCTTGAGTGTAGAAGCCTCCATAGGGAAATACTTTTATTCTGTATGATGTATCATCTTTCTCTTTGACTGAACTTGAATTTCATATCTATTCATAGGCGCTCCCAGTAGGTTCTGAACTTCCAGCTGGCACTCCATCCAGTGAGCAGCTGCCACCTTTTCCGGGACCTTCACTAACTCAGGTGCTACATGGCTATCTGCTTCTCCCTTTTTCCCCTTCTCAAACAGCATGTTCAAATTAAACTCTATTGCATGATATTACTTCCTACACTTTTTTACTGAGTAACCTTTTCTTATATAATTTCAATAAATTTAGATGTTGCTTTTATCTTTTGGGATTGCTAACCTTAATGTGCAAATCTCCAAAGAGATAAAGAGTAACTGCTCAACTTTTTTGTGCACTGGTTTAAAGCTGTTGTACTTCTTTGGGGTCAGCACTTAGTCCCTCTTAAATTTTTTGAGATGTTTGGCACGCCTCTCTCTTCACAGCACTGTGTGTGCAGTGCTTGGGGTCCTTAGACTAAAGGAATTGCCAGCAGCTTGAGAAGCCATTAATGGTCATAAAAACCAGCTCAAGCCGTTGAGATGAATTTGTGACTCCCAACTTGAGGGAATGAATGGAAAGCCTTACCTGTATAGGCTAAGGGAGTAGTCTTCAACTTGTCCAGACCTGAGACCCACCTTGGACTCCCACCCTACAATACTTTCACAATTTTCTCCATGCCCAAAATGGTGGCAACAGCTTTGCCACAACCCATCTGGACTGATCTCGCGACCCACTTTTGGGTCATGACCCACCCGTTGAAGACCACGGGGCTAAGATGTGCCAAAGGTAACTGTAACTTAGAGGGCTTTGAGGAAGAGCACTGGCGGAACCTATTAGAACATCCCACTTAGTCTTGTACAAGGATAAATTCATGAAGTATCAAACGTATGCAAGTAAAATAAAGTCAACATGCAAACTTCTGAAGTAAAGCCAGAATGCATATCTGTAATAATTGCTGGATTATACTAAGGTCCTGTAAACATTCTATTTCCAATAGCTGTCAGCTAGATGCCTGTAAAACACTCATAAGCAGGGACAATGGGTTGAATCTAGACTTAGTTATGCTTAGAGTAAACTGATTAAAATCACTAGGACAAGTTAGTCTTTACCAAGATCATTTACTCTAAGCATCACGGGTTGTTGGGACCATCTGTGGATCCAGTACTTTATATGTAACAAATCTTCAAAACCTACTGATCTCAGTATATAGTGAGCAGGGCTTGGTGGGTTCTGTGACTGCTGATTGCAAGAATTACTGTATGACAATTGCATATTATCTCTCTCCATTTTACCTGCATGTTGCACCCTTAATACTGTAGATCAAGATGCAAGCTCATGAGTCTTTAAACAAGCACAATTACTTTCAAGGGATCCCAAAACTCTCTGAAAAATGACTAAATAGTTAACATGTGGTGTACCTACCAGTGTTTCAAAGCATTGTCATACATTGTTACACTGATGTTGTAAATAGATATAATGTCCCAATGCTGGTTCTAGTCTTTCCTTACACGTACTGTACTGTATTGGATTTATTTGGTTCACCACTCAGGTATTTCTTATGAATTGAGTGGTATCTAAATTTAATTTCGAAAACAAATATTTTAGATCAGGGTATGTATTCAAGAGGCAGGGATGCTTTAGGGTGGATTCCTGCATTGAGCAGGGGGTTGGACTCGATGGCCTTATAGGCCCCTTCCAACTCTACTATTCTATGATTCTGTTCTTTGAGTTGGAAATAATCACAGCTATTTTTGTGGTGTAAGCTTCTGCCAGATACATAAAATGTGCATTAAACATGCAGTGCAATAAGAGCTAAAATGTATGATGTTGTTTTTGTTAGCATCACATATTTTAAATTAATTCTGTTTGCTTCATCAATTGCTTAATGTTATGTCAAAGATATATATTGATTTTGATTATGGTTAAGGCAAAGCTTCAATACCATCCATGCTGGCTCATTGAGAAACATTGAGTATCAATATCACCACGCTATAGTCATGATTAGGTATATCTAAAACTATTGCGATACTAAATAAATTTTACAAATTTGAGGGTATATTTGTATACTTTTACTTACGCCTATCTTTTTTCTGATTTCAATTCTACTCCTTTATAACACAATGCTAACAGTGCTTCAGATGCTGTATAGAACATAAGATGAGACACAGTTAGGGTAAAGATAATGACAGCTAATGGTTTTCAGTGCTCCCTAGTGATTAGGAAAACTATTTCCAGGCTTTATCCTACAAACATAATGGAAAGTAACTTCTCAAAAATATTAGTCTGATATTCTTAGTATGTGGCATTCCATGCAAGATAGCACATTCCCTGCTTCCATTGCAATTCAGTGAGTATGCAGAATTCACACTGTGCGCAGTTAAGATAGGATTGTGCATTATTATGTTCTTATCTTTTAGAATTGCTCTCTGGGAATGAAACATCTATGGAGGTGTTTCCTAGTGTCCGAAGCAGATGGATGGCACTGAATTAATGCACATGATCTGGCTCCTTTTCTTTCTAGATTGAGTGCTATGTAGCAAGAGTTGATGTAACCCCTGCCTTTGCCAATAGAGAATAAGGGCCAATTTACATTGACAATTTGATGCACCAAGTCATGGGCTGAGCGGGTCTGGTTGTGATTGGTTTGTATGTTGGCCACATGATTCACTGACCTGGTTCACACGTAATGATAACCCCTGTGTTGTCACTAGCAAGTGTGCTATCTCCTACCTGCTCGCTACTTCCATTTCATTTGTACTTTTGTAAAATATCCAGGAATGCTTTATTCCTTGGTTGTTTGTCATGACATTTATTTATTTATTTATTTATTTATTTATTTATTTATTTATTACATTTTTATACTGCCCAATAGCTGAAGCTCTCTGGGTGGTTCACAAAGTGGGAACTCTGGGTTGCTGAGGGGGAAACAAACCAGAGTTTAACCCATGATTTGTTTGTTGGGTTAAAACTCTGGGTTGTTTTCCTCAAGAACCTAGAGTTCCATTTTGCACGTCATGCTGAACAATCCAATTCTTGGGTTGTTTACAAAAGTGAAAATGAAGTGGAAGTGGCAAGTGGGTGGGAGGCAGCACAGTCACTAGCTCCTGTGCCACCCTGTCTAACTATGGGTTGTTTAACCCATTGTTGGTCATGATGAATGAACCCGGTCATTGTATGGCTAAATGGGATTCAGCCTGCACCTACTGCACAGAAGTGAACTATGCATTTGAAGGTTTTGTAAATTGTGGTGTGGAAAATATAGGGTAGGTTGGCAAATATATGCTATCTCAGTACAAAGTAGATTCAGAATATCTGGCACCTTAACAGCCCTCTGAATAGTTCAAGGGCTGGACAACTATCTGTCAGGGATGCTTTAGGGTGGATTCCTGCATTGAGCGGGGGGTTGGACTTGATGGCCTTGTAGGCCCCTTCCAGCTCTACTATTCTATGATTCTATGGTTTGATGTTGGTAGTTTTACTAATAGTAGTTTTATTAACTACTAGCACATGCAACGTTGGATAGGAATGTACTAGTTTTACTAGTACAGCAGTGAAATTTCAGAGATTTCTGTTTCAAGGGTATCTGCTTTTGGTGGCCTACTAATATTGATTAATATAGACTGAATTACAGACTTCAGGTTCCCATTTTGAATTGCTAGTAATCTTCAGAATATAAAGTTTGAATATTTTGCTCCTCCACCTACACATTTCTCATCATTGAGCTGTTGAAACTGGTAACTTTTCTCCAAAACTTTGGTATGCTCAACCTTGGAATATACCACATAAACATCAGCCAGTTTCTCACTTCATGTTATATACCTGAAGGTAAAGTACATGTCACAATAAAAGAGTCTGTAAGGTACCGCATACAAAACTATTCTGAAGGAGGTTCAGCGTGTTTGTGCTTTACGTTGATGTGAACAGCTGTGCCTTAAGAATGTATGACTGCAGAGTTCTGTATTCCCCTCTAGCAGTTTAAAAACAATCAAAACATTAAGTAGATCAGCTTTAGAAAAGCTTGACTGCTGCATTACATGTCGTTGTAAATTACATTAACCTTTGGTAAAGTCACTGACATGAAGATCCTAGGATTTAAAAGGGAAAGGATCCTATAGTCTCCTGCTTTGTCATTGGATTTCTGGTATCACCTCAGAACTCTGTTGCCTTACTATTTTAAAGTTGTCAAGTGTGTCAGAAGGTTTTAAGAGGCAACAGCTTAAATTCTTCCTTGTTGCAGTCCCAGCAACCTCTGGAGGACCTGGATGCTCAGTTGAGAAGAGCCCTGAGTCCAGAGACGGTCCCAACAACATCAGCTCCTGCCTGTGTAAGTTTTTTTTTGTACTAGAGACTGAAAAAATGCTCAAACTGCCTATTTTATTTATTTATTTATTTATTTATTTATTTATTACATTTTTATACCGCCCAATAGCCGAAGCTCTCTGGGCGGTTCACAAAAATTAAAACCACAATAAAACAACCAACAGGTTAAAAGCACAATTACAAAATACAGTATAAAAAGCACAACCAGGTTAAAACCACACAGCAAAATTGATATAAGATTAAAATACAGAGTTAAAACAGTAAGATTTAAATTTAAGTTAAAATTAAGTGTTAAAATATTGAGAGAATAAAAAGGTCTACCCTGCATGACAACAACCCAGAGTCGAAGGAAGACTTTCACAAAGAGTTTAGCACTTGCATGTTTCTTTCCTGGGGAGCAGGAAACAGTCAGCCTTGTTGGTTCCTGCTGTCCCACCTCACACTCTTGGAGCAGTCTTCCCCAACCTAGTGCCCTCCAGATTTTTTGAACTTCAACTCACATCAGCCCCATCCAGCACGGTTAATGGTCAGGAATGCTGGAAGTTGCAGACTGAAATATCTGGAAGGCACCAGGTTGGAGAAGGTAGTTCTTGGAGCATAAGTAACCTTTGTCTGTGGGAAAACCAGAGACACTGGATTCCCTGCTTAGAGAAACAAGGGCTTTTGTACATGTAGACCTAAGGCTTGGAACATGCCCTTCTAACACATGTGCTAAATTCTCTAGCCTTTGTTTTGGAGATTCAAAAGCAGAGTGTATGTTTTGTGAGAAAGATTGCATGAACTTGCTAAGTTGAAAGTGGGTGGTTGTTTGTGGATTTTCTTTTAGTATCTATTGCTACAAATCAAATGCAGTATTTGCAAAAAGCTCTTCAATTTTTAATAGATTTAGGATGCAATCTTATGCATGTTTAGACAGAAAAAATCTGATGACTCCTAGCATACCCCAGTCAGCCAATTTTTAATTTATTTTTTACAACCTTAAAAATAGCTGTGAGGCAGAGTCATTTGGAATGGGATGTTCTTATGTATGTCAGTATTGGAAGTAGGCAGGCTGCTTAATGAGTGGACTTGACTTCCTCCAGTGGATACTGTTCGGTACTTTGCTTTGGTATCTGAGACCAGAGAATTGTTGAGATCCTGTGAATAGTCACAGGCAAAATATTGTTCTGAACTAACAAAAGAAAAAAGAAAGCAAGGATAGGCTATGTTGATGAATTAATTTGTTTTGTTTTGTTTTCATAGCCTCTGCCATCTGTGACTTCTACAACAGTTACTGGAATGGTGTCTGCATCAGAACAGCCCACAAATACTGGTAAGAATCTGTTAAAGTTAACAATTGCTGAAAGGAAAACTTGCTGTCTTCTAGTGCTAAAACTGGAGGTAATGTTCATGCATCCTGTTCATGCCGAAGTTAAAGGGCAGATGATGTCCAACAGCAATGGCCTGTAGCGATACATCCTTCCTCAGTATAATATGTTTGTGTTCAGTATCATTTTTGGCTATCAGATTGATCGATTGCTCTTTATGTTTTGATAGTGCTATGCTCAAACAGGCATAGCACATGTCATTTTCCCATTGCAGTTTAGTTTGTAACAATAACTTACATTCCTATTCCATTAGTTCTATAATGGGTTGTTTTCAGATTTCCCTTGGATATACCGTATTTCTTCAATTCTAAGACGCACTTTTCCCCCCATATAAACATCTCTAAAAATGGGGTGTGTCTTAGAATCGCGGGTGTGTCTTAGGTTCCCCCCCCCCCCTGTTGGTGGTACTGAAATTAGTGTGCGTCTTACAATCGAAGAAATATGGTAACAAGCTTTAAAGGCCCACATAACAATGAGAACAGAATCCTGTCATGCTTTTGTTATGTCCATACTGGATATAATAAAGGAGTTGTTAGAATAAGTGAACTAAATACTACATGCCTTTTAGTAGAGCATGTTAGGAACCCAGATGTTTGAAATGGCTCTTCTCAAGAGAATTCTTTTCCCAAACGTAGCAGATCAAAGAACATGCATCACGTGACACCTCCGCTTCCTATTTCAGATTCTCAGGATGCAGAAAATTGTGCCACAACTACCACCTCAGGAGCTGCTGTTCTTAAGATGGGTCGTTTCCAGGTATTTTAGCAGAATTCTTTTATATGGTTTGTCATACTGATCTTTATAGCCACCCCGTGGTCTTGATTGCTTCTATTTCATAGCTGGGATTCGGGGATGGGAGAACTGAGGTTGTGCAAATACTATATTATTTATTTATTTATTTAGCACCAACGGTGTACTTTGTGCTGTACAAAATATACAAATAAAACAGCGATACCCTGCCTAGAGGCTTACAATCTAAAATCACATTAAAACATATGAAGGGGGGGAAAGGGGTTCATAAAGTAGAAATAAGAGAAAAATCATAGTAATAAGAACAGTAAATCAAGCTAAAATACCAAAAGCTATTGAAAACAAATCAGTTTTCAAATGTGTTTTAAAATCTATAATGGAACTCGTGGTACGTAGTTGCTCTAGAAGAGCATTCCAAGCAAACGGGGCAGCCAGAGAGAATGGGCGAAGCCGGGCAAGAGAGATAGAAACTCTTGGGCGGGAGAGCAACATAAGGGAGAGCAACATAACATTTGAAGAACGTCGGGTACGAGGGGGATGGTAGAGTGAAATGAGAGAAGAAAGATAAGAAGGTGCAAGACCATGACATGCTTTGAATGGCAGCAAAAGAAGCTTATACTGAATTCTATATGGGATCGGAAGCCAATGAAGAGATTTCATCAAAGGAGAAACATGGTCAAAACGACGAGCCAAGAAAATAATCTTGGCTGCAGAATGGTGAAGAGCGACCAAAGAGGAGAGATGAGCATAAGGAAGACCAGTCAAAAGAAGATTACAAAAGTCCAAACGGGAGAGAACCAAAGCATGGACAAGGGTCTTAGCAGAAGATTCAGATAAGAACGGACGGATCCTAGCAATGTTATATAGGAAAAAACGGCAGGACTTGGCTACAGCCTCGATATGTGAGGAGAAAAAAAATGAAGAATCAAAAATGAAGCCAAGACTACGAGCTTCTTCCACCGGATAAAGTGTGACATTATTAACAGTAACAAAGAATGAAGAGCGAGGGGACAGTTTGGGAGGGAAGACAAGCAAAACTGTTTTCGCCATGTTTAGTTTTAAGCGACGCTGAAGCATCCAGGCTGAGATATCAGACAAACAGGCTGAGATCCTAGCCTGAACGTCAGAAGAAAGTTTGGGAGAAGAGAGATACAATTGTGTATGGTCAGCATACAGGTGATATTGGAGGCCATGAGAATGAATAAGATTACCTAACGATAACCTGTATAAAGAGAACAACAAAGGGCCAAGTACTGAGCCCTGTGGCACCCCAACTTGAAGGGGAAAAGAAGAAGACGAGCGGCCATTAGCACATACGCTAAATGAGCGACCTGCGAGATAGGAGGCAAACCAGTCATAGACAGATTCGTGGAATCCAAGGTCACGTAGGGTACCCAATAGGAGGTCATGATCAACCGTATCAAAGGCGTATAAGATCAAAAAGAATAAGAACTGAAAACAGGCCTTTAAATTTGGCGATAAGAAGATCATTGGTAATCTTGGTAAGAGCTGTCTCAGTAGAATGCAGAGGGCGGAAGCCAGACTGAAAAGGATCCAAAGCCGAGGAACTAGAAAGAAAATGAAGACACCGGGAATAAACCACTTGTTCCAAGACTTTTGACACGAATGGCAGCAGAGAAATAGGGTGATAATTGGCAAGAGAGAGGATTTTTTTAGAATGGGGGAGACTGAAGCATGCTTAAAGGCAGAAGGACATGTGCCAGAATACAAAGAAGTGTTAATAATGTGGAGTAGGGAGGGAAGAATGGTAGACTAAATAACTCTATCAAGTTATTGTGGCTGAACTGGGACATCAGAATCTCAGCTCTCCACTGTCTAAACATTGCTGACATGCTTAAAAGGTGTCCATCTCGTTTTATAAAACAGGAGAAATCAAAACCAATGGTCCAATCAGCTACTTGCTGTTTTCTTTTTTCTTTTCTTTTTTTTTGGGGGGGGGGTATTTAGTAGCGAAGGATGGTCCAATGTAATCCTTGGCTTCGTCTCTAAGTATGTATTTGACTGGGGTGAGAACACTGATTAAACATTGCTCCAGGCCTTTCAGTGAAGTCTTTGGCACAACCACTGTGATCCCAGCCTATACTGTAACTCAGCCTGTACCAAATCCTAAGCATGTGCAAGTTGAAGCAACCACATAATGTTTCCCTGTTTTACCCCTGCTTCCACTTCCTTTCTCTTCCTCTGTTACGTTCTAGGTACTTTGCTCCTTAGAACAGATATCTGTCCTCTTGTATTCTATAAAATGCCATGCACACTGATGGAATACGTGAGGGAGAATAAGTATGTGTATAAATTTTTATGTACATAAACTAATAATAATGTTTCCATTGTATTTAGGTGTCAGTGGCAGTGGATGATCAGAAAGAGAGTGGAAGTAAGCCCAAGCACTTTGACACAACCACCTCAGAGTCCTCATCTTTGTCTAGCAGCAGCCCAGAGAGTACTGTAGTGAAGCCAACCTCCAGTGGGACAGCTGAAGCCATTGCTGTTACCTCAGTGGACGTGACGGATGGAGTTTCCTCACACACGTCCACCATGCAGTTGCAACCAACCAAGGTTGGGCGTTTCCAGGTGACAACAACAACAGACCAAGTGGGTCGCTTTTCTGTGTCTAGAACTCAAGATGAGATGACCTGTGTGGAAAGAGAGGTCCCTGCAATAGTCCCTCTGTCCGTGGACTCTTCTCCGCTCAAAACACCTAAATCAGACTTTGCGGAGAGAAGGTCCTCCCTGCAACTGAACGGGCCATCATCTGAGCTGGAAGCTGCCTTCCTGAGCGGTGCAGCTAAGGAGATGAATGATGGCTCCAGGAGTCCAGACTCTCTCCATCCACCTGGGTCAAAGATCAGTCTTCCAGTCCAGAGCCTTAGCAACTCGTTCAACTCTTCCTACATGAGCAGTGATAATGAGTCAGAAATTGAAGATGAAGACTTGAAGTGTGAGCTGCGTCAATTGCGAGAGAAGTAAGATTTATTTATTTTCAGACTTGTTCATGAGAATATATGAGAAAAAACATGGCTTACCTGAAAGTTTTAATTCATTTAATGTAATTAGAAATCATTCTCTGCAGTCATTGATAGGGTACATTCAACACTTTTACAGAATTTTGTAGTGAGATCTACAAGATTCAGTCCCTGGTTTTCTAGTTGCAGCTTTTTTTGTTTGTTTAAGTTAATTGCCGTACAGCCAAAGTGACATACACAATATCTATAGTGTGTATTGGTGCGGGGATGTAGGTATACACACTAAAATCAGTAAAACCCAAATAAAATACAAAATTAAATACAGTGGAAAAAGACAGCTTACAATAGCAAAGACTAAAATATCAAAGGTGACAAGTAATAAACTATCTAAAACATCCACAGAGATAGAAACAACTCTAAAAACAACCAGGCAGACAAAAGCATATAACAGGTTAGAAGTTTAAAAGAAAAAAACTGAAAGAAAAGGAAGGTCTGGCACCAAGAAGTCAATAAGGAGAAACCATGCATGTTCTTGTTCAGCTTCCTTTTTTTACAGATGGGAAGCTGAGGCTGAGACAGTTTGTCTAAGTTAGTTCATGGCAGAGGCAAGGATTGAACTAGGGACATTTACATCACGCTTCAGTCTTAACTGCTACACTAAAATAAAAGGGCGAATGGCATTCTAGCACTTCAGTGTTTTCTGGACTAAACATATGGAACTGTTAGTCTGCCGAAATAACATTTCCGCTAATAGCGAATTCAGGTGGTTTAGTGCCTGTTAGTTTAGAACATAGGAAACTGCCTTATACTGTCTCAGACCAGCTAGACCAGCATTGTCAACACTGAGGCCAGATCTACACTAGGCAGGATATAACATTTTAAAAAAATGTTATATACCATTTTAAGGCAGTGGTGTAGATCTTGCCTATTTGGCAGCAGCTCCCCAGTGTTTCAGGCAGGAGTTTTTCCCGTCCTACTTGGAAATGCAGGGGATCGAACCTGGGACCTTCTGCACGCAAAGCAGATGCTCTACCACTGAACTATGGCCCCTCCCAAAAGCAAAAGAGGGCCACCTAGAAATAAAGTATTGGTTACTATATACTTGGGAGAATTAAACAAACTAACTTTTCCTAAAACTCCATGGCAAGAATGTGTGACCTTCTAGAATGGGGTGGTTGATACATGGGCCGCAGGCCACAAGTGGCTCCTATCCGACCCCCACTGCACTGCTGAATTTGGCAGCAGCGAAATTTTATCTCTCTCTGTGTGTATATCACACATAGGGATTTCAGTGGTACAGATATTGGTGGAGTTAAAAAAAAAAAATTGGGTGGGGTGGAATGGTGCCTAGACCTATTCTAGAAAACATCAAAATGCTGATGACAGTTGTGTCAAGAGAGAGAAAAAGAGTCTAAAGAAACCAGAGGTCAGTTAGATGGTGACTAACGAAGTCTATGGTTAAGAGCAGTTAGGGTGTCGGTCGCTGGGTGAGGAGAATGAAGAAATGGAGGCCATGGGAAGAGAGGGAATTTACTTGCTCAAGTCCATGATAGCGTATAGTAATTGTGATTAGGGAAGAATTGAGGAGATAGATGCAGTTTGGTTAAGGAACCACCCCACCCCACGCCCCTGGATGTTTCGGGAAAAGTAACTTTTAAACGACTCCTAAAAAGATACCTTTTTTAAAAAAGAGCCTTCCCTGGACTGTAATTTATTCTGGTTTTATGTGATTTTAAAGTTTTAATCTGGATTTTATGGTTTTAGAGAGCTTAGGCTGTTGGGCAGTATCAGTACGTAATAAATTAATAAATAAGGGGAAAGGATACTTCCTCACTCGCTGGAAGTGCACTCCCTCCCCCCCTCCCCTTTACATATAAGTATACAATTCTTCATTTGTGTTTGGCAGCCCTCTAGTACATTAGGGGAAGGCTAAATAAAAGTGTCCTTTTATCCTTTCCAACCCCACCGCCATCACCACCTGAATAACACTGCAAGGCTACTTGTTCCAGGTTCTGTTCATTCCCTGAACAGGAATGCTTCTCTTACAGAGTGGGAATACATCCTAACTTTGTGTTGCAGGTCCCCTTTGTATACCATAATGCCTATAAACACCCATTCAAGTTTGGAGAGATCTGATGTTGAGAGAGGAAGTAACGCCATGCTATCTTTCTGCTCTTTAGGCACCTTAAAGAGATCCAAGAGCTTCAGAGTCGCCAAAAGTTGGAGATTGAACTGCTTTATACGAAACTGGGCAAGGTGCCTCCAGCAGTAATCATTCCGCCTGCTGCTCCTCTATCAGGCAGGCGGAGAAGACCTACTAAAGGAAAAAGTAGCAGATCCAGCCGCAGCAGCTCCCAGGGTAATAAGAGCCCTCAGATTTTGGGTAAGGCTTCTTAACGATTGTAGTAGAAATGGCCATGGGTAGGGCAGTTGGCTCATTAGTGTGTCGTTGTTCGTTTGTTTTCCAGCAGGTTGCCTAATGGTGAAAATTCTTGGGGTTTTACTTTGGTATCTGAAATGGTTCATTGTCTTCCAGACTGCCACTGAATTTTTATTTTTATCTTGTTTTCTTGAGACAACTCGAAAGTATATGTGCTCCCTTCCTCCTATTTTCTGCAATGTAGGTTAAATTGAAAGCAAGTGGCTGGTTGGGTACTTAAACCCAGGTGTTCCCGGTCCGATTCCAACTACACCTGTTCGGTGCTTACATAATGCTGAAGTTGTATGTCTAGCAGTTTCACTTTGTGCGTCATATTTTTGCATTGCAATTCAAGATGTGATGAGGGGCTGTACATGGGGCAAAACATGGCTTACTGCAACATAATTCTGTAGGGTATGTACAGTGAAGACAGGTAACTACTGTTTTTGAAAGGCGGGATATCAATACATTAATAAATATTCCTCCCTTACCCAGCAGGATAGAAACAGGTATATACTTCGTCACAGTGTGTACCTTTAGCCCACTTTGTCAGAATATTCTTCCTGGTCTGAATCATAAACAGTATAGAGATTTTGTGGAAGCTTTCGCTTTTTGTCCTGTGTTCATTTCTCAGTTGCTTTTCTCACACTTGATGTTTATTCCATTGGTTTCAGTCCAGTTTTATAGGGAAACCTTCCCTGTACGTGCCAGCAGGCGTAATGCTTCACAATGCGAAATACGACCACCACGAGTCTCCTCTAGGATGGGAAAACTAAGCACCCATCACGTTGCCAGTATCCTAATGATTTGCTTCTCCCCACCTCCCCACCCCCACCTCCCACAGGCAATCTGTCTGCTCAGAGCGCACCTTCGGTCTTGCCCCAGCAGCAGACCCTCCACCCTCCTGGCAGTGTCCCAGAAACAGGACAGAACCATCTGTTACAGCCCCTGAAACCGTCTCCTTCTAGTGAGAACCTCTACTCTGCCTTTACTAGTGATGGTGCCATTTCCATACCAAGCCTTTCTGCGCCGGGCCAAGGTAAATATCGTAGATTAGCATCAAGGAGACAAGACTCCAACTGGGGATTGAGGTGGGGGATTAAATGCCCTGCTTCATTTCAGATTATCTCCTTCATAGGACGAGCCTGAGAGGCCTGGCACACTGACACGTAAGATTAAAGAGATGACAGGGAAGGTTCCAACATTCTGCACCTTCAGTAAGGAGATGACAGAGGGGAAAAGCTTAAGGGAGACACTGCAAGAATATGCTTACCCTAGATAAGTGGGAACTTGTCCAGCTTGCTTATAGCAAGTTAAAAATGTATGTTTTCTGGACAACTCCCTGCATTACCTTTGAGGCCTCCTTGAATTTGCACATTGCACTTTGACAGTGGATCCATTCCTTAATGTTCTCATTCCCTATTTTTCTCCACTGAAAATTGTATCAAATAATTGCCTTTATATTTTGGCATGAGCAGAGTTGCGATGTGTGAATTTAAGACTCAGAGGTGGATAAATCAATAGAAGAATAGCATATGACAACTCATACTACTGTTCCTTCCAGGCTGCCTTGCTAGAGAAAAGGGGGTCTCTTCTCCTTCCTCTTTTTAACCACAGGAGCACTACTAACCTGTACCTCACGTGTTTTTCAAGTTGTGCAATGTATGATGTCAGTGTGTGCCTTTGCTATCATTTATATTGCTTGTGGCATGCAACCTTGTTCCTGCTGGATTAACTATTGGAAGAAAGCTCTGTTCCTTCGTAAGGAACAGAAATGATATTGGGGGGTTGCTGGGGGCATTGGGGGGAGGGCAGAGAAGAGTCATGGATCCTTGTGGCTTGCAGATGCCCCTCTGCCGGTTGAGGCTCTTTCTCTTGTGTCTTGCTAGTGCATTTCACCACTCCAGCCTAGAGTTTTCTAACATCTTGTAGTTGTGTTCTGTCTCTTCTCTTCTCCTTGTTCTTCCCCCTTTTTTGTTTTTGTTTTATCACAGGCTGTGTGAAGTTTAACTGTGCATCTGAGCGGGTGACATTCAAGCCTGGTGGCAGGAGGACCCGATTTCTGAGTACGCCCTGCTTGGCTCTTTGTGTGTAACACCTTTACTCCTTCCTCGTCTTTTTGTTTTCTGCAACTTGGATCTGTTGTCACATGCCGTCCATTCACATCTGCCTTCTTGTATCTCTCCAACCCTGGGGCTTGGCTGAGTTGCTCTCAAGTATCTCTTGTGGAAACCTTCTAAAATAGTTATCCTGCTGCTCAACCAAAAGGCTCTGGTGGCAGTGGCTGCTTCATGTTTCAAATGAAGCTTCAAGTAGCAATGAGACATTCTTGTGACGTCTTGCCTCAGTTGTATGGGCTTTCCTATGGGGAGTAGGGGAGTAATGGCAGGGAGTGATTACCCAGGGCCCATACTGACAGGCAGGCAAGCAGATGCTTGGTCTTTCCTAGTGGTTCACTTGAAGGCTGTGCTGTAGACATGGGGCCAGTTCACACGAGTCTGAAGGGCATGGCCAGCTGCTTATCTGTCAAGGCTGATTTTTGTCAGCTTACGTTCAAGTCTGTCTATGGCAGTGACTGTTTAATTGCTTCAACCTGAACGCAACAGCAGTTCGGCAAGGGCTGAGGGATGTATTCATTGTGGTAGCAGTGGAAACACTTGGACAATTGCTTTTCTGTTGATGTGCTTCAAATCAAGATGACAGTCAGCTCAGAAAGGTGTGTGGCTAATGCTTATTCTCTGGGGGTCATGTGCATAGTACCTTATTTGTTCAAGTCCTTTGGCAAAAATAACCAGCTTTTCTTGTGCCCCCCCTTTCTTTTAATTACTTGCATAGGAAAGCATCTACAGGTCCCCTTCCCATGACAAAAATAGGGAGTTAATAGCATGGATGGGTGGGTTTAAAATTTATATGTTAAATTTTATGTACACTTCTGAATGGTATGCTTATGCTGCAGTGTTCTTTCTAGCCTTGCAGTATAAGTAGGATTTTTGGATGCACTACTTATAAAGAGCATCTGCCCATGCGTATGGAGCAGCATCTCAGCCAAGCCAGGGATTTTTCTGTGTCTGAAATCAATGAGCAAAACAGCAATTTCTAAGAGAGCCTTCTACAAGGACAGCTGCAATCACAATGATGAGATGATTAGGGAGCTTAGAAGAAATGACCTTTTAGGAGCTGAACTTTGTAGTGACACTTTGTCTTCATTGGGCTTGATTTTCAGTTGTTTGAAGCAAGTATAGTACATACTTTTAAATTATGATTACTATGATATTTTCATGTACTAAAATATTTACATCATGCCTTTTGATGCATATGGATCTACAAGGTAGCTAGCAACAATTATAAAAACTATTGAACCATAATAAAATAATATCACAGAAGAACATGCAGTTCTTCTCCCCATCTCTGGCTTCTTAACAGCAAGTTAGTTTAAGGGACAGATAGAAGGCTCTGCAAATAATGGTGATTTAGCCAGGACTAAGAACTAGCTCTGGGAGAATATTAAATTGCAATAAAAGATAAATCAGAGAGAACAAATCAATATTTCTCTTTACCTTGGAAAATAATGAATAACCAGCAAGTATGGGGCTAATTCCCACTGCACACTTGCTCTAGTGGATTTTTGTTTTTGTTTTTGCATGGCTCTTCATGATAAAGTGAGAAGTACCCTTTGTGGGCTAAGAGCCGTGATGGTAAATGTGAAGCCTTCCACCTTGTCCCAGTTTGTTGCAGCTGTCCTGTAAAAGGAGGCTATGCTTGTGGAAGCACGGCTTGGCTTGATGCTCAGTTTGTTTACAGGGTTTTTTTGTTTCTTCAACTTTGACCCTGACCTTCAATCATAGACGCTGGGATGGTGAAGGTCCTTGTTAGACATTAGGAGGCTGGGCTCAATAAAATATGGTTTTCTCGGTACAGTTGGAGAAAAAGTGGAAGAGGTTCAACAGGTATGTTCCTTCCTCTAGTGGCACTGACATTCCAGAAAAGAGAGCATTACTTTGAAGAACATCCTCGTCCAAGCATTGTAACATACTCTGTTAATGTATCTGAGAACAGCCAGGTAGCCTTTGGAGGCTTCTGTGCCATTCCTTTTGCAGTCAAAAATAGAAGTCAGATGAGTAGGTGGGAAATTAAAGACTTAATCCAGTGCCGGTTGAGGTTTGTTTTGACTTTCAGTTCAAACTGGACCAAAACTTGAATTTCTGAAAACAGAAAGAGAACCTGGACGGTTTGCGAGACTAACCCAAACTGGTTTCTTTGCCCGGTCAAAATCTGATGTTGGGTGGAAATGATAGACCACAATCCTAACACACTTGAGAAATTGCAGTCAGTTGTGTATCTCAATGGGAATATTGATGCACGTCCTCCATTTGGATGCCGTCATTGTGTTCCTTTCTAGAAGAGCTCCAAAAAGAGTTTAAAAACAGTGTCACCAAGGGACAGTGCACTGTTGTGTTTTCTCCCCTCTTTCTCACCAGGCTTTTTGTGCTGTTTGCTTGACACTAAATGTTTCTCACTGTTTCTCTTTAACAAATTGCTTTCTCTTTGTGCTTCAGGGAAGATGGTGAAAAAAGTCTGCCCTTGCAACCAGCTCTGTAGTAATTATTGCATTTTGGTTACTTCTGAATTCTGATTGCCAAGCTGCTATGTTTTGAGTTTTCCTCTGATCCCTGAAGCTTAACCTCCCTGAATCTGTCTTGAGCACAGCATCTGTCTCTTGTGTGTCTCTGTCCCTTCTAATGTGTGTTTCTGCACTAATGTGGCAACAGGCCTGGCCACCTCCTGACAGCTGTTCCTTTCTGGGAAGGTTTGCTTTGACCATCAGCCAGTCTGTGTATTCCTTGCTGATGGGTAATGATGCTGAAGTGTCTATTAGCACCAGTAACGTGCAGCATCTTGGACTGGAAGGCAAAACCTCCCATTTGCTTGCAAAGACCATGTTGAAAGGGGTTTTCCTAAGCACTGATCCAATTGCAGAGGGAGCTTCTGTACCTTAAAGGGTAAGGACAAGCACCCAAAGGTCCCTCAGTATGCCTGCAGCATGAGAAAACGGTTACCAGTGAAGAGGCGGTGCATGGAGCAAAGTGAATTGGCAGGGATCTGGGGGAGGGGAGCTCAAGAGATTGAATGCCGTGTTGCGGCCCACAGGCCAAGGGAGAAGCCTCTGCTTTTTATTCAGTGACACGAAGAGCCAAAATAAGATGCTGTATCGTTTGCTGTGACTGAGCAAGATTGGAGGGAGGTTGTTTTCCATTGTGTCTGATGTAAGTGCTTGTCAGGCTCTTCTTGATGGCTGATTCAGTAGATTGAATGTCTGAGAATTGTCTTCTTAACAAATCAGAGATAGAGGCTTTCCAATAACGCTCATATTTTTAATATTGCAGACTCTCTTACCTTACTGTCTTAGAGAAATCCTGGTATATAGTGAACAGCTTGTAAAAGAAAATCTCAAATACCAACAGGCATGATCTCACACCTTAGAATTCGCTTTCCTTCACGTTTGCCAGTTAGCCTAGGCCAGCCTTCTCATCTGGTGCTCTCCTGACTACAACTTCTAGTATCCCCAGCCATGGGGAAGGCTGGCCTAAAGTATGTGGGTTTTAAAAATTTGTACTCATTCTCTGGGCACTGTACTTCATAACAAGTGTGGGGTTTCCGGCCATCAGGAAGGGGCTGAAGGATGTGTGCTAGTCCCTGCATGGAACTGTTGACCGCAGAATGCACTGATACAACTGTTGGTACCTTGTCAAGAGCCCCATCCCCTGTGTCACTATTGCCTGTGAAGCTGTACTGGTTATGATCCTGACTATTCCTTTATCAATAGATGTGTGTCTGTGTTTCAGTCCCTCTCTCATCACATGGCTGAATTTTTAAAATATATATCTCAGAAATCCTTTCCTTTGCATGTTACACAGTTATGGTCTTACTGCTATTTCACTCTGCATTCCTTTCCCTCACCTGGGCAGAGGTCTTTTCCTCCATGCATGTGACTGAGCACTGCTTCTGTCTACTTAGTACACTTTGGAGAGAGGGCCGCCTCTTTCATCACCTTAGTTGGTGTTACCTGCTTTGTTTGTATTTCACAGTGCAATCACACCTTGCTCAGTTGCTGTCACTAATAAGGATGTTTTGTATTCATGTCTAATCTGGCCTGGATTCAGGGAGGCCAGTTTGATTCTTCAGACGCTGGGGTCCAAAGTTCAGTTCCTAGTACCTATGACTGACTTTGTTTATAATTGCAAGTTCCTAAGCAATAGGAACGGATTACCAGAGCTTACAAATTTAGTCTTGTGCAGTGGAGACTGTTTCTGCATTCCTGGCACTATTAAAGAAAAGGGGGAAAAAGCTTTGATTCCAGTATTTCAGTGCAAATCTTGGGAGCAAGTTAGGTGGAACTGGTGTGATTTCTAGTCTAATCCTGAGTTGTTTTGTGGTGAGTTGTATATACACACACAGTCTCTCTCCCTGATCAGTAAGATTCATGAACTTTAGATTCTCATACTGGGCTTTCTGTGTAGTCTTGGACAACACAGTGACCACATTGGCTTTTATTCCTTTTCTGGAAATTGGTGATTGTTTCATATCACATAGAAGAAACTCTTGCATTTAGGTGGTTGATTTCTGAATGACCTTTGTGGACAAGCAAAATCTCTCTTCCGCACCATTCCACTACAGATTTGCCACTGAAGGGCCATCAGAACAGAAACATGGATATGTCGGGCTTTCCTTCATTTTTATGAACTGATTCTACCGGGTGCCATATTTTGAATGAAAACGGCTCCTTGTGTCTTCTCTTTTCAGATATATTGAGAGCATTTTGTGGTATGAAATCCTAAGAGCCAGATGTGCAGGCTTCCCTGGCAGCCACCATCTTGAGTTGTTAGCCATTTTTGCCTTTGGAATTTTGGTGTTTGGACATTAAGCCAGCAGGTTCTTGATCCATCCTCATGGAAGGGTTGCTACCAGTAGTACAAATGTTCCTTTCCAATCATGAGTCCCTGGAGCTTTATACTTTTCATCTGCAGAACAAATCATCTGTCCATGCCAAGTGTACTGCTCCCCACTATTCCATCGAGTGGGCAAAGTTGGCAGTGGCATTAACTCGATATAATAGGTGCCTGTTGACAGTGTAGAGGAAACTATTCATCATGGGTCTGTCTTTAATACCAAAAGCTAATTCACTCTCCAGTGGAAAACGGCAACTTTGCAGACCACCCACTGATCTGGAAAATAACACACAATTACATAATTAACCTAATAGCAGAGAAACTGCTAGCTGAGCCCTAAAACCCTTCCTCTTCATTATGTCCTAGTGCTGAATTGCAGAATACATGTGCATGGCTTTTTAAATTCTTGCTCTCTCCTATTTTCCATTGTAGCTATAGTTTTGATGGCCTTCAGGAGACTTTAATCCAGTCAGGTTTAAATAACAGCTACTGCTTTGCTTTTCTAGGGACCAGCAGTACAAACACTGTTGGGGGTACAGTGAACAGCCAGGCACCTCAGTCTCAGCCTCCTGCCTCTAGCCGAAAAGGGACCTTTACTGATGACCTGCACAAGCTAGTAGACAACTGGGCACGGGATGCTATGAACCTCTCTGGCAAGAAAGGAGGAAAAGGGCACGGGAACTATGAGGTATGTGCTTGGCCTATGTGGATACTGCAAGAGTTCTGGCTGCCTTTTGGTGCCATATCTCTATACAGGGTGAGGCACTGTAACATTAAAGGAAGGATCTGCCACATATATGAAGGCAAAGACCAATTGAATAGCACTAGTGACTGTTTTAATGAGTATGAAGGGGGATATTTTGTTTAGCAACTCTCAAATAACTTATTCTTGGGTTGGGTTTTATTTTAGGGCCCGGGAATGGCAAGGAAGTTCTCCGCACCAAGCCAGCTCTGCATCTCGATGACATCCTCCCTTGGTGCTACACCCATCTCTGCAGCGTCAGCTACCTCCCTAGGTCACTTCACAAAGGCCATGTGCCCCCCTCAGCCATACGGTTTTCAAACAGTGCCCTTTGTAGCTCCCTGGAGCGGAACAGGTGGTCCAACACAGCAGCCTTTAGGCCAATTCCAGCCTGTAGCAGCTGCCTCATTGCAAAACTTCAACATCAGCAACTTGCAGAAATCTATCAGCAACCCCCCTGGCTCTAACCTGCGGACCACTTAGTGAGACCCAGACACACTGCTGGGTAGACTTTGGTGGGGGGAGATGGGGCCCTGAATCAACTACTAGGCTGCAGTGAACTGGCTGTTAGTGCCCAAAGGGGATGAATTTCCCCCTCTAACCATTGCTCTCTGCTCTCAGTAAGAAAAGCCCCCCATTCTGAAGATGGGGAGAGAAAGGTGATCGGGATCTTCCATGACGGGACAATGCTTCCTCTCATTCTTTTGTATGGAAAAGTGTGCCAAGTTGGAAGTCATCATGCAAGCCAAGTCGTTTGGCTTAAGAGGCTGAATCCACATGTGTTGAGACGGGAGGGTTGTCGTTAGTTCTAGCATGAATCTTTAGTATGCTGTTCGTCCTTGCTCTGAGGAATTGGGCCTGGGGGTGGGTGGGGAAGTTACCAGTTTTCCCATCTTTTCTCTTCCTTCCTTCAAACCATCACACCGAAGTTCCTGAACTGACGTGGCACACAGGTGGACTTGCAGAACAGTCCATGCGTTGAGATAGGTCATTACTGCTTTAAGTAAAAGATATTAACAGCTTTGACTGCAGCATTAGAGCAATTTAAATTGTTTAGAAAAAAAAATTAAAGTTCCCTGCGGACATGTACTTACCATCAGTTTTGATGTGGAAACACTGTGATATATAAATGTTGTTGGACAACAGTAGTTTAAAAACAAAATGAGTGGAGTATAGAGGGTTAAACAGTTAAAAAGGAAAAAAATGGGAAAAAAGCTAGCTATATCCTGATACTTATTGGAGACACTTTAACTTTTTTCCTTTTTATTTTCATTGTATTAGATAAATGTGAATGTATAATTGTATAAATTTAATGTACTTGAATACTTGTCTGTTCTCCCAGTATGCTTGCTGGATATTTTAGTGCCTTGGACTTTTATTGCTTCTGCAGTTAGCATCACCTTCCCAGCAGACTTTAGACAGGAAGAGGGAAAGATGGGGGGAAAAGGGAGGTTACTTGGACATAGTCACTGGAATACCAAAGGCTTAACACATCGGATGTTTTACACTGTAATAGTGTCTAGAGTAGGTGTTGGAGGGGGAGCTACTGCAGCTGTATGTCGAAAGAATAAAGGTACAGAATGGTGGGGGAAACCATTATGGTTGACACAGCAGCAATGAGCGATGAATAAAGGGCTGCTGAAATGAATGAAGACTATGACCAGAGGTAACTGGGCAGAATGAGAACGGAGGAAATAGTGACAAAGAGGTGTGTCTTTGAAAGGGTAGCTCGACTTTTAGGCTATAAAGGGGATTTTTTTTGGTAAGGTCAGTGTATGTTAAGGGGTTGGAGCTATCACTCTGGGGAGGGAAGAGTGTCTGCTGGGATTTGCTCCCCCCTTCATTCAATCCAGAAAGGCCAGGAGTAGATTATCCTGCTGCGACATCCATTGCCAGGGATGGATACACTTGAAACAGCCAGCATCAAAGAATAACTTGTTTTCATCCTATGTCTAAAGGATTTAAAAACTGGTACCAGGACTGTAACTAACTGAGTTGCCTTCTAGTAGGTGTACTATATCTCCTACTTTCTACTCGCCTTCTTCTTTCTAACTTAAAATACTGATTCCCTGTTCAAGTGAAATACAGCAACCAACTAGTATTACTTCATATTGCTGCAGCAGGCTGTGAAGGGTCAAAGTACTTCTGCTTTGTATTTGGAAGCAGTTTTACTGCTGGTCTGGAAGTTTGTATCCTAAGAAAACATGTCCCCACTCACCCCAAAAAATCCATCTAAGGTTACCAGGGAGTTTGTTCTTTCTGTACTTGTTTCACTCTTCCCTCAAACATATGCACAGGTCTTTCTTTCCATCCTTCACCTCAAGCTGAAGTTTACAGTGGCTTTGTCAGGAAGATAGATGAGGCTTGGGCATGGTGGCTGAGACACAAAAGGCAGACGTCTAGGTGGCTGGGTTTCAACAACTTTTCAGACTTAAGAAAAACTCAACTTTGTGATGTGAAAATGGGGGAGCATAAGGCTTCCTGGAGAAGAAATTAATTGAAAAGTCTGCTTTCTGGTGTCTGGCTGAGGGCTCTAAAGACGGAGAGTAGGAGTCGAGGGTCATGTGCAGAAAGTATGAAGGAGCAGTGATGAAAGATGCCACTTCATGATAGAGGAACTGGTCAGCTGAGTGTTGCACAAGGGTGGTCTTTTGGTTTAATATGTTTGAGGTCAGGTTTTCACTTAGTTATGCAAGTACTGGTTTTATTTACCATTGATTTCCCTCCTGTGGATGAAATAACTGAGGTCTAGAAGAATTAACTAATGCTACTGAACTGTTAAATTATTTTGTGTTAATATTACACTTTGAGTACCTTTTTCCACAAGATCTGTTTCTGAATTACAGATGTTTTCTTTACATTATTTAACAATGTACACTGTAAAAAAAATAAAAATAAAATGAATTCAAACCTTGGGCTTCCCTGGCCGTAGTTAATGGTATGTTTTGCACTAAATCCAGGCATTGCGCTTCCTGTATGATTGCGCTTTGTGCTGCAGTTTGTTACCTTTGTAGATATTTAATGAAATCATTCAAATAAACCAAACCTGCTTTTGTTGAGCTGTGGTTTTTCATTTTCAATAGGCTTCTACATCCTTTTGTGCTCTGAAGCTTAGCAACTATCAGTGAGCTCCTGTTACTATCATGCTACAGAGCAAATAATTCATTCAAGCTTGCAGGTGCCTCCAACCAATGATCTCAGTATTACTGGAAGATTTGGTTACAGCTCTGGCTTCTAAGAAAATTAATGATGCTGGCATCGACTGTGAATGTTCAAACACGTATCTTTTTTAGCCATAAGTGCTCGAAAGTCTCTTTAAAATAAGAACCTTGAGATGATCGGGAAACTGAATTCTCAACCTAAATACTACATCCTATTTCTCCACTTTTGTGGTACGACAGAATCCACAAGCTTGCTTGTATGTGATATTAGAGAAGGCCAAAATAGATACATCAGAACATATTTCTAAGGATTTTGTACATGTGCCAGAGATGCAAGCCTAGGGTTGTAACCAATTGTGCCTGTCTCCTCACAGAAGGCTGATCTAGTGTAAGCTTCCATGAAGAGGAGGCAATTCTGCAAATTCCTCCCTTTCTGCTCCAGTCCAACCTCTCTTTCCATGCTGTACCATCTCTCATTCTGTTCCAAAGGGCCAGAATGGGTTCTTGAGCAGGTTATGGGAGGTGCGGCAGGATTTGGCTGCTCCTGATCCTTTCATGGAAGCCTCCATTGGGTTAAAGAGTCTTCTGTCGTACCCTTCCCCTTGGGATCCCTTCCCTGAGGCTACGGGTACATTTGATCTGTGTTTAAGACATCTGTGTGTGTTATACACACACACACACACCCTGTTTGTGGAACACTGTTTTCCCTACTAGGCTTGACCACTCCCTTAATACCGCTGCCACCCTATAAGCTTTACTTAATACCTTTGGCCTTACTGAGAGACTACCTATAATGAAAGATGCCACACTGCATGCTGTGAACAAAAGAACATATAATTTATTAATTACACATGAGATGGTAAAGAAAATGTATTTGTGTTTTCAATAAGAGCTCTGAAATTTACATTTCATTTATGCCTAGCCAAATTTAATTCCTCCCTCTATATTTATCCCAAAAGAGCAGATTGTTCCTGCACACTCTAGCTCTAAACCCCAACCTTTTCCCTAACTGACCCCTATTTAAGCCCCACGCTCTCCACCCATCATACTCCAGCACACTGGCATTGCATTCACTCTCTCTCCTGCCTTACCTAACTTACCATATTAACTCTACACAGAGGACATAAAACATTACCATAAATATACACACCATAAGCACATTACATAGCCGGACATCACACCTCCGCATTAGTGGACAGATAAAATTAGATACAAGCTCTAATGTTCTTTCCACAGGTTTATTTGCTCTTTTAAGCATTTATTTCATGGCACAATAAATATTAGCACTGGGCAGTTACTCTTCCCTTCATAGGCTATTAACTAAGATACTTCAAAAGTGACATACGCTTGCTTCAAAACACCACAGGTATGTCCACTCTTTTTTTCTGTGGTCCCTTGACAGTACATGCCTCCTCAGCTGAAAAGTGCTGTGCTTCACTTAGCTTTTATATTCAAGATTCTGACTATGGCAATAGAAAAGCAAGCAAATGGCATTGAAGCCAACTTATATTGATTGAGAAGGCTTTGGGCCAGTAGTAGTAGTAGACATGCATAATGTAGAGAGAAGCTGTAAGGAAAGTGCAAGTAGGATTGGTTAAATGTTACAGCCCTATTATGTGGGCTGCTGAAAAGTCTTTCCACATGGTGGCACTCCGTGTCAGGGCCGTACCATTTCAAAAGAGCTTGGTAGGAGATGCTGTAATGTTGGCCATTCATTCTGCAAGAAGTGTTTACGTGAATGTTTTGGCAATTGTTTATTATTAAAAGAAAGTATAAATCACCCTTCATCCATAACAGGTATCATGTACAATAAGCATGACTATAATGTAACTGAATAACAACCCATTAAAGTAATTGAGAAGACAGCACATATAATAAGACAACTCAGCTTTAAATGGCCAGGCAAACAGAACTGTTTTAACCAGGTCCCAGAAAGATGGTAATGTCAATGCCAGTGGGTACCAACCGCGTGCTTAACCTGAATTAAAATACATTTAGAAGATCTGTTTTGTCCGAAAGAGCTTGGAGTTGAACCAGCATTTCCAGCTCATCCAAAAGGAGGTTATTAGCAACTTGGTGATAGTTTAAGTGTCCTCGTCCAGAGACATTTTCTTAAGGAGTGTGACACAACTACCTCTTTAAGGTGGCTGGGACCACTCCCTCCTGTAAAAAGGCATTAATTATCTCCTGGGCCCACCCAACCAGTCCCCCCAAAGCTAGCTGTTAATGGGCAAGGATGCAAGTGGCCAGCTGCACTCCTCCCGAATATTTTAGCCACATCAACTGAAATTGGTCCTATATCGACAATGGTGTCAAGTTCAAAGTGAATTACCGTATTTCTTCGATTGTAAGACACCATCGATTGTAAGACACACACTAATTTCAGTACCACCAACAGAAAAAACCCTAAGACACACCCGCGATTCTAAGATGCACCCCGTTTTTAGAGATGTTTATATGGGGGGGGGGAAGTGTGTCTTAGAATTGAAGAAATATGGTAGTGATTTTTATCTTCAAAGTCCTTTGCAAACCTGTCAGAAGGTTTCTGCTACAGCCCCACCAGGATCATTTTTCAACCAGAAGAACTCTGCCAAATGGCAATTTAGGGATGAAGTGGAGGTGAAGTATAAACACTTTGCCAACATTCCTACTAAGTAGGCATAATAACATGCTCTCACTCGTGTTTGGTCCAAATTTAATCACTGAGATTTGTGCGATCCATCTCCTAATCTTGTCAAATCAGGACCAGGTTACGTCATAGAATGTCTCCCTCTATAACAACCTTCCAGGCCATTATGATCTCCAGAAGCCCTGTTGTCTGTGCCATGGCCCACAGATTTCCATTTGGCAATGACATGGAGGCGAGCATTCTCTGCAGTGGCACTGGTGCTATGGAATAATCTGCCCTCTGAATTTAGGCCTCAATGCTGGTGTGTATTGAAAACGTATGTTTGCTTTAGCTTTCCCCAAGCCATGAGCTATCTTTGTACCAGCCTCATGATACCATTGTGTATAATATGTGGTCTTTTTGTTTGTTTTTATTGTATTGTAAACTGCTTCAGGAATTGTTTCAAATGAGAAATATTATTACCAATTATAGTCATTTCTCTGCATGTTTCATAGTCCATGGTAAGCAAGGGAAACAACAGGGCTAGACAGCCCAAGAAACAAGACATGGGCATGATTGGTTGATAACCTGTTCTATCTCACCATTCCTTAGGGAGACCAGGACTTCTACAGGAGCACCAGCCATGTCAACTGGAATATCCCCAAGGGCATTCAGCAATCCATTGCATTCCATAGGTCTGTGCACATGGACCATCTTAATTGGTCCACCACTATAGATGGTATTGGTATGGCCACTATCAATTTAAATTTCACGAGAAACTGGTCTGACCATGATAATGGGTTTACAGAATAACCCTCCCCTAATTCCAGACTTCCAGCCTCCCACAGTTGGGAATGTCATAAATGCATCTCCCTTTCCCTGGCAGTAAAAGTCCAATCCAATCCAAATCAATCAAATAACTACAAAGTTGCCTCCTTTTCATGACGCCCCAAATGACCTGCCTGAAGCAGCGCCTCGCTCCGCCTTATGGCATGGCAGCCCAGCTTGTAGAAGATACCTGCTCTGTCAAAAGTAAAGGGCAAATTGTAGTTCAAGTATGTTAGTCCTGACAGCAGCTGCTGCAAGCTCAGCCTTCTAAAAAACCTGGGAAATTTAAATTTAATCATTTTATTATTTATTTGTTACATCTATACCTTACCTTTTCAGGAAAAAAAAATGCCCAAAGCAGCAAGATGCCTCTGTGGAATATAATTTTTTAAAATAAAATGTCAAAAAATAATGAGTTGAAGCAGGGCTCAGCAGAGCTTAGCTTTTAGCAATCTTTAGTTAAAAGGAGAGGCTTTTCTGTGCAATAGTATACCTCAGTGGTCCTCCACGTGGGAACTTTTTAAAGAGTTCAGGAAGGGACAGGGGTGTGGGTGTTGTACTAGAGTGAAGTTCGATGGTGTGCTGCATTAGCTCCCCAGTAAGTTTTATTATCTTAAATATTTAATTCCAACTTCACACTATAAGAGCCTTTAAGATGGTTAAAACCAAGTATGATATTGGCAAAAAATAATGAAGAAAAAAATCAGCAACAAGCTTGGATTGGTCAGTCCCTGAGAGGCGGCAGAGTGTATCAGGGGAGGTTTTGTTCAACAATCCGTACTGCTCTTGTGCCACTTCTACATAAGCAGCACAACTAGGGTGCATCTGATAGCAGTAGCACAAGATCCTGCCTTTATATTTCAGATTGCAAAATACAGCATTCTATCCCTTATTCTCTGTTGACTGGCTTTAAGAAGGAAGACTCAACCTAGACTGCTTACCCCATACTTAAAATATATTCTGAAATGCATTTTCAACAATTTTGAGCACTAGCAATCCCTTACACAGCATCTGTGTTAATACATTTCACGTTGAAGCCATTGGTCACCAATTTTATTTGGAAGAGAATAGGAGAAACACATGGTAAAAATGGTGTGTGTCTGTAGTTTGACATTTTCAGAGCTAGGAGTCTTAATGGTCCTTTAAGATGGAACGCACAATCACACACACAGAACATTGTCGGGGGGGGCGGGGAGGCTTTAATCTAATCACTTTAATAGGCTGTGTAATTAGCACACCCGAATTGCAAGGGAGCAAAGGCTTAAAATTGTCTTACTCCCCCCCAAAGTCAATTACTATTAATATTTTCCTAAAACGTCACATCCCATCAACTGGTTGAAAACTTTGGCTCTATTTATTTTTCTAGAGCCAAGGACAAACATTCGTTTAAAAGTATAAAATTAGGTTTGCCTTTTTCCTGAAACATGTATCCAAACGAGTACTTTATAACAGGTTTGTATGCAAGACACATCCTTAACATTGCTCTCTTCCCATTAAAATAAGGGAAATTAATTATAAACTAATTTTTATATTTGCATATGGAATCAAATCTTGGTCTTAATAGAATGAACTGCTAAGTTTGTGATCTTCTGAAGATAGTGTCAAAGCAATGTTTTCAACCTTTAGAGAGCAATCCTATGCTGTTGGGGGGCGGGTGGTACAGGATTGTTTGGTTTCCTGGCTCTGGAAAACCACTTGCCCCCTCATGTCCCCCTCAAAGCTGATGCAGAGAACCATGCCAGCCACCTCCCCGCGCTTGGAAAACACAGCGCAGAGAATGGGACAAGGAGGCATTCCGGGGCAGGAGACCAGGGCGGCTGCAGTAAGCCATTTCCTAGGGCCGTCACAGCCTCTTTTCCTCCACCTCCAAAAGTAGACCCATAGAAATGCAGGGTGGCTAGAGTATGGAGGGGTGGATTGCCTCTGCTGTCCTCCCACCTTGCATGGGATAGTCGGCAGCCTCCTGGTTTGGAGGCTGCTGCCTGTCCATGTAGTCAAATATGGCAAAAGCCATATAAAAATATTTCCTGTTTAGTACTGGAGGTAATAAAGCCTAGATAATATTCTCCATTCTGAGACTTTGTCCAACCAAACTGTGCTCTGAATAAAATTTGGACAGATAACAGCTCGGTCATTCATCTTGTGCTACGAGGGCTCCAGTCTTCTCTTCTTCATTCCTTGGCTTTTTCTGCAGGGACTGCACTCAGCTTAAAAAAGAAACAATTGTTTAGAAGCAAACTTCCTTTAAAACGCTTTTGTACAAGTGAGAGTTTGCCTACTTTTGCTCTCTCACCTGCAGCTAAGCGGAACAAGCAGTTGTCTCTCTCTCTTCAGGATATCATTTTTTCCTATTGTGAGTTAAGCTTGAACTTTTAAAACACATCTACCTGGAAGCATGTGGCACTCAGTTTGGAGGACCAAATATGCATATTGGAACAGCAGCAAAAGGCCGTTTTTCTCAGTATTTTAACACCTAATTTAACTTAAATTTAAACTTTGCTGTTTTAATTCCATATTTTAATCTATATCAATTTCTGCTGTGTGGTTTTATCCTGGTTGTGCTTTTTATATTAATTGTAATTGAGGAAGCAGCAGCCAGGCACCTCTCCACCGTGCCTGGGTCCAGCTCCAGCTCAGAGCCCCCTCCCTCCTGCTACCAACTGTCTCTGCAGAGGCCACCAGTGAGGGAGGAAGCAGCAGCCAGGCACCTCTCCACCGTGCCTGGGTCCAGCTCCAGCTGAGAGCCCCCTCCCTCCTGCTACCGTCTCTGGAGAAGCCACCAGTGAGGGAGGAAGCAGCAGCCAGGCACCTCTCCACCGTGCCTGGGTCCAGCTCCAGCTGAGATCCCCCTCCCTCCTGCTGTCAACTGTAACTGCTGAACTTTACAACTAAGATTGTAGTGCCTGAATTTGCTTTCCTTTCCCTCCCCCCCCTCCTCCTCCCTCCCAATCCCCTTCCCTTTTGTGTCATGTCTTTTAGATTGTAAGCCTGTGGGCAGGGACTGTCAAGAAATACTTTTGTAAGCCGCCGTGAGAGCCTTTTTTGGCTGAATGGCGGCATAAAAATCCTTAAATAAATAAATAAATAAATAAATAAATAAATATTTTACATTTATATTAATATATCGTATTTTGTATTTGTGTTTTTAAACTGTTGGTTGTTTTGTCGTGCTTTTCATGGTTTTAATTTTTGTGAAACACCTGGAGAGCTTCGGCTATTGGGCGGTATAAAAATGTAATAAATAAATTATCTCTACACTCCACAGGATTTGAAGACAGCTTAAATCAGCCTTTCCCAATTTCCACCAAGTTTGAATGTCCTGTGCTAAAAGACGGGATGCACAACATGCCCCACTGATGTGGTTATTTGAGAGTTGTTTCCTCCTCCGACAAGCCATGCCACCCACCTCTGGACAACACGACCAGCCCTGCCTGGGCGGGTGATGAAGCAAACGGCACCTGGCAGCCAGCTTGGCTTAAACAAGTCCTGCTTCTCAGCTCAGATCACCATCTTGATCATGATCGGAGCTTCTCCCCTCACTCCTTTCCCTGGTCTTGTTTCTACACAAAAACAGAACCAAGAAATTTTTTCGCACTTCCTCATGCTCAGGGAATGTGCACAAATGTGAGTTTTTTTAAAAAAAAATCATCTGGGCATGGGGAAGTGTGAATCCACCCCTTTGTCCTGTTTTTGCACACAAATTCCAATACAACTCAATATAATCCTTCGACTCTGTCTTTGGAAGATACAAAACCCTATGAGCCAATACTCCATCGGGTTGCATTGGAATTCAGAAGTGCCTTTTGCCAAAAATCAGCTGCTGGGGGAAGCCAAACCCCCACTCTGAGCCCAAAGAACCTTCAAGCACATTCCCCAGGAGCAGGGAAATGAGAAATCCACACACACACACACACACACCCCATCCCATTCTTGTGCACAAATGGGCCAGAATTTTTTTAAAAGGTCTCAAGATCAGAGCCGGGAAGGGGGTGGGATTGGCAGGGTGGTGGTGACAGCCTCTCCAACATGCATCACTGGAGGGGCTGTTGCTGGCCAGGGGAAAAGGGCACAGGAATGATGAACTGTGATGAGTGTGGCCCCACTCAGCAAGAACAGCAGGGGTTTATTAGAATGTAAGCCTATGCGGCAGGGTCTTGCTATTTACTGTTTTACTCTGTACAGCACCATGTACATTGATGGTGCTATATAAATAAATAAATAAATAATAATAATAATAATAATAATAATAATAATAATAATAATTTGTGCTGCTCTGGCCGAGCAGCTCACTGCCTGATGCCCTTTATGCACATTAGGTTACCATGTCTGGGTTTGCACAACACGCCAACTCATTGTGGGTAACACAACCCAGACTGCATACTGCATTTGGAAAAAACAATGTGCCCTAATAACAACAGTCCCAGTTTGCATGACATACTAACACATCGTGGGCAGTCACCCATGATGGGCTAGCATGTCATGCGAACACAGTCTATGTCACTTGTGCTCCTCTGCTACATACACAAGCAATATTATCCAATTGCTGCAGACAGATTTTCCTGGTTCCTCTTTGTCGCACATACCTGGTAAGTTACGCCTGGGGCTAGAGGAAGGATGCCAGGGTGTAGGTTTTGCACCTGGTCTCTGATTATTTATTCTTTGTGGTGTTCTTCTGCGAGTCATCATGTGATGATTTCCAAGAGGTGTGCTTGGGTGTTGGGCTGCTGTATTGCGGTTGGCCATGCTGAGTTCATTCGCCTCCAAAGGCAAATCCCAAAGCTCAGGGTCGTCTGTAACATGTCAAACATTAACAGTGAAAGCTCAGCTACTGATCATTCAGTTCCACGTATGATTGTTATGGGACCTAAACTGTAACAGAAGCAGCTACACTTAGGATGGAGGTAGACGTGAATGCCCAAAAGGAACAGAGGGGTCAGAGGGCACGTGACACTTTTGTGTCCACTGATTCTTCCCTGCAATATGCCCCCCTCTGGCTACCCCCCCCCCCCCCCCAAATCATGTATGTCCTGCAGTCTGGTCCTCATTCAGCACCAAACCAGATGTGCAGGAAGGGGTTCCTGGGAAAATGATGGACATGGCTTCACTGCCTATGTGTTCTGCAGTACTGTTGCTTTAAGCATCACAAAAACGCAAACCAGATGGCACAAAGTAATTCGCCACTCACCTGCAAGGAACTCCTCTTCCACAGTGGGTTCCAGCAGTGTTGAAGTGCTATGTTTCATGGCAGGGAGATTACACGCTTCTGGACACACAAAACAGAAGAGGTTATTATTGCAGAGATGAGTGAAGTGTGAAAGTGTATCTGGATTTAGACAATTTGCACAACATTGTACCTTATGCACCTTTCAAGTTTGGAGTGGAGAAAAGAAGACAGGATAGTGGTTGTTTTGGCTTTATTGACAATGGAAAAATGACATTCCGACCCAAATGATAGGAGAAAAGCAATGCCTATCTATGTGAATTTGGCTCAAGGTGAGAAACATGGCTATTTCAACTAGCCCTGGATGAGGGTGAACAAACTGAATCTTAATCCAGATAACACAGAGGTGTTCCCAATCAGTCAAGGGGTAAATTAGGGAATACGGATTCAATCCGTATTGGATGGGTTTGCACTTCCCTTGAACACTCAGGTTCACCGCCCTCTGCCTATCAATGGCTAATGAGCATGCACAGTCATCGACGGGCTTCTTTAAAACAATCTCCTTAGATTTTTTTTGGGGGGGGTACTTTTGCAAATCCTCCACGCGGATGTTTCCCTCTTGGTTCTGAGTGGCCTCGTTTTAGCCACAATCCTGGGGACATCACCTGAGTCCATAATTAGGAGTTATGATAACATTGTGGGTGTGCAAAAATTAGTGTATTATTTTTCAGTGCCTTCATTGTCCCCTTAAATGTAAGGGAAGTGTATAATACTGTTGCTATATCTTAAAACATTTCAGGTATTCCAACAGAAATACTTTCCAAGTAAAGCTCTGAATTAGTTTGAATATCTTGGGGCATTTCAAGCATAATCTTAAGGGATGGATCCTCAATAGACAAAGGGCTCCAATGACGGATCCCTCTGTCTTTCCAAAGCCCTGCTGGCAAGAGCCAGGCAGGGTGGGAGGAGCACAGAGGCTTTTATAGTCCCAATGTTTCCATTTAGAGCTAACTGGGCCTCTCAGCCCATCCTGCTTACTCAGTCACCTGGGGGTGGGAGATGAAGACTCTTGAATTGAGCAGATCCAGGATTCTTCCTCCTTCCCTCCCCACCCACCGGAAAACCCTTCCTTCACCCTCCCCAACATCTTCCAAAGATACTTCTGTCCTTGGAAGAGAAGCCACTGTGGCGCTTTCCATGGCAGCTGTGATGGATAGAAAAATCTGCACGGATTTCCACCCCTGAGGTTGTAGCTGTGTCCATGGCCTCTGGGGAACATAAGAAGTTCCATGCTGGATCAGACCAAGAGTCCCTCTAGTCCAGCACTCCAACCAGCCATTGGCCAGGGATGAACAAGCAGGACATGGTGCAACAGCACCCTCCCGCCCACGTTCCCCAGCAACTGGTGCACACAGGCTTACTGCCTCGAATACTGGAGATAGCATACAACCATCAGGGCTAGTAGCCATTGATAGCCTTCGCCTTTAGGAGAAAGAAGGGGCAGCGAAACTGCACCATCATATGGCTGCTCAGATGCCATCTGAGAAGCCATAGGATCGCACAGCCTACATTCTATGCACTTCATAGATTTCCCCCCTAATAAAATATTTCAATTCAAATACTTCCGGTTATTGGAAAAGAGTTTGAGATATTTATACAGAGCATAAAATTAACACAGGAACCTTTATAGTTCTACATTCACCTGCAAGCGACTCATCTTCCACAGGGGATTGCAGTGGTGCTGAAGTGATGTGTTTCATGGCAGGGAGATTATATGCTTCTGAATACATGTAACAGAAGAAATATTATTGCTGAGAAGAGTGAAGTATCTACCTTTCAAATACAAGTTTTCTTCACTAAAAGTAAGTCATACATGCTAAATAAGATCCAAAACTATTTGTGATATCAGGAATACTTTCCCAGAAACCCCTCACTAAAGATATTTTCTTACAGTAACATACCAAAACCGAGATAGCGTGAAGAGAAACTGCTGTCCTTAATTGCAGCTCCCCCATTTAAATTTGCCTTCACTAATTAAAATTGGCTTCTAGTGATTAAACAACTACACCTTTACTTAATTATCAACTGATTAAACAGACTGAAGTATGCAGCCCTAAAATATCACTCACAATTTTTTGGTTTTCTTTAAGATTAGATCCTGTTGTGGTAATTACTGAGAGACCGGCTATTTTGTGTTTTATACTTGCACACTTGCTCACATTATTTGAGACACCAAGAAATGACTGATTGCCAGTCAGAACAGCAGGAGAAGATTTATGTTTAGCATTAAGTCCTATTTTTCACCACTTTATAAAAGAGACACACCAAGCGAGAACATTGTAACTCACACTTTTAATATCACTTTCACCTGGTTCTTACAGTGACAGCGTTAACATGGCTGTTCATTGTTAGTTAAGGAGTTATCCCAGTAACTTAGGTTCTTCTCTGCCCATTTTGAACATGCTAGTGTTCAAAGCAGATACAAATTCTAACTCGCATTTTACCTTGATCTCTTGCTTTGTAAGATGGAGTATTTGACTGGATTTGCTGTTTCTTCTGCATCTGCTGTCTGAACTGCTGCTGAAGTTGCTTCTGCCGTAACTTCCGGTGGAATGTGGCATCAGACTCCTTGCTATGAGAGAACATGGGCCAGAGGTTGTTCTCTCTATATTGTCCCCCTATATGCTTGCGCAAGATGGATAACGTCTTATACCAGAAAACAATTGTGACAATTTGGCATAGGTGGAAATAGGGCTCTGAATATTCCAAGCAACGCAATCATTAACACAACTGAGCATTTTCTTTGAAATCAGCTGCAAAAATGTCAGGCCCTTAGGGCTGTGGAGATACAAGCAAAGAGAGGTGGCTAATTCTCCCAAAATCTCAGATCACAGAAGATGGCCTTGAGAGGTTCCACACTTAAATGTGGCCTAAGAGTAATTTTAGATTTAGATAGATCTCCTAAACAAGAATCTAACACACACATACAGCACTAAATAGTTCTGTCACAGTTGGGAATTGTGGGTTTCTCACTTTTCTCTTGAAGAAAGATACTGAGGTTGAATGCTTTGGATATTCTCATGAAATGAGTTTATGACAAAGTCCACACAAAGCCCATCAAATCGTTCATCCCCATTTCATTCCTACATAAGGCCAGGAAACAGCCATTATGTACAAATAGATGTCTCAAAGAGAGGGCAGGAGGCATTTGGATCTACAACTAGACTTGGATACGGATGGTACAAGATTATTCATGTTGTTAATTTTAAAACTCTTAGAATGGATGCCTATACCAAAATGTGAATTAAAATCTGACTCAATCTCGAACCTGTTTTGCTGTTCTTGTTCAGTAGCAATCAAGGAAGATTCTAGCTGGTCAGATTTGCCTGGGGTTGCTGTGGAAAATGGCTGCTGGTCTTCGCTTGCCTTTTGCAAGCAGCTCCTGTATCTTGCCTTTTCTATAGCAGGCTCAAAGTCCTGCCTTTTAGCTTTGCCCAAATCAAAATCTGGAGGCATCTAATAAAAGGAATGAAACAAAAAGCCATTCAGTAGTTAGAGAAATTCAGAATGTAACAGAAGCATTTCACAGGCTCCTTATCTGTCAAGCTGCCTAGGAGACAAATTGTTTTCCTGGCAGACTTTGCCTGTTCAGATACAGCTTTTGGGCCGGTGCTATGAACTGGAGAAATGCAGTTATTTGTCTAACTTAATGAAGATTTCAGTCATGTTTAGTAACATGTATTTTGTGGATCATCTTTGATTCCTTGTGTTTTCCAGTGACAAAGGCAGATTTTTTAAAAATAAAATAAAAGGAGCCTAGGGCTGGTATGTTTTTTGCACTGAAAGAAGAAACCTAGAGATTTTAACATGGCTAAAATCAGTTAAGGAGATAATTTGAGCCAATCTGGAGGTTTCAGCCCAGCACATAAAAGCACACTCTGCTCTCTTTGATGGAATGCAAATTAATGTGATAAACATTACGGGCCGCCATCAGCAAAAGAAATACTGCTAAAATGCAGTCCGGAGTGATCAGAGTGCAGAAAAGGGCAATTAAAATGATTAAGGGGCTGGAGCATCTCCCCTATGAGGGTAGGTTACAACAGCTGGGATTGTTTAACTTGGAAAAAGGAGGCTAAAGGGAGACATGATAGAGGTGTACAAAATCATTCATGGTGTGGAGAATGTGGATAGGGAGACATTTTTCTCGCTCTCCCATAATACTAGAACCCAGGGTCATCCCATGAAGCTGATTGGTGGGAGATTCAGGACAGATAAAAGGAAGGACTTCTTCACACAATGCATAATTAAATTATGGAATTCACTACCACAAGATGTAGTGATGGCCACCAATTTGGATGGCTTTAAAAGGGCGTTGGATACATTCCTGGAAGAGGCTATCAATGGCTACTAGCCCTGATGGTTATATGCTACCTTCAGTATCTGAGGAAGAAAGCTTGTGTGCACCAGTTGCTGGGGAACATGGGTGGGAGGGTGATGTTGCACCATGTCCTTCTTTGTTGGACTCTGGTTGACAGCTGGTTAGCCACTGTGTTAACAGAATGCTGGACTAGATGGACCCTCAGTGTGATCCAGCATGGCTATTTTTATGTTCTTATCTTAAATGATGATTCAATGGGGTGAAGTGGCTACAGATGAATCCAAATCATAATGGTTATTGGAGAGGGAGTTATTTTAATAGAATGGAAAGGAAGAAAAGGAGAAAATATGAAAATGCTATTAACTGCACGATTCAATTGAATGGTTGGGCAATTTAACTGCATTTTTAATTTTAACGTAACGTGCTTTGATAAATCTCCTGGATAGAAACATGGAGCAGAAAATAAAGATGGTTGTATAGCTTTAGGATCTATTTTTCTTGTGAATCTCTACTCACTATCTTAAATAATCATCTTTAACTTAACAGGTTTACAGTATAATCTTATGCATGCATAAATCCTGCTGAGTTCAATGGGTTTACTCCCAGGTAAGTGGGTAAAGTATTGCAGCTTCAAGGGAATTTATCTAAAAGAAAGCATCATCGTCAGTAAAACAACATGAACCCTCAAGACACACCTTGGAAAGCAACATTGTGAGACAAAACTAGCTAATTACATGAAGACGTAAGTGTGGGAATAATATTGTAGGATGAGGTACAAGAACAACAGGGGGATGTATAATCCTACATCAAAGGAGGAAAACCAATCTCTTTAATTTAGTGTGTTAGTAGGAAGGTACTGAAATCTGAAGGTGCAACCCCAACTGGAATGAGCGGGGATTGAATGAATGAGACAAGCGTAAACACGGGGACGTGCATATTAGGGACATGGCTGGCTTGTGCTTCAAAAATCATTCAGGCAGAAACAATGGGTTGGATGCAGATTTAAGCTGGATGAACTGCGTTGGCAGAAGTAAGACTTCCCTGCCCCCTCCTTCCCACAGCAGTCCCTCCACCCCCCTTACAAATGGTACAGAAGGTCAGCTGTGGTGGTATTAGGGGAGAGGAGTCCCCCAAAATTGGCCAGAGGGATCTTCTGCAAGTGGAGCCCTTCCTCTCAAGTAAGGCAGATGCTGGATCCTATCCAGTGAAACAATGTTTCGACAGGAACAGCCCTGGCATTGAAATCAACTATCCGAGGAGAATGTACAAATGTCTGACAGAATAGAAAATGCAAGTTATCTACATGTGTATAACGTGTACTCCCTACAGTAGGGGTCCCCAACCTTTTGGGACCCTGGGCACATTTGGGAAAGTGAGAAACTGCTATGGGCACTTTCCATGGGGGACGTAGCTAGTCATGTAATGGCGGTCACGGGGGCCTGGCTTAGTCAAAAGAATTTGGCATTTTTATTGCAAGATTCTAGGTTTCATGCCTGTAGCCTGAGCAATTTTACACTGCCCTTGGAAGTCCCAAGTAACGCACCTGACGGGGAAGCTTATTCACTGATCGCAAGTACTCTTTGTCCAGGATGCAGTTCCCAAGAGCATTACCAAAGCACCTGGGAAAGGAGAGAATCAATAGACTTTTAGAATACAGTTTCCTGTTTTCATAGCTCTTTGGGGCAAGCAAAACTGCTAATGCATTGCCACTTACTTCAGGGCCCTCTTCAGTCCATCTGTGACAGCCTCTTTTCTGGCTTTTTCAAGGGATAGGGCCTTAGACTTCAAACCTTCACTTACTCCATACCCAACGTCTTCATGGAATGCCCCATCCTGTAATTTGAGTAGAATGTGTTAGAGCAACTATAGGGTGCTTTGGCTACAGTCATCCTAACGAGGCTGGGAAAAGAAGCCCAATGGAGTACAGCAGTAGGCTCAGTGCTTCTGAAGTCAAAATGGACACAAACAGCAAGTTGCGAGGGTGAATGCACTGCTGTTTGAAAGGATGGCCAATGCTGAAACATCAGATGCTCAAACTATGAGCAACGCAAGCAAGGCTTATGTTTACACTATCTTATTACATGTTAAAAGCAACACAAAGATGTGATCCTTGTCAACAAATAACCGGTCTAGTAACAACAACAATATGGAGTATTTTCGTCTGATATGAAGTAACAATTCAACAGTCATATTGTTATGTATGTTCTTCATGCTATTTCATTTAGTTTTACGGCCCTCCAAAATCAGCATCGCTAAGGTACCCCTCCCCCACCCTATTTACCTTAAGTTGGACTTTCACAAAGGCACAAACACCCACATAAAACTTGCCATTATTTAGGTCAACAAAATCTGCACAAGAACAGAAATAAAGAAGTTATAGGTCAGGGTCGTGTTGACATTTCTGCAGATGCAAAAATGTATTGGAAACCTCAGCCATCATGTATTCAATTTATATATAAAGAAGTACATGTATTAATTGTTTAAAGGGAAGTTTAAGGCCCAACACACTACGAGATATAGAAGTGGTAAAAAAAAGTTACTCAGTTACCAAATTTTCAAAAGATGTTTAATACTTTTCATTCAGTTTAATAAACAGCTATTATGGTTAACTTTTTAAAAGTACAAACACAGCACACAGTATGAAATATGTAATGCCTGAATTGGGGAGAAAACTGACAGATTATTGTTGCACTGTTAGCAATGGGCTCTAAAGAGTATGTATGTTAAGAGAAAAATATCAGAACACTGCACATGTATGCAAATAAGAATTTAAGAAGAGCCATGCTGGATCAGACCAAGGGTCCATCTAGTCCAGCACTCTGTTCACACAAATATTTGTTGAAGAAATGCTCTAGAAAGGTTACAAGGATATTCCTAAGCTGATGGTGGCTTACAATGGCGCTATTTAAGTAATGTATATAGTCCTACTAATTACTCTTAAGACATTATTGGGTAATTAACTTAGTGGATTGTGGGAATGCTGTACACATAACTTGTTTTGATTTCAACAATACCTTTAACCACATTCCCCCTAATATTTTGGTTAGCAAGCTAGTTAAATGTGGGCTATATGATAATATTGTTATATGGATTGAGAACTGGTTAGAAAAACAGTGCTCATCAATGGTTCCTCATCAAACCAAAGGGAGATTTGAAATGAGGTGCTGTAGGGTTCTGTCCTGGATAGTGATGTGAAGGGTCAGAAAAGAACTGGACAAATTCGAGGTTGCGGGGGGAGGGGAAGAGAAAGCTTTTTTCCGTTTTTGTTCCCCTCCCCCCCCCGAAAAACGGAACAGCTTTGGATTATGAAATACTTTCTTTTAAAATTTAAGACAAGTTTTTTAAATATACCGTATTTCTTCGATTGTAAGATGCACACTAATTTCAGTACCACCAACTGGGGAAAAAAACCTAAGACACACCCGTGATTCTAAGATGCACCCATTTTTAAAGATGTTTATATGGGGAAAAAAGTGCGTCTTAGAATCGAAGAAATAGGGTATTATTATTAAGCCTTTACTCCCCCACCCACCAAATGATTTCTAAAAGCTATGTAATAATAAGACTTTTATAGACAGACTAGAGATGTAAAATGTCTGGAAATATTGAAGCCAAGGGGGGAAATGATTTTTAATCCTTTCTGTAAGATTCTCAGCATAGTTATTTCTTCAATTTCTTATTAAAATGATCAATCCAATGTATCTTTTACTTAAAGACATTTTGGGATGCTCCAAGTCATGCTCAGTTTCCCAACATGTGAAGAGAATTACTATATCATAATGTGGAAGAAAATGTACATTCTTGACAGTTTGTTTTTGTTTTTACGGAGTCATGTGTTTCTGGACTTGCCTTCCTCTGCCTCCAGTTCTTCCTGCTTCTTTTGGCTTCTAGAATGAGTCAGATATTTCAAGGACTACTTGCTGAAGTTCCCTCTGGTCAGACATAAACCAGGAACCTAACATTTGCTCATAAAGTACTGCAAGGGCTTCTCTAATGAAAACCTTGCAAGAAACTCTAGATTCAACGCGTTTCCTATTAGCTTATTTCTATTTCTTTTGGCAAACTGCCCCAACAGTAGTATTATTCTGTGACTAAGGGGTATGAGGAATTTCAAATGCTGAGAATCAGAACATTAGGGATGACAGCATCAGTTTTCCTAGGAATAGATTTTGTAAATCTCAAATGGCATTATTCCTCTAACTGGATAGGCAATGGGAATGAATAATTACATGTATGCTCCAGGATATTTTATTTCTTATCCCACAGGATGTTACCAGCATTCAAGAAGCTTAAGGTGTTGCATGTGACAGTTCTGAAAAATGAATTCTTCCTTGGCAAAGAGTATAAAGTAGAGAGGAGTAATAACAGAGAGAATGACAAATACCATCAGTCAGAATATTTAGCAGGTATTGCAATAATGCTCAAAACATGAGTGTGCAAACTGGATCTGGTCACATGGAATAATGTTACAGGAAAATATAGCCACAGAGAAAGCAAGATCAGAATAAATAAGGTAGCTGTTTAGAAGTAGTAGTAAAGGACAGTCAAAAGATAATGCCAGCTCCCTTTTAGCGAAAAGTTGCTTTCGCTCACATGGCTTTGTCAGCGCACAGGGTTTTCAATGGGCCTACTGTGCAGCCCTGCTAGGGGAGGCTGTGTATGAAGTTTGGTCCCAAACCTGCAAACTTCCAAGGGCTTATTTGCACCACCCCTTTTGGCACGCCTGGGGTTTTTGCTCCTTAGTATATAATTGCGAAGTTGCATCTGGTGCCTCCTGACTAGAGGAGGCCGTGCAGGAAGTTTGTTCCTGATCCTGAAAACTTCCAAGTTTGTTCCTGATCCTGCACCACCCCCTTTTTGATGCACCTGGTATTTTTTCTCCTTTGTGTGTAATTGCACACTGTTTGAGGATGCATCGGGTGCCTCTTGACTAGGGGAGGCTGTGTATGAAGTTTGGTCCCAAAGCTGCAAACTTGCAGTGCTTTAGAGCCACCATGCCCTTGTCGGGGTGATGCTGGAAACACGGAATTAATCCCTTTTTTTCCTTTACCCCACACCTCTCCCTTGTCATTGGGATAGTGTGAAAGGTTAAAACAGGCTGCTGCGATGTTGTCAATGGGTGAAGCAGCACCAGTGCTCGGTGGGAGGCATGAGGCAGGGCAGGGGCAGGGGATGACTCAGACGACACACAGTAGCTTAACAAGCTACCCACAGTAGTTTATTTGTCTGATCATGAGGGGGATAACAGTAGCTTGTTTTTAAAATAAGCTACTATGAGCAGTTTATTAATCCATCATGGCTTAAAGTGACATTTGGATGCAGCCATAAGTACTCACCAATATTCTGCTGAGTGACTGAATGAGCCCAGCCATTGTAGCCAAACATTTCATTGGCCAGACTGATGACCCTGTGTCCTTCAATGTAGCAAACCTGAAAGCAGAAGGAAAGGAAATACTATTTTGCTGTGGTAGCTGAAATGAAATCTTAAAGACCCTACTTAATCAGAGTCTGAATATCACTATATTGATGCAGAATCTATGTCTACAGTTATCCTTGCAGTATGTCTTTTAAGTGGGATGTCAGACCAAAGGTCATCTTTAAAAGAGAAAAACGGAACACAGAAGGCACTGCATCATTCCACTAGCGTAGTATCCTACCGCGTAATTTCCATTAGAGTGGAAACTAAGTTCTGAACTGCATGCAAGAGAGAATCCAGCTAAAGTTACATTTGTACAAGCATGTCCATGTGTTTTTAAATTATATCCCTGTGATGTGGGATTAACACATGAACAGCAAAAATGTATACTGAGAGCCTTTACAGTTGCAAAAAGATCTTACTAGTCTTGCTACGTTTGAACATACCTTCTGCAGCAGTCAATTTTGTATGGATGCTTCTTTAGATATATAGCCTGCTTATATTAAAAGTATATATTTGAAATGGAAGGGTTAAATCCTTTCCCATTTTTCTTCCCCTTCTTTTTTTTTTTTTTTGGCTTCTAGTTCTTGCAGAACCAGAAGAAGGGAAACATTACTGCAAGCAGTTGTGCAAGAGCTTCGACAAGAGAAACGTGCAGCGGGGATCCACTAGTGCTATTTGTGTTTGCGGAATGACACCGTTGGATACTGCACAATGTGTACCTACAATATTTCAGTGCCTTGTAATTTAAAGGGTGCTACTTGGCATGTTTACAGTACCTAACAGCTAACAAAAATCAATTTAATATCAACTGATCTCAGTTTGAGAACTGTATATCAGATTATAAAATTGTAAGAATGGATTGAGCATCAGCAGGAGAATGCTTGTAATAATGCAGCTTTCAGGCAACAGTTGTGATATGCATGGCTTGGGTGGAGGGAAGCACGGAGCATTATGTAAAGAACCCTACTATTTAAAATTCAGCAGCCGACCAGATCAGATCCTCAGCACAGTTGGTTTGGGATCACATAGGAGACTAAACATTATCAAAATTATGCATCTCAGAGCAAAGCCTGCCCTGTACTATTCTTATTTCTCTGTTTAAATCCCTAGGCAGCATTGGGAAAGCCACTGAGATGATGGAAGCTGGTAAGCCGGACCCACCCTCCTCTCCAAAGCAGCCAGCCAACAAGTCCCATAGCCACATTATTATTATTATTATTATTTATTTATATAGCACCATCAATGTACATGGTGCTGTACAGAGTAAAACAGTAAATAGCGAGATCTATTTACATCTGCAAACACCTTGCCTCTATTTTGGCAGTAGGGAGATCAGGCTGGATCTGGCCATACAGGTCCTGATTGCTGATAACCCTAGAAAGTAAAGGCATAGGAACATGCTACCCAAAAGAGTTCAGGTAAGCATTATGAACTATCTATAGCAACTTATTTCTTTGATGTCAATGAATGATTTTCAGTATAAAGTAAATAACAACTCTGGATCCCCATATTTGTACCTTTTGTCCTCCTCCAGCTTGCCTGCTGCTGATGTATTCTGGGCCCAGCCTCTGTCGCAGAGCAGCCTGAACGGCCTCGTACTCATCTGCTGTATACTGGCACTTCATACATGCACACACAACGGACAGATTTAGGATACCCATTATTTTGTTTTACATGTGATTGCATTCTCCCTGTTTCAAGGTTTAATTCACTCAGTTTTTCCCGCATTGCAATTTTTTAATCCAATCTTACTTCTAAGGATGTAACCAAAAAAGAAGGTCTCACAGGGTAACTCCCTTATGGTAATATCAGAAATTATTAAAATGATATTCATGCTGGCAGAAAATTGTCTGTGGCATGAGTTCTTAGTTCTTTCAAGTATAATTAAATCAAAAAGAAAACTCAGCTGGCATGTTGCCCTATCAGTGGTCAACAAACAGTAACTAAATAATTGTGTTTATCAAAATAATACAAAAAATAAGACTTCCACTGTAATGTAGTAGGCTGGCACCAATACATAAGCGCCAAGAGCAGCAAAATCCAAAATGATGCAACGCAACCTTTATGAAAGAATGCAATCAGCTTTTGAGCTTCAACGCTTCTTTAGACTACTCTTTACACTCAGAACACTTTGGAATCCTTTCATAAAGTTTGCTTTATGCAGCAATTTGGATTTGATCCTGGCTTATTTCCATTAAGTAATTTAAAGAAATTACAATTCCCCGAGTTCAATCATAACAAGAAACTGTGGTTTATTTGTAAGTGGAATAATAACAACAACAACAACAAATTTATTTCTTATCCGCCTCTCCATTTTGATTGAGGCAGGGAACAACAGTAAATATAAAAACATAAAACTGAATTAAAACATAATATACATTGGTAAAACATCCTAAAAACATTCTAAAAATATCTTAAAATTCCACTGGATAGGCCTACCAGAAGAGATCAGTCTTTATAGCTTTCTTGAATGCTAATAGACGGTTAAGTTGATGAGTCTCCCCCAGCAGGCCATTCCACAGTCTGGGAGCAACAGAAGAGAAGGCCCTCTGGTAATACCTGTCAGCCTAACTTTGGATCTACTCTTGTGAAAGATGAGGAGAGGGGATGGAGAGCACGCAAGTGTGAGGCTCATACAGATTCATTCACATAGAGGGAAACCCATTATGTCTGAACCGGTCAGTTATCCTTAGTAGATTTTGCAGGGGGGAAAACACCTTGATAATTCCACACAAAAGCGAAGGTAACAATACACTACTGACCTGTCCAAACCACATATTGAGGTTTGCACTCGTATTGCCGGTTTTGTCTTTTGTTGATTCCCTTCTAGACATGCCGAAAAAGGGAAACAGGGAAAGACATAAGAACTTAAATATATTTGAGCAAAATCAAACAATTACCAACCAATATTTCTTTGAATTGTATTGAAGACACACTACACCCTGTGTGGGTTAGCAGGGCAGGATACCCAGCATGAGTATCAGATCCCAGCCTTCATCACAGCAAATTCGTGGCCCGAATGTGAATATTTTCATGTTTGTAATAGCTTATAGCTAAACAAATAAAATTATCAGTGGCCCCATTCAAAAGACACCTTAAACCACAACTTTAACCATGGTGAATAAAGCAAAAAGCCTTATTCGCTGTGGTTAAAGCCATGGTTTAAGTTGTCTTCTGAACACGGCCTGGCTTTCTGGCTTAACCAGCATGGTTAAAGCAATTGGTTTAAGGTGTCTTCTGAACGGGCCCTCTCTCTACTTCCTCTCTTAACTGCCTGATATGTCTAGAGTTGAGGGATAGGTTTCACTTCTTTTAGCTACTTCTCAGACTGTATGGGAACATGCTTGTGCATGAGTTCTCACAACAAAAAGCAACTACAGTTTCCAAGATCCAGTAGGGGAAATAGGCTGTGGAACTCCTTGCTGTAGGAGACTATGTAGGAGACTCCTCTTTGCTGTACTTCAAGCACTCTTGGCATGTAAGCATGACTGTTAGGTTGGGTGCAGTTTTTATTCTGTTATTGTTGTGTTTTCAATTGTGTTTTAATGTATTTGTCTTTTTCATTTTAATCAAGTTTTATTTATCTAGGATTGTAAGCCACCTTGACTGCCATTTTCTTAGTAGAAAGATGGTGTACAAACCAAATAAATAAATAAAATATTATCAGTCATCACTGATGTGGAAAAGATGGGGAAAATATCTTTTCTGTTCCGTTTAGAAAAAAACTGCTTGAAAGTAAACTAATGTTTTTCTCAAGGTGGAGAAACATCCTTTCTCCCATCAGTGCCACCAGTTATCACTGCAGTGTGGTAATATTTTAAAAATATCATTGGAAGTGCCAGTCCTGCTTCCTTAGTTTTTTGCTGCAAAACTGTATTGTTTTTTAAACTCTGGAGCTTCCATAAATAGTGATTCTTCATATTCTAATCTTTTTCATGGCACCTTTGTTTCCATATTAAAGAACATAAATTTAGACAAGATGTTAATTTTTACTACTGCAATTCTTTTCATTCATAGTTATCTTTCATAGTAGGCGTGCACAGCCTGCTGGCTGCAAAAGGGCACCCAAGCATGCATCCCCAAGACCTCCAGATGTTGCCGTCAAACCTGCCACCCAAGCAATCGTGTGGCGGCACAGTGCTATCAGGGGCTGTGAAACTGGATTGGGGGATACAGGTAAAAAGCTGCTTCATCCCTCCTGCGTGACACCGAAGCAGCCCAGATTGCTGTTTTACTACCACTATAGTGGCGGTAAAGCAACAATTAGGATGGTGTGGTGAAGATATGGAAGGGGCTGCTCCTTCCCCCTGCGATCCTGAAGTAGTCTGGCTAACAGTGGTAAAACAGAAATCAGCTTGGGGTTTCTCAGGCAGGGAGAGGATTGCAGCCACCCCCAGTGACTCTGAAGAAGCTGGATTGCTGTTTTAACTGCTGCAGTGGCAAAGCCGCAATTAGGTCAGGGCTTCGGGGGAGAGGCTCCAGCCTCTTCTCACCTCCAGCAACCCCATGAAGCAGTGACTCCTGTGTGAGCGTGTGCATTTGTTTATTGCCATATTAAAGAAGGCATACATTTAGGCAAGGTGTTAACTTTTGCTACTGCATGTGTTTGTGTGCAGGCACAACATGTGCATTCCTCGACATCTCAGCAAACATCTGATGTGGCACTTGGAGCTGAAAAGGTTCTGCACCTGTTTTGCAGCAACCGCATTGGCTGCCTGTGATGTTCTAGGTTCAGTTCAACATGCTGGTGCTTATCTTAAAAACCCTTCCTCACTTGTATCCCATATACTTTACAGATCTATTCTCCCTATGGATCCCTATGCCAGCTGAGGTAATCTGATATCCATATCCCCCACCCCCATTACAACAAGTGAAACCATCAGCAACAAGGATCAGGACTTTCTCTGTAATTGCCCCAAGGCTCTGGAACAACCTCCAAGTGAGGTCAAAACTATGTGATAACATATTGGAAGGGTTTCTTATATATATAAAAAATTTACATTCCACTTTTTTTTGACTAACAACAGGTTTTCAATGTGGCTACCAATTTTTTTTAAAAAAGAGCCCTGTGGGATCAGACTATCTAGTCAAGCTTTCTGTTCCCGCTGTTGTTAACCAGATGCCCACAATCAGGACACAAGCACAATAGTACCCTCTTACTCATGTTTTCTCGCCTCTGATACTGGAAGTCATATATAGCTATCATGATTAGTAGCTATCATCCTCCATGAATTTGTCTCATTCCCCTTTAAAGCCATTCAAACTGGTGGCCATAACTACATCTTATGGAAAGGAATCCTATAATTTAACTATGCACTGTGTGAAGAAATACTTTCTTTGTCTGTAGTAGAACTCTCACCATGGCCCTGGGTTCAAATATTATGAGACAAACTTCTCCCTATGCACTTCCTCCACAATATGATTAATTTTATACAATTTCTCCTTTTACTCACCTTTTTTGGATGCTAAAAAGCCTCAAATTTTATAACCCTTTCTCATAGGGGAGTTGCTACAGCCCCTTGATCATCCTGGTTGCCCCCTTCTGCAACTTTTCCAGCGCTACAATATCTGTTTTGAGGTGCGGTGATCAAAATTGCACAGACCTGCTTTATATGACACCAATTCGTTGCTTGTTGCTTATGTTCACCTTTTACAATCTATATCAAAAAATAATGAAATACCTTTTAAAAATGCACAGAGCACCCCAAGTGTGTCACAACATAGATTTGTATACTGGCAGTTTTATTTTTGATTCCTTTCCTAAGTTTACCTTTTTCACAGCAGCAGCACATGCATCTATTTTGCATCACCATTGGCAACTAAAATGAACATGATGGCCTGGGTTTGAAATTTTTGATAAACTCTGGAACTTTTCCATGGGGTTTAGTGGATCTGATTTTTTTACATGTAATTTTAGATACTTTTAATGTTTATGTAAAATATCTGGCGATTAGGAAAAGTTGCATACAAATGTCTTCAATAAATGCCTCCAGTGATAAAGAAAACAGATGTAGCTTCAGCAGAGCATTTCACATCTACGAGAATTTCAAGGCTCCTTGGATAATCACTTGGGTCATTTCCCAGAACAAATAAAAGCAGTTGGCAGAACATTTATGAAGGGAGTGCAGTGTCTTTACATTTGCTTTTCCTTTACTCATTCTTTTAGAAATCACCAGTCTAACGGGAAACGTGGCACTCTTTAAAGCACCTGTCATCAGTTAATTACTTATGGGATAATCATAGAATTATTTAAAACAAAGGCATTGTTAAAGCTATAAACTAAAATTATGGCTTCTTTGAAGCATTTCTTCCCCACGCTCATGATTTGGTTCACTGTCTTACGTTATCTGATATGCTTTAAAATCTTTGGCTGTATGTTTTCTAGTGAGCCATACTTCATTCTTGTCTACTCTCTGCTTGTAGTACATCATAAACTGGATGATGTGGATTATTTCTTTGCACAGTAAAGTATAAGACTAAGATCTAAAAGCCACCTGATTCATAGTTGATGTTTATTATTGGCTTATAAGGAATTAAGGCTATAAACAAATGAGGGCTGGGCCTCATTTTGAGTGCTGCCTCCAATTCTGGGCACCACACTTCAAGAAGGATGCAAACAGAAGGGGGTTCAGAGGAGGGCAACGAGGATGATTAGGGCTCTGGAAACAAAGCTCTATGAGGACAGACTGAAGGAGCTGGGCATGTTTAGCCTTGAGAAGAAAAGGCAGAGAGGAGACATGATAGCACTCTTCAATACTTGAAAGGTTGTCACACAGAGGAGGGCCAGGATCTCTTCTCGATCATCCCAGAGTGCAGGACAAGACCTAATGGGCTCAAGTGACAGGAAGCCAGAGTCTGGCTGGATATCGGGAAAAACATCCTGACTGTAAGAGCAGTGTGACAATGAAAACCATTGACCTAGGGAGGTCGTGGCCTCTCCCACACTAGAGGCAGCTTGACAGCCATCTGTCAGGTATGCTTTAAGGTGGATTCCTGCATTGGACTTGATGGCCTTAAGGCCCCTTCCAACCCTACTAGTCTATGATTCTATGACATTTTCTGGAGACCTCAGGAGTGAAAGGCCCGTGTAAAATTATTTTCTTTTGGAAACCCCTGCTAGACTCGCTCTTGCCTTTATTTTTTTATTACATGTATTTGTTACAAGGAGCCCAAGGTGGCGTGCATAAACCTCCTTTCCATTTTATCTTTACAACCACCCTGTGAGGTAGGTTAGGCTGAGAGTTGGGCCTTAAACCTGGGTCTCCCAAGTCCCAGTTCAACACTCTAACCACTGCACTGCCCCTTCTAACCACGGCACCACAGTATGAGATTTTCCCCCAGGGCTCCGACCAAGCGGTGGAGGGGAGGACAGCAAATATAGAAGGAAGGAGAGCGACTCCGATGGCGCCAGCACTGAGGGGGCAGGGCGCGAAATGAAGGAATCGAGGACGGTGAAGCTCCCTTCCCTTTCCACGCGCGTGGCGCGGGACACTTATAATTACAGCCCCCGTGTAACCCGTGTATAGTTATAACTGCCCTCAGTTACCTGCGCGTAAACGACGAACAAGGAGAGCGGACAGGGAACCCTTGGTTACCGCCAAGGTTTAGTCAAAGATACAGCTACGGCAAGCGAACGAAGACAAACTTCCCGCCGGTACTAAACGCGCTTGCGCTAAACCTCCCCACACCCCGAGCCGGTGGGAGGATCCTCGACGTAACGTGCCCGCGCGAGGGAGAACTGGAGTAGGAGAGGGGGAAGAGCAATCTGGGACGTGTCTGGGAGTCGCCCAGCTGTTCTCGGAGAAGGCGGGACGGTTGGTGGGAGAGGCGGGTTGACGTTTTAAAAGCAAACTCCTATTGGTCCGAGAGTGAGTGTATGTGTGTGTGGGGGGGAAACCGCCGCGCGCCTAACACGATTGGCAGGCTTGAGTAGGCGGGGCGTAAAGTGCTACGGTGAGCGGAGGGGCCAAGACGAGGTTCGTGAGGGGAAGGGAATGTAAGTGAAGCATGTTGGGTATAGTACGAGTGAATCGATCGGCCGACGGGCGGATGGTCGCGTGAGGAGGAGGAGGAGGAGGAGGAGGAGGGTGGGGTTTTAAGCGGGTCGCGCGCCGGCGAGAAAGGGAGGCAGGGCTCGCGCTGAGGAGGTGGGGCTTGGTTTGTCTCGCGCCGCCGGGGGCGCGGGCGTGAGCAGTTCGCTGAGGTAAGGAGGAGCCGCCGCCGGAGCGTGAGGGGAGTAGCGGGCGAGAAACCGAGCCTGCTTGGTACCGCCGCAACTGACAGGCAGTGGCAGGGACTGTGAGGGGTGGTGGTGATCCGGAGGTACGTTAGAGCTGGGCCTTAACGTGTGGCGTGTACAGGGCGAAACAGGCAAGGGCTGCGGGAGACGCTGGCGCCTTCAGGTCGAGGGTCTGTGTGGTTGGCGACGGGGCGGGGGAGCGGGTTGGGTGGGGCCTGCCTCCCTCCCTGTCTGTCTCTGCCGGGCGTATGGTCAGAGCTGGAGTCTGGCCATCATCCCTTGACCCAAGGCCTATCAGCTACGGAGGGGCTGGGCAGCGTTTGATGGATGGGGCGGGCAGGCCTCTAGAGTGCCAGATTCCAAGAAAAGGTGCTCTGTGGACGCTTCTTCCTCCATATCACCTCTCCTGACGCTGGCGGAGGGTCTCTTTATCTTGCTTAGCTCCCTCGAATCCTGTGTCCAAGCCCCACCCGCTAGCCAGATACGATGGGGAGGTGGCTCTGAATGAACCCACCTGCGTAATTTGCTCAGCCTTGTCTTCACAGCCAGTGAAATAATTTGCCTTTTTCTTACAAAACGATTCTCAGAACGGATTTCTCGGCGTGCCTGCTCCATTGTAGCCTCATTTCTCCCCTCTCACCCGATGCTGCAGGGTTTTTACACATCCTGGCAGCTCATGTTCGTCTTTGGTAGATCCTTAAGAAATCGTGATATGTACGGGATCATATAATCTTAGAGCTATTCCTCCTGTTTTCAGCCCAGTGGTGCCATTTGTTAACCTTGGGGAGGATCTGATAATCTTCTCTGTGACTGACTATTAGTGTAACAAGTTGTTTGCTTTTCATGCCTTGAGGGGATGGGATTGATCATTTAAACGATCACAAGGATGTCAAACAGCTTGCTTGATGAAATTGATACACCTAGTACCTAAGTAGGGTACTTGAAAAGAAGTTATCTTTTAACACAAGTGTGTGCTGATGCAATTTTCTATGAAATTGTCTATAAGGTGAAAAAGGATTTTAAGCAGTGAGTTATTTTTCATAATTCCATTTTGTCCTTAAGTCTGATTAGATTATAAAACCTCTCCTCGTTCTGGTAATTCTAGGAAATGTAATGGGATGAGGCTCATGGTGTGAAGATGGTTGAAACAGAAGATTTATTTGGGGGTGTGTGTGAGTGAACCCTGATGTCCTCCATTAAAAACAAACAAAACCTCAAGTAGCAGGATTTGAAAATATCTCTGCTTTGAGATGGAATAAGCAGCTTCATATGTTCAGAAATATATATTGTAACACTGCAATCCTATCCATCTTTACTCAGAAGTAGGTCCAAATATATTCAATGGATTTTATTCCCAGGAAAGTGTGTATAGGTTTGTACCCTTAGTTGGGGAAGTATGTAGTCTTCAGTGTTTGCTCCAAACCATAAATAATATAAAATAAAACTTGATCTTGTTTAGAGATACTTCTTATTACCTGAGATCAGTTTTATGTAGTACCAGATGAATCAGTCACACGAAGAATTTATGAATATACTAATTAAAATTCTTGAAGTACCTGTATGGGCAAACTGATTTCAAATGGTTTTTCAAATGAAATTGGAGAACTCCAATTGATGCTGGCTGAAAGGGCTGGTCTAAAAGTGTATAATCCGAAGAGATTTGAACAGTTTGATTTTAGTTGGACAAATATAGATGTTAGCAGTATAGAATATGTCTCTGCATTATCAGTTACTTGGAATTGTTTGAACAAAGACCTAGAAATTTTCTACAAATAACACCTTGCTATTCTATTCATTAATGATTATGGTTATGCTTCTGTAATTTATGTTCAACTCTTCAGTGCTTAGTCTAGTAAGATAATATTCCAGAATAGCTACTGGATCCTGCAAAAACTCATAAATAGATTTAAATTATTACTTGTTCTGATAGTTCTTCATAATAGAAGAAACTATGCTGTCTGAAAGTTACCAGAGACTGTAGTCCTACACAAATGTCAGAGGGCATCTTAAATTTTAATTACACAAATGTCAGAGGGCATCTTAAATTTTTAACTTCATCCAGTAAAATAATATCAATGTGAGATTGAAGGATACCAAAAGTGATTCACATAAGATGAAAAAGATACCAAAAATGACTCTCATAGGATGAAAAAAGAACATAAAATTAATAAATTAAATACATACTAACAATTTTTAAAAATGTATATGGGGAACAATTAGATCTATGAAAAGTAACTAGTTTGATATCATTATCCAGAGTATTGGGCCTTTTCCCTGTCAGTAGCCGCTACACCCCAGCCAAGAATCTAAAAATTGTCTTTTAAATTCCTCCCAATTTAAAAATGAGTGTAGAAGACTTGTGTGAAAGCTCCTGGTATGCTCATACATGCTTTTCTGTGAGTTTGTGGTATGCAGCTGTGCTCTTAAGTGTTTTCATAACTTTGGTGACAATGAACACATAGTATTTCCCTTTTACTGATTATTATATTTTGGACTTGTTGGCTAAGAGCCAAAGATGTTCAAGTGCAGACTGCTTCTGTGTGTGGAGGGTGGGGTGCCTTAACATTCTTACCGGCCAGAGCCCCTTGAACCTCATAGTGTTCTGTTTTTGAGCGCCTTCAACCTTCATGGGGTTCTTCAGAATACTGGTGCTGCTGTTAAATAGGGAGCTGAAGAAACTTTCTGTCTGCTTAGAATGTCCTTGTGGTGGTTTAGATCCTGAGGCCTAAATTGCAAAGTGAGAGATGCTAGGTTAACTGCATTATTCGTCAGCAAATTGTTTCCACATATACCAAATAAAGTTATGAAGTAGTAGAACACAAAGCTAGAGTGACCATATGAAAAGGAAGACAGGGCTCCTGTATCTTTAACAGTTGTATTGAAAAGGAAATTTCAGCAGGTGTCATTTGTATATATGGGGAACCTGTGAAATTCCGTCTTCATCACAACAGTTAAAGCTGCAGGTGCCCTGCCCTCTTTTAAATCTGGTCACTCTAGTATAGCTCCTGCACCTTTAACTGTTATGATGAAGACGGAACCCCAGAATCTCTTTGCTGCTTTATACCAGTTAGTACTGGTATAAAGCAGTTAGCACTTCATTCCATAGTACTGTGTATATTTTATTGTCAAACTGTCATGTGGCAATAGCCTAGTTTGGATGCTACAACAAGGAATGAGCAAGTGTGCTAGAGCATGCTATTCAGTTATTCCTGCTTATCTTGTCTTGCTAGCAAGGAGTGGCTAAACAAACCAGGAAGCCTCTATCTGTTTTGTTTTGTTTAGTGTTGCATCCAAACAGTTATTTGTCCTATTAGGATAGGGATAAGCTAGAAATCCCAGTTCAGATGTAATGTTAAATAAACTATGGGCATAGTCTTCTTCCTGCTTTGTTTAGCCACTTCTTCTGGCAGGAGGAGCCAAGCAGGGAACAACTAAGTGTGCGCTTCCTTGTTCCAGGTAAGCTTACTCCAGTATTCGAGGCAGTAAGACTGTGTGCACCAGTTGCTGGGGAACATGGGTGGGAGGATGCTGTTGCACCATGTCCTGCTTTGTTGGTCCCTGGTCAACAGCTGGTTGGCCACTGTGTAAACAGAGTGCGGGACTAGATGGACCCTTGGTCTGATCCATCATAGCACTTCTTAAGTTCTTAGGTATCCAAACTGGCCCAGTCTCTTGTCTCTCCTGATTGTGGGATTCAGGAGAAAAACTCTGTATTTTAACAAATTCCTAAATATTTTTTCATTATTAAAAGTTTAAATACAGTAGCAAATGACTGTCCACTCTTACTGTTAGTATAATAATCATAAGAGGTCATCCGATCTATTAGTGGTGGGCTAATGTAATGTAATTTCCTGTTGCCACTACTGCAGAATGGCAAAAGCTGAGTGATGAAACTTGGCTGGCTGACCTGGAGATCAACTGTAGACTTGGCAGCTATTTGTAGGACTGCTCATAAGCAGCTCATTCCTGGAACTTGCGCTATGGATTCCTACTCATTGTGTATATATAAGGCAGCTAGGGGAGTTCATGCTGGCAGTTGAAGAGAGGCGCCATCAGAATGCTGATTATTGGAGTCTAAATATATTTCAGAAGTAGTATAAAACCTCCTGGCAGGCTTTATTGCTTGCTTAACCTGTACCCAAATGACAGGATATTAACTTTTAAGTAAGTAGAGGGATCTTTTTAAATCGCATATCCTTTTCTTACAAAAGGTTCATAAGGATCTCCCATCTGCATTACTGGCCAGTTCCACAGCTGCTTGGCTTCAGTAATGCTACAGTATTTTTCAGACTATTTACTGGGTTTAGGAGGTGAACTGTATTTATTTATTTTAATACATTGGTAGCATTTTGATGGAAAAAAGGTAGATTTTCCAGCTTACTCGGTTATTTTTATTCATTGGACATTTATATCCCAGCTTTTATGAAAAGGTAGAAGCAGTACAGTATCTGCTCAGTGGTGATAGCAGGATTTTTTATTTTGTAACTTCATGTCAGGCATGATTTCTTATTTTGTAACTTCATGTCAGAAAAGCTGACATAGTCATTGGTATGCCTCATCCAAAATGTTCATGTTGTAAGCCTTAGGATTATACTGTTCATGTGGAATTGGTACTTTTCATGCACTCATAGCCTCTCCCCTCCTTGCTTTGGTATTTTGTTCTGTTTTTGTCTAGTTGTTGCTTTGCATGAATGTGCTTTTAGGCATATTCAGCCATTACACAACACAGACTTGACTTCTCCACCCACAGCAATCCATTTTTTAACTAGTGAGTAAGAGGCAAGAATGCCTCTGGAAAGAAGATTCAAGTGACAACTCCAGTTTGAATACGCCTTGGCTGATTGTGCTTAAGAACAAGCTGACAGTGGTATAATTAAGCTAGTACTTTTGTGCAGATATTGAGGGCAAACAAATCCAAGGAGTTGGGAAAATCATCGTCCACTTTTCTGCCAATATCATTGCACTTAGTGCAGGCACCTAACAACCTATAATGCTGTAAGACCCCCTTCCCCAACCTGAAGCTTTCTAGATGTTTTGGATTTCAATTTCCAACAAGCTACACCTGCGAAGGTCCCTTTTTATACAGCTATTAAATGTACAGTAGCCCTGTCCCTTTTCAACTGGTTACCTTACTAAGCGCCCAGCATCTGTGCTAGGTTTGGTAAACTTTCCTGGGAAAAACTTTCAGCGATAAGTACAAGTTTTTTTATTAAGATATTTTGGGAGTGTTATATTGCTTTCTGATTTTCTTCCCTTTTTAAATCAGTTGAGATCCTTGTATTTTAAGTAATTGAAGCAGCAATCTTGTAATCTGTGCTTTTCAAACTTTATGTACACTTTGTCATACAGGTATATTGAGAATGTTGTGAACCAAGATGTAGTAACTCTAGCAATGTTTGTACAACATTTATCTTGGGAGATTTCCCCCCTTATGCATTTAGCTTTGTGGGTTTTAGGAAATAGATGTATAGGGTCCTGCAGTCTTGAAATATCTTAATATACGGAGCAGGAGTTACAGCAGTGGAAAAGCAAGTAAATTTAGGTTTTTAATTCAGTCTTTGTTTGGTTGTTAATTCAGGCTTTTTCATAAGCCTTTCAAGTATATAGTTGTGGTGGCAAAGGTAAAACAATGGATTGAATCCAGACTGAGTCATGTCTAGAGTAGATGTATGACTACTTAGACTTGTGTAAAATTGCATTGTCAGTTTGGATCCAACACAGTGCATTGTTAGCTAGATTTGAAATTGTCCTTATTGCAATGTGTCATTTTTACTGAATTGAGTTAATAAATTTAAGCTTCAGAATTTCATCCTAATTACATTACAAACTTGTTTGTTGAAAGTCTGAATAATTGTTCTACATTTAAAGGCATTGTATGGAACTGAAATAACCTTTCATTGACTGGGTTCACATGGCAACCCATCATGGGCGAGTACCCATGATGGGTTAGCTTGTTGTGCAAACCCAGAAAGTGGTTAATTTTTTTGAACAAGCCATGGCAAAACCCATGGCTTTTTCTTGGGGTTGTTTTGCCCATACTGGGTTGGTGTGTCACCTAAATCTGGGACACCCAAGTTGTCGTGGGAAGCGGCGAGTGATTTGCTTGACAAGAGTAACAAAAATACCCTCTCGCTCTTCCCAGTCGTGGCCAAGCCACCTCAAGCTGTCACTGGTTCCCCACCTTAAAGAAGAAAAATCAGTCCTGGGAATTTGCACAAATAGGATTGTTTTGTTTGTTTTAATTCTTTTTTGTCAATCTCTTGCAATTGGGGCAGTGCGTTCTTTCGCCTGCCTGACATCTATAGCCTTGCCATCTCAATGTCCTCCTATGATGAACTTGTCAATGGGAACAGGGAACGATCAAGAGAATCAAATTTACCCCAAGGGGGGGCGGGATAGCTCTCATTTGACAAGGTGATCCTTAAGTAGTGAATTATTGAACTGACATTTTAGGGTCCCTCTCTTCCATTGCACACTTCACAAGTCTTCAGCAAGTCATTTTAAGGCTTTTCTAGAAGTCTTCTTTTCAGAATAGTTATTGCTGTAACCCCAACAGAAACTGCTCCCTTCACAGATTTCTTTTTTAAGGATTTTCTTCATGTTGCTCTAGAGCAATTCCGCATTCTACTGCTGTACCATGAAGTTTACCTTCTTTCCCCAGTGCTGTCAATGTCCTGGTCTGTGTCCTCCACCTTCAGTTCTCCCTCCCCTCCATTCTGCTTGATGCTTCCCTCTAAGGTTCAGTATGGAATTCCCTTCCACAAGTTGTAGTGATAGCCACAAATTTCGATGGCTTTAAAAGGGGATTGGACAATTCATGGCTGAAAAGTATTTCATTATGCCTGTTCACACAACATGCTAAGCCACAGTTTGGTCGCTAACCCTTTTGCAGTAAATGATTAGGGAGCATGTTTAAACTGTGGTTATGTAGCCACCATGGTTTTGAATGGTTTACATAACACACTAAGTCATGGTTCACATGACACGCTAAGCCATAATGTTTAATGCTTAACCACCATTGCTTAGTGTGTTGCTTGAATAGGGTCAATGACTGCTAGTTCTGATGACTGTATGTATGTATCAGAGGCCTACGTACACCAGTTGCTGGAGAATATAGGTGGGAGGATGCTGTTGCACTCATGTCCGGCTTGTAGGTTGGACACTGTGTGAGCTGAATGCTAGACTAGATAGACCCATGGTCTGATTCAGTATGGCTCTTCTCATGTCTTTGTAAATGGCCAAGGATATGCTTGAAAATCATCAAAGCTGAAGAAATTATTTAGGCCAGTCCAAACCTAATGACTTCAGTTCAATAAAACATTGTTTATGGGGCAGGGACTGTCAAGAAATATTTTTGTAAGCAGCCATGAGAGCCGTTTCTGGCTGAATAGTGGGATAAAAATGCTTAAATAATAAATAAACTGTATGTTACCCCCATTCCACATTGGGAACCTAGTGTGAAGGATAGATAGGCCACTGTGGGAAATAAATGCGGGTCTAGATGGATCCTCGGTCTCATCAAGCATCAGGGCTCTTCTTATGTTTCTGCTGTTAGTGAAGCGTTCCCAGATTGGTGCCCTTAAGACGTTTAGACTGCTGCTTCTTCTGCTCTCTGCCAGGCATCCAAGCCTACCCTGCAGGGTTGTTGTGAAATGAAGGACATCCTTTTCATGGCAAAGGATTAAATTCACAAGGAGATAACTATAACAAATACCTCCACAGCACTCCCCCTCGCCAGTTTTGCAGCTTGCTGCCCCGTTGCTGGAACTGGTGCTATTGCTACTCCTCCAGCTCATGGAGCTTCCTATAGACAGAGTGAACTGTAAGAGGGGAAAGAAGGTTTATGTCAGTCTTACAGTATTGTATTGAACAACACATTCTTCTCCCCAGCCACTCACAGTTCTTGTTTTCAGAGCAGTGTTGTTATTCCCCAGTTGTGAAGATGTCCACTGAGGTGGTCTGTGTTTTACCATTGTTGTCTGTCTGAGTCCCAGCTGACCGTGAGGGCGCAGTACTCTGCAGTGGCGCAGCACTTGTAATGTGCCGCACCACCCTTTTCCTACCCTTAAACCAGGCACATTATACCATTCCTCACTGTGGCTAGGCCCATGACTGGGCTCCTCTTCCTCCAGTGGGTTTTTCCTCCTCTTCTTCCTCTGGTGCTGCTGTTCTCCTTGATCTGGCTGTCTGATATTGAGATGGAAAAAAATTGAAAATACATCTGCTCAATGTATTGCAGGTTGCTCTCACCTTTGACAGCTGTCAGCCACACTTGGTGAGACACATGTAAACACACACACATTTCTGAATATGTCCATGTGATCAATTGTATGATTGGGCACATGTATACCCATGTGTATACTTTATATCTTCTACAGCTCCTAGCTTTCCATAATCTGCATTCCCTTTCTATGTCCTACTTTGCACTGGAAAGCTCTCTTGCAAAACCAGAATATCTGTCCCCATATCCTACCAGCCTAAATGTATGTCACCATGCCTCCTCCACAGGCATTTCATTCCACACCTTTCCCTGACTTGCTGACAGGTTGCAAATTCTACACTTTCCACACTCCTTTTCCCATTAGCTGCTAATTTAAGGGAGACGCTGATGCTAAGACATGCACTTGTAACCCTTTTTCATATTAAGGACATTGCTTCCTTGCCTTTAATTTGATGCAGTTTGAGTGTTCTCTCTAGAATTGTAGTGCCAGGTCTGCTCTTTGGTGTACCTGGGAACTGTGGAAATGAAGCAGGTGAGACATTGGCTAGAGCACAAGTGGCGTAACACTGAAAGTGAAGACCAAGCATACTCTAGAGTATCTAATTGTGCCTATCATGTTGTGGTGCAAGCAGTAAAGATGGCTTATTTTCCTGTATCTATTGTGTCCTTGAGTAACTGGCCAGTGAAGCTCTTTGGGTGGTTTGGAGATTGCTAACTCTTTCTCTCCAATGAATAGACCTCTCTCCAATGAATAGACCTCTCTCCAATGAATAGACCTCTCAAGGGCCCACAGTGACCTTTTTGCATCCCATTTTAAGGACATACTTGCTTCTCTCTACAGCAAATATGATGCTGTTGTTATTGCAGCTCTAGTAGGAAAGTCTTTGCTGCAATGCACCCAATCATTTGCCTCCTTGATCCTTGCTAACTAGAGAGATTGGGTAGGTCTGGGAGTGAAAAATGCATTTTTATGTGAAGGGGTGATTCCTGTTCCCCTTAGGGAGGCAGCAGTGTGGCCATGCTTGAAAATACCCACTCTGGACCCAATAGTATTTGACAACTTCTACCCAGTTGTGAACATCTATTTCATGGGGAAAGTACTTGAGAGGCTTGTGGTAGGGCAACTGCTGACAAATTTAAGGGATACTAATTATCTAGACCCATTTCAGTCTGGGTTTTGACCTGGTTATGGGTCCAAATCAGTCTTGGTTTGGATATTTTTTGCCAAGAGAGGAATAGGGGCCTTTTCTCACAATATTTAAAAGTGTGTGATCTTCATACCTATGCTGTTTTGGACAGGTTTATTTTTTAAATGTGAATGTAAAGGGGGTAGCATGACAAAAGTCACAGGGTACAGGAGTGAAAGAGATGAAAACCAAGAGGGGCAATATAGATAGGCTTGTAAGTGGAATATAAGGAGAGAGGTAAGATAGAGAGCTATAAAATAAGCTTAGCAGAGGCATTCTGAATTGATGCGTAACTGAGGGGAGACATAAATATCAAATATGAGGTAGTAGAGAAATATTTTACAATTCACATGTTTGAATGGTTATAAACACATAATTTTAGAGGAACTGGGGGAAATGGAAGGCGAGTTGAAGAAATGGGAATTTGATATCTTTGTTTCTGTTACAGATAATCAGCACCAAGAAACAATGACTTTGGAAATGAATGCTTGGACCTATTATAAACAGTGATTGGCCTTAGGTTGACTAGAAACTATCAAGAAATCTCACAGGAACTCCTCCTTACCTAGTTAACTTGGATCACAAATTCAATCATGTATGGAAGTGCTCGGTCAGTTGGCAAAATTGAGCCAAGCAGCCAGAGTCCTGGGCGTTCACCAAGGCTGCCACGTTCGCCGCGGCTGGGCCATCGTCGAACCAACAGCACAGGAGGCAGCTCTGGAAGTAGTACTGGGGGTGGCAGTGGCAAAACACTTTCAATGGAAAATATCCAGTCCTTAAATGCTGCCTATGCCACTTCAGGTCCTATGTACCTAAGTGACCATGAGAGTGTGGGTGCAGACACACCAAAAAGCACCATGACTCTTGGCCGATCTGGTGGGCGTCTGCCTTATGGTGTTAGGATGACTGCTATGGGTAGTAGCCCTAACATAGCCAGTAGTGGAGTTGCCAGTGATACTATAGCATTTGGAGAGCATCATCTTCCTCCTGTGAGCATGGCATCCACAGTGCCTCATTCACTGCGCCAGGCTAGGGACAATACTATCATGGACTTGCAGACACAGCTCAAGGAAGTGTTGCGGGAAAATGATCTACTGCGAAAGGATGTAGATGTGAAGGAAAGCAAACTTAGTTCCTCCATGAACAGTATCAAGACATTCTGGAGTCCTGAATTGAAGAAGGAAAGAGCCCTGAGGAAAGATGAAGCATCCAAAATAACTATTTGGAAAGAACAGTATCGAGTTGTGCAGGAAGAAAACCAGGTTAGTAACCTAAAAGACTTCAGCAGAATATATGTATGTGTGTGAGAGAGTTCTTGAGAGAGAACTCAAGTGTATGTGGGAAATACAGTTCTTTTAATGAATGGAATTTGGGTAACTTTCATTGGATAAGTTAAATTCCATTTTGAATTTAAGGCAGATTCTATTGATCTGATTAGTTTATCCAATCCCAGTGGCTTAAACAACATTCTACAATATGGTAAGATAGTTTCGTAGTCTCATTTGTTGTATCTACCCTATGTAAATAACATTGGAGAACAATTTATTCCAAAAAGATAGCTCATGTTCTTATTTGTAAGTAATTAAATTGTGCACCTTCCAGCTACTCCATTCATGTTTCTTAGGGCATGAGTAGGGGGAAATAATGGAAATGTGCCTTTGAAGGCTTACATTGTCTATTATCCAAGGTATTGTCACCACCCTGACCATAGGTTACGTTGTGTTCTTTTCTGTACCTGATAATAGTGGGTGACCAGACTGTAGCCATGTGACAAAACTGTTTTCTCAGTTATTCGCAACTATCTAGAAATGTTAAATGATGTCCTAAGAACTGTGGAATAAGAAATCTTTCTCTTGTCAGAAGGTTGGTGCAAGTATGTTGCTGAACGTCTTAAATTGTAGCTTTGATTATTGCCAGTCCCTTCTGCATAGCATATTTTCCCATTTAAAGCACTTTACTTGTGAATAGTGAGGTGCCTTTTGAGTACAGCTTGACAAAATAATGCATTTTAAGTGAGCAGGAGTACAGTTGAAACTAATAATAAGGAAAACAAGATGCAACAGTGTAAGGATTTGGGTTCACATGATTGCAGTGGGGAAAGAAGTCATTGTGACTTCTCCCCTGCCCCTGCATCTGCCTGTTGTTATGCAATTGCCCACACTGCAGCATAGTGTTGTCCAAAACTGGCACAGTGAGGGTGGCTTTATACCCACTCCACAACCCCTACTGCTTTTTTTGGTTTGTAGGGCTGGTCTGACATGCCAACCCATAATGCAGTGTGGGTAATTAAGTAAATAATGGGCGGGCGCACGGCAGGGCTTCTTTTACCCCACGCAATCATGTGAACCCAGCCAGAGAAACAAGTTGTGTTAATGACAATAGATTATATGTAATCACAAACCATGGCTTGCTATTAACTGCATGAGACTAAGATTCATGGGTTCCTTCCTCCTCTTGTATGCTGCAATTTCTTAATTTCCAAGATGGGACAAAATACAAATGTGAAAGGCCTGAGAATAAAGTACCTGTCTCACTTTAAACACACACACCAACCAGTGTACCCTTACAGTGGCTTAGCTTCCCCACTACATAGCAACCAATCTGTCATGCCTCAAGCATCCTTCATGCACACAAGCTTAAAGTAGACAGGAAATTTCTTCCAGTTCTCACTTTTTATTTCTATCTTCCTGAATTGTTGAGAGGTGTCAATAGCCCATCTCCTGAGATACTCCTTTGCTTCTTGGATATGCCATGTGCCAAGTGTCAAAACTTTGCCCCTAGAAGTGTCCAAGCACAGATGGCCCATACTTGTTTTCATCAGGCTAGGTAACAAAGGATGAGGGAACACAGAAAAATGCCTTCCTGAAGCTAATGCCATGGTACCTGCATTTAATCAGTCTTAAGATGGAATGTAGGAGAAGGTTGCTGATATTCAAATAAAGTTCTACTAGGTGCTGTGATGGTTTCAGATTGCATTTAGGACTGTCCCTAGGAATGAAAAAACAGACCAACAATGGTTTATCTCCAATTTTTAAAATAAGAAATCCCACTTTTACTTGGAGCTGTCTCCATCCTTAGGTGAAATACACAGGTTCTTTTAAGACTGTATAGTTTAGACATCTTAAGAGTAAACTGTTATTTGCTTTTTAATGCTACAGATCAATGATTCCCCTCATCTCTTTCCTCTATCTTTAATTTTAATTTAGCTTTTTAAATTTGGAACCTGATTTTTTACTGCATACTTTCGACAATCAAAGGATCTTTCCTTCTGTGCCGATTAGTGCTTTCATGCTACATTCTTTGATCAAGGTGAAAGCAAGCTGAATTTGATCAGTGATGGCTAGGGAGTTAGCTTGTAGTTGCTCTCTCTAAGGTTAAATATTATTTGCATGTGCAGGTAAATTGAGAAGTTAGAACCCTATTCTTTGTTCGGGGTTATGCTCAAACTGTCTGGATAGCGATATGAAAATCTTAAGCTATTGTAAATACATCTTGAATTGGGAAATTTTTAAATGTAAAATTTAAAGTTATTTATTTAATTTTGCTTTCTATAATATTGGATATTTTATGAATAAATAATTGAGAGGCTGTGGAAGACATACTTGGGGTGTCACAGACAGGCAGACATAGCCTTCTGGATAGTAGGGCATCTCCACAATGTTGAACCATGGTTTGCCAAGAACCTGGAATTAAGTTAAAAAAATTGTGGTGTACAAAACAAAGAGACCATATGGACTTACATGCATAAGCTTCTGCCTGCTTATGCATGTAATGTCAGACCATGGATTGGCATTACATCTGAACCACACCAATGCTTCTTTAGCACTGAACTCCAAAAAAGGGACACCATAACATTTTTTTTCAACCTGGTACCTTCCAGATATTTAGAACAATTCCCACCAGCACCCCACCAGCATGGTCAATACTTGGGAATGGTAGAAGTTATAGTCCAAAACAACTGGAGGCCCGAGGTTGGGGAAGGCTGCCATAATATAAAAAGAGCTCTGGAAATTTAAAACAAAAATTCACATAGTCAAACAGCCCATTGTGGCTTATTTAAGCCATGATGGGTTGTGGTGTGGCCATTTTAAATATTCAAACCATGGTTTTGGCTTTCCTTGTTGTCTGAACCTGGGTACCATGAGTTATGCAAGGGTTAAACAACCATGGGTTGTCTAACCATATAACACATGGTCCCTATGTTTGGATGACACAACAAGGTGCCACAGGTCAGGATGGTGCCCACAGGGCACTGTAAAGAGCTGCAGTGATCATGCGAACAAAGTTAGTGTTTAGGTAAAATGAGCATTGTAGTGGAATAAACTTCGATTTTTAAAGTCCAACATCTTTTTCTAGACTACATTTGAATTTGTCCGAAATGCCACCTTAAGAACTTAAGTGCCATGTTGGATCAGACCAAGGGTCCATCTAGTCCAGCACTCTGTTCGCACAGTGGCCAACTGACTATTGGCCAAGGATGAACAAGCAGGACATGGTGAAACAGCACCCTCCCACCCATGTTCCCCAGCAACTGGTGCACACAGGCTTATTGCCTCGAATACTGGAGATAGCACACAACCATTAGGGGTAGTAGCCATTGATAGCCTTTGCCTCCAGGAATTTATTCAACCCCCTTTTGAAGCCATCCAGATTGATGGCCATCACCACATCTTGTGGTAGTGAGTTCCATAATTTAACTATGTGCTATGTGAAGAAGTACTTCCTTTTATTTGTCCTGGATCTCCCACCAATCAGTTTCATGGGATGACCCTGGGTTCTAGTATTTTGAGAGATGGAGAAAAATGTCTCCCTGTCCACATTCTCCATACCATGCATAAATTCGTACACCTCATGTACTCATTTTGGAAACTAAGTAGAATTGACAAGGATATTCTTGTATTTTTTAAAAAAACACACTTGAAAAGCAAATAAAAGTTGAAAAGCAAATAAAAGTATATTGTTTAAGCATATGGCTGGTGTTTGGGTCACCCAAATAATTTCTTAGGCAATTAAGGAAAGGGACATACTTGGTTTTTACATCTTATTTCATTCCTTAAACTCATTCTAATTATTCATTTAAGTAAACTGCCAGAGCTTTATTCTCTGAGCCCACTGTAATTACAACTATAATGGTAGGATTGTGGAACTATGGTCCAAAAAATGAAGGGTACTATTTAAAAGCAAAGTGGAGTGTGTAATAAGATGTAGAAACTAGGAATGCTAATTAGCTGGTTCACCCCTAATTAAATTGTTTTATATTTATATCAGTTGTAGTTGGCCATTTCTATCCTTTATAATGGAGATCAGATTAATGAGATTTACTCTAAACAGATTTCTCCACATAGGCTTTGGAGTAGGGATTTCTTTGAATTACATTCAGGGTGCGCTTGGACTTGTCAGTTGATTAATGTGATAGTGTAAAGATTCAACTTTAAGGATTCTGGATAATTGTGCCAGGATTCTTGGCATAAATACAAGAAATAAAAAGAACATATGTCCTTCAGTGTAGCTTCTAGATCTTAATTGTTTAGCTCCAATTTAATTATTTACCATTGGTTTTGCTATGCTTTTACTTGCATTTCAGATGTTCATGTTTTTCAGAGTAGTTAATGGATCATATAAAGTTTATAATGATTTGTGGGATCACCAGTTCTAAATGTCTGTTGGTCAATAGTATAAACAACTGAATATTAAGGGGGCAATCCTATACTAGAGTTCTGCCACCAATAGGATCCTCAACTGGTGAAACTAGATTGGCAAAACTCCCCCAGACTGCAGCCACGCCTTCATTGACAGTCCAGACTTTACATCAACCCCACATATGTTGAGACCTGCCATCAGTTAAGAATAGCAACCCCCATATTGACAAGTACACACCCTACATTGTCACAAGAGAGCATAGGATACAGTATAACTCAGCACCCAGTTACAGCACACCACCCCCCACACCACCCCCTCTATATAAACCCCAGGCAGGAGGACCATAGCTTGGATAACAGACTGCATAGCAAAAGGATATTTCTGTCTGGCAGGATTGGCTCTTCCATGGGATTGGTTGAATCCCTCAGCTCAGACAGCGAATTCAAAAGGGAAATGGATTCTGTGTGCCTCTCCATTTCCAGCCAGAAATCTGTGGGCCCAGCCTGGTGCTCCAGAAAGCTGTGCTGGCTACTTTCCCACTGTGGCAAGTGTTGCAGTGGGAGAGTGGCTGATAGTAGCTCTCTGGAATGTCACACATCCGATGCCTCATTTTGGGGGCTCCTCAGAGTGAGGATTGGATGGGTTGACTCTGCCTGTCGTCACAAGAGAGAGAGGCTAGCATGACTCTCCAGAGAGTCTGGCCCAAATGCCTCATTGTAAGGGGCCCTTCCTCAGAGCTAGGCGTTGGCATGGAAGTGGCCTTGGAGATCGCCTATGCTACTGAAGGCAATTTGCCAGCACACCATATTTATCATGCAACTCTCCTCAGGCACAAGCCTCAAGTAAAAAGCATACATTTTTCTTCAGTCCTTTAGTCGCTGAAACAGGACATAAAAGTTAAACTTTTACCTCCGTTTCTTCACAGGATGTCACAAAAGCAATCCATTGATAAAGCATCCCCAAGTTGTTTTTCCCAGCGGTACTAAGCGTGCACGCAGGAATCAGCATAAATGTTTGTTCCTGTTTGTCTTCTAAACAATCCACAGTTTGTTAATAGGTTGTTTCAACATGTGAACCGGATCACTTTTGGCATTTTTGAGAAATGCTTTTGGGAGGAATCTTTTATGCCATAAGGTATTTGTTTAGTCTTTAAGCAGGGCTCTTCATTTTTGTTACAACAGGTGAACATAGTTGCCCTTCTGGATATTGCTTCTGTTTAAATCAGGTTTTTGCTATTCTTACTGTACTTCAGCACCACCAGGTTTGTCAGGACCTTTAAATTGTGAGTTTTTTGAGGCAAGGATCCAATTGTGGTCTTTTGTTCTGTGGTGCTGTTATCCTCTCTGAATCTCTTGTATAGTATACTATAAATTTTAAAATAAAAATTCAACTAAATTTATATTTAATTAGAATTGCCAAGGTTTTAAAACTTTGCTTATTTTTCAGATCACGAACAGCTGATTACACTTCCAAAATCTATATTTGAACAATACCTTTATAAGGCCAACCCATAGGTCACAAAACAGTGTGCAGGCTGTTGCGTTCTCCAGAACTCCCCATCAGCAAAAAAGAAAAGCAGGGGAGCTGGCTGATATTGAAACCAGCTTTTAATCAGTCTTAAGATGGAATGTAGGAGAAGGTTGTAGATACCCAGAGAAGGTTCTGTGACTGTTTTTGACTGCATCGAAGAGCTGCTGGAATTAAGAAACAAACAATGGCTGATAACCCCGACTTTCAAATATAACATCCATCTGTTATTCAGATCTGTCTACATCTTTAGGTATAACACACAGATTCCTTTGTAGGTGGAAAACAGAAGCAAAAAGGAACTAGACAGTTCTTATATTAACAAAGCTGGAGATAATATATACATATATACTGGCCGCCTTGAGGCCCCGTATTGGGCAAAAGGCAGGATACAAATAAATATAATAATAATAACAACTAAGATTAAGTAAAAAAAGTTAACTGAAGCTTAATAGTGTAGATTTACCTAGTAGTTGGAGTAGTTGTTTACTATATAGCCTTATGATGAGTTCTAGAGAACTCAAAAGCTTGTGTGCCTTTGGATTGGCTTAATAAACATATTGTCTAATAATGTTTTTTGGAATTTTTCTCATGGCCAGCACAGCTAGATATGCTTGCTGTTTGTGTGACTCAATGAATTTTTTTCCTGGCTTATCACTGAAGTGGTTTGACATGTTCCCTGCTGCGTCTTCATCTGGCATCTATATCAGCAGACGGTCTTGCCAACATAATGCTACAAAGTGTCCATATGTTAGGATATTGGTAATCTCCTCAGGTGTTCTCTCAGTTATAGATTCTCTCTTCATGTTCTGCTAACTAGCATTTTGTCAAAGTTTTGTATTGTCATTGAATTGTTGTTGGCATGTTTATCAGCAAGGATAAAAATAGATTTTGTAAAAAAAATCCTTTGATTTTAAATTGGAATTTTTAAAATTCTGGATTAAGTGTCTTACAAAGTAAAATATGAATTTATGGAAACATGTTAAACTTTACCTTTATAATCTCTTTTCCATGCAAGAGATTGAAATAAGAGAAAAGGATAGCTGTCTTTTGATGTCAGCCATTGCAAATATGACATAATAGACCGTACCTATATTGTGCAAATTATGACATATGCATTTAGCGTCTATCTCATGGGATTCTGCTTAATAACTATCGATATTGGCTACTTATTTTTCAAATAACAATGTAGTCTTAAGCATGTTTACTGTCAGTCCCATTAAACTTAGTGGGGCTGACTTCCTATGAAGCATGCTTATGCTTGAACAGTTAGTGTCTTTGCATATGTACAGAATGCCAAGGAGAAATCCTTAATTTTACAATTGTTTTCTTGTCTCTAAACAAATATAAACCTGTTTAGAGAAGAGGCTTTAGATTATGTACCTTAGTAGTATACATGCTGTATTTAATTTCAAATCAGTATGTTTTAATTGGTCTCATAACGAATTTGTCTGTACACTTGTTCAAGAAATACCGTATTTCTTCGATTGTAAGACGCACACTAATTTCAGTACAACCAACAGAAAAAAGCTTTGATTCTAAGAATAATAATTGCACCCACGATTCTAAGACGCACCCCATTTTTAGAGATGTTTATGTGGCGAAAAAGGTGCATCTCAGAATCGAAGAAATACAATAGATGAATTACAAAACTTTTATTCAGCTTTTTCTTTTTTTTCTTTTGGTGATTTAAATAAAGAGCGTGGCATCCAGTTTATTCAGAAATTTTAATAGTAGAATCAGGCTATTAACTATAGATAGAAGTTGATACACATAGGTTTCCATTATTGTATGAAGAGGGAAGAGGGAGAACTGCTGGGCAGCCAAACAATTAATCTCTTAAAATGAGCTTAACTGACAAATCCCACAATTAGAGCTGCTTAAGAAATGTCTTCTGATAAAATTAAATCCCTAAGTGAAACTACTTGGCTGTTGTGTTAGTGGCAAGTTAGTTTCTTTTAGCTTGTATGTTCATTGAGGTATTTTAGACATAGATATATGATTCCAAAAGTTTTTAAGGCACCAAAAGCTGGTACCGCATAGTCTTAGAAATAATTCTCTGCTTCTCAATTCATATACACATTAGAATCCTGATTTCAAATTTATATGTCATGTAGATCTCATATTATAGATCCAGAGGGATATATGGAAATAATGTCTGTGGAAGGAAACAGTTGCTAACAGAGCCTCTCAATAGCATGCCAGATTGCTGTCTTGGTTTGCAAGTGAAATATTCAAAAAAAAATATTGGCTGACTAGAGATTTTTAAAAAGGCAGTGGTTTATGAGGTTGAATGCCAGACTGGCAGTGATCCAGGAAAAGAGATTCCCAAACCTTTGTAAAAGAGGGGAATATGGAAGACAGAGCAATAACTGCCTGAGAAATCAACAGTGAGGTTAGGTTTCTTTTGAGTACAGGTTAAGGACTATAGATCTGAAAACACTAGGAAGGCATTGATTATCTCACCCACTAATAGAATAAGCTGCTTTTGGTGGAGTATTGCCAGCCAAGATGGGCGAATGCCCTAAATTGAGGGCATTCTTGTGGAGAAAATTAACATGTCAGTGTTCCTTGGCATCTGTAACATACTGGTATTAGACATGATCTGGACTACAGCTAGCTGTAGCAGCATTCTCATAGGTTTAGTACTGCATTCCATATATACAGTCATGTGAAAAAGAAAGTACACCCCCTTGGAATTGTATGATTTTACATATCAGGACATAATAACAATCATCTGTTCCTTAGCAGGTCTAAAAATTAGGTAAATACAACCTCAGATGAACAACAACACATGGCATATTACACTGTGTCATGATTTATTTAACAGAAATAAAGCCAAAATGGAGAAGCCATGTGTGAAAAAGTAAGTACACCCTTACTGCTTCCATAGGAATTAAGATGCTAAGTAGCAGACAGGTGCTGCTAATCAAATGCCCGTGATTAACTGGTCATCAGCAAGTATGACCACCTCTATAAAAGCCAAAGTTTTTTCAGTTTGCTGGTCTGGAGCATCCAGGTGTGTGTTAACACAATGCCAAGGAGGAAAGACATCAGCAATGATCTTAGAGAAGCAATTGCTGCTGCCGATCAATCTGGGAAGAGTTATAAGGCCATTTCCAAACAATTTAAAGTCCATCATTCTACAGTGAGAAAGATGATTCAAAAGTGGAAAACATTCAAGACTGTTGCCAATCTTCCGAGGAGAGGACGTCCCAGCAAAATCACCCCAAGGTCAGACTTTTGCATTTTGCAATGCTCAGAGAAATTGCAAAAAACTCAAGAGTTACATCTCAGACTCTACAGGCCTCAGTGAGCATGTTAAATGTTAAAGTTCATGACAGTACAATTAGAAAAAGACTGAACAAGTATGGTTTGTTTGGAAGGGTTGCCAGGAGAAAGCCTCTTCTCTCTAAAAAGAACATGGCAGCACGGCTTACGTTTGCAAAGTTGCATCTGAACAAACCACAAGACTTCTGGAACAATGTCCTTTGGACAGATCCCAAGCACACTGGTGGAGATGTTTGGCCATAATGCACAGCGCCACGTTTGGCGAAAACCAATCACAGCATATCAGCGCAAACACCTCATACCAACTGTCAAGCACGGTGGTGGAGGGGTGATGATTTGGGCTTGTTTTGCAGCCACAGGACCTGGGAACCTTGCAGTCATTGAGTCGACCATAAACTCCTCAGTATACCAAAGTATTCTAGAGTCAAATGTGAGGCCATCTGTCCGACTGCTAAAGCTTGGCCGAAATTGGGTCATGCAACAGGACAACGATCCCAAGCACACCAGCAAATCTACAACAGAATGGCTGAAAAAGAAAAGAAACAAGGTGTTGCAATGGCCCACTCAAAGTCCAGACCTCAACCCGATTGAAATGCTGTGGCGGGAAGAGTTTTAAATGTAATACAGGTGATAAATAAGTCTAAGGTTAAAGCTGGAATTTTGGCATTGGATATTTTTAAGGCTTTTGACTGTTTGAGCTGGCAAGCTTTAAAGATGGTTTTAAATAAAATGGGATTTGGAAATAAATTTAAAGCTATAATAGAACAGTTGTACTCTCAAAATACAGCTGTAGTGGTAGTGAATGATGGTGTGACGGATAAGATACGACTAGCCAGAGGGACAAGGCAAGGATGTCCACTCTCGCCAGTCCTGTTTGTAATGGTAATGGAATTATTGGCGAATGCAATACGAGAAGATGAGGTGATTGAAGGAATAGGTAGTAGGAAAAAAATTAAACTGAATATGTTTGCAGATGACACGTTGCTAACTATTAAGAATCCAATAGAAAAGATGGGGAGAATTAAACAGCAATTGAGAGAATTTGAGGATATTACTGGGTTAAGAATAAGCTGGTCCAAATCAGAAATGATGTTGTTTAATTATACTAAAAAGGAAGAGAAGGATTGGGAAGAAAAGGGAAGAGAAATGAGAGTTAAGAATCAGATTAAATATTTGGGAATAAAAATTACGCAGAAGTTAGAGTGTTTGGAGAAAGAGAATTTAAATGTGTTAAAAAAAGAAATTTTAGCAAAATTGGAAAAATATAAAAGATTAAATTTATCCTGGTTTAGAAGAATAGCATTAATAAAAATGAAGATTTTAGCAAAGATTAATTTTGTGTTTAGGATGATACCAATAAAAATTTCAGAATTAGAGATAAAAAGTTGGCAAAGTATTATAAATAATTATTGTAATGGTGATAAGAAAGCGATGGTAAATAAAAGTAAATGGTATTTAAGTCAAAAAAAGGGAGGATTGGGTCTCCCAAATATTAAACTATATTATGTAGCTAACAGATTAAGACATATTGTGGAGGCAATTACAGGAATAGGAGAATTAGATTGGATGGAGGATAAAACTACAAGTAATATAGAGATTAATTTGGAAAATGTTTTTTTTAGGGAAGGGGAAAAAAATGGGTAGAAAGTATAGATAACCCGCTTTTGAGGTCTCACTGGGAAATTTGGAGTAAATATAAAGGGGAGCTGCTTCCAAGCGGCTCCCCTTTGTCACCAGTAATAATGTTAAAGAATTTCCCGGAGGAATTAAAGAGTAGATTAAGTAAAGTTTTAATAGAAAAAAATAAAATGAAATTAAGGGAATGGTTAAGAGGAATGAATACAAGAGAGGATATGGAAGAGGTCCTTAAAGATAAAAAATTAACTTGGTTAAATTATTGGCAATTAGAACAGTGGACTAAAAAGTGGGTAAGAGATAACTGAGATTGTAGAGAATTGACAAAGTTTGAGGAATTAATAGTTAAGAAAGAAAATGATAGGGAGAAAAGAACAGTGTTAAAAGGGTTGATGAGTGAAATATATAGAATACTGGTGGAGAAAGGGTTGATGGATAATTCAGGCAAAATGGTTTGGGAGACAGATTTGAATGTACAAATAGGACAACAGGGCTGGGAGGGACTATGGAAACAAAGAGCGTTGAGAAATATGTCAGTAAGAATAAAAGAGAATTATTTTAAAATTATATGGAGGTGGTACCTAACTCCGGTTAGATTGAATAAAATAAATAATCAGCAATCAGCAAACTGTTGGAGAGGCTGTGGGAGTAAAGGAACGTATTTACATATGTGGTGGGAATGCAACTCTGTTCAAAAATTTTGGATGATCGTGTTTTTGGAGATTGAAGAAATTGTGGAAATGAAGATAGAACGAACACCAAAAGTTGTATTACTGTCACTATTTGAAGATTTAAAATGTAAAAAGGAAATCAAGGAATTGATAACGAATTTGCTGACTGCAGCAAGATTGATTGTAGCTAGGAACTGGAAGATTCAAGGGGAATAATCTATTGAAGAATGGTATAAAGAAGTATGGGATATAGCTATTAATGATAAATTGACATGTAATATTAAATGGAGAAGAGGTATAGCTAAATCAAATGATTTTGAAGGAATTTGGAAACAGTTCCTAATATTTGTGTTTTCTAAGGGAAGTGGGAAACCACCAGCAGAAAAAAGTATGAGATTTTGGAATTAGGAATGAGATCCCGAGGTGGGGGGTGCACTTGTATGTTAATTTTGATTAGGTTGTTTAGATAAGATATTATGTATTCAACATTTCAATATTATGTAGTATGTTATGTTTTTTGTGATAATGTAAATGTGTATGTTTAAATAAAATTAAAAAAAAATATGCTGTGGCGGGACCTTAAGAGAGCTGTGCATAAACAAATGCCCTCAAACCTCAATGAACTGAAGCAACGTTGTAAAGAAGAGTGGGCCAAAATTCCTCCACAACAATGTGAGAGACTGATAAAGTCATACATAAAACGATTACTTCAAGTTATTGCTGTTAAAGGTGGTTCTACAAGCTATTGAATCATAAGGTGTACTTACTTTTTCACACATGGCTTCTCCATTTTGGCTTTATTTCTGTTAAATAAATCATGACACGGTGTAATATGCCATGTGTTGTTGTTCATCTGAGGTTGTATTTACCTAATTTTTAGACCTGCTAAGGAACAGATGATTGTTATTATGTCCTGATATGTAAAATCATACAATTCCAAGAGGGTGTACTTTCTTTTTCACACGACTTTATGCATGTGTAGAAAGAGTGTCCCAGTTTAGCTTCTGTGCTTTCAGCAAAGTCATATACTATTAGGATTATGTCAGTTTCCCCATATTTGCTCTAGTGGAATAGTGAGAACATTAGAATAGGAAAGGTCACTGCACTGACAAGTATATTGATGGCAGTATATAGCAGCTTTAGCACCAAATTAGACAAGATAATGGAGATCCAGATTGGTTCTTCCATCTCTTTAGATGTTGGTAAAAAGCAGCCAAGGCTGGGAGGAGAATTGAATCTGGGTCATCTAGAGGACAGAAAAGTGTGTGTGTGTGTGTGTGTGTGTGTGTGTGCGCGCACATGTGTAGAGGAACCTATATATTTCCCCTAATGGAGCACATAGCAGTTTCTGCAGGGGTGGAGTGTGATTTTTCATTGGGGGGAATGGCATGGGTGGAAGGAGTAAACTTCGCACACTGTAGGCCTCACACTGTGATCCTGACTCACCCCTAAATTTAAATGGGTGATCAACCACTGATCTCCATTATCTCATATAGTTTGGCCCTTTCAAGTCTTCTGCTGAATTTGGAGAATAGGCCCAGTTTTACACTATCAAAATAAGCCACAGTTGCTTGTTTAAATTGGCAGCACATATTGGGTGCCATTAGCCGAATTACCTGCGTGGCTTGTCATGTTGTCCGAACTCAGATGGCATTATTTGTTTCAGGGGGAAACAGTTCTCAGATAATGCTTGTTTGATGCGAACCAGTGAACAGTTTCTTTGTAAAGTGCTGATAGACACTGACTGAAGTGGTTTTATTGATGGTTATTTTTACTACTGGAAAAATGTTGAGATAAAAATACATATTCCAGTAAATGTCTAGCATAAGTTAGATTTAAACTAAATGCAACTGATCTGGCATTTCAGAAATGCTATGCAATTTGAACTTTGCATAATCTTTCCCCAGAACTGACAAAGTCTATTTTATTTTTTACTCCCAGTGCCAGAGCAAGAACATTCAATTGCAAACTAGAATATGGATTGATTGTAGGTGGTGTGAAAGATGGGGAAAACAAACAGGGGATTTTTAAAATCAAGGAATGATGTCCTTGACATAGAACATGATTGCATCATGTGTTACACTGGAAGAAATTACAGCTAGTAAGACAGTTGTTAGGACAATCTTGCAAACTTCCCAGGCCCTGAAATCCTTGCAAGGTGTGAGAGCTTCTTTGCTACTCACAAAGAATAAGGTGCTTTCTTCTGCTTTATGAATCTGATAAAATTCATTGATGCCACCAAGACAACAAGTTACTATTGTCTGTTCTTTCCTATGTGTTGTAGTTATTCTCTTTGGATGTATAGTGTATGTAATTTCTATTCATGCACTGTCATATATGCCCTTAAACCAAATTGAGTCATTTGCTTGAGCCTAATAGAGATGACAAATGTACTAGTGACAAGCTACTTATCTGGAGAATTTTTAATCCCTTTGCTTTTCTGCTGCCTTTGAGATAATTCCACATAAGAACCCCTTTAAATGCAAGTTGATTTGTGGAATTGCCAGTTAGATTAAATCCTATTAAAATCATAGCTTTGCTTCCAAATCAGACTTTATACACTACGAAAATAGCCCTCACATTTCCATACAAATAAAAGCCCTGATGCCCCTGAGCAATTATAAAGTTAACATGCAAGTTGGAGTCAGCGAGTTCTATATCACCATAGTCCTGTTGGACACCTGGCATTAGCCCCTTTGTTAGATTTTCTGTGTGGGCTGGAATGTCAGCCAGGAATCCTTTTACGCCGAAAGGATTTTGCCTCCGATGTGCATTCAGCAGATTCTATTTCTTGGAAATGTTGGCATTTTTTTAGAGCACATCAGCAATTTTTCTCAAAACTTGGGTTTTCTTAGTAGGCCTAATTCATTGCAGCATGGTTTCTGAACTTTAGGCTTCATCCTTTTCCTTGTATATCAGATACTATGCCCCCCAGAATTGATGCTCGTGTCTAAGCTTACATTTCTTTCAAGCTTTGGCCATGCTGCATTTGTATTGTGAATAGTAGCAGTCCCAAGTATGTGCATTCAATTCTTTATGTTAACACTCTTAAATACTTTGAAAGAAGGTTGATAACACTATTACTTCCAGTAAAAGTCAATAAGGGCACAAACTCAGAGGCTGATGGGGATCCTATACAGGGCAGGAAGAATACAGAGGCAATTTTCACCTCTGTTCTCCCCCTGCTCTGCATTTTAGCAAGACAGGTTTTTTTGCCTGTCTTGCTGAGAAGGAAGAAGGCTGGGGATAGCTGGTATGCCCATTTCCCCAGTCCTCTCTTTGTCCTGCCCCCCAGCCTTTAAGCAGTTGTACGCAACACTCCTGTCCTTTCCTAAGGGTAGGGCCATTAGAGAGAGTGGCCAGTTGAGTGCCACTGCTTGAAGGCTCCATGCTCTTCAACCAATGGCATCCAATCACTCCTTGCCCAGCTTTCTTGTTCTGAATTGCCAAAAAAAAGGTGGCGGGGTTTTGTTTGTTTTTTGCTGGTTTAGCCCTGTGTGTCTATGGCTCTCCAGTTGTCACACAGCTGTCAAGCAGCTCACAGCTTTCCTACCAACTTTGGAACTGGTGAGACTGTGGGAATGATCCCATAACTGCCAGGATGGTCACCACCCATCTCTGGAGGTTTAAAGTTGGGAGAATGGCTTGTAATGTTCACCATAGGGCAGCAGCACATGTGCCATGGTGAGCATGGCAAGCAGAATTAAAGCCTGCCAAGAAGTATGTCTTGAGAGACTGAACTACATTAATACTTTTGTTACTAGAAGATTAAGAAAGTAGATATCGTGAGTGTGTTAGTTGGTTCCACGAATTTGTACAATTTTTTTTTAGAGGTTTAAAGCTTGGTTGAATATGATGTGATGTTTACTTTGGGGTGCAGCCCTGACAAGTTAATACTCTATTTCTTCTGGAGAAGCATTGATCAGATAAGAAGATATTTCCGACTTTATTCATAATTAACCAGGAATAAGAGTTTGAGCAGAAAAGAGCAGGCTAGAAAGGGAGAGTTCAGCCAGGTGAGATGACAAGTTGATTTAATTATTTATGGCATTTCTATACCGGCCAATAGCCGAAGCTCTCTGGGCGGTTCACAAAGCTCTCTGGGCGGTTCACAAATAAATAAGAGCAACTAAGCATATAATGCAAGTCAGTAGTAGACATGGAAAATGAAATCAGGGAGACAAACCCTAATCTAGAACTACAGCATGAGTCAGAGTCAAGTGTCTTATGCATGAGATGAACTAGGATTATGTATAGAAAATGGCACAAGTTATAAAATGGAAATTGTGCTAAGTGCAAGTTTTAATAAGCAGTTTGAATTGAGAAGGTAGCAAGTGGGCAGGCTGTGGCAAGTGTGAAACTTACATGTGGATCCACAGGCGAACAGATATGTCAGAAATTTAGAAGCATGTTGATTCACTCCTCTGTCCTAACGTCATATGCCTGTTGAGCCATCTTTACATAGTGGGGTGAGTTGGCATAAGAGCACATTTCCTGTGCTCTTACGAGTTATGCAACACTATACTCTGGCATACCATAGCTAATCATTGTACAAAAACCAGCCAGAGGCCAATTTAAAGCCTACACATCCTGTCATTTATCTACTCCATCCATTACTTTGGTTTTATTGATAGTGTAATTTAATAGTTGTAGTACAGACAAACCCTTGAGGTATGTTTTAACACTTTTATATGTTTGTGTTTTTAGAGGTTTATTTTAATAGATTTTTACATAAGCTACTTTAAGCTGTGGGAGAGGTGTATAGAAGAATCTAAACAAATGTGCTTGCAGATATAATGGATTGTATACATCCTTGTTTTTCCCCAAGTGAAGAAAAGATGGCTTGTTGAATATACCTCTGGCTCGATAATTATTAGCTGTTTTCATTACCTATATCATTCCTTGAAGAATCTTCTAACCGCATTTTCTGCTTAGCTGCGCAGTGGCAGCAGAGTATAGGATTGGGTTCAGGGCTCCCACTGTCTCTGCTGCTCTGGTGCTGTGATCACTTCCACAACAACAGACACCGGGTGGAAGCAAAGTCTTGCACCAGAATGGTTAAAACCTTTGTGGCGTGAGGACTATGAAGTGTGTGGCTAAAGCCTTTGTGGAGTGAGGGTTATGAAGTGTGTGTGATGAATTCATAGATTGTTTAATGAGGAATAGTCCCATTGCAATCAGTGAAACTATACCAGTAAAAGAGGACTATGGAGTGTATGATGAATTCATAGATGGTTTAATTTGGAATAGTTCCATTGGAATAAGTAAATTATACCAGTAAGAGATGCAGTATACCCTATTATCCATTTATTTATTTATTTATTTATTTATTTGGGACAAAATTGAGAATGTTGTATTAATAACCCTATTTATGATCCTGTTTCAATTGATGGTTTTCTTGTACCTCTGGTGCAAACTCATTGCAATGCTATCGTATTTTCTTGCTTAAAGATGGAATCTTCAATTCTGACATGAGATGTGGGACATAGTATTACAGCTTTTTATCATGGTTAAGGATTTATTGGCAATAAAAAACTATATTAGAGCCTATCCTTCTCTATCTTGTGAACTCAGAGCAGCTTAGTGCGCAATCCTATGCATGTTTAGTCAGAAAAAAATTCCCAAACCTCCCAGCATTCCTCTAGCCAGCCATACTGGCTGGGACATGCAGAGAATTGTAGGACTAATGTTGGGCACTTTGTGCTGTAAATTTCTTTTGGCTGGTTGCCAGAAATCTAGACTGCACCCCTTTTTAATGCAGTGAATTTACTGATTTGTTTTTCTATTTCAGCATATGCAAATGACAATCCAAGCTCTTCAGGATGAGCTTAGGATTCAGAGGGATCTGAACCAGCTTTTCCAGCAAGACAGCAGCAGTAGATCCAGTGAGCCATTTGTTACAGAGCTTACAGAGGAGAACTTCCAGCGGCTTCATGCAGAACATGAACGTCAGGCCAAGGAGCTCTACTTGCTGCGCAAAACCTTGGAAGAAATGGAATTACGGATTGAGACTCAGAAGCAGACCTTAAATGCTAGAGATGAGTCCATCAAAAAGTTACTGGAAATGTTGCAGAGCAAGGGGCTGTCGGCCAAAGCCACAGAGGAGGATCATGAGAGGACAAGACGGTTGGCTGAAGCAGAAATGCATGTGCACCACCTTGAAACCTTATTGGAGCAGAAGGAAAAGGAAAACAACTTACTGAGGGAGGTGAGTAGATATTCGTAGATGGGTGTCCATTCAATTTTTAAATATATTTTTTCTTTCCCCTGCTGCCTAACCTTATTAGTGCAGTTTAAGTTTCTCTCTACTCAATCATTATTACTTATTTACTTTTAGCTACTTTTTCTACAGTTACATGCTACTATTTTGTTCATGTTTCACCCTTGGCAAAAAGTAAAATGGTATTGGATGTTTCTTAAGTCCCTTGTATATTTGATTATATTGATTACATCCCTTAGTTTTATATGGATTAGTTTAAAGATTGAATGAGATTTATAAGTTAACTGAATTTACTCCATCATATTGTGCCTTAAATTTCTTTCCTTTTTGTTTCATTTGAGATTTTGGTCAAAGAGAATACCCTTAAAACATACCATATGTTGGTAAAAAACAAACAAACCTGGAATCACCTGATCAAACTTGCTTAGTGTACATAATTCATTCTGAATCTTTCAGTTTTGCTTTCTCTCATATTCATATTTTTAAAAATCTCAAATTCTTTTTGTCCTGTTCGTGAAGAAATTTGCATATCTTAATAATTTCTTATTTGAAAAAATGAACCAAATAAAATTCTCCATCTGGACAGGCCAAATTCAACTGGTTAATCTATTCCTAGCATTGAGAAATCCATATTGTATCTGCTTGTTAAAGATTATGAGTCTGTCAGAACAAAGAAGTGACAGCCCTAGTTCAGTATCACAAGCATGCTTGAATACATAAGGATTCAGAATGATACTTTTAAGAGCTAAACACTTAAAACTATCTGGATGAATGCACAAATCTGAGTTTTGCTTTTTCCCACATTTGCTTTTTTTTTTAAATCCCAAATTCTTTCCAATCTGTTTATGAAGAAATGTGTGAATTTTGGCAAGTTCTTACGAATGACTTGGTTACATCCAAGTTAAATTACTGTAATGTGCTCTATGTATGGCTCCCCTGCAACTGGTACAGACTGAAGCAACTAGAATGCTTGGAAGAGCTAGACCTTTGGATCATATTACTTCTATTCTGTACAATTTACATTGGCTGCCTGTTAGTTTCCCATCCCAATTCAAAGCACTGGGTTTGGCCTTTAAAACCCTAAGTGATTTGGGACCATGTAATCTAAAGGACTGCCTACACCTGTATAAGCTTGCCCATGCATTAAGATCAGCATCAGGGGCCTTACTCCCTTGCCTGCCATCAAAAGGCATTAGTGAGTACTAGGGATAAAGCTTTCTCAGTGGTGGCTGCACACCTTTGGAACTCCCCTCCAAAGACATGTGTATGTCTTTGATGGCTTTAAAAGAACAACCACCCTGAAATTGTTCCACTGTGCATTTGGTACTTAAACATTAACTGCTGCTTCTACTGTGTGTGAGAGAGTTTAATTGTCATTTGTGTTTTCATTATATTATAAGCCTCTTTTGAGGGCAATTTGCCCTGAAAGGTGGGTTAAGAATTGCTTAATTAATTAAATAAAGAAGTTACAGAATGACTGTAGGGTGGATTCCTGCATTGAACAGGGGGTTGGACTCGATAGCCTTATAGGCCCCTTCCAACTCTACTATTCTATGATTCTATGAAATTTTCACACGTATCTCTGACCACAGTATGTTCAATGCAAGATTCAATATATTCTCTGTGAGTGGATATAGGTGTATAGGAGACAACCCTGGATTCATGTAGTACTCGTCAGGAACACAAATCTGAAAATGAAATAAGTCACCCATGTGTGGGACTTCACCTTCCTGTGTTTTTTAGCAAACTCCAAAAGGGAGAATGGAGGATTGGCAGTGGCAATCAGGAACTTACGTTATGATTGCTTGAAGAATGTCAAGCTATTTTTATTCTCTGTGTGTGTAAATACTACTTGCAGTAATTATCACAGGATCTTCCTATATATTAGTCTCTGTATCTGGTTTTATTGGAAGACTGTAAATGAGCATCTACCTATATTGGGAAGAATAGAGAGAAATTTTGGCAGCAGTAAAAGATGGTTGCTCTGTAGTTTCCATGGAAACAGTCACTTTGTTATGAAGGGTATTTGAAATTATTTGCTGCCTTGAATGCATAGCCCAAAACATTTAAAGTGAAGGAAGTATTGCATTTATTTGAGGTCAGTAATTCATAAACTTAAGGTACAATGTAGTTGAATAATTCTGAACAAGTAGTAGTCATAATAAATAAATAAAAAGTAAAATCAGCTAAGCATTTACTGCTAGAAAACGGGAGGGGAGAAGAACAGATGTAGCAATAAAATATTAGATTGATGCACTAATGTGTATGCTTCCAGGTTAAGCAGAACATCAAGTACAATAGAAAGGAACTAATTGTCAACTAGCTCAATAAAGATAGCTCAGCATACAAATAATTTAGGCTCAGTATATGCTAAATATATTTGCTGTTTATCTCTACCAAGCTCAGAACAGCATTCAAAACACAAGATTCCATACTTCCATTCAAAATGCAAGATTCCGTGGGCCATGCCGCATGCATTCAAGTTTTAGATAGCTTGGTAAAGGGATTCCAGTTAGCACCGCCCTAGCAGTGGGTGTGTAGTGGAGGTTACATATGAAAAGGGTCATATTAAAATGCAGTAAATATTCGATCTTAATGCCAGCAGCTTGAATTGGACCCATGTAAGCACATAGGTGGTCAATATAGCTGTCACCAGAACAAATGAATGTGTTCTTTTTGCTTTTTTGTCTCAATAGATGAGCTTCTCTGGTGTTCACCAGCAGAATCTTCTGAACACTTTTCAAGGGCAACCCAGGCCTGCTGGACAAACACTGCTGTCCTGGTCCATAGAAAATAATTGAATATAATTAGTGTATTAATAATGCCACATTGCAAATAGTCTGTGTCCCTGTTTGTAAGTAATGACAACACATTCTTTTAAAAATTGATAGGTTGTCATACAAGAGTAGGTGGCTGCCTGCAGCACACCCACCTCTTACCCACAATCAACTCCTTTGTAGGTTGTGCAGTATGATGTGTGAACCATACCACTATGTTGTTGACAGTCTTAAAAAAACTGGTTGATCCAACAACAAACCATAAACAACAGCACCATGTGCATTGATGGTGCTATATAAATAAATAAATAATAATAATAATAATAATAACAACCCAATGGACTGAGTTTTCGTGTCACACTGCACAACCTATGAAGAAGCCAATTGTGGGTTGTGCGCTAAAGTGAAGAGGTGGGCACCCTGCAGGCAGCATGCCCACTCATCCCCAACAAAGCATTGGTTTTTATACCAATAGGTTCAGATTATGTGTGAACCAGGTCTATCTCAGACGCTGCTTCATATAAAAGTTGGGTTTATGTATTTATTTCTTTTAGGAATTTCATGCCACCTTTCAGCAACAGTTTCCAGGGTTTTTTTTACATAACAAAACAAAACAAAAAAATCCATCTCCATAATAATATAAAATCATAATAAAAACAGCGGTAACAATTGTTTTTAGATTTTTGTTTTGAGACAATTTAAAAGACGTAAAAGCATGAGAGAATAAAAAAGGTCATAACTTGCTGCTAGAAAGACTGTGTCTGCACCTGTGTGCATCCCTGATGTCCAATAGTGGGGCATCAAAGCATAGAAGACCATATTCCTTGTTGTCACCTTCTTTACTTCAGATGATGGGGCTACCAGAAGGGAGCCTCTGTAGTTGACCTCATTTTATGTGCAGGCTGATGTGCTCCACATTCCTTTGGCTACCCATTCCCTAAGCTGTGTAGGATTTTTAGTGGTGAGCACTAGCACTTTGAATTGTGCTCAGAAACAAACTGAAAGCCAGTGGAACTGTTTTATATATTGGCAATATGTGATCCTAATTCCCAATTCCAGTTAGTAATCCCTTGCAAATTATTGCAGATAACTGTGGTTTTCTAACAGTATATATGTACAACACATCACAGTTGTTTATCCTGGATGTTAATAGAGTGTGAATGACTGCGGTCAAGCTATCTTTGGCCAGGAGGGGCTGCAGCTGGTCCACCAGCCTCTATGGTGGAAGAGCTCCAGGCTTCAGAGGCCATTTCTCTAATGGATCTAGGAGCTCCCCTAAGCCTGATACTCCAGAAGAGGTTGATCACCCTGGACAGATGAGCTACCTACCCGCAAAAGCTTCATCATGTCAGGATTAAACTTTTGTTTATTGGATCTCATCAAGCCTGTTACTAGTTCCAGATACTAATTATATACTTCCACTGCCTCACATGATTCAAATGTTAAAAAGAATAGGTGTTGGTTATCATCAGCACACTGGTGACATTTGTCTCCAAATCTATGAAGTCGTCCATCCAATTTAGGTGGTCTTGCTGCTTCTTAATATTTTGAGGAGGGAGAGTAGAACACTTGAAGGTCTATCTTCAACTTATTAACTGTTAATATGGATATTATCAGAGTATTTTTCTAAAATATATGAATACAAATTGAGAGGCTTCTTTAGCTGACTGTATTTCTGTTTAGAGAATCTGATCATGATGTATGCTTTGAGAACAGTTGCATTATTAAATTTTCCTTTCTCTCATCAACTCCTTAACCTTGTTCAAGGGATGGATCTCTTTGGACTAGTCACTAGTTGTTCCAAAATGTTGGGGCTGTCTTTTCTGCACAGCTATTCAGTGTCCAGAAGATGGTGGTGTTTGTCTATCAGCGTCCCACCTTTTAACTTTAGTAGCTGTTGCTGATTATATAATTACAAAATTTTGTCCTTGCTAAAGTCAAATACAGGTTTAGTACAGAACTTATTTTTGTTTCAGAACTTGACTTGGAAATGTCCTTGAAATATTGCTACTGATGGCTTGTATAATAGGAATCATTTTGATTTTACTGACTCTGCTTTGTTGCTTGAGATTCTTTTGGATGCTGTTCTTTTCAGCACAGTTTATCTACATTTTTAATTAGAGCTTCAATTACAGCCCAGTTCCTTCAATTTGAAGTCTGTTATCAAATTCCAGGATTTTTATCTAGATTTACTTTGTTCTGCTTTGCACATAGAATCCCCAGGGTTATCTGGAAGTAACTCACACATGACATTAGCTAAGCCTGTTGCTATTTTAAGAACAATTGTGTTATGTCTAACTTCCTACCTTATGTGTAGCTACTTTATAATGAAAATACAGTTCTTCATCGTGGTCTCTATGCATCACACATATGGGCTTTGCGCCTGCGCAGAGACCAGACCGGAAGCTCCAATAGCTTAGGGAAACGCTTTTTGGTGGGAACCCCTCCCCCACGCTACCGCGCATGTCACTGGGGTTCCCGCCCTTGCCTCAGTTCTTCGTCGTCCGCCATTGTGCACTGACCTATAAACCGTTTCTCCTCTAGCGTTTGTTCCTCAAAAAGCCTTTTTCTCTCTTCAGAAAAACTTTCTTCCTCTTGTAGTTACTCTTCTCTTTGCTTTCTTCTTCTATATATATATAATATATATATAAACTATATACTTAATTTCTTCACGAGCGATCGTCGATCGCAGGCGCCTCAGGCGCATGGCCCCTTTCAGGAAATGCGGCGCTAAATTACCGCCAAAAGACGGACATTCACTCTGTGTGATTTGCCTAGGAGAAGGACATAAAGTTCAGCAGTGCCATCACTGTATGGCTTTTACGAAGCAAACCCGCAAGAACAGAGCGGATAGGCTTCGTTCCGTGCTGTGGGAAAAGGCCTTGAACCCGCTCCCCAAAAGCACGTTGAAAAAACCTCCTCAAGGACTATGAGCAGGGACCGCAGCCCTGAAATTCAGTCCTTTGTTGTTACTGAGGAGATGGTGGCGGAAAACAGGGCCATAGCCCTGACGCCAGGCCGATCCCTTGCGGTATCTGCAGCCAAAAGGATTTCTAAAAAGGCGCGTACCCCAAAATCGGCAGAGCAGCAAAAAAAGAGGAAGGATGTCGACAAACACTCCTCTTCTAGGGCTGCGACCGTAGCTACGGTATCGCCTAAGCCTGCTGCCGCATCAACATCGACTACGGTACCGAGGCAAACCTCGGTACCAGATGGATTATTGCTACCGACTCCCATACTGACGGCCAGAAGCTCGATGTCGGAGGGAGAGATTCGTGACTCGGTATCAGCCGTTTCTATACCGTATGCTGTTGAGCAAGAACAAGCACTCCAGCCTACGGTACCGATGTCTCCTGTTCGCCAAGAGAGGCCTGTACATTCTCGACCAGACTATGACCGAGTTTCACAATACTCCGGTTATCATAGACAAGAGTTGTATGATTGGGAGTATTATCGACCCCAGCACTATTATCCGGATGGACATAGGCGTGAGGAATGATACAGACTCCCTCCTTGCCCTACCAGGACTATCCAAACTCCTTCGCCTTTAGCATCACGTCACCATACCGATGCTGAGGCTTCGATACCGAGGGCCATCGCTTCGCCGTCGGCACCGCACTACGATCAGGCACTGCAACCAGTTCAAACAACAATGCAGGCTACAGGACCTAACTCACCTGATGATGAATACAGGTCCGATTCAGAATCCGTCGCCTCGGTCGCAGCCTCGATGCCGTCACCTGACGACATAGTAAATAACCATGATCCTGCTTCTCCATCCGAGAACATGGGTAGTTTTTCCGATCACGTCCTCAGGATGGCGCAGTCACTATGTCTGGATGTCGAGCAGCCTGCACAAGAGGACGATGATCCAATTTACGATGTGCTAAAAACTGAAGCTAGTTCCACCGTGGCAATTCCCTTTCCGCCGACATTGAAACGTACGGCGCAAATCTCGGGGAAGACACCCTGTGCTTCTCAACCTACTTCCAAAAAGTTAGAAGCAATGTATAAAGTCCAAGAGACCAATGCCGATTTTTTGTTTCAACATCCCAGGCTGAATTCCATAATTGTGGAGTCTGCTCAGGGCAAGTCTAACAAGATACATTCAGCCCCTGTTGATAGGGAAGGTAGAAAACTCGACTACCTTGGGAGAAGAGTATATGCTTCTTCCTCACTGGGAATACGCACCTTGGCCTATGAAGCCACTATGGCGCGTTACCAAATTTTTCTTTGGGAGAAGATAGGTTCACTTTGTGACCATCTCCCCGATGACAAGCGTGAACTTGCTAGGATTTTCCAGTCTGAAGCTCCGTCCATAGCGAGGTTACAGCTTAACTCGGCTAGGCACCAGACTGATTCCCATTCAAAATCCATGATGGGATCGGTGGCTCTTTGCCGTCATGCATGGTTGAGGTCAGCCAACCTCACTAATGAAACAAAGACTAGAATAGAAAGCTTGCCATTCGATGGCGAAGGTCTCTTTAACAATAAGACTGATGAGTCTTTAGACACAATCTATAAAGCACGGACCACAGCCAGGAAAATGGGTTTCTCCCAACCTCCGCCTCAATACAAACAACGGCGTTGGACAAGACAGCCTTACCAACAATTGCAACAACGGCCACAATATGACAAGCAGCCTGCTAGGCAGCAGCAACAATTGCAAAGAAAAAGGCCTTATCAAGGACGAGACCAGCAAAACAGACGCCAGCCAGACTTTTCCAAGAGGCAGCGCCTTTGACTTCCCTACCCCAGGCCTACTACCCTTTACCAACCGTCTAGCACCCATGTACCATCAATGGGAGTCCATAACATCCGACTCCTGGGTGCTCACTATCATCGATACGGGGTACGCCATCGAGTTCGATACCCTTCCTCCCTCTTCGGGAGTGAAAGTAACAGCGCCATCCCCTCCTCTGTTGCTCGAGGTACAAACTCTGCTGGCGAAAGGAGTCATCTCTCCTGTGCCTCCAGAGGAGATCAACCAGGGATTTTTTTCGTGCTACTTCACGGTCCCGAAGAAGGATGGGGGTCTTCGACCGATTATGGACTTAAGACAGTTAAACAGATACATCACCCCGAAGAAGTTCAGGATGACAACTATTACTTCCTTTCTTCAACTATTGCACACCGGGGTGTGCTTTGCGGTGGTAGACCTGAAGGATGCATATTTCCATGTCTCCATCAGGAAGTCGCATCAAACTTACCTGCGTTTCTCCATCGGCGCCCAGCAGTTCCAGTTTACCATTCTTCCCTTCGGCCTCACGACAGCACCGAGGGTCTTCACAAAGGTGATGGCTGTTGTATGCGCACATCTACGACAAAAGGAAATCCACATTTATCCATACATAGACGACTGGCTCCTGGTGGCGGAGAACAGCTCCGCGCTCCAGGAGAACATAGTCATAACTCTCAACCTCCTAGACTCTCTAGGGCTGTGGGTCAACCAGGAAAAGTCCATACTGACTCCTCAAAGAACAATAGACTTTATAGGAGTGACCCTATCGTCTCGGGACGGAAGAGTTCCCTTCCTACAAGAAGCACCGTCGGTGACCATTACTACCAACGCCTCTCTCATCGGATGGGGAGCTCACTGCAACTCACTCACCACTCAAGGTCGATGGCCCCCTCAGCAAAAAGAGGAGCACATCAACCATTTGGAGCTCTTGGCAGTGGAGAATGCGTTAAAAGCCTTCTCTCAAATCGTCGAGGGCAAGAATGCCCTGATCGCGACAGACAATTCCACAGTAGTCTGCTATATAAACAGGCAAGGGGGAACGAGGTCACATCCCTTGACCCGATCTGCACTCAGAATTTGGAACTGGTGCATAAAAAGAAAGACTTACCTGACTGCAATCCACGTAGCGGGCAAGGAAAACATCGTTGCGGACTCCCTCAGCAGGTCCTTCCACGTCGACCACGAATGGGAGCTCGATAACGAAGTCAGAGACGATCTCTTTCGGTACTGGGGCCGCCCTGCTCTCGATGTCTTTGCCACCGCAGAAAATGCAGTCTGTACCAGATTCTGCAGCAGAGCAGGAAGAGGAAGGAACTCGCTAGGAGACTCCTTCACAAGAACGTGGGCAGGGGACTTGCTCTACATCTTCCCCCCCTTCCCACTCCTGACAAAAGTCGTGGCCAAGATACAGGCAGACAGAGCGAACTGTATTCTAATCGCGCCGTGGTGGCCTCGACAGCCGTGGTTTCCTCACGCCCTTCGACTGTCGAGAGGGGACTACATCAAATTACCATCGATACCGAACCTTCTGTCTCGACACCAAGGCAGAGTTCGGCACCCGAACCTCTCGACGCTCAAGATGACGGCGTGGAGGATAATGCCGCACTCTCCTGTACCATGCAACTAACTGTACAGAGTATCTTGATGGCATCCCGAAAGCCTTCGACAAGGAAATCTTATGCGGCTAAGTGGCAGAGATTTTCCAGCTTTGCAAGGGGAGTTAATCACACTGCTAAGTCTTGCCCCATCTTGGTGATTCTTGAATATCTGCTCTCACTGTATCGAGCAGGCTTGGGTTTGTCCTCGATCAAAGTTCACTTAGCTGCCATCACAGCTTTTCACGAAGGTGTAGATGGATTCTCACCTTTTACTCACCCGACCTCGAAGGAATTTTTGAAAGGTCTTAAAAATAAAATGCCAACAACTAGGAACGTCGTACCATCATGGAGCTTATCAGTCGTCCTACATGCGCTGATAAGAAAACCCTTTGAGCCTATGGCCACAACGGACTTGAGACTCTTGACCCTCAAAACGGTGTTCCTGGTGGCCATAACCTCGGCAAGGCGCGCAAGTGAGCTAAGAGCTCTGAGGATAGATGCGCCCTATACCATCTTTCACAGTGACAAGGTCGTGTTACGTACAGACCCATCTTTCTTACCTAAGGTGGTGACTCCATTTCATCTGGCGCAGGACATTATCTTGCCAGCATTTTTTCCCAATCCTACAACGCCAGCAGACTCAGCTCTGCACATGCTGGACGTTAGAAAGGCTCTCGCTTTTTATAAAGCTAGAACCGAAGGATTTAGGAAATCCAAACAATTGTTTGTATGTTACGGCGAGCCCTTTAAGGGACTCCCAGTTTCATGCCAGCGGCTGTCATGCTGGATTGTAGAGACAATTGAACTTGCCTACTCAATCTCTAAACTAGAGATACAACGACCTGTGACAGCTCACTCAGCCAGGGCGATGTCGACATCTGTGGCTTTTAACAGGGGTGTTCCACTTCGGGACGTTTGCAAGGTCACAGCGTGGTCCACCCCCTCCACATTTGTCAAGCATTACAGCTTGACAAATCCCGATCCAGAGAAGACTGTTCGTTTGGAAGGATGGTCCTTTCGGAAGTGTTGAAATAATACACCAACCCACCTCCAAGGTATGTTAGCTTGCTACTCGCCCATATGTGTGATGCATAGAGACCACGATGAAGAAATGCAGGTTCTGTAACTGTAGTTTTTCAAGTGGTCATCTATGCATTCACACAACCCACCCACCATCCCCACTTGGTGGTGTGAAACTTTACAAATGGCACAGTTGATCGTTAAATTGACTTGTTTTTTCTTTATTGAATACACTCATGTTTATGGGGGCACAATGTCGGACTCCTGTAAACTGAGGTAAGGGCGGGAACCCCAGTGACATGCGCGGTAGCGTGGGGGAGGGGTTCCCGCCCAAAAGCGTTTCCCTAAGCTATTGGAGCTTCCGGTCTGGTCTCTGCGCAGGCGCAAAGCCCATATGTGTGAATGCATAGATGACCACTCGAAGAACTACAGTTACAGGTAAGCAACCTGCATTTTTTATCTATAGAGAAATAATAAACCTTTGTACTGTTCAGATTCAATGTATCCGGTGGATGAAGGTTCATTAGTTTTTCACACAAAACAGTAAACCAGAATCCAGGCATATCATTCCCAATTGCTCCAGAAACTCACCAGGAACAAAAAGGTTTAGCATCATGTCTGAATTAATACCCCTGGTGTGTCACTCCCCTAACAGACTAGAGTTTGAAGTTGGGGTTGGGATCTGGTTGTTATTCCTAGCTTATTTGTTGTGACAAACCAGGGATCTTGATTCAGATGTAACACTAAGTTATCACAGGCAATCTTATACAAGAATGCGGTAGTGGAAGGTTTATTACTTGAGATCTACCAGACCAATTTTGCTTATTTTTGTTTTAAACTGAAGCTTGAGCAGTGCAGACATGAAGAAAATTTTCAAAGTTTGAAAAAGGTCAAAGCTCGTGATTTATTAGCAGTTAATTTCCTCTACACCAAACAGGAAGGATGAGACCTACTTGACCAATCACTGTAGCATGAAGGTGTACTCTGGGCACAGCCACATGGTTAGGCTATCTCCGCCAATGGGTAGGGGAAACGGGATGGAGGCAGCCATTCAGGGTGCATGAGGCAGGGGCTGGGGCTGCAGCAAAGGCAAATGTCGAAGGGCGGATTGACTATGCATTAGCCACATTTGAATTATTCATGAGCCCCTCTGTGGTGAGAGGACCAAGGAGTAAAAAAAGTGGGACAGGAGCAGGAGCATGGTGACATGGGCTTTAAATTAGTAGATTATAGATCTTGCTAGGGAATAGAATTCTACTATAAAGTTTGCCATATCATTTTAAATGCTCTTAATACATGGAAGTAAAAATAAATATTTTTCAAGGTCTTAGGACCACTTTTATACATCACAGAATTCCTACATGTCATCATTTATTGGCCGTGTTAACACAAAATTATGTCAGGGAATTCTGGCTTATCATTCACAAGCACTATGCTGGTGGATACTGCCCGGCTCCTCTAACCAGGAACTAAGCAGGGGAAAAGAACTTTAAATCATCCTATCAACCAGAATAATAATTAGAGAAATTTGATTTTCTCAATGACTATTGTTGCATGATTTCATCAGGCTTCCCAAGATCTAGCATAAGAAAGCATCAAAGATTGTTTAAGTCAGCTCTAAGGTTGAAGCATATGTTGTAGCACTACATAGTCTTTGACAGACTAACTTTCTCACAAAAATGTTATTCGAGATACCATGTTCCAGGTCTTCTAATTACTCTTGTATTCATTTAGATCTGAGATGGGGTAGGTTTCCAGGCATCAAGATCACCCCCATTCCAGCAATCACACTCAAGAATGCTGGGATGAGGGCAGGCTGCCTGGGATTTCTGAGGGATGGGGAGGCTAACGCTCCTTTCCACAATCCCAGTCAAGATCAGTGCTTCCCCACCCCCTGCCATTAGCTGTGCAGAAGGAGTGATCCTGGCTGTTTCAGGGATGCTGGGTAGGCTAAAGTGATCCTGAACAGGTGTGGGTGTGGATTCAAGGGGATCACACAAAAGAGCAGAAGTTGTTATCATGAAAACTGAAACTTATTCTTAAGACTTGGTAGGTCTCATAAGTATCAGATTACACTTAGCATTCTGGGATAAAGAAGCAGTGGCTGACCCACAGTTTTTAAAACATAGAGGCTAACTGTAACTCAGATTTCTCTCTTTCCTTATGCAAAACACACACAGGTTCCTGAGAAGGCAAAGAGCAGAAGTAAAGAGAAACATGACATTTTTATATCAACAAAATTGGAGTTTACATGGTGCACTAGGTAAAAGAAAGTCAATATAAGCCAAATTGTGCAGTATGGTTGGAGGGAATGGAACCCTTAGAATTAAAGGTTCCTTCTTACTTTGGAAAAAATCATCATCTGGTGTTAGATTCCACCCTCAACAGCTAAATACTGTACTCTCTAAGGCAAAGAAAAAGCAAAGAAAGCCACATTGGATTTTTTCCTCATGTACCAGCATAGCTATCTTCCTTTTTACATACTTAGGTATGGTGTTATAGTTTCTCTTCATTCTGATTAATTAATGTAATACAAATCACAAACTCATGTTTGACATTCACCCAGGATTTCTGAAATGGGGTGAGGAAATTTTTAATATTTTTTGATATTCTTGAAATTCATGGGGCAGTATCAATTGTGGTGATACTTCTAACATAAATTAAGTTGTGTTGGCATAAATGACCTCGAGCCCAACACTATAATAGAGCTTGCTGGCACGACAGGTTTCCTTGGAAAATCTTTTGCACTAGCAAAAAGTTGTGCAACTGAATTTACATTGGTGATAATATCGCATTGGATCCTGTCCCATGGAGGTCAGAAAGTTTAAAAAGCATTTAAAAAAAAACATTTTGCCAAATCTGAGTGATTTGATTGTATCCATTTTCATCCTGCTTCAGTTAATGAGGGAATGAGAGGGCATGCACATCTTTTGTGAGGAAAGTGATAAGTAAAAAAGTTTTCATCAGTTCTCTCTCTCCCCCTTTATTTTATGATGATGCACAGAGCCTTGACACGCAGTCTAATAGTAAACTATTAGATTGAGTGTCAAGGCTCTGTGCATCATCATACAGTAAGACTGGGCATTGCTTTGTTAGTTTAACTGTGTCATCATCTAGCTCTCAGGGTTACTGATCTAGAGGGAAAATGGGAAGCAGGTACAAATTGGATTGGGTGATTGACCAGTCTAATTATAACACTTAAAAACAAAACATTGCATTTATTAGAACAGTAAAACAATACTTCAATCATCAATAGGTTTAATACCTAATTTTTGTAATTTGCATTTAACTTACTTTGAAACAATTAAATCAACTGTTTAATATGTAGTGAATTATTTAAAAATAATATTAGGTAAGGTTTCTTTAAAATTGAACAATTCACCAGGCAGTTTTTGTCACTGGCTTTTATCCTGGTACACAAGTGTCAGTGTACAGTTACAAAAGTAAAAACCAACCAGGAATAAAGCAAAATAATAGACAGCCAGATCACATCGAGGTGGTATTCCTGGTTCCTGTGGCAGACAGGCTGGAGTCATGCACAATCCTTGCCACTGATGGTTGCTAGTGTTCCCTTTCCTGTTTGGAGATGCCTGTGGTTATTTCAGGTAGGAGGAGATATTTTGCTATGCTGCAAATCTGACTGCTACAGGGTTAGGGGAATGCAGCCCTCACTCCTTTCCTTCCTGACAAATGAGGGAGGTAAGCTGTCAGCTGCATAGTGGCATCCTTGGCTTTATAGAATATTTGACTGCAGTCAGATCATAGGCTAATTGATTGGTGTACCAATGTTAGGCAAGAGCATTCTGAGAAGCCCAGCCAGAGTCAGCAGCTTTATTGCACCTGGTGAAACCCCCTTTGATCCTTTGTATCATTGCTTAATTCGCCGTCTATGCTGATGGCAATGAATCTCGAAAGCACAGAGTATAAGGTACTCGGGTCTCAATGCCACTTCCCTGGCACTTTACACTACTGTTTAATATTTATTACGGTTTCTGAATATCACATCTGGAAAATGGTTATAGAAAATATAGCTGTGTGATTGGCTTGTACTTTGCAAAGTACAAGAAATAATTGTTCTTTGGCTCAATACAACCCAGTACTTTAGGCCAGAAGTATGGTTCATTGTTCTCATACAGAAATATAGGCACTTGCTCTTATGCCTGTTGCATGTTGACTGTTTTGATGAACAATCTTATCATCCCTTGCTGTCTCTGAGGAAAGAAATGCCGTCATCAGTAACTAGGTGGTTGCTACTCTGGGCGTGTAGGAGTATTACTGGCACAGATGCTTTATCAGCCTGTTAAGTATAGACCAGATTGTTGCTGTTATTTATTAATCCTCTTTTTAAAGAAGTATTTTTATCCTTCCACCGGAAGATAAAAGTTTGAATAGTCCATATAAGGAGTCATATAGCTGAAAGGTACTGAGCTTTTTAAGTTGCTTCAACTGCTTGTTATTGAGTGTACGTTTCTGAAAAGGCAGAAGACTGAGTATTTCATTTGTGTGTAGGTAGATGAGCTTTTTTTCAATTCAGTGGACTGTAGCTGTCCCTTGTTTCATGTGAAAGCTCACCCCCACTGCATCAGAAAAACAGATGGAAACTTCTGTCCATACTGGCTTTTGACAGGAACCATTGGAGTGAAGTCAGAGGCGATTGTGCTTAGGCTTCTTATATTTCTTCCTGTACAGGAGATGCATCGTCGCTTTGAAAATGCTCCTGACTCTGCCAAGACTAAAGCCTTGCAGACTGTTATAGAGATGAAGGTAAGAATTCTACAGCAGCATGAAAGAGAAACTAGGTACCAAGAACAAATTACATAGTACTTTCCTTTTACTGTTTGTTTTTTTAAAAAATATTACCATAAACATCACACAGTGGAATATTAAACAATAGACATTCCTAACTACACAAGAGTTGGTTGTTCTACAGAGAAGTTGGTGAACTGGAAGAATGTCCAACTAGATTAGAGTACATGTCAGTTCCCCCTTATGCATGCCTTTCTACTACTGTCAGAATATTTTCAGAACATCGCTGGTTGAAGTTGAAATACATGAGAGAACTTCCCTTTTCATCTTTTTTAAATGACTGACGGCATTCTGTAGGATAGTTTGATAAAACAGTCCTGCCAATGAGCTTGATGTGCTCCTTGTTCTAATTGCTAGGATTTGTGTGTAGGACAAATCCAAGAGACCAGAGCTAGCTTTGTTCCTTCTACAAATGGACAGTTAGGCTCTACGTGGAGGAAGACACTCCTATCTAGACAGGTTAACAATATGACATTTCCTTTCTATTGAATCTAAGAGTTTCGTTAGCATCTCTTGTTCGTTTCATTAATTTGTATTGCAGCATAATCGAAATCAAACTTGGGGAACCTGTGGCCCTCCAGGTGTTGTTTGATTCCAACTCCTAGGCAGCTTGACCAGTGGTTAGAGATTATGGGATTTGTACTCTTAACAATATCTAGAGGCCCAGAGATTCTCTACTCCTGATCTAAAGGATCATATTAGAGAGAGCTAGGCAGCTGCTTTATACCAGCTCAGACTATTTCTCCACCTAGACCAGGCTCTCATTTATATAGCCTTATATAAATGCTTAACAGGAAGCCAGTTAAGACAAAACCATGTGCCTTTTTAAAGCCACAAAAAACCTATTAAGAACAAAAAGTCCACGTAAGTATAGACATTGGTGGGAGATAACCTATATAAATTCTTCTCTTTTGAAGCAAGGCAGTACAGATTATTGTTGACCTGACCATAATATATTGTCTTTTTTTAAAAAAAACATGGATTGTAGATTGATTTGGGGTTCATCAGGAGCTTTTGAGTGAGGCATCAGCAGTATTTCTGATGATACTTAGCTCTGTTTCTCTATGTCATGTGAGTCACATGAGGCTGTGTAGTTGCTAAACCAGTCTCTAGATTCAGTAATGGGGTGGATGGAAGTAAATGAGTCTGAATCATGACAATATGGAAGGCTTTTTGGCAGGTGGTTCTCATGTCAAGGAATTGGGTTTACAACCTGTTCTAGATGGGAGTTGCACACCGTCTGAAAGAGCAGTTATGTAGCTTGAGCTTCCCTTGATGATAACTTGAAAGCTTCAGCCAGTGCAGAATACGATGGCCATAATTATAACTGGTACAGCCAGGCAGAGTTATATTGCACCCATTTTGAAGAAGGTGGATTGGCTGCCTATTTGCTTCTTAGCTGAATTCAAAATGTGGGTGCTTAGCTTTATAGCTCTAATCACCTTGGGAACCAAATATTGAAAGGAACACCTTTCCCTATATCAGCATACCTGAGCTTTAAGATGGTCCTCATGAAGGTGCAATTGGCAGCAACATTATATTCTTTTCAGTACCAGCTCAAATCCTGTTTATTGCCAAGGCAAAATTTAAACTGATTTATACCAAGCTGGTTGGTATGCGCTGTCTATTTTATCTATTTCTTGCCTTTTGCTGCTGTAGTTGATTAGGCTTTTTGTTATGTATTGTATTGGAATTTTGGTTACATTTTATAATCGTAATACTATTACTCAAATATTTTTCAAAACAAATTGCCATTTGTTATATTAGAGATAGAAATAGTTTCTCTAAGGCATTTATTACATGGCCTAAGCCATGTAATATGGAGGTTAACAGAAATCTGTTTTCAGTGCATCGGAATATAAAGCACTCCAGGTTCTACTGCAGGAACGGGTGTGAAAATTATTATTTAAAGGCTTCTTTTTTATTTGCTTCCAGGTCTTCAGTGTTTTCCCATTTTTTTTTCTGACTTTAAAATACCACTCTCAAATGGAATGCCACTGTTTTGTATTTAAGATTGTATGTGCATGCTTAAGTAGTATCTGACTATCAGTTTGTAACTATGTATAGAACAGTGCCTCTGGGAGCAGTTACACAGCGATACTTGGAAATGAACCCCAATCAACTTCTGTTGCATTAGCAATTTATGAAAAAGAATCTGAACTGTATGTTTCATATATTTGAAGGACTCTAAGATCTCTTCTATGGAGCGTGGACTTCGAGATTTGGAAGAAGAGATTCAGATGTTGAAGTCGAATGGAGCACTCAGTACAGAAGAACGTGAGGAGGAAATGAAACAAATGGAGGTGTATCGTAGCCATTCCAAATTCATGAAAAACAAGGTAATGAGTAAACAGTGTTTGTTAGACAATGGTATAGAATCCTCTAAGAAAGTAGTTCAACCACTGAATCACAGAATAGATGAGGGACTTGCAGTCTACTCTGTCCATTTCAACAGATAACTGAAGAAAATTTGTTTTTTATCTAGACTGTAGTCTTCCCAAATGCTTAATGGAAGCAGCAAGTTGACTGTAGTTAAAATGCTTAATGGGAGCTGCAAATTTATGTTACTTTAATCAAGACTGGTGTTCCAAATCTGCCCTCAGATACGCACACTTATATTGTGAAAATGGAGTTACCTCAGCATAATGAAATAGTCAAGTATTGTTCCTCATGCTTCAACAAACATTTAAGGGATGTTTCATGCACAAACATTCTTGGGGATAATTGTGACTATGAAGTTCAGGACACAAATGGGCAGGAGACCTCAGAGAGTCACAGAAGATAATGTATTGCCCAATACATTTTGAGTATTATATCTCTTCCTCAGAGGCTACCTGATTTCAAAAAATGTGGAAGACAGTTTTCTGTTTATGGAAAAAACACCTGTCTAATTATTGATCTATTTCGCCATGTGGACTTTGGCCATTAGAATAATTAAATTAAAGTGCACATCATAGCCTTCAGATTCATGTATTTTATTTACTTCTTGTATCTATATGGCTGCCCAACTACGTATGCTCAAAACCAAGAATAAAATGCTATACAATGATTAAATACAATAAAAAATGTAAAATGTAACCTAAAATAGTTATTCTCTAGCAGTGGAAAAATGAGGCGAATTAGCTCAGACTTTAAAAGCTTTAAAAAGCAAAGCATTGGCTGAATAAGAAGGACTTTGGTGATGAAAAGATAATAAAGAAGGTGCCTGGTGAGCCTCTTTGAGGAGGCTATTCCATAGCTGGGGTGCCACCACCAAGAAGGCCCTCTGCTAGTTGCCTCCCTTTACTTGGTGGTGGTGGGCACATGAAGTAGGGCTCTGAAGAGGAAGTTAAGGTTTGGGCTGCTATGGGCAGAAGAAGGTGATACTTAAGGGAAATTTGTCCCAAGATATTAAAGCTTTAAATGTTAAAACCAGCTCTTTAAATTAGGTAAATGAATAGACTGGAAGCCAGTACAGCTAGTAAAACATTGGGGTAATATGATAGAAACACCCAGTCTCAGTTGTGGCCCTATTTTGATCAAGTGTAGATTCCTTATAGTTTTAAAGTCAGCCCCACATGCAACACGTTGCCGTAGTCTAAACAGATGGTTACTTGAGCATGGATAATTGTGGGCGAGCTATCTACATCTATATGGTAGCAGCTGGTATTATCAGCTGAAGATAAAAACCTCTTTGAGCCACCTGTTTGCCTTTTGACTCTTTACTGGTGATTTCTCCCGCCCCCGCCCCCCCATTTAGTTACCACACTGTATCTAATTAACAAAGGATTGGTGGTATGTTCTTATCTAGATAATAACATGCCGTCTATGTGTTGTATTATATGTGTGCTGTTTCTTGCATGTGAACTTAGGAAGATGTGGTTATTTTAAAGATCTGGTATCAAGGTTGAAGGGATTGACCAGTGATGAACCTGCTAGTGTCTATTTTTTGGGGATACTCTTTGCCTCTCTGCTGAATGAGGAAGGTTGATAGGGAAACGTTTAATATAAATGTAAAGAAATAACAATGTCGTGGCAGGTAGAGCAACTGAAGGAAGAGCTAAATGCCAAAGAGTCTCAAGGGGAGGAGCTGAAAAAGAGAGTGGCTGGTCTCCAGACTGAGGTCTCTGCCGTAAGATTGACTTCTCTGTGTGCAATGCCGCTCATTTGGGTTCTGCTAGCTTTCTTGGGTACCTTACTTTGCTTACCTTGCACTCTGCACTATAAAGGGCAATAAAACTAACTGCTCTGTCCCTTGTTCACAACTGTCCCTTGTTCACAACTGGTTGGTATATGTAACATCACAGTCTATAATCCACTTCAAACACCCCATTTTAGTTACTTTGTTAAGGGGATTAGGTTACATGACAGTTTGTTCTTGCATTCTTTCAAAGCGCTAAAAATATGATTCATGTGTTTGAGATGCATATACTTAGCTCTTGAAAATGAACAGTACAATTTGGCCATTATGACTTTGACTGCATGCTATCTTTTGTCAGGCTGTGTAATTTGATAAGCAGTGTGTGAGACTAGGAGCAGCAATGTAGACCTAATATTGTCTTCATTCCCTATGCTGCCTTGAAGTATGTTCTCCACATTTAATCTAAAACACTTACAAGACTTTGACTTATTGTAGCCAATGTATTTGGCTTCCTTTTCTAGGATAAAAAGGTAATATTCAAATATCTCTATGACAGAGACTCTAAAGAGAAATTGTTTTTCTATGTGAAAACTGATCTGTGATCTTACTGGAAATGCTGTGTTACTTTCTAATGGGATAGTTGTTTTATTTGAAAAAGAACTCCGTGATTTGAAGATGTGCACAAATGTTGTATAGTTATAATATTTGCAAGTAATGGAAAATATTGCTGGTATAATCTTATATATTAAGTCTTTGTGACAGAGTTAAAATGAGATAAACCTTTCCTGTAAACTCATAATCTAATACAGATGCCATCTAATATAATTATTGTCAGTAAAGAAGAAAGAGAAAACAAAATGTTGCGGGATGATTACCCATTTGTGGATTCCTGGTATTACTATTGGAATTAAGGATCGATACATTTCTTAAAGCTTTGAGAGAGCTCAGCAGTGAGGTCAAAATGGTTACTGGTTTAAAAAACTATGTATGTGGTATCTTGAACCTGCCCCTATTTGCACATGCATTATTTGTTCACATTAATGTTAAAATATTTTCCCTGTTAGTCTAACAATTTGAGGCAGCATAAAAACATAATTGTCATACAGAGTTATGATGTAGAAGTAATTCCTGACAAGGAATACATGGTACTGGCATTTCTTAGCAACTGCTAATTATTAAAAGCAGTGTTTTCCATTCCTGCCATTCACTTTCTAGTGTTTAAAAAAACTTAAGACTATGACTCTATACACCTTAGTATTTGGGGTTTTTTCTGCTTCATTCCTTGGTTGTCAGCAATGATAAATTAAAACAATATGCATATTGGTTATGGCTACAGCTGTCTTCACATGAGAGTACTATTTCATTTCATTCTATTTTCTACAACAATATTTTAAGGCTGTACTTACACAAGAGCATGCATTCATTGAAGCTTGCTATCCTTCTTTTTTTCTGATTTCCTGAGCTAGCTTGGTGTGATGACTTCAGATAGCTGGAAATATTTAAATTGTATTCTAAATTGCTATGAATGCTTCCCATTATGATTTTGGCTATTTTCTGTGATGCTTTAAAGTACAGTTTTATAACCTATATTTTTCTGTTTGGTTTCTTCTTTAGATTGGTCAGGTGAAACAGGAACTGTCACGCAAAGACACAGAGCTGCTGGCCTTACAGACAAAATTGGAAACGCTCACAAACCAGTTTTCTGATAGTAAGCAACATATTGATGTGCTCAAGGAGTCCCTCACAGCTAAAGAGCAGAGAGCTGCCATCCTGCAAACAGAGGTGAAAGACATATCCTTAAATTATTGTTCTTTCTTCATTCTTTTGAGTCCTTTTGAATTAAGGAAGGAATACCCAAATGTAATGCTGGTTAAGTGATTAACAGAACGTCGTGTGTTCCTCTTAATTGCAGTGTTAATTCTCTCCTTGAACCACAACTGCAACTAAGCATTAAAGACATGAGAAGACCAAGGGTCTCTCTAGTCCAGCATACACATTTTAACAGTGGCCAGCCAGATCTCTGCGAAGCCTACAAGCAGAGTATGAAGGCTGCAGCTTTTCCCATTATTTTATCACCAGAGTGTGATATTCAGAGACATACTGCGTCTGGAAGGTTCATTTAGCTGTCACGGCTTATTAATCACTATCATAGCTGATGAAAGAAAAAGGAATTAATTTGCCCCATATTCTTAAAACGATCTCAACTAATGCCCATCACCACATTCTGTGCAATGATTTCCATAAGTGAACTACACGTTGTGTGAAACAATACTTCCTATCTCCTGTTCTGAACCTGCTACCAATCAATTTGATTAGGTGACCTGAGTTCAAGTACTGTAAGAGAGAGAGAAAAATCTGTATCCAACTCCCTGATCAGTTTGGTTTCCCCCGTATTTATTGTTGTTGTTGTTGTTGTTATTTGTATCCAGACTTTTGCCCAAAACTGGGCCTCAAGGCGGCCTTACAAAATTTAAAACATATGCATTTTAAAACATATGAAAAGAAATACACAAAAGTTAAATATATTAAATATATTACAATATTAAAACATTAAACATTTAAAATGCACAACAATTTTACAAGTCCTTAACATAGACGGAGGCCCAGATTGTAACTTTTGCCTCTTTGCTGCTGAATGCTACATTCATTTCAGTGAATTGCCGCCATGACCTCAAGATCTTTCCTAGATAGTCACAACCTATTCAGACACTCTCAGTTTATATGTGATATTTAGGGTTTTTGCCGGGACATGCATTACTTGCATGTAGTTGAATCTAATAAATTTACCACCTTGTTGCCCAATCAGCATGTTTGGAGAAATACTTCTGCAAGTCTCCTGTCTGCTTTGGATTTCTCCATCCTGAATAATTTGGTGCGTACCACAAACTAGGTTGCTCTTGACTTGATTTTACCAATCCAGTTGGGGTACTAGTTACTTCTCCAATGTGAGCACTGTCAGTTTATTCTTACCCTCTGCTTTCTCTTTAAGTAGTTACCAGTCCTTAAGAGGACGTAATCTCTTAACCAGTGACTACTAAACACATCTGCATGAATAACAAACACTATTAAAATGAACCACAGTTCTTTCTTAATTAGGGTTTGCTACACATCTTCAAATCCTTGCTTCGAATTAACCATGGCTAATTTCAGTGCTCATATGCCACTTAATTAGAGTTGAGACTGACATGAAAAATGTGAGAGAAATTCACTTTGGAAATGAGTGAGTCATGTGACTCTACTGCCAATCTCTTAACTGTGATGAAGGAGGTTGTCTACAGCTGATGCAAACACAGTGCTGGAGATCTGTTTTGTATATTGCTGTTTTCTCTTATCCAAGGTACATTCAAAATTCTTCACAGTCACTTTTGCTGTATTCTAATCTGTCTCTCGCTGATGTATATGAGCATAGTGAACACATCAGATCACAATCCATGAGCAAGATGCCTTTGAGGAGAAATGTGTGTCTGTATATACCATCTAATATATGTTGCTCGATGTCTTAGCCCACTTAGGCTGAGTTGGTAAATGAATAACAGAGTAATGGTAGTTTAGGTACATACGAAGATGACTTACATAGGAAGACCATTGGTCCATCTAGTCAGGTATTGTTGACACAGCTGCTCTCCAGGGTTTCATTTAGGAGTTTTTCCAGTCCTCCTTGGAGATGTCAGGAATTGAACCTGGGACTTTCTGCATGCAAAGCATGTGCTTTATCAATTGAGCTACAACCCTTTTCCATTCATTAATATATATAGCTGTTAAAAGTAGATGGGGGAAAGCTAGCATTCCCATGGCTCTTATTCTGGTTGCAACATTGCTGTCTGCTCATGTTGGTTCTTTGTATTTATTAGTTATGCTTATAGCTTACATAGGTTCTAACAGACCATGTGTCTTCTGAAAATAGCAGAAATACATTTTAAGTATGATCCCATGTTTTCAGTTTCCACTTTTTAGAGGACAGAACTGCACCTCTCATTTTGTTTAACTGCAGTTAACTTATTCTGGAAGATTTTCAAGTATAAACATAACCAGTGTGTTTTGCATTAACACAGTATTTTATTGCTTTTATTTATCGAAATAAAATGATGTGTATCAGCCATAGGAGGGCGCCAGCGTATCAATTATCTTAATAATTTATTTTCTAGTACACATCAAAATATACAATTATAACTGGTCAGAGGCTACTATTTATATTGGGAGAAAGTTTGCAATGATTGTACATTTTGTTTGATAAAACAAGTGTTTTATTAATGGGTATTTTCTTAACTATGCTTTGACGTCTTGTAGAGCATTAAATGTTTGAGTTGATATATGTGGTTTCCCTGACAACTCCTCTACTATGCATTTGTTGCAGAAGAGTTGTTGAAACTATAAATGTCAGAATGTGTTTATACATTTTATTTTATATCCTGGCTCAAAATGTTATAATGCTCCAATCATTTACAGTACTGACTGCATAGGCCTTTAATATTTGACTGACACAACAATTGCGATAAGCAAGTGGTTCTGTGGTGACATTGATAATGAAATACTGAGCATTTTTCCCCTTAATTTTTTTAGCTCAGAGTTTTAGCCTACAAGCCAATATGAAAAACTTACCTCATTTTTACTAGTAATATTTTATATCTGTAGAGAGAATACAAACTTGAATCTTAGTTGTCAGTATCTGGCACTGTTGTCAGTGGCCAAAAACTTTAATTTGTATGCTGCATACTAAATTACTTGTTTCTATATGACTGTGAGCACAGTAAAAAAAAAAATTCCTGAGTATAGTGTTGAGACAGCATGTATTTTACTTCTGTTACCTTATTTTTATTAAAGAACAGAAAGTATTGGTCCAAATGTTTGTAAAACTTGCACCTTTTATTAGCATTAAATGTCCTTAAAGTTTGGTGGCCTGAGAATGAAGGCTTTTCTGTTTCTTTTGCCATATTGGTGTTTGTGCCTTGAAGGGTTCTCTGTGAGATGTTGAAGGACATTCAAGGACAGGAAAAAGGAATCTAACTGAAAACGCCTGTCATGATGCTCAATGGCCTGGCTTGAACAACACACAATTTAGTGTGATAAGAATGAGTTGCAGCAAGCCTCAGGTTCACATGCTACTCTCTCCTTTTCCATTGTGGCTGAGAGGAGGCGTATGGAAGGTTATATTTATTTATTTATTTATTTATTACATTTTTATACCGCCCAATGGCCGAAGCTCTCTGGGCGGTTCACAAAAATTAAAACCATAATAAAACAACCAACAGGTTAAAAACACAAATACAAAATACAGTATAAAAAGCACAACCAGGATAAAACCACACAGCAAAATTGATATAAGATTAAAATACAGAGTTAGAACAGTAAAATTTAAATTTAAGTTAAAATTAAGTGTTAAAATACTGAGAGAATAAAAAGGTCTTTAGCTGGCGACGAAAAGAGTACAGTGTAGGCGTCAGGTGGACCTCTCTAGGGAGCTCATTCCACAACCAGGGTGCCACAGTGGAGAAAGCTCTCCTCCAGTAGCCACCTTTTGCTTCCATGTTTCCTTAACCACAGGCAAACCAGTATCAGAGCCAGTATGACTATGTACACCAATTGCTGGGGAACATGGGTATGTTGTTGCACTCATATCCTGCCCGTGGGAAGCAGGTGGGCCACTGTGTGAACAGAGTGCTAGACTAGATGGACCTTGGTCTGATCTAACACAGCTGCTATGTTCTTAACATTGTTAATATTAACTATGGTTTGTTTGAAAGAGGTTGGCCAGTGAATATTAACAAGATGATGAATGACCTGACAAAATAATAATTATGTGTATATATTGTAAAGTGACTGCTTTTTAAATTTGAAGTATACTAACATTGTACCAGGACTACTACTACTACTTTTTTGCTTTTTTGCTAATTGGGCATGTCTAAGGCTAACAGATAATATTAGTGAGTGATGGGAGAGCACTAACTAAAGCTGTGCTTGGGAAAAGTTATGAATTAAGATAGACGTGCTGAATGTTCAAGTTTTGCCAAAAGCTTCAATTTTTATAAGTGCTGTTGTGAGTGAAAAGGCAGAGAAGCATGAACTGAAAGTGGAAGGTAGGGAATTTGGAGTACATTATCTATTGGTATCAAATAGAAATTGCTTCCTGGTATCTAAGGCTGCGTGATCTGGAAATACATCAAGCATGTATTTCAGTAAGTGCAAAGGGATTTCTGCAGGAGTTGTAGATAGGCCCAAAGATTTAGTCTTGGATAGATATTTTTTTAAAATACGTTTATATGGATTTTATCCTGCCTTTCAATATTGATCCACGTTCAATATATAATATTCAAGAAAAAATTGCAAAGGAGCAGCATGCTTTTTTATACTTCATAATAACTCTAGGAAAGTCATTCACAAAGGACAGCCACTCACATTTAAAGAAAAGATTAAACAAAGAATTTTGTGCCTGTCAGCTCATATAGCTAATATACAGACTCATTAAAATTGTTATAACAGTAGTCATATGGCGTATAGAATTCGAGAACTGGCCACAGATGAATAATTACATGGTGTCTGAAAGAACAGGGAGTAATGGCAACTGCGCCACCCTAATTAAATGGTACCCTGTGTATGGGAGTGTTGCCTAGTGCCTTCCTTGATTCTTCTTTATAAAGCTGTTGTTGGAACACGAGGGTTGGGAGTTACAAGAGAGGATGCTCTTCAAAAGTCACTGTCCTGTCTGGAGCCACCACTCTTAGAATTCCTTACCAAACCTCTTTTGATTCCAAGCTCTTATAAAAATGATGTACCTATATCTTTCAGCTTTGTGAAAAGATTTTGTGAAAAATCTACCATGCAGCTCTGATGTATGGAACACATAACCATGGTTATTTCTTAGTAATAGCAAAAATAGAGAGATGACTTTAAAAAAGAAAATTGTCCACAGGCATGTTAGTGTGTGCAGGATACTTTAAAGATACACTGTGAAAGCCTGATACATCTATATCTTCTTTATAAAGCTCAGCAGAGACTTGATCTATCTCTTCTATAATTCAAAGCTTGGCAGAGTGACACATTGGGGCTGAAATGAGCCTATCGGGATTATTTATCCTAAGGGGCAAGCAAGCAGAGAGGGTATTGAGGTTAGTTTCGATATGTTAAAGAGTCTTTATAAATAGTTCTAGAAACATATTTTTGTAAATAAAGCAAAATATAAATCAACATTTATTTTGGAATAAAATACTTCATCCATATACAATTTTATTACTGTCCAACTGAGCCCTTTTGCTTGGATCAGCATTGGCAAGTATATGGCTAAGTCAGTTTCTTGAAATACTTTGTACCTTTTTTTTGCACAATGTGTAAGTTATTTGGTCCTTTCACCTCCCCTTTACCAACCCAGTACCAAATGAGGAGATTTGTATGCAGTAGAGAACTGAATCCAATACCCAAGAGGTTTATTATTTACTGTGGTTGTACTCAGGTATTTGAGGTTCTATCATTTAAGAATTTATATGTACTCAACGTGATTTTCATGTTTCTGTTTTGATCCTCTGCACATCCTGTATGGAAACTCTTTTAGGCTGCTCAGCATGGACATTTGGATATGAATTAGTTGTCTGATACAAAGGTCGAAACACAGATTTGCCAACAAATTCTTTTTGCCTATTTGCCTGAAATAGTTACAGGAATGCACTCAAAGGACAAACAGAGGTTGCTATCTTGATCTGAGCTCTTTAGTTAGCTGAGTTTTATTGATGGCACAGAAGACTGGAGATAGAGCCCTGGTTTTGGCGAAGTTTGAAGTATGCTGACTTGAAGCAACCCAAGGGAGGAAGTTGGAGTGACTACAGTTCTGAACTAGGATTCAGTATGGGAGACATCCAGCCCTATGACTGAAAGGAACAGGGAAGGGGTATAAAAACACAAACTATAAGAACTCTGTCTCTGGTCAGTGGAGGATCCTGGAGGAGCTCCATTAGCCATTAATAGTTTCGGGCTGTGCTGTTGTAATTAAATATGAATCAGTATCATGAACCAAAGAAAGACATTTAACTTTAGGTTAAAATAACTTTCCTGAACACAAAAATGAAAACCGGGAAGACTGTTTTCAGAATAGTTTCTGAGCACGGGGAAAGTTATACAATGATTTTGTTGAAGTTGGCATTAACTGCTCACCACAGAACTTCAGTTTTGGCATTCTGTAACAGACATCCATAAAGTGAGTTGTTATGAATAAACAAGACAATTGTTTCTACCTGCAAGAAATGGGTTAACTTGATCTCTGTGCCCTGATAGCTTCTAGCAAACTTTGCTGGAAGCACATACTGTGGTTTCTAAGATGAGACCTCTCACAAGAATAAAACCAGAACTTCAAGCCACCCCAAAATAATATTAATTTCAAAGAAATCATTTTGCGACTTGAAGATGCCATTGGTTATTCACATGCTTCGAATGGTTTGGTTGATGTATACTGTAATTAAGGTATCAATTGATGTATACTGCAATTAAGATACCAATAATAATGCAGTTTCAGGCAAGAATAATTTCTAACAATGAAAATGAATTTTCCCTAGGATGCAAAGGATGCTTAGCATCAAATTCTGGAACCTTTCCTTTGTAAGGTGCCTGGGGTTCTTCCAGCAGGGCTTAAACACCTAACTCCCTACACTACTGGGGCGGCTTGCAGGTAGAGAGAATAGCCTGCAGTGCCTCTGTTATAAGTATTTATTTATTTATTTATTTATTTATTCCATTTGTTTACTCCCCCATAGCTGAAGCGCTCTGGACAGTTTACATAAGATTAAAACACTTTAAATCAATATACAAAATTTAAAACTACAAAAACAAACAACATACACAGAAACATACATTTTAAACAACTATAAACAATTTTAAAAACAAATCTAGGATCAGTAAAGGTCATCACATATTCCTAAATTCCTAGGAAAAGTAAAATGTTTTAACCTGGCGACGAAAAGGTATCAGTGTTGGTGCCGGGGAGGCCTTATTGAAAGCTGCCCAACTCTGTACTCTGTACAGCACCATGTACATTGATGGTGCTATATAAATAAATAATAATAATAATAATAACTGCCTTTTTATAATGGCTGTCTCTGGCATGACTCCTTAGACTGAGGAACTTGTCATTCAGTGCAGGTTGAGCTGTTATAACGCATCTGGAAGCTACTGTGAATGTGCAGAATAGTCATATCTCTGAACTTAAAGGAGCTTTTCAGAAGATAAGCTTTGGCTGATATTGTGTTCCTAAACTGTCATGTTGGCTGAGTTCAGACAACATATTAGTCAACACAGTGTGAAAACTCCACTCAATGGTTAAGTTTTTAGGGGGTACACCCCACACAACATGTTCTAACTCCACCGTTGTGTGACTGTCAGCTACTGTGGAGTTGAGTAAAATCCATCGCGATGTTTGATTGACAGTTCCTCCGCCCTCTCTCCTCTCCCAGTTCTCTCGATGGTATCTCAGAAGCCATTGCTTCGAAAAACCAATTCCGTTGGCTCTCCTAGAGTGACACTCCCTCCTTTCACTGCTCTTGCCAGGGAACTCTGTAGCCAGTGGGAAAAGTCAACACAGCTGAAAGTTCCACGGAGCCCTCCACGCAACACAACAGTTGTGCATGAACTCTCCTCTGCACAATTCTAGAGCCATCAGCCAACCTTGAGTATCTTGGAAATGGTTTCTTCAGATACCTCTCAACTTCGTTTCCCTGGCTATTCTTCAAATTGGCTGGGAGTTTGTGGAAGGATGCAGTGGGGAAACATATATACAGCGCTTAGTGTTAAAAAAAAAAGTGGGGGGAACTTGTTCTCAATTTGATTTTTTGTAGTTATGGTTGGTTCCTCTCAATATTTCTTAGAGAGCAACTTCTTATTTTTGGATATAGTCCTTAAGGCAAATGTATATCGAGTACCTTGAAAATAGGAGAAATGTACCATTAAAGGAAAGACCTGTCTGACATTCTGAGCTTCTGCAGAGTGAACCAAAGATTCAGAATACAGCCAGCTTACTCACCATGACTGATAGCCTTGTAATGAATTCCGCTAATAGGAACCAAATCTGATACTGTCAAATAGGATTAGCGGCCAAGTTAGCTAGCTTGAACTGTTTCTGAAAGCCATGCTGATAAGGGTCAGGGGGTTTCTTATAGTATCTTGAACGGCCTGGTGTTATCACTCATATTCCACAGTGGTCTTTCAGATTGTTTTCTTTTTGGTGACCATTTTCTTTAGACTGATTTTTGTTATTCAAATCGTTCTCATTCCTTCAAACTGTTCTCATTTTTCTTGTTTGGCTTTATGACATTTGTGCAGTTGGAGGAACACACACATACACACACACACACACACACACGTGTCTCCCCATGTTATATATACAATATACTACAAAATGATAAAGCATACTAGGGTCTTTGTGAACTTTACAAACTTGATTATTTAATTATGCTTACGTTTTTTCTTTTAATCTTTGTTTTTTGAAAAGCTATTGATCCTTTCCGATAGGGGTTTACTGTAGCTTCAGGGTTTTTGTGTGTCTTTGTTAGCTTCACATTTACCTGATACACTAATTGCATTTGCCCACATACATTTATGTTATTCTTGCCTTTCCTATTCCTTCTCTCCCACTGTCAAAATGTAACTAGTAAGCTGCTTGGGTCAGGGATAATTTTTTTGCTTTTCACTATGAACAATGATAAATGTATGCAATCTCTTCTGACAGTAATGGGCTATCATACTTTTTTTTGAAAAAGATTAATTTGATTGACTAATTGCATTTCTATACTGCCTTTCTAGAACCCACAAAGCAGTTTACAAAAATTTAGAAAACAAAAATCATGAAGACATAGTAAAATGTTAAAAAATAACCTTGAAAACCCACAGCAGTTTTAAAAGCTAAGTAAAGAAGATGCAAGTTTTACCTGCTTGCAAACTGTTTGAGTGTTCAGGTTATTTGTTGTGTTCTCAGTGTCAATTTGTCAGCATTGGTAGTGACCATGCATTTTCTTGAGCCCCAATTATGGAAACATCCCTTTATCTACAAACTGCTTTGATCCAAATGTTTATTCAGATCTGCAGTTAAGAGTAATGCAAAGTCATTTTATTAATATATATTTACTAATATATTTTTCAGGGTTGTGTAAGTAAAAGTATAAGTGAATACAAAGATAACCTTTGCATTGAAAGAGGATGAGCAGGAAGGTCAAGACAGATTCAGTTGGATTTTTGTCCCTACATGTTAGGTAGCAGTGTGGCAAAGTTACTTTGCACCTGCATAGATGGTCAGAGATTTTCACTGCAGAAAATACAGGCCAGATGCAAGTTTGAAGCCCATTGATGTAACAACCTCATATAGCTAAAGCCTTGAAGAGTCAAATAATCATCCTCTTTGGACACAGTTGATTAGTTTAGAAGCATATAAACCACCTGTAATCTTACCCAAGTGAGTCCCAACACATGGCTCATTGCTGCTCTCTTGCAATCCTTCCTTTCTGTTTTTGAAAACTAGTTATCATATACTGCAAACTTTTTTTAAAAAAAGCATGTATGCGTACAAATATTTAATGAAAGAAAAATAAAGGATACTTTATAAAGTATGCTCAGACTAAGGTTGGATTTTATATTTGTTTTTCTTCTATCCCATCTTGCACTGCAACCTACCATTGTTAGTGATGTTTTTGATGACAGAAATTCTGGTTCTGGGGGGGCAGGGAAATGTTACTTCCCCAGGAACTTTGACCTCCCCCCCCCCCCGGGAATTTGATATTAGCAACACAGAACACTAAAAAGGTCAAATTTACACACAGTAGCTTCTACAGAGCAATAAAAGGGTCAAATTTTGCTCAAGGGCAAGCTTCATTTAACCCTTTTAATACTAAGGAGAAGTTTGCCTCCAAATTTCCGTTGGCATACCACCATGGTTTTTTTGGTTTTTAAAAAAATTCTGGGTTCAGACCCCCCAACAGTCTTGGAGGGGGAGCTGGGGGTGAAAACGGCCCCCAGATCTCCTGCAAGTTGCCCAAACCTGCTTTAGAATCTATTCTCTGTCAAAGTGTTATCTGAGGTACAGATTTCAAATGACAAATACATTTTTATGTTAATATAGATCATTTATTTGTCAGTATTTGCCTTGTTTTGCTAAACATAACTGAAGCCTTTTCGTTCTCTTATGACTGAATCCAGGTGGATGCCCTTCGGTTACGTCTAGAGGAGAAGGAGACCATGTTGAATAAAAAGACTAAGCAAATTCAGGAGATGGCGGAGGAGAAGGGAACTCAAGCTGGAGAGATTCATGATCTCAAGGATATGCTAGATGTGAAAGAGCGCAAGGTTAATGTTCTTCAAAAAAAGGTAGGGTTGCCAGATGTAGAAAATTCTGATTTCTTTCCAGAAAGTAATGCCCATAGCTGTAAAAGTTATTTCCTGAGGCTTGTGGTTGAGCCTTCTATAGTAATAGAAGGTTTGGCAACAATAAAACCGAACATCGTTTTATAATTGTGAAACAACAACAGAGTAAATGTGTGTTGGTTAACAGATTCTTTACGGTGTATCTAATGCTGCATTAGTATTGTTAATGATTGAAATGTGTGGAGAGGAGATCTATCTTACTAAATCTCATATATTCCCACACATTGAGTGAATAGTGGACTCTGCATACATCACTAGGATGGCAATATGATCAATATGAACCACCAGTTTGTCGGCTGTGGAATTAGTATTTTGTTGTGCTTTGTGGCAGCAAATAATGTGATTTGGTAATTGTAACACGGCTAAAATACTGAGTACTTGTCTCTGAGCCTCATCAGTTTACCTTCTGTGAAATAGATCCTTGATGCAGAAAACTTTGGATTCACAAGAATGGGTTTGTGTTTTGGAACTTATACACACTTTTGCCTTGTACTTGGGCTACTTTTCTTTTATCTGTACGAGTTTGCCTTCTGGGGAAATATATATATATATTTTGTGGCTGGCTATGTCTGCTGTGGCAGCCATTTTGTGAATGAGTAAGTCTCCTTCATGACAACCATTTTGTGAGGGTGCCCACAACATACTCCCAGAATTCCAAAGGTGCCCACTGGCCCAAAAAGGTTGTCTTAGGGATTTCCTTTTTGAAACTGCTGTTGTGGTTCTGGGGTAAAGTTCCCACTACAGATAATCAGTCCAATTTGTTTGGGAGAGGAGCACAAGTAGACTCATACCTAAATTGCCAGAGATTTACAAATAAGGCATGCTGTAATATATCTTATAGAGTCAAGGAATCTCTTTAGGAAAGAGAAGGCAGTGGCCTTCTTGAATCCATCTATGGCAGTTTTCCCCAACCTGAGTCCCTCTAACTGCCATTAGCCCCAGCCAATAGTAAGGCGTGATGGAAATTATTATTCAAAACATCTGGAGGGACCCATTTTGGGGAAGGCTGATTTATGGAATCCCAGGTTATAAGTACCAAGGAATCTCTCTGGTATCATCCTATCACCTCAGTTTCGGTGGCTCCTCCACTCTTCCAACTTCATCTGTTGTCCCGGGAGTTTGACCTGTCTCCAAAACAGTCATTTAAGTGGTTTAAGGATTGGGGTAAGAATGCACTTTTTTGGCCCTTTAGCAGACACATCAGAGTTGTCTGAGACAAACCTGGAACAAGTACTTGCTTTGCCAGTACTCTGGCAGTAAGACTAGTAAGGAAAAGTAAAATGTGCTCATCAGGATTTTAAGACTGTGTGATTGTTTTTAATCCTTCCCTATAACAAATGTCTAGGGAGACTCACTCATCTTGAAATGCTTAACTCAAGTAAGAGGGTATGTTCACTTTAGAGAATGCACCATGCTAACATTGTTTTCAGAAAATTCTCATTAATATCAGAACACAATACTGACTGTTGATAACATATTTAAGATTTCTTCATTAATAAATATTTTGAATGTCTATGAATTGTTATGTTTAATAGTAATCTTAGGAGACATACGATTTAGAGTGAAGGGTTTTGATTATGGGGCAGAAGGAATATTATAAAACATGAAGAGTAACATAAGAAAACATGGAATGCTGGACGTTGAGCAGTGGTGACAGCTTGAGAGGTATCCATGAAAGAATCCTTCATAGGTTAGGTAGGCAGGCATGGTTGACTGGGTGCCTACTGGTAGAGAGTATGTTCTGTGCAATCATTTAGAAACATGTTGCATAACTGCTTCGTCTCAATCCAATTCTTTCATTAATCTTCACGCATTTAAGATTGAGAATCTTCAGGAACAGTTAAGAGACAAGGAGAAACAGATGAGCAGTTTGAAAGAAAGAGTAAAATCCCTGCAGGCTGATACCACCAACACCGATACTGCCTTGACCACATTAGAGGAAGCACTTGCAGAGAAGGTGAATATGAAGGAAAGTTAATAAATTAATGTTTTCCCCAAAACACAAATATTTCTTTGTGAAGAGATTCCCTTTGTTCTCTGTCCTTTCAGAGGTAGGAAGTTTAGCTTTCCTTGGATGCTGTTTGTTTAGATGTTATATTGATATGTGCGTTAATGAAACACATGATGACTTCAAATCTTCAAACCCAGTAATACTCAGCTCTTGGCAATTGAGCTATGGGCTTCTGAAGGGTACCGTCTTGTTCCCAATGTTGTTTAACAAGCTGCTGGGAGAGGTCATATAGGGATTTGAATCCAAGTGCCATCAGTATGCTGATGACACACAGCTCTATCTCTCTGTGACATCTGAATCAGGAGGCTGTGCAAACCCTTGACTTGTGCCTAGAATCAGTAATGGACTGAATGAGGGCCAATAAATTGAAGCTGAATCTTGGCAAGACAGAAGCCCTGTAAAAGAGTGGCTCCCAGGTCTGAGAGAAAGGTTCTTTGCTTATTTTGGATGGGGTTAGGAACATAGAAAGCTGCCTTATGTTGAGTCAGAGCATTGGTTCATCTAGGCCAGTATTGTTGACACTGACTGGCAATACCCCATTCTTGGGTCGTTATCGTGACATCCAAACACAAGAACTCTGGGTTGTTTATGGGGTTAAACAACCCAGAGTTAGCCCAACAATTGCTCATGGTTTGTTGTTGGATTAACTTGGGGTTGTTTAGGGGTTAAACAACCCAGAGTTTCTGGGTTTGGACATCATAATGATTGAAAGTGGAAGCAACAAGCATGTGGGAGGCAGCATGCTCACTCACTCTTCCTCGGCCATGGCAATTTGTGAGAATTGTGAGAACCAGATCTCAGACTAATGTCATCTGATGCATCCATTATGTAAACTGTTTCCTTTGCTGCTTTGCATAATTTTATTGCATTATTTATAATCACTAATATGTTTGGTGATAATTTCTGTTGGAAGGGAGTCTATTCTGCTTTACTGCACATTTTGTAACAGTTACTTCAGAAGCAGTGTTTATCCTTTCTCAGTGCTTCAGTTTCTGTGAAACTATTTGTGGTATGGCTGTTTTGGGCCTCTTGGTCTCTTTCAATTGGGGAAAAGTTTCAGCAAATACTTACTACATGTATTTCATTTGAATATTTACCACGTAAATGAAGGGTTACAGAAGTTTGTTTAAGCCTGTGATCCTATGTACCATTGGGAATATATCCTACTGAATTCAGTGGAACTTGTGTCTGAATGAACATACATAGTGCCTTCTCAAAATTAAGTATTTGTGCAGCTATTCAGATTTGAGATTTCTTTGACAAAGTATTCTGTTTTTGTCAGGAGCGAACTATCGAGCGCCTGAAGGAACAGCGTGACAGAGACGAACGAGAAAAACAGGAGGAGATTGACAACTTTAAAAAAGATGTTAAGGACCTGAAAGAGAAAGTCAGCGTCTTGCAAGGAGATCTTTCAGAGAAAGAGGTTAACTTGGATGACAAATACACATTGCAGAACAAAATCTTTGTGTAGTAGTTGAAAATTCTGCATCTTCTTCTTTACACTTATCCATGTCTTCCTTTTGTTGTAGACTACGTTGCTAGATTTGAAGGAGCATGCCTCATCTTTAGCATCATCTGGATTGAAGAAAGACTCTAGGTTAAAGACGCTAGAAATTACCTTGGAACAGAAAAAGGAAGAATGTCTGAAACTGGAATCTCAGCTGAAAAAGGTAAACAGTATAAACCTGTGTCCCCTTAAATAGGAAGTGGTGGTCCATTTATAGACTTAAATTTCTTTTAATCATTCTCTTCCTCCTTATGTAAATTCTTATTTAGAACATTTGTTATTACTTTAGGTTCAGCAGTGTATTGGTGTGCAAAGTGCCTGTGTAAGATGATTGCATTAGTAATTGGTGTTGCGCATTTAAAGCCACTTTACATATTGCAAAAAATTACAATAGAGGATCCATGAGTGACTCATGTCCTCTTTCCATGTTTCTGGATATAGTGTGAACAAGATGTTAACATTTCGTGCATGGGAGAGACTCATGTAGTTCTGATAGTGATACAGCTCACACATCTCCCCTGGGGGAGAAGTGGAAGCCCACTCTTCACATGATATCCAGAAGCATGCAAAGAGGGTGCACAAATGACTTGTGCATCCTCCTGTCTCCACTTCCTTGTAACATGCAAAGCAACCTAAAAAGCAAATAGACTAAAAGGCTGTCCTATCAGCAAAGCCTTAATAATTAACTAGGGAAAAGTGAGCACTTTGGGTGCGTACAAAGACATATATGACAGAGCTAGTGCTTAAAGATGTTGAACAGTATGAGAGGTGTATGTTGTTGTAGTTAATTCTACTGCAAAAACATGGTGCCTTAACAGGGATCAAAGTATAAAAAGGCTAATCTTCCTAAACTAAGCAGGTAAACTTAGTGCAAATGAAGGATTTATTGTGGTATCAAGGAATACATTCGCAATGTAATTGGGCAAGAAAAAACGTGGTTGAAATATCCATACATTGCAGGGCGAGAGCAACATAGAGGAAAAGTAGCCTTAAAAAGTGTTAATAGAAAACATGAACATACATTAATTCACTTGCTCGCTGCACAGATGCTTTTAAGCCTTTTTTAAAAATCATTTTTGGGGTTCCATTGTTTAAGCCTTAGAATACATTTTTTCTGGGAAAGCCCTGTTGTAGACCCAATTTGAGTCCTGGCATTTCTTTTTTGAAGAACTTCCTATGCCTGGGTCTATTCCAGTTATTTTAACAAAAAGAAATGCAAATAGGCTGCCGAAGTTTTTCATGTAAACATTTCTGGTCTGAAATGCAGAGCCTTTCCTTTTGGCTACATGAAATAATTAATCATCATCAGGGTGAAAGAGAGATCAGCCTGATTCTATCCACCTGCCAGAGACTTCAACAATTGAATCTGTCCCACTTCCCATCAGCCAGAAGAATACCATTCTAAGTGGCAAGAGGAAGGAAAAAGACTGTTCTGACTCTGCCAACATATCAAAAGCACCATGATTCTGTCCAGCCAGTAGAACTCAATCTTAAGGCACTAGCCATTTGAAGAATGTTTGGGGTAAGATATATTTCATCCATTTGCTGAAATTGAAATGGAGCCATTAGTAATAGCGATGGAGTTTCTCGTGGCCTTTTTTGATTCCCAATAAGGCACAAAGCATTCAGATGAAATTGTCAAGACTGGAATCTGAATCTCTGGAGATACTCAAACAAAAGCAAATGAAGCTGGCAGCAGTTATGGAAAAGAAAGTGTAGGGTGGGGGCGGGACCTCTAAAAGGATTCAAGAAGCAACAACAGAAAACATATGAAGCGTTTCAGTATATCACTTTACATCAGGGTGTTGTTGTTTTGCACTATTTGCATTACATTGTAAGTCATTTTGAGTAGGGTAAATTCTTCTAAATAAATAAATAAATAAATGTTGAGTAGTTAGATATTTAACCCCTGACCTTTGCAGAGAATAGGACATCTAATTGTTTCCCGATTCAAAGGTTCATGAAATATTTGTAGTACTAAGAGCCAAAGATCAGGAACCCTATGTAATCTACCTGTTGCTGCACTGCATCACTTCAAACTGCACCTCAAATGTTTAGTCTTCACACATAAAATGTACAAGTCAGGGAGAAATTGCTAGCCTAGCCTTCCCCCTCATTTGCTAAATTTGTACATGCTGCTTAATCACATGTGTCATCTTTAAATACTTTACTAGAGCCAGTTAATAAACTTTTTGCTTCAATCAAGATAACAGGTTATGAAGAGATACGTTTTTAAATATGGAAATAAATTCTGTCTTGCCACTTACATTTTATATTTATCATATATTTGTGAGTGTTTATGGAGGAGGCTGTAATTCAATTGTAGAGTATGTGCTTTGCTTACGTAAAGTCCCAGATTCAATTCCCAGCATCTCCAAGTTAGTCTGGGAAAAAATCCTATCTGAAACCCTGGAGATCTGTTGCCAGTTAGTATACACAGTACTGATGGACCAATGATGTCACTTGTAGGACATATCAGTGTACGTATGTACCACTATAACATTTGAAGCGTGGCATGAATGTGTTGCTACCAGTGAATGAGTGGAGTGGCTTGCCTGATCTGTGAACCTTAGTTGCTCTGCACTTTGAACATTATAAGGGACACATGTTTTATACATGTGACAACATTGCAATAATCATGCATTCTGATATTAAGTAGGGTCATAAACTTTTTTTTACTTTTAGATTGCAGTTAATTCACATTTTCAGGCTGTTGTACATATTCTGCAGAGCTAGGGATTTTTAAATGAGAAAACCTTATCAAGAGTTGAAACTTTTGATCCTAAATATTCTGAACTCTTCATTAAAAACATAACTTGGTTATTCTTCTTAAGGCTTTCTTTTTCCAAACTTCTTTCCAACTGTCAATTGATTTAGGTAACTAATAACGTATATAGCAAAAGGTTATCCAAACTTCGTTTCTCTACCCAAAAGAGAAGTGTCCAAAGACTGAAAAGAATCAGTAGGGTAGGGTAAGAACTAGGGTTAGTTTCATTTGTACAGTGTTAAAAACTGTTTCAGACTGAATCCTAACTACATTTATGTTTTTCTCTAATGAATGTCTGAATGTCTTTACATCTTTTCCTTAAACTGTTTGCTTGTTACATCTTTTTTTCTCTCTTGCACTGTTCCTTTTCCCAATTCTTCCCCTCTTTTCCTATCTTTCTCTTTAGCACCCTGAAGTCTTATTGAGTCACCCATCCAAGCCAGTAAGTTCCATGAAAAACTGGAAGGCCCATTGCCAGACCCATTTGGTTCTGTGTGTTCTGCATGTATATTCATTTTTATCTTTGTATGCTTCAGCTGACACAATATATATTGGTGAGCTGCTTTGTGAGGATGGGATATACTTGTGAGATGGTGTGCAGGAGGGAATACAAAATGTCAGAGCTGTCAAGCTTTTAAAAGCCTAGAAAAATGCCTGTCCTTCCTTGCTGATGCTTTCTAGTTTTGTTTTCTGTGTAATTAACTCAATGTAGTTGTACTAGCCCTTCTCTGTTTCTTGACTTAGTTGCTTTTTGGATCTGTAATTTTCAAATCATTTTAGTTATCCATGAACTTTCATAGGAGTGTTGTAACACCCTCAGTGCAATGTCTATACTAGAATAGTTCAGATTAATATGCCACTCACTGAAGGATATTGCTTGAACTTTTAGAATGTTTTATTGGTATACCGTTGAACTTGGACTTGCTTGTTGAAATCAGTGGACATTTGAGGTGAGGAGATAAAAAAAACCATTTATTGCATTTTTATCCTTTTTCCCTAGAAGCTCAGTCTGGCACACATATTCCTCCCCACCACCCCTTTTATCCTCACAACAACCATGTGACATAATTTAGGCTGCGAGAGTGATTGACCCAGGGTTATTCAATGAGCTTCATGGCTGAGTGAGAAATTCAACCTAGTCCTATTCTGGCTCAAAGCACTACTATGCATTATCAAAGAACACACACACACTTTCCCATCCCAAACTGGGTTTTTATAGAATACCCATTCTTAAAAATTCATAGAATAGGATAAACAATTCAAATTAGTAAATACTTAGGTTGGAAATACCTAGTTTTAGAAATATATCTTAAAAGACATAATGTTGTACTCAGTATGAGTTACAGTATACTATTACATAGGGCCTGTTCAGACAGCATACTAAGCCATGGTTAGGCCACTAACCCTTTTGCAGCAAATGGTTAGTGAGTGTGTTTAAACCATGGTTAGGAATGGTTCATATGACACACTAAGCCATAATGTTTACCTCAAAATACTTAACCACTGTAGCTTAGTGTGTTGTCTGAACAGGGTCATAGTATAAAATGTCAAGACTAGAAATATGAAGTCCAAATATACAATTTACCCCTCTTATGGATATAATCAGTAGTCTTTCTACTACACTACTGCAGTAAGCGGACTGTTACTAGTGTCAGAGCAGATACAACATTTTGAGTTCACAGGCAGTTAAAGAGACCAAGAGCAGGCTATGGGATTATGTACACCTTTCTGCTCCAGAATAACTACACCCCTCAGGCTTAGATTACCACTGATGTTAACTATAGTTAGGACAAACCATCGTTCAAATCTTGTTTCAAATCCTGAAATGCTAGTTAGCCACAGCAGTAGTTAATATTGGTACAAAAGTAATACTTAACTGCAGTTAAGGTAAAGGGCAGAATTCACTCTTGGGAAAGATGATGCAATCCCTTGGCTGGGTCCCATGTTCAAGAGAAGCCTAGCCATTAATCTTGGGTCCTCAGTGTCCATCTGCTTTGCAGCTGCTGATAGGATTTAAGAAGACACACACCCTGCTCTGTTGGGAAAGGATCGGCAAGATCAGCTCCTTGCCTGCAGCATGCAGTATTCATCAGTGGCCAGCTATCATACTAACCTATTCCTCTCTGTACAGCTGTAAATCTTCCACCATGCTGCTTGAGATGAACAAGCTCAGTCTCTTTCCCTACAGTAAGCAGACTCCATTAGTAACTGGATGTTTTGCAGCCGGTGGACAGGCTGCCTGTTCATGTTGGGTTCTTTTAGGAGTATGGGTTAGGGTGTTTTATGCTCTTTTCTAGATTTTGGAGGGTTCGGTTATAGCAACAGAGGTGAAGTTTAGCTGTCCTTTACATGGTCCATGACAATGCTGTGTTACATAAAGGGCTGGCTGAAAGAAGAGGGAAGGAGTCTGGTATATATATTTGTTAAGTATGCATGCCAAGATAGATTACATTTGGAGCAGAGAAGAAATTTTCTGAGTTGACATGGAGGCTTGAGTGAGTGGGTAGCAAACTAATTATATTGTGACTTTGGGGGAAATGATCTACATTGTTGTATGTGTGTGCTAAATAGCCTAAGACCTAGTGATAGGCGGGAATATAAATATACAAATAAAAATATAAGTGAACAAAAGAAAATTTCAGCAACATTTCCATAATGCACTCAGCTGCTGACTAAGCAATTTTAATGCTTTTAGAATGCAATAAGTAGGAGTATGAGAAAATCATTGCTTAAAGTAAAATATAGCAAGCAATTTTATTTTGAATATGAAGGCTAAAAATATAATATCGTAGTAAATACTTGGTCATTTTGTGTCTGTGCAATGTATGTTTTAGTTAAGTAACAAAAATCCATCCACCATAGAATACTTTCAGTCTGTTTTAATGGGAAGATTTTCGGCCATTTTGTATGCCCTATTTGAGGTGGAAAAGTCACCATACAATTACTCTCTTCTCCTAGGTGTTGAACATGGCCAAACTGTCTTGTGAATTGCTAGTTATCTTGCTATATTCTGATACATTGAAGAAAGAAGCATTTAGTATAGGGGTGTTCAGCCCAGTGGCAAAATTCCATTCAGACGAGCTGTCAGAGGCTGCAATCCATTGGTGGGTAAGGGCTGAAGGTAAAAGGGGCGGGGCAAAAAGACCAGTATATTTTAGCTTAAAATGATTACTACCAATAACTAAACCTTAGGAGAAGCATTTCAATCTTTTAGAATAGGGAAACAACCTGGGGGGTGGGGGACAGACGGACAGGAAAATCCCAAACAATCTGTGGTTGCTGGAAAGGGGCTGGGGCCAGGAGAAGGGGATGTGACCATCTGGAGAACCCTGGAGGGCTATATTGGGACTGAGGTTTTCTACCCCTGAATAGTAAGTATGACTTTCCGTAGAATTATAAAGGGCATTGAGACAGAGTGGAATGGGGAGTGCTTAATTTACATATAACCAATGAAGAATTTGAGTTAGGACGTGAAGTATTAAGAAGTAGTTTTAATGTCTTCTTAAGTAGAAAGTATAAGACTCCCAATTATTTCAAAATTTCTTATGTTTTACTAAAAGCAAATTCATAAATGCTACTCTCTATGGCTTCCCATTGAAGCAAATAGCATTTCACCAAGATTTATCAAGCTGGAAATGTTATGTCCAAACTGTTGTTTCTTTAAAAACAAGCTTTATGGATTTTGATGGCGTTAACTTTCATATAAGCATAGCTTGGGTTGCAAATTCATTTTAATTTCTAGTTTATGATTTAGTTACAACTTGTGTGTACAAATTGCCTTTCCTTCATGTAATCACAATGTGGTGGAGGTGGGAGAGGGTTATTTGTCTGCGGACATGATGCTTAGACACACACACACACACACTGCCTATGAATATCATAGCCAGGTAGCTATCATACATATTATATATATTTATTTAAAAAGTCATTTCGCCTGTTTCACCGAGACAAAAACCTGCCAATATTTAAGTTAAACAGCCAATCCCAATTCTTTGCTGATTTTCCCTATTTATTTATTGCATTTCTTATTTGCATTTTTATAGGTGTACACAAAATATCTTATGTACATACCTAAGAAACATAATATGTGATCATCTTGATTGGGGCTGTTGAAATTTGCACAATAACGTCAGTTGCTCTCCTTGTTTGCAGCTACTTTGTGTCACAGTATAATTTTCTGCAAAACTGAGTTTAGCTGAGGGGTTTGTGCTAGCTGTTTTTGGGTTGTTGTTTTTAATTGTTAAAAGCCTAGAATTTGCCATAGGTGTCAGTATCAGCAAAAAGAATGGGAATACTTTGAATTTCGTATGGTGTTTTATATTAACATGATATATAATTTTATTTACATTTATCATAATCCAAATGATTTTAAACAGTTCCTTTGTTGCCATTTCTGTTGAAAAACTGATAATGTCCACCCTTATCAAATTGCTTCAATAAGCAACAGACAATATGTTATCCAGCTGCTGCCCTTCAAATCTTACAAAGAGTGTTGTGGCAATTTAAAGCCTAGCACGTTTATTCTGGCAGAAGCTTTCATGGAGAAAGACTTATTGACATGGTTCACACATAACACCAGTTCATTGATTAAACATCCCATGAATTGGCTGGGCCAATGGCCATGCACAAATGAATGAAGGCACTGTGTCCTGGCTGCTTGCCACATCTGCTTTGCATCCATTTTCCTGGATTGTTAGTCGTGATGTTTGAACCTGACACTCTGGGTGGTTGAAGATTAAGCAACCCAGGGAATGAACCCAAACTCTGGGTTCAAACTCTGGGTAGTTTAACCCTGAACAACCCGGACTTGCCAGGTTTGGACGTCATGACTCACACTATAAGAACATGCTGGATCAGACCAAGGGTCCATCTAGTCCAGCACACACAGCGGTCAACCAGCTGTCAGCCAGGGACCCACAAGCAGGACACAGTGCCACAGTACCCTCCCACCAATGTGCCCCAACAGCTAGTGTATATAAGCTTACTGCCTCTGATACTGGAGGTAGCACATGCTTTCCTGGGTTGTTTCAGAAAGCAGATGCAAAGCGGAACCAGTGAGCATGGGGATGCAACATGCACACTTCTACTTGGCCATGGGCTGTCGCTACATGCAAATTGGACTTTTGTCGTTTTTGCTGGAACATACCAGATTTCTAACTGTTCCTATTACATCCAGATATCACTTTAAACTTGGTAATTTTTAGGGGGGGCATAATATAAACTGAAACTTTAATTTTTTTCAAAGTCTGTTCTCATACCCTTTCTTCTGACTATTACTATTTCAACAAACAGTGCCTATTTAGTTTTTGACAGATTTGACTTGACTATAGTTTCTGAACTGGCTGTGCATCATTACATCGCAGCAATACTAGATCTTCACAGTACAATGCATGCAGCCAGGGTAATGCTTGAGGCAGGATTCTCCTCTTCCTCCCCCTCATGCATAGATCAAAAGTGCTTCCATGTGCATTTGGGAGAAGCAGCAGCAATATTTTCTTCCAGCAGTAATTCATAGTGAGCTATTACTCTGGAGGACCCCATGACCATGGGGACGTTTTGGAAGGTATGAGGGGCTGCTGTAAGGAGTCCCTGCATGTGAGTGGAAACCTGTGTGGCTTTGCATCCCTACCCTAATCTTGTGTAGGGAAAGCAAGTCAATCTTCTCCATTCTTACAGAGAGCAGTTCTCGAGTGTTGAAGGAGGAAGAACAAGAGGGAGAGGGACACTGGCATAGAAGAAAACAACCCTTGCAACTATTTCTCTCCTTATAGTTTAGATTTGGGACAGCTGGGGAAATCACCTAATTTTAATTTACCTTTTATTGTAATAAGTACCAGCAGTTTCTTGCACCTTTCTTTCCCAAGTAAGTATGAGTATATCATTTAGTAATGTCTCTTCAGATAGTAACTCTGGGAAGAGCTGTTGCTTCTGGGAAACCCACAGCAGGGACAATGACATTTGTCTGGCCACAGTTGGAAACAGCATGCTGGACTAGGTGGATCCTTGGTTTGATATAGGAGGGCTCTTCTTACATCTGCTCTTTGGAATAGAATGTTTTATGGATTTGAAGGATAATGCTTGGTATACTTTTCTGTTCAGGCTCATGAAGCAACATTGGAGGCCCGGGCCAGTCCAGAGATGAATGACAGATTTCAGCAATTGGAGAGAGAGGTGGCGCGGCACCGAGAAGAATCCAGTAAAGCTCAAGCTGAAGTGGATCGTCTGCTGGAAATCCTGAAGGAGATGGAAAATGAGAAGAACGATAAAGACAAAAAGATAGCAGAACTTGAAAGGTGAGAAGGACATGGGATGTTAGGGGAGAAAAGCCAGGTTTCAGTTATTTGGTGTTTTGTCTCTATAACTAGGATATTTCGTATAAAAAAATTGTTAGCATTTTTCTTAAGAGTTTAAAAGAATTTGCAGTGTTCAAGCTTTTCAGAAAGATACGCCGAGTTTTCTGGAATCTATGGAAATAGGGGTTGGGGAGGTCTGCTTCAGTCTCTGCATTGGAAGAAATGATTGTAGTTCAGTGAAATACTAGTTTTAGTTGCATGCATCCACCTACTTGAGCCTGGAAACTGTATGCTGTTTGTTGTAATATGATTGCTATGGATTATGCTCGGACTTTTACATATGTAACTGGATGTGAGGAGAAATTCTTGTATGAGAAGATGTGTGTCCATACCAAACTTCCCCAACTTGGTGCCCTCTAGATATTGCAGACTACAACTCCCAGCATTCCTGGCCATTGACCACACTGGCTGGAGCTGATGGGAGTTGATGTGCAAAACATCTGGAGGGCACTAAGTTGGGGACGTCAGCTCTAGACCAAATCTCTACCTTATAGCTTGGAAATAGGATTTCTACCGGTTTGTACTACTTTTTTTTTAGAGTGTGGATACTACAAGCCATCTTTTTGTGATAACAACAAGACTTAGGTAATGTTTAAAAACCCCACTAGATTTTAACAACTAACAGCTGGTGACAGGGGAAATCATGGAAGCACAACTTTGAATAGAAAATAAGGGAACAATATCAGTTGTTATTTTTCTTTCTGAACTGCAGTTCTATGCTCTTCAGCGTTTTTTAAAACAGTGGTATATAAATCTTGTTTATAATTTGATCTACTGTTGCCTTGAAATGTGTGTTTTAGAGGTTTATTTCTTGGCTGTGCGTTAACTTTTCCTCTTTTGCCAGAATAGATTTCTTTAACATATTTCATTTGGATTCAATTGCATTATGTCAGATGCCAAGAAAGCCACATAGATTTCGACCACCACCTGAGCAGAATTTTCCTTGGTGGATATATTAATTCTTGAAATGAGATGGTTGCATGGGATTGTCTCATTGCCCAGCTTCTATGCCATTGTTCATTTAACTTAATATTTTAAGGTTGAACTAGATGTAGAATGTGCAAATAGTTATGGGCAATGTTTGTATAAGCTATTGGTAAAAGAATCTACCCCAAATTCCAGATTCTGGGAAAGAGAATTCATGGCACAAAACTTGTTCATCTAATGGTGCTCCTTCTCATTGTCAACATGTGTGGAGACTGCTCAGATGTGGCACACACACAAAACTCAATCCATTAGGCGTACACTATAGTGAAACCTCTGCATTAGAATACCTGCTATGATTTGCTCATTGATAGTGTTTATTCCTGTTTCATTGAAAGAGTTTTAAGAGTTAATTTTTTCCTCATAATTTTCCTTAAATCTTGAACTTTTCTGTAAATGGTGTTTTGATGGCCACAAGGAAAAATAAATTTCCTTTATTGATTCATTCCAAAATGTTGACATGGAAATGCAGAAGCTTTACCCCTCCTACAATTCTCCTTGAACTGAATTTGTCAGATTTTTACAGATATCTTGCAAAACTAACTTTCTCCATCAATATCTAATTTTTGTCCAATTCCACATCTCTGTATCTTGCCAAAATGTCATTTTGGATGTTCCTCCAGAATTAAAGTGAACATGTTGCTGGCAGAACTGTTAAGCTTTCCTCCCAGACTTGTCTGACAGTGTTGAAAATACCGTTCTATTTTAAAGATTTTTAATCCACCTTTTCAGGCTGCATTGCTCTCACAAGGCAGTTTAGAAGATTATAAAATACAGGAAAATGACAATTACAAATAAAAACAAACAAAAAAACCATCAGCCAGCAGTAAAGATATTTTAAAGTGCCAAATGCAGACTGGAACAAAAAAAAATTGAGAGGGGCTATAATATATTCTTGGAAGGGATTCCAAAGTTATGGGGCCACTATTAAGAAAGCCCTGTCCATGTTGCTTGCCAGCATAACAGTTCTTTTAATGCTTGGGACAGCTCATACAGGTGGTTCTTCAGATAATGTGGTCTCAAATCAATTAGACTTTGAAGGCCACACCCAATGCTATGGATTGGGTCTGGAAATGAATAGGCAGCTAAAGTTACTGATAAAGAATATGTGTGTTATGAACTGGGCACCTATCTCTCAGAAGTGTTCTAGCTTTTTTTTTTAATTTAATTTTTTAATTAATTTTTTTTAAAAAAATGCACCTGATTTGCAAAAACTTTGTGTTTGTTTGTTTTGTTTTTGCAGTTCTGTTCAGATATCAAATGTCTAGTTCTCCAGTTCCTCTTACTAACCACTTGCTCTCTGTATTGTCATCCCATAATCACATAATGTCTCATTGATGTTCATTTTGTATTTTCCCCTCTATTTGTCTTTTCTGGCTCTCTTGGTTTGTTTGTGCGTGTGGTTTCTTTGGCAATGCTTCTTCTCAGAAGGCACGCTTCACACAGACTGTCCTCCCCCTACCAGGTGTCTGTCCCTGCACTGCAGCCTGTAGGGGGGTTTGTATGGGACTTTTTAGGAAAGTGAGTTTCTTACAAGGCTGTTGTTTCTTGCTGGTGGAATGTGCTTCGAGCTAGCTGGCTGCAATTTCTGTTGGAGTTTGCTGCAGCCAACATTTTGTGTTTATTTGCGCATGTGCACATTAATTGCATTTTAACAATTCATTCAGGGAACATCAGTATAGTCAGATGTTAAAATATCAGGGTGTTTGGTGCTCTTCAGTATTTCATTTGAACTTTCAGGCATAAATAAAACCTAATGTTGTTGCTGGTGTGTGTGTGTGTGTGTGTTTTAAAAAGGGTGGAAACACTGAAAGATAACACAGCTCCAAAATAACCTCAGAAGCCCCAGAACTTGGAGGCTTCCAAGTTTCCTATGCCCTGCTGAGCTGAAGCCGCAGGGTGGGAGGAGCAGTGGAGGCAATCTTCATCTCCCTGTCCTCTTTCTTTCCTGATTCCAGATAACTTGTATCCTGGCTTCTCCAGTCACCTTACCTCCCCACCCACTGGAACTCCCCCCTTTTAATCCTCTTGTGAGGTCACTTTTCCAACCTTAGGGAGGCAGCCATCATGGTTCTCTCCATCCCTAGCTGCAAGGGGAAGGGGTCTGGGGTCTCCAACTCCCCCTTCTGACTTTGGAGGAGTTCCCCCAAGCCATCCTATGGTCCCTGGGATGCCCTCACAGCTCTCTAGGTGTGTACTTTATAGTCTCTACAATACTTAATGACCACATCACCTTGCACACTATCAAAAAGCTACCCTTAAAATTCATAGAACCTTAAATGCGATATATAAAGCAGCATGTGAATTGCCCAGAGAGCTCCAGCTATTGGGCGGTATAGAAATGTAATAAATAAATAAATAAATAAATAAATAAATGTGAAGTTATAATCAGAAAAAGGGATTGAGAAAGCCTTGGCGTGCAGGAAGAAGTACTTGGATTGTTGGATTGTGTATTATATATACAATTAGAACTCATTAACAATATATACTTTATTTTAAAAATATTTCATTATTGCATCCCTTACTTAACTTTTAGCAAGTGATAAGCTGTCTGTTTTACCACACTGATGATTCCAGTACAGTTTAATCTAATTTGTTGGAGTAGTGTAAATTTCATAGAATAACTTTCACTTGGGGGTTAAAAATAACAGTTTGCGGATTTAAAAATAGAGGTTTGCAGGTTAACTTCCCTTTCCTCTGTCTTTCCTGATTTTTGCTAGATGGACTATTCAGCCCATCTAACAAGGATGCTTCAAGGGGGAGGGAATAGGCTCAGGATAGCGCATATCTTGGCCTCTCCAGTCTCCTCCCCTTCCCACCACCAGAACATGTTTCCCCCCTCTCCAAGGTCAATTTTACACAGCACAGTTCTTTCTACACCGGCTGTGAAGGGATGGGAAAGGGGGATCGGATCCCCCCTCCCCCTTTTGAGTTCAGAGCACTGACACTGATCTCAGTGGGCAGAATCCCCACTATCCCATGGCGCCTCAGACAATGTCTAGGTGCCATAAGATTGCTCCCTTAGTTTGGTAATCTTCTGTGAAGAAAAATTAAATAAAAGGGAACTCAATCCATGTGGATTGAAATTAGGGCAAAGGGCAGTAACTGGAATAAAAATACAGTAGTCTTTTTGTGTGCACCCAGAATTTAAGATAGAATAATAATCCATTTTCTCTATAATACTTATTAGTAGTCATATTGTTGAGTGTAACTATTCTAGTTCAATCAAAAGAAATGGCAAAAGATAAAACCAGGGCAATTCTATCCATGTTAGCTATAGAGATGATGTTTGTCTTGTAGCAATCAAGTTTTAATCCCTCGAGCAATTGCCTATGCCTATTCTGCATTTCAGGAAGTTTGTCTTTCATGCTGAATTCAAAGACCTCTGAGATTGACGAAAGAGTTTTGTTCCTACTAAAGCCAAGTGAAAGTAATTCCTAAATGAAAAGAATTTTTAAAAATGTTGTCCTGCGAATAGTCTCCAGTTTAAGCAACGTACTTCTAAAATATATTCTTGCATGTTAAAACAACAAAATGTCTTGAGATTTTTTAGTTTTTCTCACACTTTACCTAGAATTTTTTTTATATTCCCACTGTACAAATTTATAAAGTTATGTGTCAGGGGTATACACTTTTTGAGGCTTGGAAGAGGGACTGATTCTGAATTTTGTAAGGAATGTGGGTAGCATGTGTGCTTGAAGAGAAATGTTGCTTGCAATAATGGTTGCATTATTTTGTAACGTGAGAGGTTTCATTCTAGCCGATCCTGCTTGCTTAGGCCTGCTTTGTTTGGAGAAATTGCTTGTTCCTTTGTGTTTAAGTCAATTTCACTGATGTAGTTTAAAAGAAAGTTGTGTATTTAAATGTTGTCATAGAATGACTCCACACTGCTCAGCAATTCTGAGCATGTTATAAATGTGTAAAGAAGTTTTTTAGAGTGTGGGGTTAATTTTGATTGAATTGCCAGGTCATAGGCTTCCAACGCTTGCTAGGTTTTTGTTGCCAGCTGCTTAAGTTGGTATCAGTACAAAGTCTTGTAAAACTAATGTACCATTTCTCTTCTTTGAAATATTTGACATTTAAGTAAATCAAGCTCATCTTATTAGTCTTCTTTATGCTGCCAAATTAAAAATATTTCTACTGCTATTTAGAGGAGGTTAGAAAAGTCTGTAATCAGAGGTAACCTGCTCCATTGTCTTTTCCTGACTTCTATATTTTCCCTTCCCCAATCCCCAATGAGTTTTCAAAATAACTTCAGACTGATTTTGACCCAAAGTGAATAGGCTCTAAACCTGTAACAGCTTTTGTTGATGAAAACTTCCTGTTGGTTCTAAACCTTCACAATAGAAATTTAACCTTTAGCTGATTTGACCCACCCTCTTTCTAACCACATCTCTTTGAAACAGTCTTCAGTTTCCAGGAATATGTATTGTTGATTTATTTAATCCAGTGAAATGTCTTGGAAATGAGGTACATTTTTTCAGAAATTTAGAGTACAGCCATTTAATTTTATCCAAATCAGCATGATTTTGAATATAATATCTTTAAGTAGGCTTAAACTAGTTAACAAATTATATGTGGAAGGAAGCCTTTGAGTAATACAGGGTAAGAAAATAAAGAATCACTAACATTACATAATAATTATATTTGCCATAGAACCAGTCTGTTGAGTATTTAATTGAGCACTTAAATCACACTGAGTAATCTTTTGCAGCAGTCACGAAGAGTCGGAAGCAACTGAACGAATAAACAACAACAATCTTTTGCATCAAGCAGTATAATATTGGAAAGGGTTCCTTGAGGAGGAAGAGTGGGGTCTGGGTTAAAATTATAACAGTGACTACTTAAGAGTCAACTGTATCTTGTAAAACATTTTTAGAACTTGCTAAAACAAGAAGAGATAATGTTGCAAATTGGTACTCCCTTCTTTAATTTTCTCTGTAGATCTCATATTTATCAGTGAAATTGACTGTGGATGCATCTGATAATAGGGTACTAGAATTAACACCAAAAGGGCAATAATGAACTCATGGACCCATGGCTGTGAGGTAATCTCCAATGGGTAGTCTTTAACACTTCTACTGCTCAACAGTATTGCAGAGAGCTGTCTAGAAGTACTATGTTCATTATTGTTTTTAGATTGCACCTTATGTAATAGACTTGAAGTATAGCTGACTTAAGGAAAGCAACCTTGTGAAAACTTTTTTCTTATATGTGTCTAGAGTTTGTTCAAAATAATAAGACTTCTAGTTTTCTTAAAGCTTTACGAGTAACATGTGAAGGCTTGCAGTGTTTTAGTTCTCTTAATTTTGGTCTCATTAAGATAATCTGTTGCAATAAATTTTAAACTTGAGAGGGGAGGGGGCAGCCTGAAGAAAGTTCTCAGTCTTCCCAGAATTGCCAGCTTGCTAACATCTATGTTTCATAAAAGATTTCCTCAAACAGCAGATAGTTGCTTTCCAGTGTGATCCCTACTGTGTTTGGAGTTTTCTTTCACTATTGCTTCAAGAAACAAATTGCAATCAGAAGAAGACTTTCCAGAACACACCTTGTATATAGAATGGTGTAATCTAATTTGGTGATATATATATATATTTATTGATGGGAAGCTTACCAAAACGGTGGGTTTTGATTGAAAGTGCCTTGTCTTTCTTTCTTGTCTTGCTTTCTGATGCCATGCTGCTCTTCTGTCACTTTTCTTGATGTGTTAACTTTGGGGTGTATTCTCATTAACCTTTTCTCTAACTTTCTCTTTCACATTTCCTACCCTGGATTTGCTGCTTGCTTCAGCCTCACTTCAAGGTCAGTATGTTAATTTAAGGATTTTATTAGACTGGTACATCTTATTATTATTATTATTATTATTATTATTATTATTATTATTATTTATTTATTTATATAGCACCATCAATGTACATGGTGCTGTACAGATTACACAGTAAATAGCAAGACCCTGCCGCATAGGCTTAAATTGAAGTGCTGAAACACTGAAGCCCATTTTATCTCTTGTAGTGGGGCGGGTGGGGGGAGAAATCATGATCACTCTAATAGGGGCTATGACTATTTTGGGTTTGTTTTGCTAGCCAGTTGGTAGTAACTTACACCACCAGATCCTCCATAACCCTCCTTCGCTTAGAACAGTAGGGTTTCTTCCAGCTGTCGAGTGTACTACTTGAGAGTAGATAGACAACCAGCCAAGCCCCCAGTCTCCACTAGCTAGCCCTAACCGCATTCCCTCCATCTCTGACTCGTTAGCATGTAACCAAACAGTCTAGATCACATAGAGAGAGAAAAAGAACCCTCTTTTAAGTTTTGTCAGAAATCAACGTGCAGTTTCCAATTTAAGAAACAGTACAGGTCTACAGTAAAGAGAACGGGAGAAACAAAGTAGTCATGGAAACAAAAAACTTACTAACTCATTACAATAAATTACCACATGTAGGATTTGCACCCAACATTGGAAGTGAAGGAGAGGCAGTGAAGGTTCCATGTGCCCACCCAATGGAACCTCTGCCCAATTAATTATTCAACCAGGTATGAAGCAAGTAAGCAAAAGACACTAATTGCCACCTATTAGAAAAGGTTGGAAAAATTACATGTAGAGAAATTATCTTGACCAGCAGAAACAGACTGGATATATAAAGGCTTCAAAATTACATGCACCATACTAGAAGCCTGATAAGTAGATAGGTGCCCCAGCCCAAAATGCCTACAGCTATAGGGAAATGGACACTGAGAAGCAGCTCAGCATCACAGGGACATTGAACTACTAAATAATAATTTATAGCATAAAACTAGAATGTCCTGACGTGTTTATTGTTCTTTATTCAGACTTTGGAAATATGCCACCCACAATGATGAGCAGGCAAGAGTGAGACAGAAAAACACATTTATTGGCTTTCTCCCACAGCTATGTACACTATAAGCTATATGAATAAGATGCCGTATAGTCTATTCATTGTAGTCTATATGGCATCTTATCCAAACTCAGATTTTCCAATTTTTGCCTGGTGGTGAGGGAGGGGCCAGTATAGCACTTCCCATTTGTGGCTAGGGTCTTATAGCCTACGTCTGTGTCTGTGCAATGCATGGTTGTCAGACCCTTCAAACATTTACTCCATCTTAATGATTTATCCCTGTGTGTGGGTGAAAGTTTCACCTCTGATTAAAACTGCAGTTGAACTTTTATCTGACCATCACTGTTTGTTATGATTGGAGAGTTGGGATGAATGGCATCTTAGAACATGTTTACTTCCTGGAGGCCAGTACCTTTGGTTTTTCTTCTTAATTCTCTTTTGTGTGCTCTCTGGCATTGATAACTACATTTCTAGGTTATCCTTTCTCAGGATTCACCATTATAGATCATGGTTGTTTCCAAAATAATTTGATGAGATCCCTTATACGAGGAATAAGCTAGCTGTTATACACCAGCCTTCCCCAACTTGGTACCCTCCAGACATTTTGACTTCAACTCCCATCAGCCCTAGTCAGGAAAGCCCATGGCCAGGAATGCTGTGAGTTTTAGTCCAAATCATCTGGAGGGCATGAGATTGGGGAAGGCTGATATACATTATATCAGTACGGATTATTTGGAATTAATTTCTCTAAATATTTATACTGTGGCTTTAGGGGCAGAAGACTGCTTGTGGAGTAAGACTGAGAGAATTGACCAATCTTTTTCAAAAAAATTGTTTATGTAGTGTTGGATGTTTGCAAAATTTTAAGTATTCAGAATATAGACTGCTCTGAATGTTATGCCAAATGTTCCACGTGTTTCTTTTTCGTAACTTGCAAGTATAATCAAAAGGAAGTTATTAAAGTTCCAAAAATATTTGTATAAGCAAAGTTACAACAAAAGCCTGTGTTGAGCTATTGATCAGCATCCCCACTGGTAATAACTCCACTTACCCATATATAGAGGAGGATAAACTTGGGAAGCAAGAATAACAGTAACACTACCTGATTTCATCGCCTCTAGTGGGAGAAAAATTAAAAACACATTGTTACTGTAATTCATATCCTGTGTGTGCCATAGAACCCCAGAAAATTCAGCATGTGGCTTTATTAATGCCATATGGGGGAGGATGGTGAAATATGGAAGACAGGGCTGGCAAATCCCAGTGTTTTGCCTAGCCAGGTATGTTTCCAGTCAGGTCTGAAATACTCTGGAGCAAAAGACCATAAAGGATTTTTTTTTTCAAATCCAAGCAAAGCAGTGCTTTAATTTCAGATTGGGTAAGAAGCCAGCAGGAAAGAGATCTTATCACATTTCACCAGCTAGACGTGAGCAATACTGAACATGTGTTTGCCCTAAAGGCATATGCCAGAAGCTTGCAATGAAATGGCATAATTGTCAGGGAGTTTTGTTTAAAAAAAAGAAAAGAAAAAAGGGGAAATGGTGTAAAGGCTCTAATTGAAAAAGCCATCTCTATTCTCCAGAGGAAAATAGCCAACTGTTTTTTTCCTAGCTACAAATAGTTGCAATTTCTTCTAATAAAATACATTTAGCAGGACTAGAATCTATTTTTAATATTACAGATGGGAGAACTTACCCTACTGAGTCATGTGGTGCTTGCCAGAACTTCCATCAGCCATCCCCTCCTGTAATCTTCCATAAATGGCCCCTTTACAACCACTATTTGGACAAATAGGCTGCCATTTTTACACAAAATAGTGGCTCAGCAAGGAATTGGGCAGGTGCAGGGATCAGCGGACTGATGTCCAGGGGGGCTGAGCCAGCAAATTCTCGCCGGGCTCAAGCCCCAGCCAGCTGACCACACCATCCATATTGTTCAGGGACAGAGGAGGCTGCCTTTCAAAGAGAAAAGCATGGAGCACAATATTTTCATTTACCATGTTTATGTAAAAAGTTGACATTAGAATATATCTTCATGTTAGTATATCCCAAAGTAAATAAATTGCATCATTAGAAGGATAATTTAGGTTATCATTTATTTTATTTATTTTATTTAAGGATTTTTATGCCGCCATTCAGCCAAAAAAGGCTCTCATGGTGGCTTACAAAAGTATTTCTTGACAGTCCCTGCCCACAGGCTTACAATCTAAAAGACATGACACAAAAGGAAAGGGCATTGGGAGGGAGGAGGAGGAGGGGGAAAAGGAAAGCAAATTCAGGCACTACAATCTTAGTTGGAAAGTTCAGCAGTTACAGGTGACAGCAGGAGGGAGGGGGCTCTCAGCTAGAGCTGGAGCCAGGCACGGTGGAGAGGTGCCTGGCTGCTGCTTCCTCCCTCACTGGTGGCCTCTGCAGAGACATTTTTTAAACTTTAAAAAATCTTGAAATCTTTTGTTTTGACTTAATGTGTCTCAGATTATTCAAGGAAATATAACCTGCAGGATTTTTCATTAATAATGAATAAAGTATATGAAGCTATTAATGACAAAGTAGACCGTTTTTGTTTTTGTTTTGTTTTCTGTATAAACCATATGAACCTGTTTTATGTTACCAAAACTGAATCAAAATTTGCTCCAGCAGATAGCATCTAAGTTGCTTTTTGCCACCGGTGCAAACAAACAGGTGGCACAGTTTGGCAGTGAACCAAGTGGGATGCCTTACAAGTTCAGTGGCTTTCAACTCTCCTTTATGCTTTTCTACTTGATCTCCAAGACATTTGGGAGGATCAGGGAACAAGACACAGCTACAGTTTTCATCAACCCAGGTTACTCAGGCACACCTCAGCTACTGATCTAGTGGTTGCCTTGATCAAAGCTCTGTGATACCTATTAGTAATACCAGAACTGCTTCTTCCTTCTCAATTACAGCAATTCCATACGACTGCTTAGAGGTTGAATGGCAAATCCCTGATGTTTATCTCACTGTGTTTTCCACTTCTGATCACAAAATCTTATGCTATGAATAATATACTTAGAATATATATAATACACCTGATGTAGCTATTCAGGAAAGTTTGCTCTTGGAGCTACAACCTTAAAGCATTCCTTTGGGATGCTTTAGAGCCTGGTCTCCATCTCGATACATGAAATATACAGGTATTGGGTCCTTCGGGCACAAAGCATTGCTCTTCTCCTCCAGTTAAGAATTCCCTAAGAGTCAGTTTTTAACCATCCCTTCCACAGCAGATGTCATTGTAGAGTTGGGTTTTAAGGAATACTCCTTTGAGTAGCATCTCTGAAAGTTCTAGCCCTCAAGAGCCTCTTTTAATAGCCATAACGTATGCACCCAGGGTATTGGATCCAGAGGGAGAGGGGGTAAGAAATTGTTGTTGTTGTTGTTGTTGTTGTTTATTAATAGGGATCCCTCATGTATACCAAAAATGCAACCTTTCATAGGGCTCAGTAGCTGATATTATCTTCTTGCGCTTGTCCATCTATACCTAGAGAACAGTGGTGTTAAATTCTATACAGACTGCGCTAAGCTTTTGTGCAAGCATAAGAACCTGTTTGTCATCTTTGGGCCTTCCTTGCTAGGGGAAAAGGGGGGCTATTGCTACTCATCTCACTGGCTGAGAGATTGTATTGCCTTTTCTTACTTCATATTTGCAATTCACAGATACCATTCTAGTTGAGGGGCACAGCTCTTTTGGAGCTTTCTGAGCAATCACACATACACACTCATTTGAGGTAGGTGTTCATTAAAAGGTAATCTAGCTAGTTTGCCAACCCTAAGTAGGACCAGGTAGTGATTAATAAAAATATTTGGGCATGAGGGCTTAATTCTCTCCTTCAAATGTACTGCTTTTAAACATCCTATCGGGTGATCCACTATGCCCACTCTGCATAATAATAAGATTCTTGTTATAGGAGTTATGCAGTCTTTTCCACTCTGTTTAGCATTGAAGAAGCCACAATTCCATGCTGTCTTGGTAGAAATTCCACCTATTTTTGTTTGAAATAGTTCTTTGACAACTCCTATGCAGTTTTTGTTTGGGATGTCAACTGCTGGATTGCTTACCCATTTTGGAAATTGGTTGGAGGTTTTGCCTTCTGGGAAGTGGCCCTCAAGTAGAAAAGAAATTCACCAGGGAATTTCCTTAGCTTAACTCCTGGTAATCCTTTACTGCTTGGTGCTCTTTGCTAGGATTGCTTTTTGATGGAATACCCAATATCTGTTTGCCCAGATAACTTGTCTTGACTGATGCATGTACCCCATCCACTTGGTATTAGGCTTCCATTCTTGTGCTTCTTACACTAAACCAAATTTGCTAAAGTTATGAGAGACGAGAAGTATTTACAGTATCTCTTTTGAATAAGCCACATGTACGTCTAACCCATGCTTCTTCAGATAGCTGGCCTTCTTGGAAGAAGATATTATACTGTGTGGAAGGAAGAAATAGAAATAATGATTTATCTTATTGATATAGGATTTCATAACCTGAGGGATAGATTAGAAGCCTTCTAGATTCACTGAAAGGATAAGTGTAGGGTTGCAGATTCCCTGATTGCTGTGTATATGAATGGACAGGGGGAGGAAGTTTGTGTAGGAGCTGTGGGCTGAGGGAGATGTGGAGTTGTAGGGTATAAGAGCTGTATAGGGGAATGAAATGGTGCTGGAAGAATATAGGTTTCCCCACCAAAGCTTTTAGGTTGGGACTATGAAGGCAGAAGATTTACTAAGTTTAAAAATGATTCCATGGTTTGCAAATTTATTCTACTTTATTTATTACATTTTTATACCGCCCAATAGCCGAAGCTCTCTGGGCGGTTCACAAAAATTAAAACCATAATAAACATTTAACAACATCACAGCAGGCAGAGGAACTGTTAAGTGCAGGTTTGGGTGGGACAAAGATCTGAGGAAACGACACAGGTTGAACTTCTGCCTGTCATGTAGTTGTAAATGACAGAGAACCTGCCAGTAAGGAAGGTGGCAGCTGTGTTAGAATCTCAACATGACTTGAGATATAGGCTTGAGATCCAGATAAAAATTCTGATCCCAGAAACTATTGGGGGGTGGTAAAAACTGCCTTTGCCCAAGAGAGATTTCAGCCTGTCATCTCACCCCCAGTTCTTTTCAAATATATGCTGCTGACCTGCAGGCAGCTACCAAAGGGCCTTGGCTATTTGTGGCCTCTGCAGAGTTCTAGTCCTCTTCTATGGCACCCTACTTCTGCAGCTCAGCATCCATGTCACTGAGGAAGAAAAGCCTGGAGAAGAGAGAGTGAAGGGGGACAGGCCAGCGCTCTTCATCTCCCAGAGAGTCTGCCACAATCCCAGCAGACTAGGCACAATGGGCAGGAGGGTAGAGGGCAAAGTGCTGATATTGGCTAGTAATGACTCATTTGAATTAATGAGAAGACTTAACTGGATAGAGTTGCAGCCAAGAATGAATCTGCTTCCAGATCTGACTACATCTTTGACCTCTCCTGAAACCTATTTTAAGAGTTTTGTACAAAGCTGACTTCTCCTATCTACCCATTTCAGTTTTCAATTCTACTTCCCTTTCCCTTCCTCTATACTTATCTGTACATGGAATTTGTTTTTAGGACCTGGATTTCCTGGTTTCAGGAAATAAAATCGACCTACCCCTCTCTGAAAACCCATTTGGGGCTTCTTGCTGGCACACATACAACAGGCTAGTTATATTTTCATGACTTTTATAACAACAAGCACTGTTTTCATTGGCATTGGTTACCTTGTCTTATAAATGCCATGGAAAAGTGAAGAGCAATGTAAGAAAATGGCGAGGACTTGTGGCAAAAGCTCATGATCAGAACTCCTAATTGACTATTTGAACTTACTAGTATTCATTTTAACAGTGCTGTATTAACTCTCGTCAAAGGTTTTTAGCTTTTGGATTGTGTCTGAGGCATACCTGAAAAGAGATGAGAAATTAATCTATTTGAGGAGCACTGCAGGGTGAATTTCATGTTTATTTACATAGTGGGTTGAGGGCGTTACTCTAAAAAAAAACACGTGTCTGACATAAATATCACACTGCTGGAAAAGCATCATATTGATATCTTAGAGAGTATAGTATTTTCTTCCCGAAATATTTGTAAGAGGCAATAGAATCTTCCAAGGTATAGACTCCAAAACGCATTTAAACCCTATCATTGGTGTCTCTAGGACTGTAAAGCAAGCTTTCATTTGAGGAGGAGCTTCTTGTTCACATGGAACACTCAGCTGATTTCTCTCTAGAAGTTGGTACCATAACAGTTTGTCTCAAATCATGAGATGATTATGGATCTTATAACCCATGCATACAATGAAAGCACAGCTTTTTGTTTGGTCTTGTGTTTCTTCTGAGTACACACTGAAGAAAGACGTTTAACCACATTGCTTATTACATATTTCGGGACTGAACTGGGTGCATATTAAATATTTACTGCACTGTGTAAAAACGTAGTCACTCTCTTTTATCTATTGTCCTTGCAATCTTTCCACACCCACTTTCTCAATCATCATTATCTCATCTGTGATCATGACAACAATTTTAAAATTCTGGTGAAGTCCAATTTCATGCAAATTTCTTCTGGAATACTTAGTAGATGATCATTGTTTTAATGGCAAGAGGTTGGTGGGAGGGTGCATTAAAGGCCTGAACTGGAAAATGATTTAAATGAAAACATCCTACAGGTTAACATCACTATTAACATTTTTATAAAGCTGTAAGATGATAAAACAAAAATCAAATGGGCAACAGCATAGAAAAGGGCAAAAAAAGAAAGAAAAGACAGCGAGAAAGTATGACTCTTGTAAAATGAGTCAGATTTTCAGTCATTACCTAACCTTTCCATGAAATTTATCTTTCAAGGTGGCCTTTCTCATGTCAGTAATATCTTTAAAGGGTTAGCTTTGTGAATCCCTTATAGTCTTGATACTAAATAGAAGCATGGGAATAAATTGATTCACTGGCCACATTAAGAGTCTCCTAAGGCTCGAAGAACATTACACTTCCAGTTTTCTTCCATAGATGGCATACTTGCAAAGAGAACAGTCTTTAGCATCTTAAATGTCAAGAAGCCTCTTCAGTTAACTGTCAGCAGAACAGATGGGATGCAGACAGGGCCCTAATCTTCTCTGGGTCATCTGCTGAAGCAAACAAGGTCAAAAGAATATCTAATCAAAGGGTATCCACATGTCTAATGTTGTTGGTACATATCTGAACAGTCACTCTTTGGCTAACTGCTTTTAAAGCCTCACTTATCTCAAATAGCATTTCTTAAACTTTGTTACATTGCAGGATACAGTTCTGGTTTGCTTGTTCTTTGCTATGTTTGGGAGGCGGAGGCATTCAAAAAGCTCCTGCACAGCAGTTGATCCTCAGAGTGGTAGTAGCATATACAAACAAATTCTCTCATATATAGCCTGGAACTCTCTAGATGAAGTGGAATGTCAACATCAAAACTTTTCATGTAGTCTCCATGTTGCTGCTGTGTCCTGAATAATAGTGCCTAGATTGATAAAACAACTTCAAGACACTGAGCATGTACAAATGTGGCACCTTTACCCACTACCTAGGAACCTTTCTCCTTTTCCTTAACTCTGTGCATTTCTTCTTTCAGTTGGAGAGCAGCTGTAGCCTCTGATATTTCTGCCATAGCTGCTTGCACTGTTAAAGAACAAGCCATTTTAAATTTCAAATTAAAAAACTTCTTACAATTTTATGTCCATTATTTATGTTATGGTCTTGCAAAATTTATCTAAAAATTTATCTAAAAATCTAAAAATTTCCAAGAGCCACCATCACCAGTGGTCTGCTGACCACAGTTTAGGAAAAGTGACCCTAAAGTAACTAGTCATTGTGGCTTTTATAATGCATGCTTTTAAAGACATTAATACATCATTGTGAGTATATATGACATGCATTTATTTTTGAGAATTAAATTTCATGTATTTGGTGTTCAGGACTTTGATAAGTTAACTGTAGTTAACTGGATCTGTGGTTCTCAAACAGAACTCCTCTTGGCTCAGTTTCTGTGTGTTTAAGTACTAATAAATAAAAAAAGCAGATCTATACATTTGCCGAATACAGACACTAGGGGGATAGAATGTTCCAGTCCTTACGTAGGAAGCAGCCTTATTCCACTGTTCCATCTAGCTTGGTATTGTCTACACTGACTGGCAGCAACTTTCCCAACCCTACTTGGAGATGCTTGACCTCTGAGCCACAGCGATTTCCTCGACGCTACTCCCCATTTGTCATTGCTCTATCTTTGGCAATAGTCACAATCAACAAGGGCAGTCCTGCTTTTTCAGAACTAGCCTTCAAGCCTTGGAGATGAGAAATTCCTCCAATTCAGGAACTGCATTCAGACTAGCGGGATGGCTGTCGACCTTCTGCTCCCACTCCTGTTTTGTGGGGAGGGAGGGTGAAAACCTCAAGTGTATCCCTCCACCCACCCTGATGGCATTGCTCCACCCCAAGTTTTCTGTAGGAACTACTAGAATGAATTTGATTTTGCTGGTCTGTGACCGTAATAAATAAATTATTGATTGGAGAATGAAAGAATATTTGAGAGCCTTTACTTCTGATGTATTAAGCCCTGTTTTTCATCTTTCATCCCCTCCTCTTGAAAATGGGTGTCAAAGTCAAGCTGAAGATTGAATTTGAAACACAAAATTGTGTCCTTAACATGCACACCAGCTATAGTCCAGTACTTCTATCTTCAAAGGAGATATCTCACTAAGGAATATCTTTTTAAAAAATTATAAGATTCAAACAAACGAAAAAGAACAAAAAAAAACACTTTAAAGGTGTTCGTTTTAGTATTACAGCATTCTAAAAAGAAAAAGGAAAAAGAGATTATACATAAACTTCAATAAAAGCAGACAAAATATCCGTATATAGGTCCATTTGCAAGTGTCACCTTTATAAGCATTCTTTCGAATGTTAAGAACACAAGAAGTGCCATGCTGGACCAGACCAAGGATCCATCTAGTCCAGCACTCTGTTCACACAGTGGCCAAGCAGCCAGGGACCAACAAGGCAGGACATGGTGCAACAGCACCCTGCCATCCATGTTCCCCAGCAGCTGGTGCACACAGGCTTACTGCTAGTGTTAAGTCTTCAGTCCATTTCATTATAGGAGGTGAGCATTTAGCCTTCTGGTGTTTTAGTATCAGTCTTTTGGTGCTCAAAACAGCATGAAAAATCCATTTACACTGAGCATGTGTTAACTTCTGAGAAGCAGGTAAATAGTTTAAAATAATAAAAGGGTATTCCAATATGAAGTTTATCCATATAATAACTTCCTCCCCAAAGGGAGTAACTGTTGGGCATTTTTAAAACATAAGATCGAAGGAACACCTCCAACAATTAGCCTAGTTAGACAAACCTTTATTGAAGAGGTGTGGTGTCCAGTAGACACAGATTTGCTGAATAAGACATGACTGAAGATCTACAGATACTTCAGATGCAGATGCCAAAGCAGCAGTCTATTGATTAGGGAAATAGCACAATCCAATTCCCTGTTCCAAACCTGCTTAAGACTCTGTGTATCTTATTCACTGGCAATAAGTATTTATAAACAAGAATCATGAGTCAATATACCTGATCAGCTTCAATAAGTGTTTCCAATAGCAAGGGGGAATCTGAGGCTGTGAAAGCAGTGGGACCAAATCTGGATGCTTACAAACGTTGTAATTGCAAGTATTATCATTAAGCTGTAACAGGCAAATCAAATTTATCTTGCAAAGCCAAAAATGAGAAAAACTCATCATCAGCACCCAATAATTGATCTAAAATTTTAAAAAATCATCTTATCCATCCAGGTCCACCAGAAAAACATTTTCTTTATGATTTTTAAATCTGGATTTCCCCATAGAATCAATTTGACGCGAGGAAAATGGATCCAACTGTAATTGTTACGTTATACACCACACAACACTGAGGTGTATGTTATATCTTTCCTGTTCTCCTTGAAATAGCCTCTGGTTTTGAAATTGAAATGTAGAATTGATATGCTTGTCAAGAACACCGCCTTTGATTTGCTAGCACTGTTGTGCAAGCACTAGCGGTGCAATTCACTTTGTGGTATAATTTACCCATTCCCTACCAAACTATCTCTAGTCCTTCATCTGCAAATGAATGTTTAAAATAAAAAAATGTAAGAAAATTTGCTTGAAACATAGAATTATGACCTGAACATGCATTCCAGATTTTGTTCCTCTATCTCACTGTTTAACAGATTTATCAGATTACCATTTTTTTTAAAAAAAGTTAAAATTCCAGGTGACCTAGTTAAACCAAAAGCCTCACTTTGTTCATCCAATGAATAGCAGATATTCACTTACATGGGGAAAAGTAAATGTGTAGCCTTTAGTGATTCCTGTATCTTGAGTAAGAAACTGCTTTTACTTCCTGCCTTACCTGTGTCACAGCCCGCTTTATCCATTTAACTCAGCAGAAGCCATTGATAATTGAGCCATCCCTCAACCCTTCATATGCAGAGTTCTGCTTCAGAAGCTGTTACTTACAAACAGCAGAGGAGGTTCAAACTATAATATGACTATCATTTCACATAGGATGGGTGGGGAGGCTGTGTATGTGTTGCAATGCTTCCCCATGCAAAACGCTCCTATGCATATAAAGGGCTAGCATCTCTAGAAGAAGGCTAGGCTAGAACGCTTCTGTATCAAAGCTAATTTCCTGTATGGATAAGTTTGAGGGTGGTGGTGATGTGAGTCCGCCATCTGCAGTTTGAAGCAGAGTAGTTCAGACGCAAGTTTATCACCTCCTCTGGTGTTAGAATTGTGCCAGAGTGTGATGTAATGTTGGAACTTGCTTACCCAGATAGTTGTTTAGTTTTAAGGTATTTCCATGTCTGGGATTAGAGGTAATTCTTTTTCCTTTTAAGATGCAGCCACTGGTGGATTGTGAAGATTAAAGGGTTCTGAAATCTATTATGCAAGTTCTCTAAGAAGCTCTGTTCATGAAGAACTTCCACTCATTTCTCTTCCCTGTTTAACCTATACTTCTGTAATGTTGTAGTAATCTTACTCCAGGATGGATAACATAGAAAATGAGATACTTTTCCTGACTTGTCATTAGAAGTATTACCTCAGATTTGCAATGTGTGCGGGTTTCTGTCATGTATTTGAGCAACACTTTGGCTTTCTTTTTCTGTTATGAAATGATGTGTAGTTTCCATATGTAATCTTAAAGCTGTCTGAAGTGATAGTCACATTTCTGGAAGATGTAATGCTGTAGGTTTCAGTGACTATATACTCATCATGTCTTTTTTCACTTAGTATATTTGTTTTGCACAGTAACACTTTCACAAGATTTTGTCTGATTTGGAGTTGAGATCTCTTGCTTTAACAATGGGGTCCTTCATTGAATAGCTTTGCCAAATATACAGCCTTGTTTAAAACATAAAAGAATATATCTAATCTCTAATAAATCAGGTGGGGCAGGGGGCCTGGTTGGTACTAAGGGAGGTGTCCATGGGGACCACATTGGACATCCCAGATCTAGGGCAGTATCTGCCTGCACATTAGCGGGATCTACTGCCAGTGCAACAGGAAGTTAGCAGATCTGCAGTGATCAGAAACAAGCAAAACGCTAGTGCAACAGAAATAGGAGCACAGCAGTATTAGATACTGTCCCTCGAGTGTGTGTTTAGCCATTCTTCACAAGTGTACCACAAATACTTCATTAGTTTCTGAGAGTTGTTTTTCTATAATGCCCCAATTCTAATGTTTTTTTAAAGAACTGTTTTTTTTATTCTGCAATAATTCCATATACACAAATTAACGTGCTGATTCATTAGTAAGTTGTTACTTTAAGTTGGACCCCAAGTGAAATATTTTTAAAACATATGAAGCTAAAGCTCCATTTTATTTCACTTATCTTTTGAGAGTGCTGTTTTAACCATGACAAATACATGTGTAATGGAAGACTGTTTATTCAGGGATTTTGGATTTCTCCAATAAATTCCTTATTGTTATAGGGTGGGCTTTTATAACTAGTACACTTAGTATATGAAAAATTGTCTACAGTGATGGGGGGCAAGGCAAAAGGGTACTCGTGTGTATGTAGTAAGAAGATACTGAAAATTTCTGTAATCCTGTTTCATTGTTAAATCTGCAGTCCTATAATGATGAAATTAAGTGTCCAATTATCAGGTTATAAAACAGACTCAAAATTAACTGCTTGTTTCATCATGCTCAGTTTTCCTATGTTGAAGATCTTTTCTCTGAAGAGCCTCAACGCTTGCATTTCTTTGGCATGAGCACATTTGCCAGGCCAATGCTCCTATAACTGCTGTTCTCAAGTTTAGGTTGCACAAGTATTTGAGTACTTGCTTTCCCTTTCACAGGCAAATCAAAGATCAGAATAAAAAGGTAGCAAACCTGAAGCACAAAGAACAAGTGGAGAAGAAAAAGAGTGCACAGATGTTGGAAGAAGCAAGGCGGCGGGAGGACAATCTTAATGACAGTTCCCAGCAATTGCAGGTAACATGAGATCACATGTCTGATACAAGGCCATCTTTAACTTGAGCTTTCTGCCTCACTTGCTTCTTTGCTTTCAGACTTATTCATAATAAAGGAGCTGCTTTGTGCTTAAAAGAGAAGCTTTACCTCCCCCACACACCCCCCAGCTTTCTGGGTGTGACCCATTCAGCTACAGCAGTTTGATCCCTTTTGTGGTAAGTGAGTAAATAGGGCTTCACTTCAGCTGTAAGTTACTGGAACAATATCATCTGCTCATCCAGTTTAAGATGGTTATAGAGTCTTGACTTCTGATTCTGAAAATTGTCTTGTTTAATTGTTTTGGGATATTTGGACTTTTGTTTAGTGAAGAAAAACTGAGAAGCACACATGCATCAGTAAGTATTCTTGGAGTTACTGAAATACTTTTCTGGTTCTTTTGGCACATATAATTTTCCACTGTTTAGTTTCACACCTGTTCATTGCATATTTCCTTCCATCCACAAAGCCACTGACATAGTACCACATTGTCATCAATGACTCCTCACAGAATATTTCACAGCATGAAATAGGCTTATTGTAACAACACTATGGACAACCAAGTTCACTTGTAATGGAAGCTGAGTTGATGTGAACATACTCCATCTTAACAACTTTTCTCTGAGGGAGGAGTTAAATTGAAAGAGGGGAAAAAATAAAATTCTAATGTCCTGACCTAGTCATGCAAATTTTACCAGAATAGGGCCTGCTCTGCATCTTCCAGGATACCTTGATTCCTCTTCAGAAAGCAGGAAACATCTCAGAAATCTACATAAGGTTCAATAATAATTTCTTTCTAATGTTCCACATTTCTAAGCCTCTGGCTCCGTTCAGACAACATTTTTCTCAAAGGTGGTTTTAGAACTCCACAGTGGAGTTTTTACACCATCGTTGAGTAATGAGTTGTCTGGCGGGAATAGAAAACACTCCCCCTAGAATATCAACACTGTGCAGAGGAGAGTTCCTGCACAACTGTTGTATGTCATGTGACGGGCTCCACGGAGTTTTCCATTGTTTTGAGTTGACTTTTCCCACTGGCTACAGAGTTCTCTGACAAGAGTGGCAAGGAGGGAGTGCTGCCCGGATTGTTTTTCTCAGTGATGGCTTATGGGATACCATCGGGAGGATCGTGGGAGGAGGAACTGTCAATCAAATGTCATATGAGCCAAATAAACATTGGGGAGGATGTTGCAAGCTGATGTGGGACTATGGAACAGGTGTAGGAAAAGGACACAAGAAGTAAGAAAGAGTGGTGGCTATTGGTTCTGCTGATTATACAAGGACTCACCTGACCTTCATCCATCTTTTATGAAAATGCTCACTATTGAGCCATTAGTTAGTGAAGGAGTGAAGGGACATAACTTCTAGCTCACCTTTAAATATTGGCACTGAACTATTGGAAGGTAGATGGGAATGTGCCTCTAAATGTCTTACTCTGCTTTGGCGTCGAACTAATAATACTGATATGCTTCATACATAGGTATTTAATGGCATTTGGCTGGCAATTTCTCAGATGCTTGAAGGTGTTAATCACCAGTTTAAATTAGTTCTCTTCTTCAATTGACTTATTGGACAGTCACTTTCTGCATTCAGTAGTGGACTTAATTTAATTGTTTCAATAGTTTTATTTATTTATTTATTACATTTTTATACATTTTTATGCACCGCACATGCAGTGTGTAACATCCACAGTTATACTGTGGCGTCCTTTTCAGTGAGGCAAAAATAAATAGGATTGAACCAAGAGAAATTGAAATGCAGAAAAGAGCCATAGTAGATGGCTCATTTTGGCCTTGCTTTACTCAGTAATGCCATTTCACCCTGCAGTGTGTACTGATGGTGCTAAATTCTAAGATCAGTATAGCTGGTTACATTTGATGAAAGTACAGTGTCGTTTCTAATCAATTCAGGAACAATGTTTGGAAACACTACAAGAACCTAGTTGTTTTATGCATACACTTATGATGAACAAGCTAGATAATGCTTGAGGTAAAATATTCTGTAGTATGAAGTTAGACTAGCTTAAGTCCAATCAATTTCCATGGGTATCCTCTAAGTAGGACTAACATTGGATATACCCATTTCCCCCCTTCTCTGTACATTCCTCTATTTTGTCATGGTCATTCCACTTTCCACATAAGAAGTTTAAATAAGTAAAGCATTTTGTTCATATTCTTGTCTCTTATTCATGAGTTAAACTGCACACAGGCCATTTAATTCTATTAGTCACTTAAATTTGATCAGTTTAGTTTTGTGCAGGGGGGAAGGGAATGAAGTGGCACATGTGATAATTTTGTTTCTTTTAAGTGGCCATACCCTGCCATAAACTGCATAACCATAATCCAGATTATCTGTTCATACCCCACAGTTGTATGTTATTTTGGGTACTTAAGAATGAAGGAGCTGTAATGAAACATTTTGTGCTGTACCCCAAAACTATGTAACAACAACAAAAATTCAGACCATCAAAATTGTAACTAAAGTTTAAGGTGCTTTGCTTTGTACAAAATAATTCAAAGCATTTTATGTGTATTTTCTGTAATAATCTCTTAGAGTTAGAGTCCTTCTACTACAACTTTAATTCATGTGCAAGTCATTGAGCCAGAGCCTGATGGCAGTTTCATGCACATGCCCATTAGCCCACGAAGGCATTGCAAGACGGATGGGAGGACATGCCCCCATCATTCACATACATCATAGATGCATCTGACCTCTGCATGCAGGTGACAATCCAACAAGTGAATCCATATCAGAAGCCTGCAAATAGGCCACCCTTGCTGAATCAGGCAGATACTGGTTGCATCCAGATGTCATGCTAAATTATGGTTTAGTGAGATAAACCTTTCCCCAGACTTGCATACTTCTCCCTTCCCTGCTTCTCTTTTACCATGGCCTTGAAGAGGAGTTTGGAAGTTTTTGTTTTCATTTTTGTTTAAGCACAGCTTGCCATGTCATCCAAACTTGACGGGCCTGTGGACAGTTTCAAATAAGCCAACTTCAAAGCATGCTTTATGAAACTCTCTTGTTTAAACTAACCATAGTTAAGATTAACCACAATTCTAGATTTGTACATGCCAGAAATCTGGGCATAATAAAAAACAGAAGCTTCTGAACTAATCCTCCTGGCCACACAGGGGAGGGGGGAGTGTGGATGCAGGAGGAGATTAGGCTTGTTCACATCTCGCTGAACCACTGTCAGGAGGACTTAGGTGGTATACCTGTGCCTAGGTATTTCTTCCAAGATTCTCCACTTAATTGTTTGTCAAGCTGCCCGTAGTAACTCAAGCTATAAACTTGTACATAGTATAGGCATTAAATAAAACCTAAGAATTTCATCAAAAGCAGCACTTCATCTGTCTTTCTTAAAGTTGTCTGTCAGGGATTATTTTCTTGTGTTGACCATCTACAGGATAAGTCTTTCCTTTGGAGTATATTTTCATAAAAATGATGCCCCCACTTTTTTCCAGATAGAATCAAGGCAATTTATCCAATACAACTCATTTTCCGTTATTCTTCTGGGGACAAATTAGTTAAACAAAAAAGTTAAGCATAGGGAGAAATAGATATTCTGAAGGCAACCATTACTGGGTTTGGGGTTAGTACACAGAAGCACCAATTTCAGATAATTTTGGCTTTTGTGGTTTTGGCAGGAATTAATAATTCATTATATAGTGCTTAAAATATGATCCCTATTTTCTTAAACTGACCATATGCAACCCAGCCAAATAAACAAGCTTCCAAGCTCTTACTCCACTGTCTGTAATAGGCATGTAGTTTGTGTCTTCCTGTGTCCAGTAACAAAGTGTTTGTCTTATACAGGCAGTTTCTGATGATGGAAACTTGACATTTAGGAAACATAAGAGTATTGGAAGAAAGAATAAAGCCATAATGAAAGTTATCTCAGTTCATCTGGACTAAAAAAGAAACTCTTAAAATGGATTTATAATATTGTCTATTTTAGCTTCTTTTAAATTGGTTTTGCACATATTTGAAAGCTTGCTTCTCTAACAGCCGGATAAAAGCTGATTTCTTCCACCACACCTTTCTTCTCAGGGCTTCACTAGGTGAGTAAGCAGTAGCATTTGGACTGTGATTTCACCTAGTTTTGCATTTCCTGGCTGGAAATATGAATCTCGGTAGCTCGTAATGCTCATCATAAACACAAGGTGAGTATTAGAGCCTTGAGAGCTAACCTCTAGTTTTGAATGCAAAACAAGTTCCTGCACATGTGCAGAATATTAATTTTACTTGAATATTATATTTAGTCCAAGCCCTAGTAATCCATAGGGCTCTCAAAGCTAGACAAACAGTTCCCAGAAGGAATTTTTAAAGCTCCAGTGACTGGTTGGCAAATCCGGTGAGGTTGCAATCCTATACACACTTACCTAGTAGTACAGCCCATTGAACTCCAGAGTATTTGTTTATATAAGATTGCAATGTAAGAGTCAGTTGAGAACTCTGGGAAGGGGAAGGGATTTTTCAAATAGCTCTCTAAAAAGCATTATACTTCCTTTTTCCTTTTCCACAGAATCTATTATTTGCAGGAAATAGAATATGGTAGTTCAGAATAGCTTGTCTTTCATAGAGTTGTTTCTGAGTTGTGTGGAAAAGTTGTGGGAGTTTCTCACACCGCCACAACCATTAATCATAGGGTTAATAGGATGCAAAACAAGTGGAACAGTTTCTCAGGTTCATCAAGTAAGATGCTCCATATTGTTAGAAACGTGGTTTCCAACACCACAAATCTGCCTAGTGTAGCTTACTGTTTGCATGAAGGTGGCTAATGTGGGCCAATCTTGGGGCCTGACATTTTTTTCATGGAACCAGGTTAGATGGCTCATGGTCGAACAAATAGGGGGCTAGGAAAGAATTCCATACTCTTGCCCAAAAGGCCTGTCTTAGGAAAATAATGACACCAAGTAATGGCTTGGGCATATGAATGGCTGTAGCTCAGTGGTCCCAGGTTCAGTCCATGATATTTCCAAGTAGGGCTAGGAAAGCATCCTACCTGAAACCCTGGAGAGGTACTGCCAGTCAGCATAGACAATACTGAGCTAGAGGGAATCTGTCTCCATGTAAGGCAGCTTCCTATTCTGTGATGATTTATTGACAGCTTCTTATTTTACTATACACAGATATTTTGCTGCATTTGAGTAGCTTTTTCAGAATATTTATTTAATAATTTAAATTATGTTGTATGGGTAACTCTGAATACAGTAATATGTAGAACATCTTAGAATTTCAGGTTAAATTTTCATACTGATCACATTAGAATATTAAGATAGAATTAATTGTTGCGCTACTTGATTGTGATCTGTATTTGTCAATAGAATCTGAGTGTCCTACACATTTAATATTTCTGAATGGAAAAGCTTGGTCTGTTGTACATACTTTCTTCAACTGAAAAATACATTTCGAAACCATGATACAGCTGTGCATTCTTGCTTTTTCATATGTTCAGTTTCTACGCAGCTGATCTAATCAGCTTTAACCGGACAGATAATTCTACTTTAAAACAGAACTGGAGACACCACTGAAGATTTTGAATGTGAGAGTCTGGATTCTATCATAACATAGACAATCTAATGAGTATTTTCTATGTCTGGTGCAATTAGAACTGCACACTGTAATTTTCAAGGATTGTGTATAGGGTAATTCTAACTCTTAAGCACCTGCAGCAACATTAAAAGGATTTAATCAACAGTGTTTCGGAAGATATAGGGAGTAAGCACAACATTCTTGATGCCGGAGTAGTCACTCTGTGAAGATCAATCCATGATCGTCATCTTTGTTGAGACATATTCCTGAGTTTCTGCTTGAACCTTTCTCCATGTTAGTCTTACATTGCTTTCTGCTCCTGTCAGTTCTGATATGTATACATTATTGCTAGCTCTAGGGATGGACGATTCTGTTCATTTTAGTTTCTCCTATTTCCACACTTAAGTATATTTCATCTTCTTTCCGCTTCAGCTGGTGATTTAAAAAAAAAACGCATGAAAATTTATATGCATTTTCATGTGAATTTCTCTTACATGCATTTTATATGCAATTTTGCCTACTATGCACATCTTTGCAACCAATTTCCCATAATATGCATTTTAACATTATTTTCAGTAATATGCATTGTTGTATGCATTTTTTTTTAATCAGAGAACTGCATTTCAAAATTTGGAGAAGTGTAAATACTGTAGGATAATTAAGTTTTGGTGCGCATAATTAGGGAAGTGTGAATTTGGTAGGTTTGCATTAAAATGAGAACCAAGTAAATTTCTCCCTAATGCTAACATCAGGACTTGGCACCCTTCTCATCACTAGTCAAGGCTTGCACTTCTCTCATCAGTCAAGTACGTCTATGTAGTGAAACAGGCTTATTGGAACTTGTGAATTTTACCGAACTAGCAATAGCTTGTTTTGCTGCGGTATCATCTTCACAAGCATGAATATTGTGCAAATGTTGTGATCATATAAAATATTAAACAGCAGAATGAAGGGTGCCAAGCCAAGCTGCTTTCAAGATGTTTCCACTACCACCACTGCAATTCCTCAGAGTTGAAATGATTCATCAGAAGCAGGAAGGGAATGTTTTAATTCTGCTACTTTAGTTCTTAGCATTTTACATAGTAACTAATAAGTACTAACTGTAAACTTCACAGAAGCCAGGCAGGCCCTTTCTGATCTGAATATTTTCTTTGTGATCTGAATATTCAGAGTAGTCACGAAGTAGTGCAATATTGAAAGCACTTAACTATGCCTATGGAATTGTTCTAACTATGCTTATAGAATTGTCCTGTCATTTAGTTGACAGTGTAACTTGAGCCTAACACTTCATGGATGATCATTTTTTGTAATAAACATGGGATGGCAATCATTTACAGTTTCGGAAGCCGAGAATGTTCACATGTGTGTGAATGCATTTTGGAGTTTTCACACTAGAATAAACATCTTGTTTTTGCACTCCCATTTTTTCAAACTTTAAACAAGCATCTGATATAGCATTTTGGTCTTTGACAAGAATGTAAAGATTTCAACATGAAAAAGTTACGTTCCTACTAGAAAGTTTCAAATATGATGTGATTGAACCCCTGGCCTTCATCTTTCCATCAGACTTTTCCATAGATCCTTTACCATATTAATTTAATAGAAAAGGGCTTGATGATTGCGAAATCTTAATATTGCTCTCCGAAAGATAGCATTTGTCTTTGAGCAAATCACTAGCTGCAAGTTGCACTCCTTCTGATTTCCTACACTTTGCTCGTCATGTTGTGGATGCCTTGAGAAGAAAGTCTGAATGCTTGTTGCTATACCACATCCTTTGCCTACTAACCTGCTATGGAGCTGCATGTTAATCTCTGTCTTTTGCACAGACTAAACCTGTCAGCTGTACTAGCTGATCTTAATACACCTAGCACTGCTGATCCTCTTCGTTTGCTAACTTTCACCTTTGCTGTGGCATTCACCTTCTCCAGCTCTTCCTTCACTTTACATCTCCCTTCCTCTGTATGAAGACCTGTCTTTGTGGAATTCCGTCACTGAAGAGTGCTATATAGCACTTGGTTGATTTGCTCTGACTTTTAAATCCAAGCTACTTCATCTGGTCTCCTATCATTTTCCAGGACAATCTGCATAAGAAAGATGATCGGATTGAGGAGCTAGAAGAAGCACTGAGAGAGAGTGTGCAAATAACTGCAGAGCGGGAAATGGTGCTGGCTCAAGAAGAATCAGCCAGGACACATGCTGAAAAACAGGTCTGCATAGTTATAGTCACCGCTGTTGCTGTTTGGGAAGTGTTATAGGGTGCAGTAACTTTGAACTTTTGTGGCATCATCTTATTGGAGGATCCTAAAGCCCTTGATGGACATGAAGCAAGAAGGTCTGGTAAATGTAGTTCATCTCCCCTCACCCAAATCAATTTTAAGCCTATTTGACTATGGAAATGGGTGTTCTAAATGATGTCTGCAAGTTGCACTGACTAAACTTGTTTTTTTAGGACTAGGACTAAGGAAGGTTCTATAGCTACACCAGTTAAAGTTTATCTTTTTTATATAACCCTGATTACTGCTGCTTTCCTCCCCCTTGACCCTCCTTTTCCATTGAAACAGCAAAGTGAGAAATACGCCTGCTAGATATATATGAAGATTAGCTCTCTGTTATTTTCATCCTAAAGGTTTCCTCAGCTAACATTCTCTAACGTTTCAGAGCTTTTCACACATTGTCCATAGACTCTTAAAACATAAAAGGATCAAATATTTCTTGCTCAACAATACGTGAATAGAATAAAATCTAATATGAATTTAACTTTTTTAAAAGGAGGTCTTTGGAAGAAATCTTTTTCAGGCATTCTTATATCACCAATCTTGGTAGTGGAAGAATTATTCCTTAAATCACATAAAGTTTCCTGGGGGCAAGAATATTCAGCATTAGTTGTAGAGACGTAGCACTACTTGTACATTTTTAGATTGGATATATTATTGATTAATTTAAAAATTTATGGTATACTTTTCCACCCCAAAAAGGTACTCAAAACGAGCAACAAACAATAAAAAGAAACAGCCAAAGAAAACCAATGCAATTAAGCAATAAAGTATGTCAGAAGAGGAGAAAATATGAACAGAAGATCAAATAGCATCTTAAAAACCAAATAATTCAGGGGAGAAGAATTAGTTAATATCAAAATGTCAGGAAAGGATGGTCTTTGCAAGCCAACAGAAAGATAATAAGGAAGGGACCAAACAGGGGGCAGTATCCAACAATAACATTCAGTAACTTCAAATAGCGCTAGCGGAGCTCTCCTGAATCTTGCACATTGCACAAAACCACTTGCGTAACCACACTTGTGCAAACGTAGTTTTAGTTAGATTCTTCTCGTGTGGCTGTTTTGCAAGGATCACTGGATGCACTGAAACATGATTGTACCAGAGACCCACAGAAGAAGGTACCTGCTGCCTGTTTGTCAGCTAGAGAAATCCTAAAGATTGTTGGGTTAATGTTTCACCTGGATATACCAGCATATTATTTATTATTTATTTATTTAAAACATTTATATCCCACCCTATATCATTACAATCTCAGAGCGGCATACAGATAAAAACATACAGTATAAAACAATAAATATGCGCAGTTAAAAACAAATTAAACCATAATCCAAGTTAAAACAATATATAATTTTGTTTTAACTTGTTTCATATATATCCATGAACCTGACCTTGGTGTCTACAACAGCCTGGACAACCATGCTATACAAACATTTTTGTTTGTAGTACTCTGAGCCATTGGATTTGGGGGCCAAAATTCAAATATGGCAGGTACCCTGAGACTAGAGGAATCCCAATCTTTGATCACTTTCCTGACATTCCCCACTTTAATTACATCCTCCAATATAGCTTGTTGGTAATGTAGACCATCTCTGAAGATTTCGTAGTCATGTGATGCTGAGAAGCAAATATCCCATGTTAAGAGCCAGTTTGTATAGGATTAATGTGTGTTTTTCATGGGCACCACATAGTGTATCATTGCCCTACCTCTGATGGAACAGTGTTGAATTATTTTTCACAGCTGCATTTCTCAAAACTATAGTCTACTGAAGTAGGCCACCTCACTGCTCACCTGTAATTCCAGATTATTTATGTATGGATAAGTTTTAAACGCTGTTCCCCTATGCAGACCCTTTGGGGACCTCACTGTTTACATCCTTCAATTGGGAAAATGTACAATTTCTTATTGTGGTCTATGTGTATCATGCATATGGTCTCTGTACCTTCATGGAGCCTCTGATGGGAACCTTCTATACCTGAGGGATTTTTGATGGGAACCCTCTCCCACCATCCCAATAAGCAGGTTCATAGCAGGTTCCTGCCTATTCTCCCAGTTCTCCTTCAACCACTACTATGGCACCCTTGTAGAGAACCTTATTCTCTTCTTCATGAGGGAAAATGAGTACATGTTGAGGATTTTTATATTTGCTTCTCTATCTTCTCATTTTTCTTCTGCTTTAAATTTTTGTGTTTATTGTTTCTTTCACATACTCCGCAATTGCCTGACAATGTTTAGCCATTCAGAGCCCTTTTCACAAGTGCGCCTACTGGTCAAAGTCTGAATTGATGCGGATTGGAGGAAGCATATTTCCTAATGGTCAATTTCGATGGTGCCCTGATTTTATTACCTATCTGGGAATACTCATTCCCAGAGAGATGTCTCAGTTGATTAAAATAAACTGAATAAGCTGATTATTGAGATTGCACGAGATATAGATAGATGTGCACCATTAAAGTTGAGTGTGGGATAAAGTCAACACACTTAAGATGAACGTTATGCCTCAAATTCTCTATGTTATGTGTGGGATTCCTTTACTTATACCTGACAAATACTTTCAACAACTTAATGCTTTGTTTTGTAAATTCTTCTGGTGTGTTGCCTCACCTCAGATACCTTTGAAACGGATGCAGCTTCCAATTAATGGAGGTAGGTTTGGTTTTCCAGACTGTGCTTTGTACCATTGGGCCTATCTATTGGCTTGTACTAAGTTTTGGTCTTTTCCAGCTTGCTTAGATTTGCCACCCTGGTTAGTTCTGGAATCCTTATGGTTAGAACAGAAGATGACACTCGGTTCTCAACATATTAGAGTAAAAAAATGGATGATACTCGGTTCTCGAAATATTAGAGTAAAAAAAAAAAACCTCTTACAATTTTGGCTGCTAGAGAGGTGTGGCATATAGTATCACATCAATTACAGTTCATAGCATTCTCTCATTCAAAATTGACTTTATGGGGAAATCCAGACTTAAGAATTGAAAATAAAGCGTTCTTGTGGAGGACTTGGATGGATAAGATGATTTTTAATTTGGATCAATTAATAGGCCCAGACGACGAGTTTTTGTCATTTTCTGATTTACGTCCTAAATATAATTTAACTACTACAGCTGAATGGCAATACTTGCAGTTGCAACACTTTCTGGAATCTAGGTTTGGTCCAGCCGGTTTCACAGCTTTTCAACAGCATCCCTAGGATCATTACGTGAAAACAAGAGGTAGAGCTGAATGTCATCCATGTATTGATGGCACTTCAGCCCAGACCTCCAGATCACTGGAGTGCCGTCAGTACATAGATGAGTCCTGCCTACCATATTTTAGCTCTAGGCTTAAAATCTTTATGATGGGATTTATTCAAACTGATTTTATTACTATATCTCTAGTTTTTAAGCTCCACTTACATATCTCTGTCAAAAATGGAGTTAATTCTATATGCTGAATCTATGGATGTTATCAGATTTATATCCCAATGTTGTAGCAAACAGGTTTATACACATATACATATATATATATACACACATATACACACACACACATATACATACACACACACACACACACACACACACACATCTTTGCCTAATCTGGCCTATAGGAAAGCAGTTTCTCATAATTATTAGTTCATAATCCATCATTAGTACCCAATCCATGTCAGGTTTGGCTTTCTTTTAGCAATTAAGTGGTTCACAAAAACACACAGAAGCTCTTGCCTTAGCATTTTGTATCACTGAATGGGCTTGCCAAAAGGATGCAACCCTATGGCTCAGTCCCTCCAGTGGCATCACACTGAAGGCACACTTTCTGGCACTGTAAATCTTAATTTATAGTGCAACTGCTGCCTCTGTATGCTACCAAAAGAGTCCATCCAGAAACACTTGGTCTTTAAAATACAAGCCCAAGGCAGCAGGGTTGAGTGCCAAAACTGTACCTTTTGTTGGCGGTGGGGGAGTCTTTATGTAGTAATTACATCACAGATTTGCAACCAGCCATTGTTTTAATTATTTCATTTAAAAAAATATATAAACCACCTTTCAGGATCACCCAAGTCTCTATAGGGGAGAATCTTTATTTCTGTTATTTCCTTCTTTTAACTTTGAAGGGCCTCATTTTTCACTGTGTTTAATAGAAATTTTGTGAGGGGGTGGGGAAATGTAATGATGTGTAGCTGTGTCTCTTTTTTCTTACTGACAAAACCTTTAATGTATTAAAATTTGTTAACAATCCTGGTTTGAATTGCTTTCTACATGTTCACACTTCTTAAACCCCTTAATTGCCCTTTTTTGTTTTTAATTGCATGCTTTCCCCTCTTCATCCGATTTACTGTTTTCCACTGTTATGCTTCTCATTGTCTGTTGAAGCCAGTAAACGAAAGAATGTGTGAGATCAATCATTTAGGCAGTAAATGGCTAAAGGTATGAATAAGTTTTGTTTTGTGTTTATGTCTCTCCCTGCTGTTTCCTGCTTTATCTTTATCAATAGTAAACCTATTGCTGAGGGCTGGGGGGCCTGTGGCCCTCCAGATCAGCCTCGTCCAAGCTTGTGCCCTGCAAATGTTTTGGACTTCAATTCTCAGCATGGCCAATGATGACAAACTATGGGAGATGTAATCTAAAATCATCTGGAGCCCACCAGGTTGGAGAAGGCTGCTCCAGACGTTGGTCAACTCCAATTCCCATGAGATCCATCTAACATGTTCATTGGTCAGGGATGATAGGAGAGGCAGTCCAAAAACTTCTGGAGAGGCACAGGTTCCCCAGTTCTGCTATAGCCCTATCTTGTTGCCATCCCTTTTCTTGTGGCTTTTGAAGGAAATGTAGTGCTCTGTTGCAGCAACTTGGAGTGGGTGCAAACATTAAAACTCTCTCCTCATAACCTGCTATCAAAAGCCTTCCAATCCCAACTCGAATTAGTTTTGCACCACGTACAACAGATACACAGACTTGAAATTTATTACATCTCCAGGCAAATCACTGAGAGTGCTTCTTTACATTCCCATGCAGTCCAACTTACCACACAGATAGTAAACAGAAAGGGATCTTTCCAGTTTAAGAGGTTGTTATTGGGAAATTGGTGGTGGGTGCAGTTTTCTAAGTCTGTACACCAGAATTTATTTATTTATTTATTACATTTTTATACCGCCCAATAGCCGAAGCTCTCTGGGCGGTTCACAAAAATTAAAACCATCATAAAACAACCAACAGGTTAAAAACACAAATACAAAATGCAGTATAAAAAGCACAACCAGGATAAAACCACGCAGCAAAATTGATATAAGGTTAAAATACAGAGTTAAAACAGTATAATTTAAATTTAAGTTAAAATTAAGTGTTAAAATACTGAGTGAATAAAAAGGTCTTCAGCTGGCGACGAAAGGAGTACAATGTAGGCGCCAGGCGGACCTCTCTGGGGAGCTCATTCCACAACCGGGGTGCCACAGCGGAGAAAGCCCTCCTCCTAGTAGCCACCTGCCTCACTTCCTTTGGCAGGGGCTCATGGAGAAGGACCCTTGTAGATGATCTTAAGGTCCGGGTAGGTACATATGGGAGGAGGCATTCCTTCAAATAACCTGGCCCCAAACCATTTAGGGCTTTAAATGTCAATATCAGCACTTTGAATCGGGCCCGGACCTGGACTGGCAGCTAATGAAGTTGTAAAAGGACTGGAGTAATGTGATCTCGCCAGCCAGTCCCTGTTAGTAATCAGAATAATCTTAGAAAGTAAGTTCCTTAAGTTACTAATAAAAATTTTCTTCCATCAATTAAGATTTTGTCTAATCAAGGTAGAACAGACAGAATTTGTGATGTAAATGAAGAACTTTTTAAAAATAGCCACAGCAACTGAGGATTGCGAGTATGGGGCATTCCGTTCTCATTTCTTGGGAACAAAGGATGCTGCATTATACTGGGTCAGATTATTTGTCCATCTAACCTACTGTTGTCTACTCTAATTGCAACAGTTTTCTATGGGCTTGGGCAGAAGTCCTTTAAATCACCAGCTACCTGACCCTTTTAATAATTTTTTGTTATTATTAATTTATTACATTTTTATACCACCCAATAGCTGAAACTCTCAGGGTGGTTTAACTGGAGATGCTAGGGATTGACCTATTATCCCTCTCCTAAAAGCATGAAACAAGACAGTCCCTGAAGCCTCTCCTGCATCTACTGATAATTCCAAATGCTGGTGAGAGGAAGGGGAGCCCTCCTTCTTTCAGGAACTCCAAAATAGGCAAGAATTCCCTCCTTAAGAAGAGCTGAGCATCTCTCCTTATTGAAAATAAGGATTTACCTTAAATATCAAACTTCACTTAAGCAAAATAAACTTAAGTATCCTTGAAGATAATGTTCTATACTAGATTCAGTTGGGATACTGTCTTTTGGACTATTGTGGCTTGACTCACTACATTTTTATCTGCATTTTATGAAGCTTTGTTCCAAGGAGTTAATGCAAGTTAATAGTGGGAGCCCTTCTGAAACTTTCCAGTAGGCTTTTTGTTCACTATTTAAATTTGCCCACAAGTCATGCTATCTACTGTATGTCAAGCTGCCATCTTCACACAGAGAAGTGATTATAACTTAAGTAAACATCTCAGTGTTAAGAGTAAAATAAGCTGCTGCTATAGCCACAGGGCAGCTTCATCCAAGTAGTGGTCCAGATGCAGGAAGGGATAGAAAACAGTTCTTACTGGTTACAATATTTGGTGCCAATATATAGTCCCTTGCAAAAGCCAGACATTCAGTTGTTTAGTTCCTCTTTTTCCCATGGCCTGGTTCAAATATCTCGTGGATTAGAAGACCACAGAACAGCTCCTTTTCCTTCTCAGGAACACTTCTCCCATGCCAGCAAGGCTCTGTTTGTTATTTGCATGGCTTTCTTCATTTTTCCAGCACTCTTAACAAGCTACAGCTGCTAGTTCTCTTCTTCAGGTCTGGCAACTTAGGCAGACTTGAAGAATGGTTTCCTCTTTTCATCTGGGGAAGGAATTTAGCTCCTTCATGGTTCACGCAAGAGCAAGGGTTATACATATTGTCATACTATCCCACTTGGAAGGCTGCATTGGTAGCATTCTTCTCTGCACATTAGAGTCTGTAAATAAGTTGACCTATTCCTCCTTGAACAGGAACAGTTTAATTTTAGAGGAAATTGCATTATTTATACAGTATTAAATATTCTGCATTTTATTCCAGAAGATAGGCAACCTGGTATCCTCCAGACGTTTGAACTACAACTCCCAAAAGCCCCAATCAGCATGGCCAATGGTCAGGGGCTATGTGAGTTGTAGCTCACCTGGGGTGCCCTACTGTTGGCAGGCAGCAGCACTGGTCCCCAGTGTGCGTGCGGCCAGGCCCTACTGCTGGTTGCAATGTTTGGGGGCTTGTCCCCAGGAGTGCTATGACTGGAGTTTCTGAAAGGGGTAGGTTGTGCCTTACAGAAACTTGCATTTCTGTTTGTTTGGGTGCTTTCTCCAGGAGGCATTATATCACCTTCGCTGGATATACACAAAGACTGGATATACACATGCACAAAGACTGGCAGTGTTGGCCACCAGCAGTAGGGCACTGTTGGATCCTACCCAAGGTTTCCTACCCCTTTCATTCTGTCTGTGGAATCAAAAGGCAGCTATAATTTCTCTACCAACCAACAAATATCTTTGTTCATTCCAACCTATTTTTAAACTATGTCAGTGAAATGCAAATTCTTAAACCAATATCTCCTTTTGTCAAGAACCTTCTCATAATGAAAGGCTCTCAGGTCTCCTACACAATATCTGCAACACCTCTAATTGCTTTTCTTCTTTGCCAGCTGATGGCCCATAAGTCTGCTTAAATTATTTGTTGGTTCCTTGTGAATTGCATCCAGCAGAGTGAATGTGTGTATTTTACTGATATTGTTAAACCTATCTGTCCACCAACTGGCTTGATGGTCATGTGACTGCCACAGGAAATGTATTGGGATGTCACTGACCAAGGCGGTCATATTGCATTTCATATGTATTAGAACGGGGGTGAGTAGAAGGTAGATCTGGATCCTCTGGTAGTTCTCTGGGTGATTTGCAGTAGATCATCAAGGATTTCTGATTACCAATTGTTTCAACAATAGCAACAACATGATACTATCTAAATTATACTGCTTAAATAAAGAAAGCTTGGGATAACCAGGATTGAATTATGTATGGAAAGATTGTAATGTCTGTTTATATCTGGTATTCTGAACAAATTCCTGGGCTCAGATTTGTTCATTCTAAGCATAGATCATTTATCTTACTTATTCTTAAAATTGATTGAAGGATGGATCAGGACAAATATCTAATAAGAATATTATGAGCATTGTTCAGCACTGTGTCTTCTGATCTTCAATACAGATTTGTGGAGTTGTATGTTCATAGTGCAGATGTAGTTGAGAAATATATTGTCTGTAATACTTGACAGCAACTAAAACATCCTAAATGCCTCTTAGAAAAGCTGGATCTTCAGTAAATCTATAATTATTTTTTCTATATTTGTGTAAAGGTTTATTAGGTTGTGTTTTTAAGTAAACTATCTGGCTGTGATTGGTACCTTACACAGGGCCTGTTCAGACAACATGCGAAGCCGTGTTAGGCTGCTAACCCTTTTGCAGCAAATAGTTCAGACATCACAACAAACAATGAACAGAAGATTCATGGTTTCTTCAGCCACTTGCATTTGCAGGACAAGCCAAGTCAGAGATCAGGCAACATGTACCACCATGCGGCTCATTATAAATAAGCCAGAGTTCCAGAGAATCCTGGCGTATTGTTGTGTCCATATGTGACTATTGAGTCTCTTTGCCTGTTTTAATAAATGGACTACAAAATAGTCATGGGGTTTGAAGGAGTCCAGAAAATCAGCTAATTCAACACCCCCTGACACAAGTCAGGATATATTGTACCTCAGGGGTAGACAACTTCTGGGACAAGTTCTGGAGGTCAGGGAGTGTATTATCTCCCCAGGACCCCCCAGGTGCTTCACCCCATTGGCAAAAAAAATCCTGTCACTCAATTTGCAGTGGCAGCAGCAAAAATCTTTTCTTTCTTTTTTCAGATTTCGCAGCAGGGACAAGTAGGATGCAGAAACCAAGGGCTCTGTGCGTGCGTGCGCAGGCAGAAATCTTGTTGTCCACATGTGCATTCCCAGTAAAGATTTCTTAAACATATTATTAAAACCTGACTGAGAGTAGATCCTGAATCATACTAGTTTTAGCTTTGTGAGAGAGGGGTTGTCTTTTCGTCAAACAAACTTGTGTTGTGCTGATATGTCCCCTGATATCTCCCCACCATAACAACTTACCCTTTCTTCCACTTCTGTTAATTTTCCTATTTCATTTCAGATTTCAAAGAATACCAATATAAATGTACCCTGGTTCCCAGGATGCATTAAAAAATTATGCCGTACAAGATGGCGAAAGGGCAGAACTAATTGTTAGTTAAATAAGGTGGCATTTTGTATTATGCCATACTGGCTCTGTTTTTGTTACAGAAAAACATGGTGTGACAGAGTTCCAGAATGAATACAGAACCTGCTAATGGGATGCAGGTTTATCAAGTGGTCACCTTATAATTACTATTTTGGCTGTTTGTGTGAATTAAGACTTGAGTTGTAAGAATCAATTCAAGTTTTCGGAATGCACACTGAGTGAGGAGATATTTAATGTATTTTCTCCTGTGATACTGGCTCAGTTCTGACAACATGCTAGTCAATGTTGGTTTTAGAACTCCACAGTGGAGTTTTTACACACCGTTAAGCAACATGTTGTCTGGTGGGAAAATTTCATGCAACGGTGGAGTTTTTTGGGAAAACACTCCACGCAGAATATCCACGCTGTGCAGACTAGAGTTCCTTCACAACCATTGTGTTTCATATTGTATGGTGGGCTCCGTAGAATTTTTGGGTGAGTTGAGTTGACTTTTCCCACTGGCTACAGAGTTCCTTGGCAAGAGCAGTGAAAGGAGGGAGTGCCATTCTAGGAGAGCAGCCACAACTTGCGGGGGATTGTTTTTTCGCAGCAATGGCTGCTGGGATACCACCAGGGGAGGAGAAAGGGCAGAAAAATGGTCAATGAAACGTCACAATGGTGGAGTTAGAGCATGTTGTGTCGGGAGTACCTCCTAGAAACTCAACCGTTGAGTGGAGTTTTCACATTGACTAACGTGTTGTCTGAACTGAGCCACTTACTACAGTATTGCAGAGATGTTGAAATAAGAATATTGGCCTACCTTTTTGTAATTTAATTTTCAATAAAGCTGTAAATTCTAATGTAGACAGGACATATTGATTCATTATCAGTGGTGCCTCAGGTAAAAGGGAAAATATAACAGTGAACAATAATACATGTAATAAAAATATAACTTCTTTCAAATGCATAATTACACTAATACATGTTATTTCACATTCAAATACAGGGAAGGACTCAAAATCAGGTAAATACTAAAGACAAAGCTAAATTGATTGACACATTATTTTTATCCCATCATTCGGTGGCTCTGGTGAATGGCAAAGATTTTTATGATCACATACTTTCTCCTTCCTCTTTGTCATTCTCAAACTCCTTAGGTAGAAGAGTTGATGATGGCTATGGAGAAAGTAAAACAAGAACTGGAATCTATGAAAGCAAAGCTGTCCTCTACCCAGCAGTCTCTAGCTGAGAAGGAAACCCACTTGACCAACTTGCGGGCTGAGAGGAGGAAACATTTGGAGGAGGTCCTAGAGATGAAGTATGTCTTTGTTTCTCTTAATATTTCTTTTAGGCTTTTACTCAAGCGAATAGACTTCCAGGTCTTCTATTAATTTCATTTAAAATTGGTGCTGAAAGTGTTACTTTATCACAGAAATAATTGTTTTTGCCCATTTTAAAGACCACGTCTGAATAAGTCTATTGTGTATACAGTATGTTAAGAGTTTAGAAATAGAAGAGGAGAATCTTATAGGTCCTTGACTTACTTTCCGCCATCAACCCCACATGCCGACTGTCATGCATTCATGTACATTTTTATAAATATATGATACTATTTGTTTTATTCCTTCCCACTTCTGCCCCAGACCTTAAATTACAATGGGTTATCTTTGAATTAAATGATCGGATCACATACAGACAAGGTACATGCATTTAAGGCTCTAACTGATTCAAAGAACTTAGGGATTGGTTGTAGGGAAGTATAGGCAGCTCAGGAAGAGAGAATTTAAGGTTCTGTTGGATTTTCCATTTTAAATGGCCCATTAATTCCTATGTACTTGGTAACAAGTCCCTTTCCTTTAATTTGGAAGTGAGTGCTCTGCAACTTTCAGAGACACAATTATCTATGTAGAGCTGTGTTGGCTAGTGCTGCCAATAGAGCATTAGAGGCACTTTTAGTTGCTTAGCTATCCCTGAAGAGAAGGAACATTTTTATTGGCAAGGCTAATAAAGTGATTTTGCTTTTGTAAGCCATTATTTGTATTAAGTTTTCCTGTCAACATCTTTGCTTTTTTTGCTTTTTCTTTGAGTGGGAAGAGAAGGAGCGAAATTAAGATAGAAAAGAACGGTTTGTGCACAATGGAAGGAAGGTTTTTGAGTCTTAGAGATGGAGCATGAACTGTGTTGTATTCGAAGTTCTATATTCAGCAACCTGATACCTGGCACTGGGACACTGAGAGCATATTTTGCTTTTATTTAAGATATAGATTTTAAAAATATTGAGCTATAAATTTGTCTGCCTTGAGAGCTGTTTTGTGAGGAGGAAGGATAGAAAAATTCTTAATGCGGGAATCCAAAGCAACTTGAGATATGTCTTATAATCAATCCTGTAGCAGTATGCTTCGCTGCCAAACTGCTCTGCCAAACGTTTTCATTAAAATGTATACATATATGCATTCTATGTAGTATACTGTAGAATGTTTTTGAACTTCCAGCTCTGGGGCATTCAATAAAGGCACTTTTCAGTGAAAAACTTTTGTTACCAAGGTTTTGGAATTAGTTATACTTCAAATAGTGTCAGCACGTCCCAAATTCTTAGCCCAAAATGTTTCACAGTACAATCTTATGCATCTTTACTTAGAAGTAAACCTCTGTGCATTCAATGAAGGCTGCGTAGGTGTGTATAGGATTACAACTTCAGAAATTTTAACATCTTTCTCTTCGGGCTGACTTTCAGCAAGCAGGGCTAATATGGGTTAAACTGAATCTGATTGTGTTAGAGCAATGATGGAGGAGCCTCTAACCCTCACCCACTCTCCTCCCCACCCCCACTTCCCCATAGAGCAGGGCCGGATTAAGGCCAGCTGATGCCCTACACACAGCCCAATAATGGTGCCCCCTTGGCCCTTCCATTGCTTAGCCGGCAAGACATTCAGACTCAATAAGTGCTGAAGGTGAAATAAGACATTAAAAACTCAGTTTTCTTCAAGGCCATCCCCCACGCCAGAACACACAACTATATTAAATATAAACTGTTTTTTGTTATATTTATTTAACACTAAAATAGCAGCAAGCATGTTGAGACAGAGATTGTCAGAAAGTTATGTCAGATGACATCGTGGGACACATAGCGCCTAAAGCTGGTTGATTGGGTGTAATAAAATAAAGCACAAATAATAAAAATTTGCCACTCTTAGAATATGCCGCTGCGCCCTTTCTATGAATCTGGAATTCTTTAAAATTAGATGGCTACAGCTATGGTACCTGTACTCTGTGGTCCCCACTTCCTTTGGGGCCTGAAGCACGTGCTTATATTGCTTAAATATTGCTTGAAGGTTAATCCACGGCTGACATAGAGGCATCCAAATAGTAAGCTGCCAATGCAGGAAGTAATTACTTCCTGCATTGCCAGCTCATGCATTGGATTCCTCTTTATGCACTGCGAAAAGAGCCCTGATGCAGTGAGTGTGTGTATATGTACACGTACACACTGTGTGTCACACAGTCATTTTCACCCTGCTGCCAGTATGTTTTTTTCATCGTTTTTCCTTTAAAATTTTACCAGTTTTCATGGATACTTTCTTGTATGATAGTTTGAAGTAATTCTGAATTACACTATGGGAATGGGAAGAATTGCATACCTTTTGAAATAGGCTTGAGTGACCATAAGTATCCACAGTACTTGAGTAAGCACAACCACATGTGATTAAAGCAAAGTTTTTTCATGCACATTTACTTGAGAGAAAAAAATCAGGAAATATATTGTCAGTTTACTTTCTGGTCTTCTATTAAAAGCATGCATGGTTGAGCTCCACTAAACACTGCATTTACTTTTCTGAAAGTTACGACTATTTGTGCACAGTGCTTTTTCATTTCAAGCATTTCCTTGCAGTCTGGGAATTTAAATGTTTCACAAAGAAATACAAGTATAGCAAAATAATGTGCATGCAATAGCCAATCTCTTCATCTTTATGCGTTTTTCTGAAACTAAGGGTAGGATTACCATTGTACTTCTGATACATCTGTATCTCAGTTTTAAAGAACTTTGGAATATTGTATAGAGATACCCATATTTTTTCACGGTGTTTGCCTATTTTGAGAAGAGAATGCTAAATTATGTTTTTTTCCAGTTTAACCCGTCACTTTTGAAAGCAGCTTCCTGTTGTATTTCTATTGCAAATTATTATCTCTTCTCGATCCTCCCAGAGTGCAGGACACAGAATAACGGGCTCAAGTTAAAGGAAGCCAGATGCCAGCTGGACACCAGGAAAAACTTCCTGCCTTTTAGAGCAGTACGACAATGGAATCAGTTATCTAGGGAGGTTGTGGGCTCTCCCACACTAGAGGCCTTCAAGAGGCAGCTGGACAACCCTCTGTCAGGGATGCTTTAGGGTGGATTCCTGCATTGAGCAGGGGGTTGGACTCGATGGCCTTGTAGGCCCCTTCCAACTCTGCTATTCTATGATTCTTTGATCTTATGATATTCTTATCACTGGAATTATTTCCAGTGCTAATGAGATTATAAAAGTAGTAGGTATTCTAGGGGGAGCGTTTAAAATATAATTTTATGCAACAGTGACCAATTGATCAGTTATTATTCTAGTTTAAGGTAATCGTGCTGTGAATATGAATCTGTATAGTGTTTGTGGTAAGGATATAATAGGGAAATGCGATCTCTGAATGAAGTGCATGTAAATAAGACTCCCTTTCATCAACCTGGATTCATTTTTCTTTAGCTGTTAGTAAAGTGTTCATATTTAACCAGATCATTTGTTTTTATATTCCAGCTAGTCTAAAAAAGCTTTCTGTTCCAAGTGGTCCTCAAATACTAAACTCTGAGTACTGTGGCTAACAGTTATGTTACACTTCATGATAAAAAAATCTCTATATCTCATTACGTTTTGAACTCCGTGGTCCCCAAGAATAGTGCTATAGAGAGAATGCACTGTGCTATCTAAATGAGCCATGACAGGCTTGGGAGCAAGACCAACTGCTGAAAACTGCACCAGGTGGTGTTAAAGGGGTTTGTTCCACTCAGTAATTGCTCAGGCTGTTAATGTTGTAGGGAGGAGTTGGGAAAGGAGGTTCTTTCTGCCATTCACTTCCTGAGGATTTAGCTACACTATACTCTTGTTTCCACACTGTTTCAGGGGAGTTGCCTTCTCTTTCTTCCCACCCGCCCCTCTTTATGGATCTGGTTTTTTGCAGAGTGAGTGTGGGAACAGTGGGACAGTGCTGTAAAGCTTGGTTCTCGTTTTAAGGCAATGCTGGAAAAAGCTGGCACATCAATTCCAGTTGCAGGTTGTTGAGAATAAAACCCCTCTTATAACGTTTTAATCTAGTTAAAAACTATAAATATTTAAAGTGGGATGGAGGACCCTAGTCAGGAAACATTTTAACCAGAACAGATGTCTGCATTCCAGTCAGGTTTACACAACTTCGGGGTCATTTTTCCTCTCATATTATTAGATTATAAAATGCTTATAGAAATGTACTTGAAAAATCCCATCTGCTTGAAAGCATTTATTTTTGCATTTAGAGTGCTAGGATACTACATTTAGTACTGTTGCTGGAGGTCTGAAGAGTGCACTCTGGGTGGGCACAGGTTTCCTTTTTTTATTCCAACCTTTGTATGTCAAGGAGCTTTGGGGAAAGTGTGATGTGTCTGTGAGACATATGCACCTATGTTTTTAAATTGCAGCAGCTATACCAGACTCCACTTCTGCTTTAACTATTTCAATTCATTTCTATATAGTTATCTTCTTTAGTAACTGGACCATACTTCTTCTTTTTGTTTATCCCCATATGAAGAATTCTTCTTTTGCCTTATAACTGTTGGAGGATAAGAAAGCGATTGCAAGAGAGGTGCAGTGGCTGCATAATCCTGTCTTCATTCATTGGAGCAGTAGCCTAAGTAAAGACCAAGGAATCCTACGTCTGCAACTGTAGAGGTCACTGAATCAAGGAGATGACAGAACTGAGCAATTGCTCTTACCTACACCTCCCTCTGGGGTGTACAAACTAAGGGATCATATCCCAGGTCCCCACATTCCCACCCCCCACCCCACCCCCAGGAGTCCTTAGAAGGAGGCTAAGCTGTGGCAGGAGCTTCCCAAAGCAGGGTCAGATTTATCAAGGGACAATGAAGCATGTGCCTCAAATATTTAGGAGTCTCAGAATTTCTGAATGAGAAAAGTAGACCCTGTGCAAAATCTCAGCTAAGGCAATCAAAAACGAGTATTTATAATACTGCAACACAAGAGAAAATAACTTCGGAGTGTCATCAAAATAATCCAAGCTGAATTGAGAAGTGACATCCTGACCAGATCAGTCTGATTACTATCCTAAATTGCCTTTCTGTTCCTGTAATGGAAAGGGCTATTTTTGCCTAATCCCACCTCCATCTGCAGGCTCCTGCATCATATCTATTCTGTTCTTGGAAGGAATGTTAGGATCCAAGCATACATCTTTAATAAAATTCGGGCAATGAATACATATGGGATGAGTTTCAGTTAGGAATGAACTTGCACTGTTCAAGGTTGATACACTCATTTGACTTCACTAAAAGACCAGCTCCATCAGGCATCTCCCTCCCTCAACTGTCACCTGGCAGCTGCCATTCCATGTGATTGCTGCACAGGGAAAGATGGGAAACAGGGCCACTCCATTGGCTCTGCTGAGAGACCAATTCTATTTGGGTCTTTCTCATCCTCAGTTGTTTCCATCACAATTGGTTGTGTAAGAACTTCGTAAATTGAAGAACTGGCACATGAGTTTGCTTCCTACCCCCTTCCTTCAACATCCCTTTGTGTCATATCTTCGATTGTAAGCCTTGTTCGTTATTGATCGCATGGAAGCTGCTCTGGAAGCTTTTTCAGCTGAAGAGTAGGGTTAGAATGCAATAGATAGATAGACAGACAAGACAAAGCTCAGAAGGAAGCAGAATTGAATCACTCAGTAGCACTTTTAAATAGCATTCCTACTCATAAGTAAGCATTAGCACAATTTCTACTCACAAGTAAATAGACCAAGCCTCTGCATATCTAATAATGAGAAGATTGAGGGGAGACATGATAGCACTCTTCAAATACTTAAAAGGTTGTCACACATTGATGGTGCTATATAAATAAATAAATAAATAAATAAATAAATAATAACAACAACAACAACAGAGAAGGGCCAGGATCTCTTCTCGATCCTCCCAGAGTGCAGGACACGGAATAATGGACTCAAGTTAAAGGAAGCCAGATTCCAGCTGGACATTAGGAAAAACTTCCTGACTGTTAGAGCAGTGCGACAATGGAATCAGTTACCTAGGGAGGTTGTGGGCTCTCCCACACTAGAGGCCTTCAAGAGGCAGCTGGACAACCATCTGTCAGGGATGCTTTAGGGTGGATTCCTGCATTGAGCAGGGGGTTGGACTCGATGGCCTTGTAGGCCCCTTCCAACTCTGCTATTCTATGATTCTATGATTATTCACAAGTAAGCGAACATGCCTTCCTCCCCTGGCCCTTCTGGCGTTACTGTTTCAGGCTCTGAGTTCTGATGATGCTCTAAGATGTAACTTGGGTTGCAGGGTTCTGGTTGGAATCAGATCTTGAGCAGAGAAAAGGTTGGGTCACGTTTTTCAGGAATCAAGGCAGAAAGAGATCAGCACCACAGAAAACGCCAAGTGGTGCTGGGGCTGGAAGCCAGACGGGATTGTTTGTATGTTGCTCCAAAAAAGATCAGAGCAAGACTGAGGCTTGAATATTTATTTATTTATTGCATTTCTATACCACCCAATAGCCAAAGCTCTCTGGGTGGTTCACAAAAATTAAAATGATGGAAACCATTCAAAATATAAAACAAACAACAGTATAAAAACCGAGCAGCAATGCAGAGTTTAATACAGATTTAAAATACAGATTTAAAACAGCAAAGTTGAGAAATGAGTTGATAAACTGTTAAAATACTGAGAAAATCAAAAGGTCTTCACCTGGTGTCTAAAAGAGTATAATGTAGGTGCCAGGCAAACATCTCTAGAGAGCTCATTCCACAGCCGGGGTGCCACAGCAGAGAAGGCCCTCCTCGTGGTAGACACCTGCCCCACTTCCTTTGGCAGGGGCTCACAGAGAAGGACCACTGAGGATGATCTTAGGGTTCAGGCAGGTGCATATGGGAGGAGGCGTACCTTCAGATAGCCTGGCCTCGAGCTGTTTAGAGCTTTGAATGTTAATACCAGCACTTCAAATTGGGCCCAGACCTGGACTGGCAGCCAGTGAAGCTGGAAAAGGACTGGTGTGATGTGGTCTCGTTGGCCCTTCCCTTAGCAAACGTGCTGCCCTGTTTTGTACCAGCTGAAGTTTCCAGACCATTTTCAATATGTATAACACATTGCAGTAATCCAGACGAGAGGTTATTAGAGCATGGATAACCGTAGCTATGCTATCTCTGTTCAGATAAGGGCGCAGTTGGTATATCAGCCTAAGCTGATAAAAGATGCTCCTTGCCACTGAGTTCACCTGAGCCTCTGGATCCAAGAGCACCCTCAAACTATGAACCCAATCCTTTAGGGGGAATGCAACCCCCTCCAGAACAGAATGAACATCACCTAGCCAGACAGACGAACTACCCACTAACAGTACCTCTGTCTTGTCTGGATTGAGTCTCAGTTTGTTGACCCTCATCCAGTCCCATTACCGTGCTCAGGCACTGATTCAGAACAGTCACTGCCTTACCTGGGTTTGATGAAAAGGAGAGGTAGAGCTGGGTGTCATCCACTTATTAATGACACCTCAGCCCACATCTCCAGATAACCACTCCCAGCAGTTTCATGTAGATGTTGAACAGCATAGTGGATAAAATAGAGCCCTGTGGACCCAATGGCCTAGTTGCCATGGCACAGAGCAATAATTCCATCTTCTGGAATTGGCCATCCAAGTAGGAGCAGATCCACTACAGCACAGTGCCTCCAACTCCCAGCCCAGACAACCTATCCAGAAGAATACCATGGTCGATGGTATCAAAAGCTGCTAAGAGGTCCAAAAGAATCAACAGGGTCATACTCTCCTTGTTCCTGTTCCAGCAAAGGTCATCCTATGGGGCGACCAAGGTAGTTTCTGTTCCAAAACCAAGCCTGAAACCTGATTGAAATGGAACTAGATAATCTGTTTCATTCAAGAGTGTTTGGAGTTGTCCTGCAATTACCCACTCAAGCACCTTGCCCAGGAAGAGGATGGTACCCACCGGCCTATAATTGTTAACATCCTCCAGGTTAGGCTTTTCCAGGAGTGTTCTGATTACCGCCTCTTTTATAGAGGCTGGCACCACTCCCTCTCTCAGGGAGGCATTTACAACCTCCTGGACCCAGACGGAAGTTACTGGTCTCTGGAATGGTTAGCTCTGCCTCTACTGAAGTGTTGAAAAGGAGCCTGGAAATAGTTGTGGCAATGCCAGTGTCTTCATGTCCCAAGTTCTCAAGAGTCTAAGGACAGTAATGGAGCCTTTTGAGATCCAGAGGAGCTGTTCCCTGGGGTTCCTCCGAGGTTGAGGGATTGGAATCCTATAAGGATGGTGGTTGAAAGTGCTGGCCCATAACATGGCCACCCAGTGCTGCCACCCAGGGGAAAGCTTTTATCTCCCATCAGCAGCTGATTGGAGATGTGTGTTTTCCCTTGCTGAGCACTGAGAGAAGGAGATGCTGATAAGAGCTTTTCCCTCTGTGGCAAAGGTTGCAGGGCCACGGGAAGAAGCTGCTAGGCCAGATTGGGAATCCCCACAGGCCTTATCAGACCCACACATCAGAGGTTCACCTTCCCTCAGCAATGCTATGTTGGGAATTAACATTGATATATATACAGTATATGATTACACACTTCATTCTGACAAATTGTTGTTCCTGACAAATAAATTACCTATAGTAGTGGACTAGTCCTGCATTCCATTGGTTCTACTTTCCTGTCTGCAGTAACTGAATGCACACTTTGGTGTTTGCTCTGGGTCAGTATCAGTACAGAGACCATTCAGTTTTGTGCAAAGACTCTCCCAAAGGAGTTTGTGTTTGTCCTGCAGTAGCTACAGGTTAGGTCAATTGCAGTTATTTTACTCTTCTCTTTCCTTTTGCAAGAGTTCCTGACTTTCATGTATACACCAGTCAGTCAGTCAGTCTAGTTTATTCAAGGGGAAAAACTGCAAGTCAGTCTGGATTTTCATCTGTACCTGTTGAAGAATAAATTGAAGCAAGAAGATTTACCCTTTCAAACCGATGAACATTTATTCAAGCTAACTTCAGCATAGCAACTCCAAAGGTTTCATGTTCAGATGGCTCAAATCAGTACTGACACATAATAAATAATTGGTCTCTCTACTTTTCTGAGAAGGTTATCTTCATGGGCCTTGTTTTGCTTTACAAAACCACAAGTTTTCCTTTCTTTTGAAATAAAAGGCATCACCAGTTCCTCAGGGTATCATTCCTCCCTTCATACATGCTCATAGTAAACACTTGCGCATATCAATCGTGTGAGCATGTTGCATATTTTATAATGGATAGTCACACTGTTTAATAGAAGTTTCAAGTCAAAAGGGTATACTATCTTATTGCACTGTATTGAGAATATAATGTAGTATGAACAGTACTAGCTGAGCAGCTGTAAATTATATCCAGAAGATGTTAACTAAAAGATAGAAATTCCAAAAGTTGTTTTGCTCATATAGTTGCCTTGCAATATCTGAGTCACCTTACATTCAAAGTCTGGGTTTTGAAGTAGAGGAAAATGAGAAGATTATAAAATGTGCTATTTCATAATGAGTTTGAAATTCTTTTCTGAGTTCTACACTAGAAACAATGTAGTAGTGGATGGCAGGTGGTATAACAAAACTGGGAAGATGAGGCTTGCTTGCTTGGTCAATGGATACATTTTGCATGAAAATACATTGGTATGATGGGCAAAAGCATGACCAGATACATATTAGAAAATAATTTATAAGAAAAAAGTTTAATGCAATGCATTTGAGTGAAGTTTCAAATGTGGTAAAAAGCCAAATTGCAGTTTAATGACAGGAATAATTCGCATTGTTAAAAATATGTAGGCCTTTTTGTAAAGTGTGAAACTTAGTGATTTGTGCCTAATATGGGAGAAACCACCTTGCTGGGAATTTGGACTTTTATCAAGAATCCAGTATTTTATATATTTTTACAGTGGTTTCACCAAATGTTCCACAGTTGTTCAACTGCAGAAAGATGCACAGAACTTGTGAAACAAAATATCAAGAGGGAAGTATCCGATTACAGGTTTCCATCCTGTGGCTTGTTATATCTGCCCTTTCAGTGCTCCTCAAACTTGACCTCTGTCTCTGCCAGCAAACCTGTTGAAGCCAAACAACCAGAGGAGGGGGAAGTCCCATGTTGACCTTGCAACCTTCTGGCTTCTGGAAATGAAAGCTATTGTTTGAATCTAGGCTGCAAAGAGAGTGATAGTTGGGTTGTTGTTTAATGAAATATTGCTAGCTGTAAACTGTTTATACTTTTTTATAAAGTATCTATAATATGCTTGGATTTTATAGGTTTTTTGCTTATGTATTGGCTTATTCCAGAACTTGTTCGTTATATAGTAAATCGATAAGAAGCTTTCCTTCTTCCTGTGATCACATGTTTCACAAATGTTAAAGTGTTGAGATTTTTGTATTGCTGTTTTATGAATGGTTGGGAATGGAATTCATTCAGTCCATGTCTTTGTTTTTTTAAACACAGCCTATACACACTCAAATAGTTTTCCTTTGAATTGAAATTTAATTTATTTATACAACAGGTTTTTGTGTATTATTCACAACTTTGTAGAAGGTCTTGTAAGCTGTGGGCTTTGATCTATATGGCTGCTTTCTGTGTTTATGTGTTACGTATGCACATTTAGCATGCCAGACACTTGCTGTGATAATCCCCATGCTGACATTTACAGGTCCAAACAGTAGATCACAGATACCATATTCTGAAATAACTGTGATGTAAAACCACGATTGCATAGTGTACTGCTCTTGTGGTACCTCCCCATCACCTTACTGGTTTAGTACAACAGAACTAAACAAACCATTGGGTAAACTGTACTCTGGACAAGCTCTGAGAAGCTTTCTCCTCATCCCACCCATAATTTATGTAAGAAACATTATCCTAGCTTTGAAGGATAATGTTTCCTACAATCCTCTGCTTGATTGTTTTTGTGTTGGTTGTTGTTGTGGCTCAAAACATGTTTTCCCCTTGAGAACAGAAATTCACTAGTGAGTACAAGATTTCCATTTCTATCCCGTATAAGACTTTCACTTCCTACTCTGAGTTTGAATGTCTTCAGTGCACTGATCACCTACAATCTTAGCTCTATTTAGACATCAGCAGCCTGTCTTGTCTTCATAGAGGTGGTCTTGAGTGTTGCTATTCCTTAGGTTGAATTGAAGGTTGCAGAAGGAGAATGCCTGAACGCCACTGGCATGTTCACTCAAACTTCAAACAAAACACACTAATTTGGGGGGCTTGGCTTTGAAAAATGTAGAGCTGGTTTGGACTATAATTTCATAGCCTTTATGTCAAATGAGGCATGAAATAAACTGGCAAAACCTGTAGTGTCCCAAAAGGAGTGTACTCTGTAATTCTCAGACCACAAAATCCCAGTAGAAGGAAGCAGATTACACAGAGTTGGGATTAATTGCAATCAAAATGTAATCATTAAATCTTTCATTGACTACAAAGGATCAATTACATAATTATCAGTGTAGCACCAAGGAGGGCTCATTAACTTTACAAGAGCAAATCAACGTCATTGTGTTAAAAATAATGGTAGAAGAAAATCCTGCAGGTGAAGCTCAAAACCAGCAGTACTTCATTCAGAACTGGAGGTCAGCTGCTTTAAAATTTAAGACTAGGCTCAGATGACACATTAACCCATGATGGGTTAAATAAACCACAATGGTTTATTTAACCTATGATGGCTTAGTGTGTTGTCTGGGAGCTCTTCTACCACCAACTTTGGCTTATTCCCCCAAAACAAGCCACCCTGAGAATCCATGATCTGCAGTAAGGGTTATTTATCCATCATGGGCTAGTGTGTCATCTGTCACGCAGAATGAGTTAAGTTGCTTGCCTACAGAGTTGCTCAGCAGGAGCGGTCAAAAGCGCTGCTGCCATTCTGCTCCTTTGGCCAATTTCTGTTTCCAAGATCTGCCTAGCAACAGATTGCACTGCATAGCCATGCAGGGTTTTCACTGTGCATCAGGGGCCTCCCCATGAAGGGAACCTGAGTTTGAAATTTCCTTCCATTCCTGTGAACTTTCAAGGGTTTAGAGCTCCCCCCCCCTTTTGGTGCATATGGCCAGAGACAAGAGAAAAAAGGCTTGGCAAATGGGATGGCGGTGGGAAGGAAAGCTTTGAGAATTGGGATAACTTGGGTTGGGTGGGGGTGCGGGGAAACTACTGAAGATTGATGCAGTATAGAGAAGGGCAGGGAACTGGCAGAGACAGAAGAAGGCGCCCCTAGCACAAAGGGGGCCAATCAAAGACAAGCAGGTGACATTACAGTGATGCAAGGGACAGTGGGATACGGTTTCTGCCACAAAGGCAACTGGGATACCTGCCCGCCCATGCGGGAGGGTCTCAGTGGAAGAGGGGTGAGGGGGGAAGGAATAAACTACGCATGTTGTTTGCCCAATTGTGTGATGGGGCACCATGGGCTATTTCCAAAATAAGCTGCTATGCATACTTATTACCACCCTAAATGTTATTTGGTGTTGAGTTACACAGTATATTTGGTTTGCACTTGTCCAAAAATGAAAGCGCCTGGAATCTGCAGATACTGTTAATCAAGTAGCTCCGCATTTATGACAAAACCACTTCACTCCTCCATGGTTTAGAACACTGTAGCTTACAGCTCCTTTGCAACATGGAGTGTTTGAGTAAGATTTCCTCAGTGTGGGAAATTGAGATGTATAGTCAACACGTTTCCAGAGCAGTTGGGCCTGTTGCAGTCTGTTCAAATGATGTTTCGTTTTTACCTTTGTGGGGAGAAGTCATAGGCCAGAGAATCACTCCTTTATCTCACCTAGTATTTTTGTTTATTGTAATGTAATAACATAACCTGAAACGTACTGCAAAAACTTTGTATTTTGGAGAGGTCTATGTATTCTGTTCTGTCTAAGAAAGAGTATTCATTCCTATAGTCTATTTAAGAAATGAGATATGCACTTAGTACATGCTTTCTTAAAAAGCTATCAACTCTGTCTCATTTCTCCTAGTAGGCAGTGGTCTTGACATAAAGTGGTGTTTTAAGCAAGTTGTCAAAATTTATAGGAGAAACCTGTTGTCAGATATGTTATTTTAATTCCAAGGCAATGGGTTTCTATATGAAAACCTGGACTTTCTTTTTTTCCTTGCATTCTGGATGATGTTAAACATACATTTACACCCTATTGCATTATGTTGTATGATTGGTAGACTTAAACCAGCGTAACTACTCATCATGCATCAGGAGATTTGTAATAAAATTGTTTCACTTTCCAGTTCACATCATGTAAAAAATGTCACAGGGTTTGACAAGAGTATGGAAGATGGTTTGACATATTAGTGTTTAAAATATCCCAGGAATATCGATATTGTGAGAACAGTATGCCCTTTTCTGTGGTGGAAAACCTCCTGGATTAACATGTAGCAGGTTCAACAAAAGTGTTGTGGATTTTGGTAAAGCTGCCAGAAATCTTGGAACAATATTTGAAATCTGACCTGTAGTATTTGACCAGAATTCCACTACTGATTGATTTTGGCAGCAACCCTTATTTTAAAAGGGTTTCTGACATTTCCTGTGTTAATATATTAAATATCGTTCAGGTGGTCAACTACATTAATAAATGCCCAGGATTATTGCAGCTTCATGCCATTGCTTCATGTCCCTTCTCCTAGTTATACAGGTTTTGGAAGGAGCTGCTCTTGAAGCCGAAAAGGTTACCTTTTAACTTAACATCTCACAGTATGATAAGAATAAGAAGGGATAGGGAAGACCATGTGCAGACACACCCACAAGCTTCTTGGAGGAAATGTGGTGATAGGGGAATGTAAAAAATAAGATGTAAGGAAGAAATGATGTTTATTTTTATACTGTTCTTTGGCCCAAAGGGCTCGTAAAAGAGCAAACAAGAGATTAAAATGTAATCTGATAAAAATCACAATAAAATACTGTAAAGACAATCCATCAGTCACATCAGCAGAGTAAAAGAGCAGGACCATGAGATCCTACATGGATTGTTAGAAAACAGCAGAGTGAGAAAGAACAGTCTTTAGCGTTACATGAAAAGAAAAAAATGTCTATAGCTGACACTAAAGATGAGAGATGGGAGAGGCAACATACAAATTATGATACATAACATTTGAAACTCATTCCTCCATCTTTCTGTTCCATTCCTCCAACTGTCTTGTCTATTTCACAAGAGAATTGGGTTCCCCCCCCCACTTTTTAAAAAATACATAATAACCATTTCATTTTCCATCAGAACTTATATGAATCTTGTAAAGCAGATTAGGCTTCCTCATGGCACCTCAGAAGGTATCATGGCTAAGCAGAGATTTGAACCTACATTTCCCAGAAACTGTACCAAACCAAAGTACTATCCACTACACTGACCCTTGAAAAGTGTATATTATTTATTTATTACATGTTCAACCAATGAGCATGGCCACTATTTTGTCTGTGCTCATAACTTTAATTCAACTTAAATACCCAAATCAGCTATAGCTTTTTATACTGAATAGGTTGCCTGCCTTTGCCACTAAAGTTTTAAGGAACAGTGTAGATTTCCTCGTGCCTGATTTTTTATTCTGCTGGATTTTGAAAATAATGCTCAAGAAAACAGAAAGCTCTAGGGCGGAGTGATTCATTGTGGCATGTAGCTCTTGGTTTTGCTTTGAAGCTAACAGGGTGTATCACCACTAAGCTTTTATTTTAGCCATTCTTTAAATTATAGCTCTCGCTCTCTTTTGAAAGAAGAAAATGTGGGGGCCAATGAGGGTGGGCATGCAAAACGAGGGTGGTATCCTGGTAGTTCACAGATTAAAATGTGGGAAACAGAATACTGATCTGCAACGATAACTATAAAGCTGGCTGGTTGGTAAAAAAAAAAAAATCCAGATGAAACCGTGTATGTCTGTAGACCCCTCTGCATGTGCAATTGCAACATGTGTGTCTCGGTTTTCCATGTACCAAATCTGGGCATTTTTAAACAAAAGGTTTCCAGTGAGCATCAGGTGTTCTGATGAAATTAGGATGGAGGCCTGCACAAGCAATATGATTTGGCTTCTGAAATGGATGCCCAGTTTGAATGATATAACAGAAGTATCATTTTAAGAGTCTTATATAAACTAAAACAGGGACAATCTTTTTCATAGAATCATAGAATAGCAGAGTTGGAAGGGGCCTACAAGGCCATCAAGTCCAACCCCCTGCTCAATGCAGGAATCCACCCTAAAGCATCCCTGACAGATGGTTGTCCAGCTGCCTCTTGAATGCCTCTAGTGTGGGAGAGCCCACAACCTCCCTAGGTAGCTGATTCCACCGTCGCACTGCTCTAACAGTCAGGAAGTTTTTCCTGATGTCCAGCCGGAATCTGGCTTCCTTTAACTTGAGCCCGTTATTCCGTGTCCTGCACTCTGGGAGGATCGAGAAGAGATCCTGGCCCTCCTCTGTGTGACAACCTTTTAAGTATTTGAAGAGTGCTATCATGTCTCGCCTCAATCTTCTCTTCTCCAGGCTAAACATGCCCAGTTCTTTCAGTCTCTCTTCATAGGGCTTTGTTTCTAGACCTCTGATCATCCTGGTTGCCCTCTTCTGGACACGCTCCAGCTTGTCTGCATCCTTCTTGAATTGTGGAGCCCAGAACTGGACGCAATACTCTAGATGAGGCCTAACCAGGGCCGAATAGAGAGGAACCAGTACCTCACGTGATTTGGAAGCTATACTTCTATTAATGCAGCCCAAAATAGCATTTGCCTTTCTTGCAGCCATATCACACTGTTGGCTCATACTCAGCTTGTGATCTACAACAATTCCAAGATCTTTCTCGTTTGTAGTATTGCTGAGCCAAGTGTCCCCCATCTTGTAACTGTGCATTTGGTTTCTATTCCCTAAATGTAGAACTTGGCATTTATCCCTATTAATTTTCATTCTGTTGTTTTCAGCCCAGCACTCCAGCCTATCAAGATCACTTTGAAGTTTGTTTCTGTCTTCCAGGGTATTAGCTATCCCACCCAATTTTGTGTCATCTGCAAATTTGATCAGCGTTCCCTGCACCTCCTCGTCCAAATCATTAATAAAAATGTTGAAGAGCACTGGGCCCAGGACTGAGCCCTGCGGCACCCCACTCGTTGCCTCTCCCCAGTTTGAGAAGGTTCCATTGATAAGTACTCTTTGAGTCCGATTCTGTAGCCAACTGTGGATCCACCTAATAGTTGTTCCATCTAGCCCACTTTTAGCTAGTTTGTTAATCAGAATGTCATGTGGTACTTTGTCAAAAGCTTTGCTGAAGTCAAGATATATGACATCCACAGCATTCCCACAGTCCACAAGGGAGGTTATCCTATCAAAAAATGAGATCAAATTAGTCTGACAGGATTTGTTCCTGACAAATCCATGTTGGCTTCTAGTAATCACTGCATTGATTTCAAGGTGTTTACAGATTGACTTCTTTATAATCTGCTCCAGAATTTTCCCAGGGATGGATGTCAGACTGACTGGTCTGTAGTTCCCAGGTTCCTCCTTTTTGCCCTTTTTGAAGATAGGGACAACGTTAGCCCTCCTCCAGTCGTCCGGCACCTCACCCATCTTCCATGATTTTGCAAAGATAATAGACAAAGGTTCTGAGAGTTCTTCCGCTAGCTCCTTCATTACTCTTGGATGCAGTTCATCGGGCCCTGGAGATTTGAACTAATTCAAGGAAATTAGGTGTTCTTTGACCATTTGTTTATCAATCTCAAACTGCAATCCTGCCCCCTCAACTTCTGCTTCACTTTTTCCAGGGGGGTCATAGACCCACTTTTGGGAGAAGACCGAGGCAAAGTAGGAATTGAGCACTTCAGCCTTTTCTTTGTCGTCTGTTATCAATTTACCATCCTCATTAAGCAGTTGAACCACCATTTCTTTCCTCTGTCTTTTACTACTCACGTATCTGAAGAAAGCCTTGCTTTTAGCATCCCTCGCTAATCTCAGCTCATTCACAGCTTTAGGCCAACTAAAAAGAGCCAACCCTTTTTGGCTCTAAGGGCCACATGCAATACAACATCCTTGCATACACAGGTGCACTCTTCCTCCAACCCTGCCTCCCTTCACAAACACACACTTCCAGCGTGCACGGATGGGGGATGTTTAGACCTTTTCTCCCTGCTCCCTCCTCTCACGGTCCTGAGCTAGATTGCTGTTTCCCCACTGCGTCTCTGCATTGGGATCGGGGCTGAGTTTGAAGTTTAAAGGCGCCGCTGAGTTTAAAGGCGCCACTGCCCATCAGCAAGCCAGATTGAAAGTTATCTGTTTCCTGCCCCTCAGTTAGTGGCTGATCAGCTGGGTGCCGGGGGGGGGGGGAAGTGGGCAGAGTACCCTGGGGGTTACAAAGGCCACACAGAGCAGTACAGGTTGTCCATCTGTGACCTAAAGAATCAGTTGTTCTGTCCAGCAGCGTGTATTCGCAGGAATAAAAGGCAAAGGAAATTTGGAGGGAAGCATTCCAGAAGTTTAAGAGTACTTCATTTTCCTCTCACACACTACTGTGAGTGAATTTCCTGAATTTGGGCATCAGAACTATTAGTAAGGGAGCAAGACCAATTTTACTCTGAGAAAGCAGAACATGAATACATCTCTGGAATCTGATTACAGGCCTTGGTTACAGCTGGGTGGAATTGGCAAACTGGAGTCAGGTTGATGACTCTGTTAGTAGCAACATTACTTTAAAAAATAAAACCCTGATGTGGTTGCCTGCTTGTTGGCAAGAAGCTTCTGCCTGTTCTTAATTTCCCTTTTTGCTTAATTCAGTCCTCGAATTTCAGATTTTTCTTATAGCCTCATCTACTGTGCTCCACTGAGCGCCTAACCTCATCCTGGGAGTGTTAAAATAAATGGTTCTTTTTCTAAAATGTGCACAGGAATTGTATACTTGCTGCTGCTGCTGCAACAATGGATTACTGCTCTTTCCTGTTTTGCACAATTTAAGCCTTCATAACAAGGATTAATTTCTTTTTAATTTGTTTTATTTTATAATTTTATATCCCATCTAGATAACTAACAAGATTTCTATTACAAGTTTTATAAGCTATACAGAAAATAAACAAGTAAAAAACGAGGAGGAAAAATGAAAAGGAGCACAACCAAAAAAACAACAAGAGTCATACAGCATGTAGAAAAGAACAAATCCCAAATAAAACCCAGCTTGTGCAAAGGTGCCTGAAACCATATAGTATTTAGCCATTCCACAATGTTGCACCACAGCTGAAAAGGCCCTGATCCTGGTACCTGTCCACCAGACTTCATTGGTGGAGACACCTGAGAACATGGCCCCTGATGTTGAACAGAGCACATGGAGTGGCAGAAAAAGGAAGAGACAGCCTTCAGTCCCAAGCTATTGGGTCCTTTTTCCTGTTCTGTCCTTATTCTTTAACAAAACACTCCCTAGTGTTTTTAATGCTCTTCTCCCCCGCTGCCCTTTTCGTTGGTCACCTATTTTGAGTAAGAGGATTGATTGGACTGATCAAAGCAGGCAATTGGGTGTAGAGGGTTAAAGAGTGTCCATCTGTTCTGGATTTGCTGTTGCTTAAGGAGGCAGAAAAGCCAGGAATTAGTGAGTGGTATAGTCTTTTCTCTCGCTATTGGCGGCTGACAAAAATGCTGATGAGGTGATAATGAACTAAAAAGTCTGCCCCTTTAGCTGGATGGGAAGGGAACCCAGACAGTGGGCAAGTCTCACTCTAACCCTTGCCAAGAATTCCCCTTTTTAATAGGAGCTATCTAAAGCAAAGAAGTTAACAGGTATACTTTCCTGGATGCATGTCAGAAATGTAACTTACCACCAACAGACACTTGAGGAAATGCATGGAATATCCCCATGGTGTTATGTGGGCATCCAGCTGAAGTTACCAGACAGCCTAATCAAGTAGAAGCAACAAGGGAAGTGAGATCAGCATGTGTAATTGTTTATGAAAGGCAGATGCAAAAAATTATTTCAGATACCAAATAAATTTTGCTGAACATACTAATTCTGTCTAATGTTATCTGGATTTCTGGAAGTATTTGCAAAACATCCTTAATCTTCACATGCAATTGTATTTGCACTAATTCTACTACTAACAGTTTAAAATTTATTTCAGCCAACAGCATACCAGGCGATATGTGAAAAAATGTTCCTGGTGTGCTTCCACAAAGTTGTTTGGCACTTTTCCTGTTGTGTAATTTGCTGCACTTTCAAATCCTAGTACTTCAGGTATCTTTTAAGAGGTACTCTCTGTGTGTGTACACATATATTTGTATCCTCTGTGTCCTTCAAAGGGGCTCAGGGTGACTTATAAGAGGTTGTTCCATTTTATCTTCATAACAACCTGAGGAAAAATAGGTAAGACTAAAAAAAAAAGGCCACCCAGTGAGTTTAATAGCTGCAAAGGGTTTTGAACTTGGGTTTTCCAAGCCCAGCTGCTAGCCATTGCACCACACATACCATGCAGATGCTTATAAGCTTTCTGGAGGCATCTGGTTGGCCACTGTTGGAAGCAGAGTACTAGGCTAGATGGATTTATAATATAATCTAGCAGGGGCTCTTACATTCTTATCAGATGTAAATATTTTTGTCAATGCTTTTTCATAATAGCTCTGATTGTTGAGATATACAACATAATTCGATTGCTAATAGAAAATAACTTGGTGCCCTAGCAGTATATTGAAGCCATGAAATAATGCCTGCAACTTTATTGTGGTTCCAGTACAGCATAACTTTGTTTTCCCCATCTCCTGCCATTTGCTCTTTACAATGTCAGTATGCCACTTTGCCTTCTTGTTTCTGCACATTTGGGGATTATCTTCACTGGTGTATGAGACAGTAAAAATCTATGCTCCCTTACATTTTTGCGGTTGTCAGTATTGCATTCAACATACAGTATCATCATTGCCTGGCTTCTGGACGAAAAGGAGGTTTTATTGATGTCCCTCTGATGTTGACATTGAAGCCACGTAGGAGACTGCTGGGCATTATTTGCATTTGTTTCACAGATGGTAAAAGGGGATTCACAAATAGTAATAAATGGGAACATAGAGCTGTCATCTGAAGAAGGCAGCTTTCATCTTCCGATTAAGTCTTAAACATAACATGGACTTTGACCAAAAGGAATTGTCTGTATCCAGCACACATTTTCTTCTCCATTTCAGTGCAAGGTAGATACATAGTAATCCTATGTGGCCTGATTTGGGAAAGTACATATTTAAGAAGAATTAAGGAAAAACAGATGACTCTTAATTAAAAGTATTTGTCAGCACTCCAAAAGTTTATTTCGAAGAATATTGCCAAGCTTTCAGAGCCCCTTCATATTTAGCTTCCCGTGACATATTTCAAGGAAACCAAAGTGTGCTGTTTTTAAACGTGATTATAGGTTGGAGAATGCCAAGTAATTATCTGCCCAGAAATCGCTTTTCTTTCTTTTCTGTTTTTTTATAAGTATTTGTGAGAGGAAAGTTGGGTCAGAGTTGCCAGTATAATTAACCATTTCAGTCTGGCCAAGTTTCTATTTAATAAACATTAGATTTCATCTTAAGTTGATTACCTATAGAAGGTGCAGAACTGTATGTGAGGGTGTGTTTTCTTGTGTGTGCGTGTGCGTGTATGCACATGCTCGCTCATGTGTAGTTTTATACTTTCAGGGTGGTGTCTTGGAGTTTATTAAACTGATGTTGTTATGACAGATTTCTTAGTATCACATTTCATTTGAATTGGGCCCAGAATTATGATTACTTGTATATTAAATTTTATTTAATAGTTTATTTGGATTTGTAACTTGTCCCAATCCTTTAGGTTTAGTGGGAAAAGACTAAATAGGCAGCTTAAACTCTACTACACAATAGACAAGTAAAACATCACAAAAAAGCAAATATAATCCTATGCTTTTAACCATTATAAATTTGCTGTAATTGGGAACAAAATGACAGCGTTCCTAGAAAATATCTATATCAAACTTTAGGATGGACCTCCGTGGGAAGAATATTTCTTTCCAATTGTTACTTCGCACATCTAGAGGCCATTGCCAAATGGCTTTTCCTAGCAGATTATACAGGACAATCCAGATACTTATTTACCTTAAGGATTTTACATGAGGGCATATCAGGAAACAGGCCTCTGGCTAGTGCATTCCTCTAGTTAACGTTCCTAAAGACTTGATTTTGGTTCAGCCACTCTTAAGTGCTCCCTTATTCCTTGTTGCCAAGATCTTGCTGTTACATTCCTGTATGTCTACATCTTAGATGCTTTGCTGAAATTCCTTTCACTAGGTGGAAAATCTGTGATGTCCCTCAGTTTCTCATTGTCCGTCGTTTGGTCTGCATATGTTTTGCACGTTTGCTGTAGAGAATCTCTGTAGCTTTGCAGTGCTCAATCAATCCTCTTCATCAGTAACGGAAACTGTTTATTCTCCCACCAATCTAGTTGACTCAGTGGGAAATAAAAATGCAGTTATGTCAATTGGAGCATTGCCAAAGACCTCCAACAGGGATTAGGACACTATTGAAGTAAGTTCTCTGGTGATGTATAGCCAGTATCCTGTCTCAGAGAAAACAGTATTTAGATGTTTAAAATGCAATCGGTAAGAGATGAAAGTGAGAAGACCAAGAAACTGTTGCACTTGCATAACTATCTGTCAGCATCCTGAACAATGCTGGATGATTGGTGAGTTTGCAAGCAATGGTACAAGCAAGAAACAGTCCTTCTATTACCAGCTACAAATCCAAAACACATAGTGATGTTTAACAATTACTGAGGCTGTTTGTGCAAATTACATTAATTTTGTTTTATAAAATTTTTCCATTAAGATTTTGGGCATTCCACGTGCATTAATAGAGCCTTTCTAAATGCATTTTGTGAATCTCCCTACTTTACAGATACATAGAAGTGAATGGAGGCAGTCATATTTAGGAAATTAAGGGCACAATCACATGCATATTTAGACAGAAAAAAGTCCCACAACTCCCAGCATTCAGTTTGTGACTGAAGCTGGTATTTTATATTGAAACATTTCACATTATAAAATCTGTTAATATATGTAAATGCCTAAAAAAATTTTTAAAAAAAATAAAATTAAAATTGTTTAAATTTAATTTCTTAAAATTTATAAAAGATTATAAACTGGATGTGCTACTAGTGGTTGTTTGTTTTGTTTTGTCATTTTAAATGTTAAAAAATAAAGTATTAGGATCAGCTAGTGCTTCCTGCATTCAGACTTCACCAAAGAACCAAGAGGCCCAAATCTGACTGACAAGACTGTGAGACCTGATGAAGGGTGGCTTGACTGCCATCTCTTTGCACTATAGGTACCAGGCCAGCTGTATCCCCTTTCTGCTTAGGTTAGCCCTGATACAACCGTAATACTATTCCTTGATTTTAAATTGGAAACTAACTCTTTTGAGAAACTTGAAAAATATTTTTAAAGGTTTATTTTCAGGATAAAAGTCCATTGTGTTCCTCATCACAGGGCAATAAATATTTTACATTGTTTATTTATTTATTTACAATATTTATATGCCGCTCCCCATTGAAAATTTATTTTTGTTGCAGAAGTAAGCCATGGCTTGTATCTCTCTTGGGTCGAAAGAAGTAGCTACTATTTTATAAAATAGTTAATCCAGAATAACATGAATACTTATAAAATTTTGTATTCATAGAGAAAATGTGTTTTTTTAACTGTGGCAAGAGTTAGGCTCTATATGTTCCATAAATGGCCCATTAAATAGTTGTCAGCTTCCTTTTTGTGGAGGAGTGGCCCATAAAGACTCACCCAACTGTGCCAACCTGGATACTTGGCATTACATCAGCACATACTTGAGGATTGGTGAAGAGAATTCCTGGTCCAGGTTTCCTGTCCACCTGAGTGCCAATTTTGATTATTTTTATCTGCTGTTGAGTTTGTTCTGACTTTACACTGTTGGTTTTCCCCTACCCTGTGCCTGTTTACACTTCCCTGTGCCTGTTTGCATTCTCCTTCCCTCTTTATTGTTTACTACAACTTATTAGATTGTAAGCCTACGCGGCAGGGTCTTGCTATGTACTGTGTTATCTGTACAGCACCATGTACATTGATGGTGCTATATAAATAAATAATAATAATAATAATAATAACCCAGGATAGGTTAGGGATTCTGTTGGTGTGCTGCCCAGTGATCTCCCTGCCTAAATGGAAAGAGATGGTCTCAGATTGGTGCTGAGGACTCCCAGGATGATTGTTATGGGGAACCTCAACATTCATAACATGGCTGTCCAATCTAGTGCATCTCAGAACTTCAGGGACATCATGGATCAGTTCAGACAACATGTTTCTCAACAGTGGTTTTAGAACTCCACATGGAGTTTTTACACCACCATTGAGAAATGTGTTGTCTGACGGGAAAACTTCATGCAACGGTTTAGATTTTTTGGTAAAACACTGCATACTGAATATTCACGCTGTGCAGAGGAGAGTTCCTGCACAACCATTATGTTGCATGTTGTGTGGCGTTTTCCATTGTGTTGAGTTTACTTTTCCCACTGGCTACAGAGTTTCCTAGCAAGAGTGGTGAAAGGAGCAAGTGCCTCCACCCCCAGGAGAGCCGCCGGGATTGTTTTTTGTTTTGTTTTGTTTTTTGCAGCAGTGGCTGATTGGATACCATCAGGAGGACCACGGGGGGTGGGGAAGAGGGCAGAGGAACTATCAAACGTTGTGTTGGATTTTACTTAACTCCATGGTAGTCCACAGTCACACAATAGTGGAGTTAGAAGATGTCTGGAGACTACTCTTTAAAAACTCAACAGTTGAATGGAGTTTTCACACTGTGTTGACTAACGTGTTGTCTGAATTGAGCCCATGACAAACATGGAGCTGTCCCAACATGTCACTTGCCCAACACATGAAGGAGGTCTTACTCTGGATTTCGTGTTCTTGATTGTGCATGGAGATGGTTATCTGAAAGTTGAGGATTTAACATCTAGCATTTCATCGTGATAGGATCACTCCCCATTGACTTTCAGTAGCTTTCCCCTCTGCAAGGGTGGGGACCTGTTAGAATCATCCCCCCCCCCGAGACTAATGGATCCTAATGGCTTCTAGAGTTCCCTGAGGGACATTCCAGTTGGTTTGACTGGTACTCAACCTGTCAATGCCATAGTTACTCTGTGGAACACGGAGTTAACTAGGGCAGTTGAAATGATCGTGCCCAAGCACCCTCTCTTAGCAGACCCAAATTAGGTCCTTGGTACACCTTCAAGCTAAGGACAGTGACATTGCCTTTTGACATCACAGCCCTGCCAGCAAGTCCGTGCACTCAGGTTCTGCATCAAATACCCAGTTTTTATAATTTTATATTGTATTATTTTATTTATTTAGATCTTACCATCTGCTCAGAAAATATCTGTTATTGGGTGTATTAAAAATACAATAAATAAAATTTAAAAATCATACAAGAGTGCCAGACTGTCTTGATCTGATAAACTTTCTGTAAAGAAGGAGTTGCAAAACCACATGTTGAGTTCCATAATACCTGTACATCATAGCTGCTATAAAGTCCTCTTGTAGGTTCGTATTAAACATAGTTGTCAGGTGGGAAAAATGTGGATAAAATCTAATATAGACCTATTAAAAAGTTTAATTAGTGAGCTACCCTACTGATATGTTAATGTGCATGATGAATCTTCATGAAACTACAGCAGTTGTGAAATGGTATGTGTAGGTGAAATCATATTTGATTTAGGGCTTGTGAAAGTGTTCTTAAGTCGAAAGGCAGCATAAGTGGCCTGTGGGATTGTGGAAAGGGAGCACTATCTTAAATGCAAATAAGCAGCATCCTATTCAGAACTCTTTTTTTTTAATGCAATAGCCATTATGCTTCAAGGGTTTACTGATTATCCCTTTTCTAGGTTTGTGCCTTACTGAAATATTGTCCAATATTAAAATTGCTGAGGTGCTTTTAACACTCAAGTCAAGTTTTAAACTGTGCTGCATTTGTGTTTAGTTTGATATTACTGTTTTATTATGATATTGCAATTTTAATAATATAGACTACCTTGAGTAATGCATATGCATTACAAAGGTGAGGGAAATTATATATAAAAAGACAAAAATAAAGATCTATGCTATAATGAATATTTAAAAAGTAGGTGGTAGTACTAAGGAAGTGCAGTTCTGATCCAGATGATATTTGGAAATTGGTTAATAAGTCAATTTTATAACATGGTCTAAACAATAAATTTCACATGAAAATTAATTTGAAGTGATGTTTTTGCTTATGGGAGAAAAACTGGTGAGATGTACTGTGGAGCTTTATTACAGGGATGGAGACAGTTCCTTGGGTCTGCAGACTCTGGCCTCACCCATTCGCCAGAAAACCAAGGACCACTAGGAGGCTGCATTCCCTTGCCTCCCAGGATAAACATAATGGCTAGGTTGCAAGTGGGAGAGCAACCTAGCCCCATACATTGGCCAGAGAGGGAACAGCTTCAGGGAGCTTGTTTGCCCTTCACTGCCAGAAAGAACAATGATAAGAACTTTGAAACTAAGAACCACTGCCTGTGTTCTACTTTTTCCCTCCTCCTTCCCAATCCCTTTTCCTTTTGTGTCTTGCCTTCTAGATTGGAGGCCTGAGGTCACAGACTGTCTCATTATTAATCTTTGTAAGCTGCCCTGGGAGCCTTTTTTGGCTGAAGAAGGGGCTAAAAATACTGAAAATAAAGACCTCTGGCCCACAGGGCCTTTCCATCTGGCCTGCTGCAACTTCCCCTCTTGCAGTATTTTAAAAATCTTCCATTGGATAAGGGGCTCTTCCTTAAAGCCATTTATCATTCTCAGTTGCATGTTCAGATGTCAGAAGGCCCACAATGGCTGGCTGTTCAAAACATCGATTCTGTCTTTGCTGCTTGACCAGATGATATGTCCAGTGTAACACCAGAAGAAACTGAAACTGTTTCTTCACAGTTTTAGAAGGACATAATTAGGACACAACTTGAGATTCAACCCTGGATAAAATGAGGGATAAAAGGAGGGATATAACTGCAAAAACGATCTCTTACTGTTGAATAAAAATGTGGTGGGGAAAGTCTTCCCCTCTGTGCTAAAAGGAATGACCTCATTTTGAGAGTTGCATGCTTTGGGAGCAGCAGGATCAGTAACTCCACTTGGTGCATTTTGTTGATCTGCTCTTGGTTTGTGAACCGCTTTACATTTCCCATGTCGGGAGCACAGACATTATTTGTAACAATTCCTTCCTGTTGCTTGCTTCGTTCTGCTAGAAAAGGCAAGAATTCTCTCTAAACTGTAGAGTTAGAGTCTCTCTGGGGTGCTTTAACTAAATAAAAGCTCAGTGTCTACAGGCCATCAGTCTTATTCTGTCCCTCATTCACCACTCCCATCACCCGCCCACCCTCAAACTAATCAACCTAGTGCTGGGCGCTTTGAAATGTTTACTGAGAAAACAGTTCTGTTTTGACAGACAGCAATTACAGCACCTGGTCTTAAGGCAGATTTTACAGCTCTTTTGGGGATCCCTTATGAATAGTCACCGTGAGGTTGGTACAAATTTCTGCAAACAGGCTTTGGAGGCAGAAATTGTGCTTGGAACCCTATTCTGTTAGCTATACACACAATCACAGTCCCCCTCTCTGCTTGGCCACACACACCCCTTTTGGAAGAATAATTTTCTCAGAATAACAGGGACCATCTTAAAGCCGTTCTATAGTTGGCATGTAGAGAGAACTATGAAACAGAGTAGCCTTTACCCTGCCCTCCATCAGGAGCTGCCTCTTTTTAGATACTAGCTTACCTTGCTTCAGTATGTGTGGAATGAGATCTGTTGTAGGTCTGTCAGGCAAGCATTTTCATAATCTTATTGCCTTAATAATTTCACAAGATAAAGGTGAAATGTAGACTGACATATACGATAGCTTGTTTGCATTTATCATCCATTTGCTCTGCATAGTTATTAGAGAAGGACTGGATTTGGACAACACAGTAACCCACGATGGGTTAAATAATCCACAGTGGGTCATGTAATTCACTGTGTTTTATAATTTTGTGTGGATGAATTTTTTTTAACCTGCGGTAGATTATTTTGCTGAAATAACCCACACAACCCATTAATGTGCAGAGTGGATTATTTAAAACACTGTTCATTATCGTGTTGTGTGGAGCACACCATTGTTTATCTTCGTTGGCTGCAGAGTCACTAGGCAAGAGCGGTCAAAGTGATGGCTGTTGTTCTACTCAAGCCGTCAGAACTCTATTTTCAGCAACAAAGATGATGGGATACAAATGGGAGGACTGAGAGGAGTGGGGAGGGCAGAAGATGAGTTAGTCAACGCACTTTGGATGAATAATCCACTCATAGTTGCTGATAACCACCTCACAGTTGGTTATTTTCTCTGATCATGTGGGGAGTACTCGCAAAATAATCAACTGTAAGTTGACTATTAACCCATCGTTGACTATTGTAGCATTCCAACGTGACCAGGGAGCCAGTCATAATAGCTAATAATAGCTCCATATGCTGAGGCAGCATAGCTCTGAATACCACATGCTGTGGGCGCAAGCAGTAGAAGAGGGGAGGCCTTGTTTGCAAACATTCTAATTCATCTATCGGAAATAAGTTGTTGGAGTAGATGAATCTTTAAACATCTGATGCAGCTCTGAGTTGCGCTATTATTTTATTTAAAGCTATTTATACGAAGGCTGGACTGCCTCAATCTTCTGTCCCACACAAGTTGTCTGAAAGCATGGTTCCTGTCATGAAAAGCATTCTCCTTCACTGCTGCATTTCTCAAAATATTCACAGCTTTGTGGAGCTTGTGTTTCGAAATCTTCCCTGTCTCAGCTGCATTTCCCTGTTTGACTCAAAGGGTATTGCTTGCCATGATGTTCACAGTTTTTCCTGATACAATCCTTAAACAATGTTCATTGTGCCCCTCTGAACTTCACTCCTGCTTTCAAGAATATGTTACTCTATTTTTAAGTTAGCCTCATAGGCTTTCCACAGTGATGTGCCCAGAAAACGTGAATGCCTGACCTCTGTGAAAAGGTGTCTGTTCCTGTCAAGCAGTTATTATTTTACTCCTATCAGCATGACCTCTGCTTTGAGCATGCACTGGCCTCTGTGTGTGAGAAGGACTTTCATCTATCTTTTGAGAATACTGCTCTTCTTGCAGTGAGATGCAAAGGCAGTCATTCCTGTGAGGAACGTGGCAACTCTGAAACCATATGAACGTTATTAGCATTAATCCCCTATGTAGGCTTGTCGTAAGTTTTCTGTATTGGCTGCTGCATCTGTGTTGACTGCTGTAACACAAAAGAAGAAATGGTTTTGTAGGATGCTACTAATTTTTGATAGATTCAAAAGAGGAACATAGACCATTTGTTGCAGCTTTTAACACACTTGTGATTTGGGGGTTGCACCTGACTCCCAAATGGCTATAAAATATGTACAACTGTGCCACTTCATGCTTGAGGTATTCTTCTACAGTAAAGGGGCAAACACACAAACAAACTTTTGAGGGTTTGATTAAAATGACATTAGGAAGGGTCAAATATGAATTGCAAGGAAAGAGAAATACTGTACGTCAAATGTATTGGAGAATTTAAATAATCCTAGTAAATATGAATACTTTCATTTAACTATGTAGCAGTTGGTATATATTTATATATCAGTTAAGATATGAAGATGTAAACCAAATCGTATTATGGGGTTTTTTATTCACACATGAAGGGGAATTTGAGTTGAAGGGAAAAATCATGAGTTAAGAATCGGGGCTCTGCAACGCATTTGGTATAATTATCGACTTTAATAGTCGATAATGTAGAGACTCTACAAAAAGAACACTGAGCCTCTGCCTTGGCGTGTGTCTCCTTTCCATATGGGAGTGGGGGAAAACCTTCCTTTGCCCTTTCCAGTAAAGATGGTCCACATCAGATAGCTTGATTGCAGCATAGCTTTCTTTTCTGCACCTTGGAGTTCTTGACTGCTGAAGCATCTTGATTTCTGCCAGTAGACTGTTGGATGGGGTGGGGGGCTGCATTCTACCGCTTCATCCTGGATAGATGGTGGCAGGTAATGGGTTAAAAGGACAAGGCCCTCTTAATAATCTCTGTAAATTTTTAACCATTTACTATAATTCTTAATGCAGCCCTTTCCCTTTTTCTTTTACAAACTGGAGACACTGTTAAATACATCTCTTTTTACTGTTATTACATTGTGGTGTGTTTAACCCCAATATCTGATCAGTAAATTTTTTTACAACCATAGGGGAGTTAAACTATCAAACCTAGATTTACGTAGTGTTCTCAGTTAGAATTCTTGTTCTGCTATGTCTCTGGTTTCTGATTGATCTCCAGTCTTGATCAACACTAATAGCAATCTATTGCTTATGAGATAATTATGAAGTATATCCCTTGTGAAAAATATAATTGTTTGTAGTGTGCAGTAGTCGGAAACCTGGACTACTGTCAAAATACTTTCCTGTATTGATTTTTAGGTGAAAGATATCAACATTAAAAAGTCAAATTCATAGCAGACATGTGGTACAATCTCAGTAAGTAGGTCTTCTGAACATTTTATGCCAGATAATACAAAGACCCAGAACATGGCTTTTTCTTAAATTAGCATTAAAATTTGCTATTATCTTTAATTTGATGGGGTGGGGTGGGAATAAGAGATCTAAGAGCAGTGAGGATATAGAGCCCAGTAGTACATTTACTCCAGCACCTTGGGGCCACAGTAGTTTACTTCTCAAACTGGCATTTTAAAGTACAACAGCTATGAGGTGAGTGTAGGTTAGCAGCAAAGAACACTGGTAGGCCTGAGGCCTATTGTTTCTCTAAGTAGTTGCAGGGCTGTCCAGGTGTCCTGATTTAAAAGCTGCTCATTGAAACAGGAAATTGTATCTTGTTCTGAGGTTTACTGTAATAAAGTACATAGTCCTGAGGGATGGTGCTGCTAGGTCCATGAATCACTTTATGGGCAGGCTGCCCTGACCACGGCCCAGTGATTTATTTATGTCATTCTGCAGCAGGAATGGTAGAAATGCAACCAGTGCATGGTCTTACCCCCTGGATGAGCCTTTAAGTAGGATCCCGAAGCCAGATCCAAGATGCCTTTGCAGTATGTGTTAGGAGTCTGTGAATAGGGGACTCCCTCAGAGTTCTTATGTATAAGATCTCAATAGCTTGCTCCAAATAAAAAGAAAAAAACAAAGGTGACTCTTAAAGACTTTTAAACTGCAATCCTGTAGCTGCTTATCTGGGGGTAAGCGCCATTGCAGTCAGGTACATACCTAGGATTGCACAGTCAGGTAATTCAATTTCACTGCAATATTTATATCTAGAAATTATTTAGCACTGTGCTGCTATTGTCTTTTACAAAGTTGAACATCAATAATATTTTTTTAATTCTCAAGGTAAAATAGAACTGTAATTTGTACGACTTATAGTTGTCAAGCATAGGATAAGGACTTGCAATATTAAAATATTTTATTTTGAAAAAGCCTAAAATTCTACCATATATCTGTATTTCTTTGAAACTCTGTTTAAGCAACTTGTCCTTAGTTTTTTCAATTTGATTATTTTATCTGATCCCTGCCTTTCAACTAGAAATGGCACACAAAATGGCTTATAATCACTAATAAAATGAGTTGAAAACAGTAATAATATGCAATATCTTTACAAATCTGAAAACGTTGTGCTTGTTCATGAGTCATCACACGATGACAGCAACTTTAATTGATTTCTTGCATCTGCGAAACAGCCATCATAGATCAAATGTCACAGAGCTTTCATATCCCTTAATGCTACCTCAAGCACAGTGCTTTTCAATAATGCCAGTTCATACTTTCAACTGCAAATCATCAAGTGATAAAATATTGAATGACAGGAACATAGAAAGCTGCCTTATACAAAGTTAGCCGTTGGTCCATCAAGCCCAGTATCATCAACACTGACTGGCAGCAGCTCTCCAGGGTTTCAGGCAGGAGTCTTTCCAGCTCTACCTGGAGAAGCTTGGGATTCGACCTGGCACCTTCTGTGTGCAAAGCAGGTGCTCTACCACTTAGCTATAGCCCCTCCCTGATACGTATGCATTTGTGAATTGGCCTCAAGTGTTGTAAGAATAGATAAATAGTGACATTTCATATGCAATTTGGATGTGCTTTTATAGCAGATGTGGTAATTAAGAACCTTAGATATAGATATAGTTATGAGCTATTGATTACACTGAGAATGATGAGAAAAATGCCAAGCAGAATAATGGACTCTCTTTGGGTAGCAATGCTTTCAACGGTTATATTACAGGGATGGAGAATGTGTGACCCTCCCGATGACGTTGGAGTGCAACTCCCATCATCCCTCACCAGTGGCCATGCTGCCTAGGGCTGATGGGATGTTGTCTAGTACACCAATATCTGGAGGCCCACCCATCCCATCCCAGTGTTATCAGAATGAACTAGACATTTAGGCTGAGATCAAACTAATAGGTTAAATGTCAAATATTATTGTGACAGATCAAGTTTGAATAGTGGAGCTGCTAGGCTGTTCAAGTAGGCATTCAAGAGGCAGCTGGACAACCATCTGCCAGGGATGCTTTAGGGTGGATTCCTGCATTGAGCAGGGGGTTGGACTCGATGGCCTTGTAGGCCCCTTCCAACTCTGCTATTCTATGACCTGTAACAGAATGTTGCAGTGTGGAGCACTCCCATTCGATGCCAGTCAGGCTTCCCATCTTCCAGGATATTCCATTCCATTTCCCTTCTTTCCTTCCCCACCAGTTTTCCATTTTTCTCCGTACAGTCAGTCAGCATTCCTTGCCCACTAAGCATTCTCCATCCTTATTGAGCTCTTTTGGGGTTCATAGAATCATAGAATAGTAGAATTGGAAGGGGCTTAAAAGGCCATCGAGTCCAACCACCTGCTCAATTCAGGAATCCCTCCCCTTGGTTTTTTTCAAAATATTTTTTGTGCTTCTGGAAACCCCAAGCCAACTGATATTTCCTTGTGTGTGGATAAGTACTCTTTTGGCTACCTAAAGATCCACACTTGGAGAAATAGTTCACTGTTTAGTCAATGATGATGTCTCCCAAGTTGAGGCTAGCTTAGAGCTGGTCAATTGATTAGTCAAAGATTGTTAACTGAATATTTGACAGCCATGAAATATTGTCAAGTATTCCATCAAGCTAAGAAAGGTGGAACCTCACCTTTTCTAATTTCAGCATGGTGTCATTTCTTTAGCAAGAGAAGGAGAGATGCTTGCCTCTTACCCCTGCACCAAATGGGGCAAATTTAGCAGCTTAACAAAAGATTTTTCCTACTGGCCATCTGCTATAACTGTAGGCATTTCCATACAGGGACCATGAGCAGTAATTAGGGACCAACTCATTGAAAAACTAAATTGAGATGGTGATCTACTAGTGTCCAGTTGCAAGTGGTATTTATTTTGCGCTAGTGGAAACCAATGCTTGTGCAATGTCAAAAGTGTTTGCTAGAACAAAGAGTTTCCCAGGAAACATGCCACAAGGTGTATTAAAACTGAAGACTCTCCATGATGCACCAAGTATCTGAAGTCCATGAAAGCTTTTGCCATAAGATCCTTTGTTGTTTTTGCTGTAATAGCCCAAGATGGGTACACTCTAGAAATTAAAATTAAATAATAGTTCTTAAAATGACCAGCTGGAATGGAAACAGTATAGGGAGAGAATGAGGCCAGTGAAGCTGGTCTTTCAGTAGAATATCACATTTGAGCCAATATCCTTTATTGAAAGAAGATGGAAGCTAATACTTAGCAAGAGAAATACACTAGCAGTTCAGGAATTGCAGGCTCAGATCTGGAAAATATGAGCAACCTTTAAAGGTTGCTTAAAACATTTTATTCCATGGCTCTGTGATCATATAAAACAATAACAAAAGTAGGCCTGAATCATAAGTATTAGGGCTACAATGACTAAGTGCTCAGGTGGAGATATTATTTCTTACATTAATCTTTGCCATGAGCAATGATTGTATAGTCTGAGAATCTTTGGAGTAGGAAGGATGTTCAAATGTTGTATGTATGGGAAAGCAAATATTGAATATATAAAAATCAAATAAAAATAAATCGTTTATGGAGTTTCTGTAGAGATGGTGGAAATAGATTTCAGATATGTGACTACATCATTAAGTTTATTGTGGAGATCTTTTCCCCTTGCAGCTTAGAAGCTTAACATTGTAGTGTTCAGGTACAATGCAATTTGAATTCTCTTTAGTTAGCACCTTAATTGAAGGCTGCTTTCAACTTTAATATAGGGAACATAAATCTGTACTACCTGTTTTGAGTTGAGATAGACGGTGGATATTATGAAATCTCAGTGAATGAGATTGTAGCTTGGATCCAGTGCAGAAGTAATACAAGCAAGAAGCATTTTAAGTTGCACAAAAGTGGATGTCCTGAGCAGGTTTGAGGGGGCCCTCAGCACAACGTGCTCTCTGGTGGGCCCTTTGTATGTCATGGTGGCCCCTGCTTTGCTTACATAGCAGTAGAGATAAACATCAACAGGCACACTCCAGTGAGCGCTGGATCTGGGACCATTTTAATTTCCCACAATGCCTCCAGCCTTAAATCACTCTGGAGCAATGTGTTGCAAAGAAAGTTACAGCAGTAAGTTACAGACATGACAAGGTACGATATGAACATAAATGTGATTAAGCCATACACATTTTATCTTTCAGACAAGAAGCCCTTCTAGCTGCCATTAGTGAAAAAGATGCCAACATTGCTCTGCTGGAGCTGTCGTCCTCCAAGAAAAAAACCCAAGATGAAGTAGCTGCACTAAAACGAGAGAAAGACCGCTTGGTGCAACAGCTAAAGCAGCAGGTACCAAAATATTAGACATGGCTCTGCTGGTCTTGGTGGTTAATTTGGCTTGTATGAGTTAATATAAGTGTGTCAGGTGTGCAGTTCGTAGTTTGCCTGTGGTAAATGCCCCCTGTCTATTCCTTCCATCAACACCTGCCTTCTCACAGACTGACTTCCCCAAAACTAAGAACTACCATAGTATTTGGGTGTGTTTTCTCCAGGAATGGAGGCTGCATGTTCACATGCTTTCTGGCTTTCTCAGAAAGAGAGAGCATCAAGGGTTGAGATGTACTGTGATACCAAACATATCTTGAACAGCTTGCCGCTATGTGCTGGATAAGGACTAATAAACTGAAACTGAATTGAGATGAAACAGAAGTCTTGTAGATGAATGGCCTATCAAACCAGACAAACAGCTTTCAGCTGGATGGGGTAACACACCCCATTAAGGCCCATAACTGCTTGGGGTACTGATTGATCCAGCACTGATAGGATACATTGGTTGTCAGCAGCAGCTCTCAGTGTTTTTCACCACCTTTAGCTAGTGCATCATCAGCTGCACTCCTTAGAAAGATATGATCTGACCACAGATATCCATGCTTTAACATTCTGGCTAGATCACTGAAATATATTGTATGTGAGGTGCCCTTGAAATGCACCCAGTTCTGGAAATGGCAGCCACGCTTTTAACAAGGACTTGCCACTATGCATATTACGTCAATTTTTAAAGTGCTACATTGGCTAACAGTATGTTTGGGAGCTGAATTTAAGGTACTGATCTTGTCCTTTCTCAAAAAGAGAAAGGACAAGACCTCTCTCCACAAGTTCCTGCCCAGCAATTAAGATCTTCATCAGAGCCCTCTGCAAGTGCTCCTGCTTTCTAACAATAGGCAGCCATTGGAAAGACTTTTAAGTGGTGGTGCCCAAGTTATTGGCTTCTTTTCTCAAGCAGATGTGCCTAGCACTTAATATTATCATCTTTTCAGGGCCAGGCGAATCCATCCTCTTCTCATAGGCTTTTAATGGTCTCTGAATTAGCCTTTTTAAGATATCTGCCGTTGTTTTTTTTTCTGGTTTCAAGTTTTGTATTTTATTGAATGTATGCTGCCTGCTCCTGTTTTTATGTTGTTTTTAGTGTTTTGATGTGTTATTTCACTGTGAGCCACCTTGAAACGTCTGTAAATATAATGGGATATAAACCCTAATATAAATAATTGATAAACCCACCATAATTCTGTCATATGAACATATTTAATATATTGAAGTCCAAATCTCTTGGAAATGTTGTAGAGTAAGAAATTGTCTCAGTCTGTGAGGGAACATTAATATAATATGTGTAAAATAGTGCCTGGAAGGATAGCTGTTCAGTTTCCATAGAGGTGAAAGCAAGCACTGTTACGAAGCCTACTTTATTTTCTGGTAAAGGCCACAGGTTAACATGAGGCAGTTGCATGTGCAGTCCTATATTTCAGATGCTGGACTAGACTGAGAAGCGAGAAGGTTTACCTTCACAAAAGTTTATGTACTTCATCCAGTGTCTTCAGATGACTGTTAATAACATTGTTGTTTTTCTAAAGTAAGATTGTGACTATTCACTATCAGTAATCTTTGTAAATAATATAAAATGTCCACTCATAGAAGGAAAAGATTTTAATTTATCTTATTTTGCAAGAGTATTTTCAGAAAAGAGGCTACCCTATTGCGTCCTTAATGGCAGCTTAGGCGAATAGTGGTCTTTTTCTCCATTCTCCTGCTAATACAAACATTGGAGAACTGCTAGAAGGGAAAATCTCTATTCAGAGAACCCTAGAAATCACTTAAACCACTCTCAATGAGCTTTAGCGAAGTAATTCCTGTGCCAGTATTTTCAAAGTTATTACTTTGCCAGAAAGTTAGCAACAGCTGCCATATTTGGACAGCCACTGTTGGCCCCCAGCCATCACCACCACCACCATTTGCTTCACTTTCACTGCCGTTATGACTAAATTATTATGTTGCCAAAGGCAGCAAATTGAAGCCAAATATCCTTTCTACCAAAGATTCCTTCTGAAGCACCGGTACTCTGGTAGCAGTGGTTTTTCACTTAACATTTAATGTTGAAGTAAAATGTTTAATGTTTGCACAATTAAGATCTTTTTCCAATAGTTAAAACCAACATTAAAGCAGGTCAGAAATCAACTTTACAATTTGTAATATTCAGCTTTACTGGAAGAGTCATAAATACTGTCACTTTGCAGCAAGATGGCCATACACCAACAAAAGCTTTTGAAATGCACTTTAATGTAAAATACATATTCCCATTTCATCATGCTGATCAAATGCTTCTTCACATTTGGCATTTGATATCTATTCTCAAGAATATAAGTAGGGGAAAGTATTCTAGTATTACAAGAATCTATAATCTGGCAACCTTGGTGCACAAGACAAAAACCTCATAGATAATCTGTTATGAACCCCTTAGGCTTTCATCCTGGAGATTCAGAACTGTCACTAAAGATGCTTAATTTTTTTAAAGTATCTCTGAATATAAAGTCCTCTAATCCCACTTTTGCTATCATATGTTTAGCCACTGTAGCATCATAGACCAGTTTTTATTGGTTTGGCCATTAGCTTAAAAAATAGTTTTAAAAAGTTAAAAGCAACACCAGATAATACATAAAGGGACAGAGTTAGTACATATCTCTAGAATGTCAACAAGATATTTCCCCTTTATAGCCTGCACCAAGGGACAAGCAAGTAAATCATGAAGCCAAATCCTCCGTTTCACTAACTCTGCAGTAGCAGATGCATGAGTTGCATGGAATCCGAGGCAGCCTATATTGTCTAACGACAGCTGAAATTTAGCAAAAATATGTTCCCTTCTAAGATTATACTTACCAATTTTCATTAAATGCATACGATTATACAAAATATCAAATGGGTCTACAGTTGCTCAAACAGAAAAACCATTGTATGCACCAATGTTATAATCAGTCTTCATAGGCTCTGACATTTCCACATTTTGAAACCTCAGTGTCTTCTAGAATTAATCAGCAGGCATTTTTGCCTCCAGAAGATTCTAACTCTACATGCATGCTCCAAGGGGCAGGACAGGCACTTCCCCATTTATTTCCCTTCTTCCCACCAAGAGGGCAGCAGCTGGAGACATTTGTTTGGGACTATCACCTCTATAACTCCTGTCTAGTCAAAAAGGGCAAAGTTCTCATTTTGTTAAAGAACTTTCTTTCTTTGCCTTCAACCTTACTACTGTGGCACAGCAGGTAACTTGCAAGAACTGTCCAAGTTCTGGCAATATGGCCTTGAATTCCGACGGTCTGAGCTGTTACTGCCCATACAATCTAGAACTTGTAAGGTAAAAGTTAGATACCTATATTGCACTCTCAAATTCAGCTTCGTGTCATCTAATCAATCTTTAGCTCAGTTAGTTCGCTAAGAAGTCAAATGGAATTTCCCTACATCTCCATGCTCACACTGATCTTTCGGTTTGATCATGTTGACTTTCAGTATGCAAGCACTGAAGCAAATTGCGTTTTGAAGCAGTTCAACCAGATCACTGTTAGGTTCTCAATATAACAACAATTTTTCCATTATTAGTCCTGGGAAATGTGGACCTCTTGCTATACCTTCTGTTCCCCATTAAGTAGGTAGAAAACAAGCCATGCTGAAGAGTCAGTTTTGCTCTGTAAAGGGGAACTCATGCCTCACCAATCTGGTAATCTCTTCCTCAAAACCCCTAAAGAAATATAGCAACCATAGCTGAGGGCATGTATTCTCAGAGAGGAAAGTAGTTAAAATATTTTAAAAGTATTTTAGTAATTTTTAGTGAATGCTTTTAAATTACATACCAGTGAATATCTCAGGGCTGAAAAGCAGCTTATACAATTTTGTAATAAATGAATCCTTCAGTAGACATGATAGGCAAAAATACAGTATTTAGTGTTGGTAAACGTTTGGCTACTTGGTGATAGAGGCTAGCAGATGAACGGACATCATCAGAATGTGCTGCTTGTGAACTGCCCTGTAATATCTTGCTAAACACTGTTGGAAGATAGAATGCTAATCTAAATGGACCATTGGTCTAATCCAAGATGCCACATCCTGTGGTAGTGTTCTAATAAGGTTAGATTTAGCAGCTGCATGTGTCTCTGAAGTTTCTTTTCTAGTGGATAAAGGGGGGAGTATAATGAATCCTTTTACTATATGGCTTTGATCAAAGAATTCATGTTTTGAACATGTTAATTCAAAGTCTGTAAACATTACACTGCACCAAGGTTAGCTATGAAAATGAAAAGCAGAAAGGAGTGCACTAGTAGTTAGGGGATTGGGCAACATTATATCTGCACTATGCCAGATTGGTCAAAGCATAGCACTGGTACATCAGGCTTGGCTTTCTGACACTCTCTGGCAAATTCACACAGATAACAACGAAACTCTTTATTATGGTAGATCAGGTTACACAGATCAGGTTTCCAGACCTCGTGGCAGAGTTTGCAGCATTTATAATCCCAAATAAATCAAATAGCCTAGGCAGAGGCTGTCAGCACATTGCTTTGTTCAAGAGACAGTCTTACTAGTAATATTTTTTATTATTATTATTTCAAAACATAACCAACTAACAAACACAAAATACACAAAGTAAGACTGAAAAAAAAACCATTAAAAAAACGTACAAAATTAAGATGGGCTTCCGATTTTCTCCACAGGAAAAATATGTAACAATATTTTCTCTTGCTCTATCATTACAAAAGTCAAAATTCAAGAGACAATCTTAAGGCTAGAATTCATACAGAATTCATACCGAAGCAGAGTCCCAGCAATAAATTGCAAGCCAGGGTCTTATTGATACAAGATTCAAGCCAGACAAGGGTTCAAAACACACGATAAGTCCAGGCAAGAAAATATTCTTAGCAATTAAGAAGATGCCTGAGCACCAACTTAAATACAGGGGAGGGATTGCTAAATATCCCCTTTTGACAATCTTTCCTGACAGGGAATCTGGGCTGTAGATGATCACTATGTCTGAGGGAGCATCTGTCTTCCACCCTTTTCAGTTGGTGTCATAACCTGGGTGACAACACTGAGCCCCCCTCCCTTGTGGAGTTTTCCTCCTAGATGGTTTTCACATTCCCAGGCTGTAAATCAGAGGCCTCCTTCAAAGCCGTACGTTCCAGGTAAGGCTGATAGGGAGTATCATCTTCCTTTGGCCTGCAATCAGATGGGAAGCAAAGCTTCCAGGCTCCAAGCTTCCCACAACTGAACTGGGTTTCCAATCATCCGGTTCGAAGTCTGAATCAGATTCTGACTCTAAAGGCTTAGGGCACACAGCAGCCATAATCACTGTAGAAAGAAATTGATAAGATGACCAGCCTCTGCAGGGACTGTTTTAGAATTTTAGTCATCAAAATTAATATGAATACTTAATTGGGTAAGTTACATTCAGCAACCAAGGAACAACTACATATTTTGTAGCATTCTGTGATGATTCTCTCCTTCAGTTTCCTATTTGCATTCCTCACACAGTATCACATTCCCACCCACTCGACTAGCAAATTGGTTACTGTTAAAGAGAGAGGAAGAGTTTTGCCAAAGACATTATGGTTCTTTAATTTCTGTGTGTGTTTGTGTTTAAGCTTGGATGAGGAGAATGTTACAGAAAGAAAATATGGTATTAGTGTTGTTTTAATTTAAGGTTCCTAGGCTTGTAGCTGCATGAATGAATTTTAATATAGAGATTAATTTGTAACAAAGTGCTTAGCATTGACCAGGCCATTCCAGTAAATTGAGCTGCCTGTTAAAGACTGGTTGTCAGTTTTCATGCTGTATTTCTTGTATCACTGAAAGGATGAGGTGCAACTGTCACCATATATTCTCACCCCAATTTAACTGCCCCCACAAGCAGTTCATGATGGAATAGTGGTTGGGAGGCCCCTTCATTCAAGGTTGGAGGGTGGGTAGGACCGCTTCAGGAAACAATCCTGAAGGCTGTCTAACAAAGTCCAGATGTTCTGATGAGTGCAAGCCAGTACTCTTGGATTATGAGTTATAGTTGAGCCTGCTATATATATGGAGAGACACCCATTCTGGAATTAATGTAAATCTAAATAACTTGACCTGCTTGTATACAGTTTATCATATATGTGTCAGAACATTTTTCTCAAATCATTAAATGCTGATAGTTAGTTCATCACAGTGTAAAGGGCTGTTCTACAGCTTAGCATTATCAGTAGAAGCCATGAAGAGGTAAATTTTCCTGTGATGCTCTCATGCCTTAGATTTCTGAGATTTCTCAAAAACTCTTAAAGACAAAGCTTCCTATCTCTTACTCTTTGTTATGGTCATTTAGACCTGTTCAGGTTAAAGTACAAAGACAAAGACACCAATATGAGGGCACAGGCTACTTCCCCCCTTCAATTTAGCTAATACAATCAATCAGGTGAGCTTTTGTTAACATGGTAATTAGAAATTAGTGATCTGTTCAGTGATATGTGGGACCTTATCCAAAAGACAATTGATTACCAGCCTTTTATCTGGATGCCCTCTGAAGTTAGTAAGAAATGGAATAAATTATACAACATCTCAAATCAGAGTAAAAATTACAGTATTCGACCATTTTTGTCTGTCTCTTCTGCCAAGACTCTCGTTCACGCACTGGTTATCTCTCGGTTGGACTACTGCAACCTTCTTCTCCCTGGCCTTCCCTCGTCTCACATCAGTCCGCTGGTCTCTGTCCACCACTCTGCCGCTAAGATCATCTTCTTGGCCCGCCGCTCTGACCATGTCACTCCACTTCTGAAATCTCTTCATTGGCTTCCAATTCACTCTAGAATCCAATATAAACTTCTCCTGCTGACCTTCAAAGCTTTTCACGGTCTAGCTCCTGTCTATCTCTCCTCTCTCATCTCACACTATTGCCCCGCTCGTGCTCTCCGCTCCTCTGATGCCATGCTTCTCGCCTGCCCAAGGACCTCCACTTCCCTTACTCGGCTTCGTCCTTTTTCTTCTGCTGCCCCTTACGCCTGGAACGCTCTTCCAGAACACTTGAGAACTACCAACTCAATCACAGCTTTTAAAACTCAGCTAAAAACTTTTCTTTTCCCTATAGCTTTTAAATGTTGAGTTTGTTCTGACTCTATACTGTTAGCCTCACCCTACCCGGTGCCTGTTTACACTTCCCTGTGCCTGTTTGCATTCTCTTTCCCTCCTTATTGTTTACTACAACTTTATTAGATTGTAAGCCTATGCGGCAGGGTCTTGCTATTTACTGTGTAATCTGTACAGCACCATGTACATTGATGGTGCTATATAAATAAATAATAATAATAATAATAATAATAATAATAATAATAATGTGTCAGAGTTTCAGGGACTCCTGCTTTACGTGGACATCATCTACTTTGATGTGGGATTTTCAGAACTCTGCCATGGATTACTCCTGTCGTAGAACATTAAGTTTTGAAAGTATGAATGCTCTGCATTCTATATGAATTGATTACCCCAGACAAAAGCAGCTATCTACATGTTTGTCAACATTCAAAGAATTCTTGGAGTAGTGAGGCAAGCCTTCCCTAGGAAGAGAAGGTCACAAACAGAACAGTAGTGTGCTGAAGAATCAACTTCAAGGGTGTGTGTTTCGTAAAGGGGTTGACTGGCCACAACTTGAGGGCATCTCCCACTCCCTAAAGGGTATATTGATTACCTCAGCCTTCAAAGTACATGGTTTCTCATAGCTCAGTTTCATCAACAATGATAAGCATGGGTGCAGCACATAATGCCAATATGTGTGATGTTGATGGCAAAGAAGATAACTCCATTGCTTTAGTTCTTTATGACAATTGAACTTAGAGGTGGAGACAGCCTGGATTCAGAGTTTATCTCCAACTCAGAACAACTTCACTGAAAAGTACCTTACTGTCTGCTTCTGTCATGTTCAAAAAGGTTTGTCTGTTAGACGACATGGATTAAGTAGTACCTGTGCTCTTTTAGCCTCTGCTTTCTCACTAGCAGCTTCAGGTTTTCAATGAAGTTGGTGGATTGTTGCAGGAAAGTAGTGGAAAGGACACCTGGAAATGACTGTGTCAGTGGCCAAGGCCAAACTATTTTTCAACAGTTCAATCAATCCATACAAAGAGTAGCTGCCAAAGTCAGTGGGTATTTTTCACCAGAGATTTTCTGAAGTCAATTCCTCTCCTTAAGTTTATAGGAGAAGGTTCATTTAAATGGCCCACAGTCTCTGTAGGAAAGTAAGAGAAATCAAACTCGCATCTTCCAACCATGACTCAGTGTTGAGGACTCAGTCTTCATGAGTCTGCACACTTCACAATCAAGTAACTGATGTGATGCTTCAACAATACTTATGATAGTGTATGGTGTGGAGCATATGAAGCTAGTAAAATGCTGATAAGCAAAAGAACAATATAGTGAGAATTGAAAAACTGGTATTATGAAGCAGTAGTAATTCTACTTGGCATTTGTATGTTATATGAAATAATAAGTACTGTTCAAACATTTCAACACTCAAGGCGACTTGAAACATTATATATCACACATCACACATACACACACAAATCAATAAAAAAGTAAATGATCAACAGGTTATGGCAAAAGTGAATAAATCTAAAATAAAAAGCCATTTATTTATTTATTGCATTTTTTATACTGGCCAATAGCCTAAACTCTCTGGGCAGTTCACAAAAATTAAAACCATTCAAAGTATAAAACAAACAGTATAAAAGCATGATATAAAATGCAATATAAAAGCACAACCAGGATAAAATCAGCGGCAGTGCAGAAATACACTTCCTAGTGAAATAAGGGGGCAAGCATGACCTGCTGAGGGAGAGAGGTCCACAATGTGGGGGCCACAGCAGGCCAAACACTGCTCAGTACCCTGTCAGATCTAATTATAGTTGCCACAATTCGTGGGCTAACGTTAAGAAGATTAATCCAAGCAAGATGAAATTGCTGCTGGTCAGTAGGACTGCTGATTAACAATAGGGGTACACTTGTTTGGGTGGGTCGCACTCCCGTCAAAATTTCCATGGTGAACTGTATTAAATGATGCAATAGGTTTCTATATTATTTAGGCAGAGTCATTCTTTTCCTTCTAATAGCTTCATATTAGATAAATTTTCCTGTCATGATGTGATCTGTGTACATAATATGCAAAAGTGCCAGAATAAACTCCATAGTTTTCTTGAACATGCTGTTAAAATCTATGGAAATACGAAGCCATAATCCAACTCTGTTAGTTGATGCCATAGCCCCTCTTGAGCAGGAGCTAGTGGATGGCTTCCTATAGTTTTAGACTCTTTAATTCATCACACGTGCATAATTGATTAATATCAGGAGCTAGTGTGGTAGTTAGGGAACTGAGTTATGGGCCAAGAAGTCCCTGGTTCAATTATTTCCTCTGCTATGAACTCATTTGATGACCTTAAGTAAATCATTATATCTCAACCCCAGGTCATCATCTCTATTGTTGTTGTTGTTGTTGTTGTTATATCCCACCTTTTCCCCAGTACTGGGACTCAAGGCGGTTTACAAGATTAAAACATGTACAATTAAAACATATAAATAATTACAAAAGTTAAAATAGAATTAAACCTACAGTAAAATTAAAAACTGTAACTGATTAAAAGGGGTGGGGAGATCCAGTACATTAACACAGGTCCAGTATAGTTCCAAAAGCCTGCTGAAACAAAAATGTTTATGGTACTGTCCTGCTTTTCACGACTACTGAGCAAATGTATATAAAGCACTTTGAGCACTCTAAAACACTACACATTTGCTGTTTTTGTAATATACAAATTAAAAGAAGATGTTTAGCTATGTTCTCTGATAATGTATCAGTTTGCTCTCCTCTCCCACCCCAGCCTCAAATCTCTTCTCTTTTCTGCAGAATCTCTTCTCTTTTCCTTTGATTCTGAAACAAGAATGCTAAATTGCTGTAAACTTCTCATGTTCAAAATCATAGAATCATAGAATAGCAGAGTTGGAAGGGGTCTACAAGGCCATCGAGTCCAACCCCCTGCTCAATGCAGGAATCCACCCTAAAGCATCCCTGACAGAGGGTTGTCCAGCTGCCTCTTTAATGCCTGTAGTGTGGGAGAGCCCACAACCTCCCTAGGTAACTGATTCCATTGTCGTACTACTTTAACAGTCAGGAAGTTTTTCCTGATGTCCAGCTGGAATCTGGCTTCCTTCAACTTGAGCCCGTTATTCCGTGTCCTGCACTCTGGGAGGATTGAGAAAGATCCTGGCCCTCTTCTGTGTGACAACCTTTTAAGTATTTGAAGAGTGCTATCATGTCTCCCCTCAATCTTCTCTTCTCCAGGCTAAACATGCCCAGTTCTTTCAGTCTCTCTTCATAGGGCTTTGTTTCCAGACCCCTGATCATCCTGGTTGCCCTCCTCTGAACACGCTCCAGCTTGTCTGCATCCTTCTTGAATTGTGGAGCCCAGAACTGGACGCAGGCCTCTAGATGAGGCCTAACCAGGGCCGAATAGAGAAGAACCAGTGCTTCACGTGATTTGGAAGCTATACTTCTATTAATGCAGCCCAAAATAGCATTGGCCTTTCTTGCAGCCATATCGCACTGTTGGCTCATATTCAGCTTGCAATCTACAACAATTCCAAGATCCTTCTCATTTGTAGTATTGCTGAGCCAAGTATCCCCCATCTTGTAACTGTGCCTTTGGTTTCTATTTCCTAAATGTAGAACTTGGCATTTATCCCTATTAAATTTCATCCTGTTGTTTTCAGCCCAGCACTCCAGCCTATCAAGATCACTTTGAAGTTTGTTTCTGTCTTCCAGGGTATTAGCTATCCCACCCAATTTTGTGTCATCTGCAAATTTGATAAGCGTTCCCTCGTCCAAATCATTAATAAAAATGTTGAAGAGCACTGGGCCCAGGACTGAGCCCTGCGGTACCCGTGCGGACTACTTAGATCTCGAGAACATGCGTGTTTGTATTTGTTAAAACTGGCAGACAAATATATGCAATAAGTATATATTGTATCAATAAATATCTATGCAATAAGTATCCTGAGAGTTTTTTAATCCATATTTTCTGTTTCTGTATCCCAAAAGGAGGCAGCTTAGGTTTCAATGAATTGCGTTTGACTGGAGTTAGAAGAATCCATCATTTGGGAAATCTGGATTCAAATCCGTTCCTTTTTGGCCATCTGTTCCATCTTTTTCCTCATTATTTCCAGATGCTTGAGCTACTACAAAATTCTGATATAACATTTGTTTCCTCTTCCCCTCCCAATACTCAAACCTGATTTGTCCTTCCCACTGCAGGTTTTTTGCCTTTTATGATACTGTAGGGATTTTATAAACTTTTGGATTTCCTGATCCCTCTCAAAACCTCCAGTTGCCAATAAATCAGCCAAAGCTTCCGGCCTTTTTCTATTAGCTCCTTCATCTCTACCTCTTCTTCTGCTTCTGTCTATGATTTATGATACTACTTCAGTTGGCTTGCTGACCTTAGAATAACACTATCATCAAGGATGAGAGAAAGGCGTAAGATTGAATAAATGGTTCAGATGTCTTTTGTTCAGGGAGGTTGTTCTCTTCCCCCCCCCCCCCGGTGGTTATTTGGAAGTGTACTATTCTAATCTTCAGCATAATTTCTCCATGACCTTTGCTTGGAGTGACTAATTGATATGATGTGCTATACTCTCTGCCAATAAATATAAAAGCCAGTTCCAGGATTGATTCCATCATTAGAACATCACACTGAGATATCATGTATGGTTTGGTATTATTATTTATTATTATTTATTTATATAGCAGTTGTGTTAAAATTGTTTGTAAAGTTGTTTTAATATTGAAAATCAATAATAATAATAAAGAACATCACACTGAGAAATTGAACCGAGGGCAGAACTACACAAATTGGGATTGGCTTGGTTCTCAGTGGATTTCAGTCAGTTCTTTGGAACAGAGCAAATGGATGGTAATCTGTGCTTCATGCTTCAGGTACTGACACTAGGGGTCCTTCTATATAAAGGTTCTTTCTCCTCTCCTGCCTATCATAATAATGAGTATTTCACGCCATGAAGTATGTGAGGAAGCAATATGTCTGGGTGTATTGCCTCCATCCACTCTTCCTTCTCTCAGCCTCAACTCAAGAGTGAGGTCAATGCCAAAGAAAAGGGGACTTCCACTTTTCCTCCCAAAAGGTCCCTACTCTGTCCACAAAAATGTATGGATAATTACTTAGTAAAAAATAAATAACAGATTGGCGCTAGATAAATTCCAAATTCATAAATCATTTTGGCAGAGGTTTGAGTAATATATGAAGTGCTCTTTCTCTATTTTGTAATTAAATGTATCTAATTTTAACAGACGGGAGTGTTGCCTCAGCAGCAATATCGATAAAGTATTGGTCAGAAGTTAAAATTTCACTAATATTGCCAGTTGGCTTTATCTGAATTCTATAAGAAAAGGAATTATAATGTGATTCCTTTTATGATAAAATCCTTTTATCATATACAATTGTTAGAGAAGATGGACAGGAACTCTCTCTGCCTCTATAAATAATTTGTGGTGACCATATAAATGGATAAGAAGCCAGTGGACAAAAAATGTATAGGTAGTGTAGATAGAGAGCTACAGCATGCTTTATTGCTATTAATGCAAGGACCAACTAGCAGTACTAGGAAAATAATATGAATTTAAGAGCATGCCCAAACTAAGTTGTGGAGCCACTGTAGAAATACACTCACCATGTATTTTTATGTAGATTTGTCTACTCAGATTTAGCTAAGGGAAAAGCTGTTCTGGGTGTTTGATGCAGAACCTGAGTGCACTGACTTGCTGGCAGGGTTGTGATGTCAAAAGGCAATGTCACTGTGGGTGGGGGCAGTTTATCCAGCTCTTTAAAATGGAGTGGGTTTTTTCTCTCCTTTAAAAAATGTGCGAAACAAATGTGAAAATAGATAATTTAAAAAGCAGCAGTAGACAGCTCACTTGAAGCATATGGGAGATAGGTGTGAAAGACATATGACTATGCATTTGATTCACTCATAAATATTTATCAATGAATCAAATATTTTCAAAAGAATTCTGGAGACAGTGAGAAGCTGTGCTATATTGGGTATGTGAAGAAGCCCATGGTTAGTCCTCTTTCTAAGGCACATCTGCATGCACCCACTGCATGCACACCACTTTCTAAGGCACATCTGACATATCTCCCTGCTGTTCGATAAACTATTTGCTGTGCTTCTCCTGCAAATAGTACAAAGACACTTGGCAATATTAAAGTAGAATTGAGACAAATCTGTACCCCCCTTTTTTTAAAAAAAAAAATCAGTCAACTTTGATTATGTCTCTGCCAGAGGCACAAATAGTTTTGTTTCTTTAAATAATGTTGCTATCAGCACTGTTTATAAGATGCAGACACAGGCGCATTCATGTGTATGTACAGAGCTGTTCCTAGGCTCTTGCGGACAGCCTGTGTTAAGCTGACATTGAACAGTCCACATCACTTTAGAATCCAGGAATTTATATCTTTTGGTAAAGGTTTTTTTCCCCTTGCAAGGAACAGTTCCTGGAATTGGGACTGAGGGTGGGGGTGGATGGTCTTTTCTGCCTACGCAGGACCCTTTGAAGCTGCAAGCAAATTGCTAGGTCATATAGTAACAAAATGTTGGACTAAAAATGCCCCAGAGAAAATGTGAGTGTTGATCAGTTTCAGTGAGATTTGCAGCCATTTCAGTTAATTCCTAGCTGCCTAAAAGAGTTTGCATTTTTAGATATGCATTTTTGTGCAAAGCTTTCTTTTTGTTTCTTCAAAACAACATGTTGAAATTATAGAGCCTATTTATTGGAGTCTGAATAATTCACCTGCAGATCAGTGGTGTCAGAGAATCAGATATTCTCTTTTTGGGTGTGATAGGAGTGATAAAATAAAACCGTTGTAATTGTCTGAGACCACTTCACCATGCTTTTATGATAAAGTTCTTTTCAAATTCCCTCTGCGTAAGTTTCACTTTGTCCAGTGTTGTTAATGGCACTATCATTAGAGAAACTAGTCTGCCTTTAAAGCTTCTGATAACAGATATAATAGATATTAAACTGCAATTTCAAGCATGCAAAATTGGAAGGCATGCCTTCCTAACTTCCGTAACTGTTAGATTGGTCAATGTAATTCTATTCATGGATGGATGGTAAGACTTTTCCTATACCAAACAAGAACAGCTTGTGTCACACCAAACCAGAATTAGTCTACCATATTTGAATTATTCCCTGTGAAGTGCTTGATAATCCTTCAATTTTTGCAGCTGTAGGAAGGAAAAACGGGCTTCTTTAGCCCCTGGTTGGCCAACATAAAGGACTTGTGTCAGGGGTTGGCAACATTGGGCACTTGCCAATACCCACACCCTAGGAGGGGACCCACTGCCAGCCTTTTGCCTCTTCCTCCTGGATGTCTCTGCCTGTTCACCTACCCTCTCCACGCATGTGAACAGCAACAAGAGCAGCAGCGTCGCCCTCTCTCTCTTTGGGCAGTGTTGCAGACTGGGTCCAGAGGGAGAAGAAAATTGAATAGGCATTGATGACCGTGATGAGGAGTCCCATTCAGGCCTCAAAGAGGCCTCACAAAACCTGGAGCTGGCACTACCACCATACATAGCTGATGAGCTATGTTTGACTAGGCATGTCCCAAGTTATGGAGGCCTGCCATAAACTATCCAGCAGAGGTGAAACTGAGCTGAGATTCATGAATTTTAAGCATGAATTTCCCAGCTCCCCACAGTACACTAGCACTGATTATATACCATAGGTGGCTATAAAACAATTACTGTAAATTTTCCTCTTCTTACATTATTGTTTTGCCTCATATTAGATGTCAAGTTAGATACACAGCAGTATAACTACAGCACTGGCCCCTTATTTTTGTATATGCTGGCTATCACTGAAGTATGTGTGACAGCTGAACTGTATCTTCTACCTGCAAGTTGAGCTGCACTTCTCAGCTTTCCTTCAGTTGGCAAAATATCCTATGTTTTGGATCCAAATTGCCTATTTTCATTAGAGTAATTTACTTAGTGCTAGAAAATCCAGATGAGGAAATTGAAATTATAGACAACTTTACTGACACATCATTAATTTTAGTGCTATTTAGATCTTCGTGCCATGCATCTTTTAGAATCCCTTACTTCAGCAATTTCTCACACTTTCCTAAAAAGAGACCCCAAAAAAGATCCTGGCAATTAGTTTACAATTTGATATTGTGAGTATATGAAAGAAAAATCAATTATTTATCCTACTGTAAGATCTGTAGTTCTATAATCTGGTGCAGTAGTCAAATATCTTGCTCCAGAATAGTGGCATGGTCATATGTTGTGATCCCAGCCATAACTGAAAGTTTTAAAGGACAGTTGTAATATATTAATCGGCCAATACAAAAAACAAAAAAGCTATTCCAAAGTAGGCTTTTGTGAAGTGCAGTAGTTCGCAGCTTGTTTGTACTTTGAGATTGTTAGGTTGAAAGAAATGCACACTAGTAATGTTAACTTTAAAATGTTGCTTCAAGAAAACAATCATGTGCTGGACCTGGAATAAAGGTTTTATTCCCCACAATTGCTTTCGATATGTATGTGCTACATATGTGGCAAGATGATTTGAGAGCCTATCTGCCTGTTCCTTTTCCATATTCCCTAGAGATTTATAGACACAGTTAAATCTAAAAACATTAATTTTACATACAAAATAGCATTGTTCAAGACTTTAAAACAATAAGAGAAACAGATTGTCAGCGCTGTAGTAATAGCATGAAGCCATGAGTAATAGTCAAACATGGTATAAATTCTTCTTTGACTATCTCCTGCTGCACTCTACATTGGTCTAGAAGGCAGCATGCAAATTTTCTTCCATAGCAATGTAATACAGGGAGCCATGTCGGAAAGGTGGCTGCTTTTATGGTTGGACAAATCTCACAATGTTCAAAAGCATTTTACTTATCAAGGGCATCTCCCACAAAGATAGACTTATCAGGTGTCTTAGGAAATCTTTCAGACTCTGTTGCACATGTGGTACCCATAACATCCATGATTTTCTGAAACATTTGCTGTTAATTTTTATGAACCACCCAGAGAGCTTTGGCAATTGCACTGCATGGAAATAAAAACAAAGAAAAAAATATTTTGCATGCACATTAAATGTAATTGTCCTGGTGCTGGATATCATTCTTCTACCCTCACCCAGCTCCATGTAATGTCAAAGTCTTGTAATTTCGTTTTTTTGGTTTTTTCCTATCTCCTTTGTTTACTATCACTTGTTGTATATCCAGAATTCTGATAATTTCTGTTTTCAAGTTTTATCAACTGGTTATCATTTTATAAACTGGTTACAATATATTATACATAACCAGTTCATAATCTGGTTACTGGTCCCTTCCCACTTCTTTAAATTTTAGGCTTTTATAACAACAGCCATCTTTCTTCCTCACCCCAATCATTGAAATCATCTGTAGGCTAAATTATCTAACCAATATAAAAATGTGGATACATGTTTTTTTCTTAAGTAAACTGAATACTTTGTTCTGAAACAAACATGTCCTAGATCAAATCTAAGTACAATAGAATAATTCCTAGGAGGCCCTTTTCAGGTCCCCCCATCTTCAGAAGTTAAATGGATGGAGACCAGTAAGGCAGCCTTGTCAGTTGTAGTGCCCTGGAATTATCCCCCCAGGGGATAATTTGCTTCTTGCGTCAAGTTTGACGTCTTTCTAGCATCAGATGAAAAGCTTTTTATTTGCAGGGTCATTAAGCTTAGTTTTCTGGTTATAATTTTTATGTATTTATTAGAAAGCATCAATTAGTTTCCGGGCGAAGTATAAAGTGTTGGTTATCTCCTTTAAAGTCCTACATGGTTTGGGTCCAGGCTACCTGCGGGATCGCCTTCTCCCGTACAATCCACCCCACACACTCAGGTCCTCTGGGAAGAATTTACTTCAGCTAACAAAAACAAGGCTGACAACTATTACCCAGAGAACGTTTTCTTCTGCTGCTCCTAGTTTGTGGAATGGCATGCCGGGAGAGATTCGTCAACTTACCAGTCTTCCAGAATTTAAGAAAGCCATAAAGACTGATCTCTTCCAGCAGGCCTACCCAGCTGAATTTTAAGATGCCCTTTTTAATGGTGTGCTGCTTTTAATGATGCACTGATTTTAAATGTTTGAATTAGTTTTATGTACTTTATGGTGTTTTTATTTGTGTTGTACCCTGCCTCGATCCAGAGGGAGAGGCGGGGTAACAAATAAATATATTATTATTATTATTATTAATAATAATAATAATAATAATAATAATAATAATAATACAGAGACATAATCCAGTGATCGTCACTATTTTTCAAGCAGGAGTCACTTTGGCACCAGACATTACTCCAGGGACCACTCCCTGTACAGGTAGACATTGCTCTCCCTCTCACCGCATATTCAGTTTCCCCGCCACCTCCAGCAACTATGCAGTGCATCGTTACAGATAGCCAATCCCATTGCTCTGTCTCTTGGACTCCTCCCCATTACAACTAATTGACTGAGTGCTCCTGCATTCTTCTCTCCCCGCCCACTATAGCTGCTGGCCCACTACTAAAGCAAACAAGAAGGCAAAGCTAGAGAGCCCCTGCTGAGAGTGAGCAGCTACTGCTAAGAGAGAGAGAGAGAGGTGGATAGCTGCACTTGACATGACTGAGAGCCATGTGGCCCTTGGGCCTTGCAGTGAAGAACACAAACATAATAATGTCTTAATTCAACAATAATCCAGCAATATTATATAAAGTAGCATGATACTTTATATAATAAAGGGAGCAACCTGGGGGATTGTACTTGTGTGTCTCAGTGACTGGGGGCTACATGTGTGCCAGAAAGAAGAGCAAGAGAGAAAAGATTTGGGGGTGATTTGGGAGAGATCCTGCAGAAAGAATGAGTGTGTGTTTTTGTATGTGTGCAGTATAGAGGAGAAGACAGGTTTATGTGGATACATGGTGTGTGGGTGTGTGGGTGTGGGTGGGTGGGTGTGTGTGTGTGTGTGAGAGAGAGAGAGAGAGAGAGAAGATGGAGGGGTGGGGCATTTGGGGGGGTGTAAGAGAGAGAGAGAGAAAATCAGCCAGATAAAGAGATGGGGGAACGAGTTGACTAGCAGAGGGCAGGGTAGAAGAGGAAAAAACTTTGCTTTCTATGAAATAGGTTTCTGTGTGTATGTTCAAATGAGTTGTTTAGTGTCTGGGGGCTCAGAACCCACCTCTGCCTTGTACTCAGTCTTTTGGACAGGTTACTTGTCCTTTGTGACTAGCCATGCCTCTGGTGGTAGCCATATTGTGGAGATGTCCATGACAGTTTCTCAAATTACCAAATGTGCTCATTTGTGCCTACTTCTGATGTATTGCTTTGGATTCTAGGTCTATATACAGTGAACATGGAGACCAAAAAGAACATGATGTGTGTCTTAACACAACTTGGTATTTCCAATAACATTGTTCTCATGTTTCTGGAACTCTATCACAGTGTTTTCTGAACACTTGATAGCCAGACTTATTTCCCATAATACTATTCCAGTCATTTACTTTACAAGAGCATGAAATAACACATTCCCACATTTTAAAGTAGGAACACTGGGGCTTTTCCTGAGCTATAGCTGTTTTTAAAGAATTGCTCATGGCTAGCCCTTTTGGAGAAGTGATTTGTGTGATCTTGGGCATCATATTACCACATCTAAGAGTTCCAGGGCAGGTGTTTTTTTCCTTTTTTCCCTTTATTTCCCAGCTCTGTAAACAAGGTCTAAAGTCTGAGAATGTTTACCACAATGCTATATCTTTATTTCACGCTAGTTAACTGTCCGGTGATGCAACAAGCTGTAATTCAAGATCAAAAGAACACGTCACTTCTGATTATTAGTATGTAGGACTTTAGAAGTCTTCATAATAGACACATAGACATAAAATATACTAACTGAAACTGATCTGAAGACAGTAAGAATAACAATACATTTCCCCTGCTTTTCATATAGGTAGAACTGGATGCCTACCACCTTTAAAATAATGTAGTTATCCTTCATATTGGCCCAGTTCAAAGTTAACAATCCAAATTCAATAAACCATGATATTGGCCTAAGTACAAGTACTACCTCCTCCACTCGTACACGTCCAGTTTCTATGAAGCTATCATAGTTAACTTAAACCACTTTTTTTTTGTGGTGCCTGAACTGGGAAAGTATGATTTAAGAGCTCCCTCCAAACCAGGATATGAAACTATGATTAAAAAAAAAATGGTTTTGAGGGATCTGATAAATCACAGTTTCCTAGCTTAGACATCACATGAAACTCTGAATAAGAAAGTAGGATGTTTTCACCAAAGCAAAGCACAAGAAAAGAGAGGCAAGGAAAGAGCAATCAGGCAAATGGTTCATTCCTGGGCTGATAGACCATGGTTTATCAGATTGGGATGGCTAAACTGACCCAGGCTATTGTATCCCTGTACAATTGGAAAATAATAGCTGGCTGCAAGGCCAGTTCAAACATTATAATTTTCTAGATGGTGAAAAATTTCTAATAATTTTCTAATCTCCATATAGGAAAATCTATGTATGCCATCATTTTTGAAGAGTAGCAAGAGTGCTTATTTACCAAATTTTAATTTTCCCAAAATGCTTTTACATTAACTTTTAATTTTTCATTTAACTTTCAAAATAACACTTTTAAATAAGGTATTAACATTTATTTACTTATTATATTTCTGCACTAGCTATTTTCCCATGTCACACTGAATCTTGGTATAGCACAATGTGCACTAGCAGGAACAATCCACAGAAAGCCTCTGGCTTGTGCACTTCCCCTCCCTTCTCCTCCTCTTCACAGCCTGGTCTGGACAACGTGACAAATTGTGCTTAACTAAAAGCAGAAACAAAACATCTGAACTCCTCTCAGCTGTGCAGGAAAAGAAGAGAGTGGTGTGGGGAGTGCGCAAGCCTGAGATTTGCTGCTACTATAGCAGTGCTATCCACATTGGAGAGATTCCTTTTTTTAATAGAATAGTAGAGTTGAAAGGGGCATATAAGGCCATCGAGTCCAACCTCCTGCTCAGTGCAGGAATCCACATTAAAGTATAACTCACGGATGGCTGTCCAGCTGCATCATGAATGCCTATAGTGTGTGAGAGTCCACTACCTTCCTAGGTAATTGGTTCCATTGTTGTACCGCTCTAACAGTCAGGAAGTTTCTTCTGCTGTTCAGCCGAAATGTGGCTTCCTGTAACTTGAGCCTATTATTCCATGTCCTGCACTCTGGCATGATCAAGAAGAGATCCTGGCCCTCCTTGTGAGACAACCTTTCAAGTCTTTGAAGAGTGCTATCATGTCTCCCCTCAGACTTCTCTTCTTAAGGCTAAACGTGCCCAGTTCTTTCAGTCTCTCCTCATAGGACTTTGTTTCTAGACCCCTGTTTTCTTCTGAGCTGAGAGTTTATGGCTTTTTCATACATCCTTTTAATTGGTTCATTGTCCATGGATACATATCTTGCTCATAAGCCCACTTGATTATTTATAATATGCTACAGAACCAGTCCGCTAACTGGGGGGAGGTGATTCTGAGTGAAGGAGGAATCAGACACAGTCTGAAATGGAAGCTGTACCTTCCCTCCATTCATGGCTTCCCTAAACATACAAGGCATAGCAAAAGTTTGTGTTTTTATGTTTTAATCAATTTAAATGTGTCTGTAAACCACCTTGAGTGCCATTTTTTGGTAGAAAGGTGGGAGATACACACACACACACACACACACACACACACACGTACTGTATTGTATTAACAACAGGAACAACTGACTTGCTGCAGTTACTCATTCAAAGGCTTTTCCAGGAGCATGCCATCTGATGACCTCAGTGACTGGGCAGGTTGATAAGGGAGAAGGTGCTATCTCAGGTATCCTGTTCCCAAGTTATTTAGGGCTTTATGCACTGGTACCAAAACCTTACACCTGGTCTGGTAACGAATAGGCAGCCATCCAGATTCTGCATTCTACACTAGCTCCGGCTTTCATAGTGTCTAGTTTTATATATTTAGGCTGTTTTTTACTTTCAGTCCAGTCTTGATGAGACATCAGTTGCATTTGTATACATTTATTGTTGCAGAATTTATTATAGCTTTTCTTACAAGTTACACACATTTCATCTGTGCTTTATGTTTTATCATTTGCTGAACAAATAGAAAGTGTTCACTGATATGAAAACTGTTTTTCCATTGAGTCAGTTTAAATCTACATGTATATTTTGTGTGCTGACGTATGCTTAAATGGAAATTTGTACCCCTACCCTTTTGTTATATTGAATATATACCGTGAATCTATTTTATAAATTAGAACATGAATAATCAGTGTTCTTTTTTGTCTCTTTTGTAGACTCAAAATCGCATGAAATTGATGGCAGATAATTATGAGGATGATCACCTCAAATCGTCATCTCATTCCAACCAAACTAATCATAAACCCTCCCCAGATCAGGTAAGTCTGTTTTCCTGTTCTTGTTAAAGTCATCTTCATTTACTACAGTATGCTGATCGTGTACACTATCTAGGACCAGAAGCAGCTCTTCCAAAATAGGAATCAAAGAACTAGCTTGTTGTAGTTGGCACATGGAATTCCATGATTTTCTATAAAATTAGAATTCCCATTTAGCAAATCATTACATTTCACTTTTCCAGATCTTCTGTTCCTGGAGAGGTTTGGTTTAGCTATTGTTCTTGCGATAACTCAAGTGAAGAGTGTTTTAAATGGCTTCTTTCTATAGAAATGTATGTGATCAAATGTAGCCTTATCACACAGGCTTTGATTATAAGGGAGCAAGTCACTACATTCCCCATGAGGAAATCCCAGCCTGTTTGCTAAATGATCGTAGGCTATTCCCTCAAAAGCTCAATGAAGCTTGCCCTGAAAGGAATCAATTTTCCATTTCTAATGCGCATTCTAGCTTCATATGTTGCTGACTAAACTGAGATATGCCTTGCAAAGCATCAAAAGGCTTAGCATACAATGTAGGTAGTACAAGAAAACTTCCTAATTAGGAACTCTTGCCAATATTGCAGCATTTGCCAACTTACTTAAAATATTAGTCTATCTTATTTGGTATACTAATATTTTTGTAAGCCCAAGGAAATAGCTCAGAGCTTTCTCTACCCTCTTTTAAATCTCCAAACAAGTATACTTTAGATTTATAGGAACTATATGCTATCCCTCTATTTAAAAGTGTAATGGAATGATTATGGGTTGAAATAAAAAATAGAAGACCCTAAAAATGTTTGAAATTGTTCATTGATGCCAATATGCTTCATACACTTTCAAAGATGATATTGAGAGGAGGAAGCTAGGGCCGTTTCTACACCTGCCTTTTTTCCAGGGATCGACTTGGGATCATCCCTGTGCATGCAAATGACACACAGGGGATCCCGGGAGCAGGCAGGGATGATCCCTCCATTTTCCTGGGATAATCTTTAGGTGTAGAAAGGGCCTAAGAGAGGCATGGCATTTTTCAGAATGACAGAAGTGTCAGAGTAAAAAATGAAGCAAGGGTCACTTGTAAATTTAACTCTCCTAACCAATTCCATTGATGCTGAGCTTTAAAATTAAGAACAAGCTTAAAATTAAAATTAAGAACAATCAAAACTTCCAAACTATTATTTGGAAGTTATGTCAGCCATAACATTTTGTATGATGGAGCAGCATTGATGTTTCAGATTAAAGCAATACGCTGTAGTTCTCCATTTCCCAGAGAATAGAAGGATATTTGTTTGGCACGCCGAAAGGAGGTTAGGGGACATTTTTCTCATGTGTAAGGTGATTGAAACATAAGGCAGTGCTCATATAAGATGAAGGTGAACTGTCAAATGTGACGTACTGTAGAGACATTTGGCCACAGTAGTTGATAAAATATGCTTTCGGCATATTTAAATATAATAAATTAAGTAACCTTAGAATAATCATAGTGATTCAAGATATTTGAAGACAGCAGAACAGAGGGTATGAGGAATTAGTGGGTATTTTTCCTACCACTACGACGTTATTCTTTTGTGTGGTTTAAATACTAACCAACTCTTTATTTCATTCCCATGCTGCTCTGGGGCTTTTCCCCCTTGTCTTCTCTCAACCAATAGGATGAGGAGGAGGGTATTTGGGCATAGCCAATCAGATGCTCTTAGTTCAGCCATTTTGTTCAGAACGGTGAGAATCGGCTTTCTTTACCAGTAGAAAAGTTTCCCATGGTCACTCTTGCATCTTGCTTCTGTGTGATACATGAGGTTTGGGTGTCTTTCCTTTCCCTTTCTAATGTGGCCTTTGCATGTAGACGTTTTGCCTACTTGTTGGTTGTATGTTTTATTGGTTTTTTTAACCTATGTTCACGTGTTACTGTTTTGTGTCATTGTGGGAGCACACTCCTGGAGCATGTGATTGGTTTTATATGTAAAGCAACAGCATGATTCGTGTTGGATCAGGGAATCTCTCCATGATAATTTAGCAGTACAGTTTAAAAATGGTGGCCAACATTTGCAATTCAGAAAACTTTTACCATAAATTTGCTATGCTCTTTAGATTATTTAAAAAAAAAACCCAACAGAAACAAATAACCCAAGAGATCATGTTTCCACCACTTAGATTACAGGATTTGAGCATAATGAACCATGCTGTTGAGATTGCTGCAAGATTGTTAGGTGCCTCCAGTTACCAACAGAATTGGATTTGGAGAAGATTAATAGTAACTTAATGAAAAAAATAACTCTCCGACTTCTATGCCCACAGTCTGTCTGAGTAATTGTCTTGCTAAAAACATATTGTTGCATTGTTCAGATCTTTGATTCAAAATCAGTTATCTGGAAAACCTAACCCAGCTGTGACAGGATCAGGCTTTAATTTCACAACCTGGAGTTTGAATTGATAATCCCTTTGGGGGAGGGAACTTTTTAAATTCATGCTCGTTGGTGATCTCTCACCCCTTTGGAGTTGCTTCTCTGCCATGTTTATGTGCTTGTGTATTGGTGTTAAACTGTTCAAGATGTTGAAGAGTGTAAATATCTTACTGAAGAATGCCAATGAGGAGGGTGAGATGAGGTAAGTTAATTGAAAAAATGAAGAATTGTAAAATGAAAATAGTGTGGAAGAACTGCATCAAGTATAGAGAGGGAGATAAAATTTAGGAAATGTATATTCTTTTTTCTAAATATGACGCAGTTCTGTCAGCAGAGTCCAGATGCATTGTTCATGTTTGTGTTGCTGGGACTGATATATTGTTGTTCTCTTGTGTTACTATGGAAAATAAACTGCCACAATAGATAAATGGGTGATGACATCACTTGGACATAACGGATTCTTTACAGCTCCTTTGCTGCAGAATAAATCTTATACTTGCAATCATAATAAAGTAGTAACTCGACATGGTAAAGGGAAGAAGAGGCAGAAGTGCAGAATACGAAACAGGAATGGACAAGGCTGAGAAGGTGAAACATGGTATATGTCAAAGTTGAAATCTTTGACCTAGTAGTATACCAACACAAAAATGGGTTGTGTCTTTTAGTATGCATCTTGTTCATGTAAAGAGGTCCATCCAATGGTTTTTGTATTTGGGTCCGTTCTTCATTGCCTTGCTTTAGTCTTTCTGACACATTGGCCCTGTCACGAAGACAGATCAAATGGTCCAGAGAGGAAAGGACTTACTCCCTCAACCTAAGGTGAGCGTCCTTAATCTATGGCTGTTAATTGTTGATAAACCATGATACTGTATCCTAACATCACAATCTCAGACTATATGTGTACACTGTAGCAGCCAAGCTAAACCATACCAGTCTTTCTATTCCAAAGTGCAGGTAGTAGTTCCAGCTACTGCTGGAGGGCTCTGCCGGAACTGGTGCAAAGCCCATTATTTCAGCAAGGACAAGAGAAGTCTTGCTGAAGCTCATTTTAGGGCAGGTTTCATTTGAGTCTGCTATTCTCCAGGTTGGCATGAGGAAGGCATCAAACACTGGGGTAACTACCCTTGTCACTCAGGGAAAAGCAGAAAACATATGACAGATTTTCAAGTACTGTGCTGGCCCCAAGCTCCTCCTAGCCAATTCATCCCTGCTTTCCACCCAGGAAGCAGCTGTTCCTCATCTCTCCTCCTCAAAAAAGCTACTTCTTTTATTACTATCACTCTTCTGGTTATAAAAAAAGTCCATTTTCTTACCCGTTACTTCCAAACACTCCTAGCTTCTCCTTCTCCCTTAAAAAAAACAAACTTATTTAGTTTCTGTTTGTTCTGCTGCTTCTTTTTCTCTGTTTATCATGGCTCCACAGGAGAAAAAAAATCAAGCTTCAATGCTGCAATCAAACAGAAAGCAGTTACTCAAATGAAGATAGTCAGAAAACTGTAGAAAACAAAGAGTGCATCCTTGCCTCCTGCAAGGAGTACCTTTTCGTTGTCAATGCCTGAGACTATCAGCCCTGAGATAATCACCTTGCCAGCTCACGCCACTTGCTGAGTCTTGCTGAAATGGAATGGGAAAGCTCTAATCCAGCTGTAAGGAAGGAATTGAGGTCAAGGGAGTTGGGGTGCTTGTATCAGCCTAACCTGCCACCCTGTTCCGAGACAACATGCAGCCCATAATTGGGCTTCATTTGCGCTCAGAAGAGTACGAAAGGGGGCAGGAGGAACCTGATGATAGACCTGCAAAATGAGTGAGAACTCTTAATGATTTCCTCCCCCATGGATTCCTGCTAAATTAGACAGGTGGCCGTTTTGGAAAGCAGTTTCGATTTCTCCCAGCAGGAAGAAGCCACCATTCTCTCCACCTCTTCTAATCTACAATAGAATAAAAGGCCAGCCCTCCCCCACTCTACAAACATTTCTCAAATCAATAAATCAGTACTTTCCCAACTTGCCATGGTAGTACCAAATGACTTGACTGATCATTTACTAGATAACCAAGCTGCTAGAACAGGCCATGCATAGAAGGGTACTTGCGATGTGCACACATCTGATTCTGGTTCTTTGCCTCCAAATCCTAAAAATAGAAACAAGACTTCTAACTCAAAAAGACCCAGACTCATTCCAAATCAGCATTCCTTTGCAGACTCCACAGAGGGTTTTCATGACCCACACTCTATAACCATGGGTCAGGCCACTAGGCCACACTCTACTATAACCGAACTACACCTAGATAATGATACTTCCTTGCCTTCACAACAGGAGGTCAACTCCAAAGGGGAATAGTTAGGCATAAAAAACAAGAGAGGACACTGCATCGATCAGATTTTTTTTTAATAGAAACTACGTTTATTTATTTATTTATTTATTTATTTTATTTATTACATTTTTATACTGCCCAATAGCCGAAGCTCTCTGGGCGGTTCACAAAAATTAAAACCATCATAAAACAACCAACAAGTTAAAAATACAAATACAAAATACAATATAAAAAGCACAACCAGGATAAAACCACGCAGCAAAATTGATATAAGGTTAAAATACAGGGTTAAAACAGTATAATTTAAATTTAAGTTAAAATTAAGTGTTAAAATACTGAGTGAATAAAAAGGTCTTCAGCTGGCGACGAAAGGAGTACAGTGTAGGCGCCAGGCGGACCTCTCTGGGGAGCTCATTCCACAACCGGGGTGCCACAGCGGAGAAAGCCCTCCTCCTAGTAGCCACCTGCCTCACTTCCTTTGGCAGGGGCTCACGGAGAAGGGCCCCTGTAGATGATCTTAAGGTCCGGGTAGGTACATATGGGAGGAGGCGTTCCTTCAAATAACCTGGCCCCAAACCGTTTAGGGCTTTAAATGTCAATACCTTTAATGTTATACCTTTGTTGTCCAAAGCAATTGTCTCATTAGTCACTCAGCCAACAGAACTAGAGGGAAAATAGCTATCTGAAGGAGCTGAATGTTCCCAGGACCTCAGACAGGTGCCCTTTACCAACCTTTTCAAAAAACAAAAGAAAAGAAAAAAACCAACAAAAAGTGGAATGAAAATCACCCCTTTGCAGAAGAAGCATGCTAATACAGCACCAAAATTTTATATACTTCCACAGAATGTTATGAACAAATTTAAAACACCTCTTGTTGATGCTCCCAGGGCAGCACTCTTGTCAGGAACAGTCATGCCAAAGGGCAGAGATGCACTTCAAAAATTCAAGAGAAAAAATACAAATTTAAAATTATACAAATAAAATTTATTTATATTTAATTAATTAATTTATTGCATTTCTATACCGCCCAATAGCCAAAGCTCTCTGGGCGGTTTATAAAATAATAAAGATGTAATTATTTCAGTTCCTGTGCATTCCTGAGGGAATATGACAGAGGCTGTGGAGATGAGCAAGGGACCAGCTGGGGATGGTGGAGCTAAGCCAGGCTGCCCACCTGCCTTTCAGACCTGGTTGTCCCTCAGGTGACATGGGACATCCTGATCCACTGCTGCTTCCAGCTGTGTTGGCTATGTCACCCCAAAAATGCAACATGGATCCTTCTTCCAGAGATCTTCTTTGGGGGTTGTGGATGTTGTTTTTATCAGACCCTCTGTGCTGATACAGTGCTTAGTAGAAATACACATGTTTGGGGCATGTTTTATTATAAAAAATAGTATTTCTGCTTCCAAAGATGCAGGGTGGGGTGGGGATGGAGGTTGCCTCTTCATTAAATGGAAAATAGGGGCAAAATGTTTCCCAGTTTAGCAAAAATCTCAGTCTAGATCTGTGGGGATGCCGATTGCAAAGTTTGCCTAGGACGCCAGTTGTCAGCTAGTCTACAGCTGTCTCTTGTCTTGGTACCCTCATGGATATGGGGTCAACTCTGGTTGTTAGTATATCCTTCAAACTCCTCTGCTTAGGTAGGAAACCGCAGTTAAACAACTCAAGTAAACCACACATAACCAAATAAAATAAACTTTCAAGCTCTCACTTGATATTCTGTAAAGAATAATTGTTTTAGTGCAGCTGAGCCCACTCACACATTATAAAACTAGATAAATTTTAGGGAGAATATTTGAATATTTTCTAAGAAATCATGAGAAATTTGATATATTCTTCCTTAAACTAGATTGAATGTTACACCTAAATGATTATACCCTGATTAATTTCTGACAATAAATCTAGTTTGAGAAACCAGTCAGAAAGCAGGAAATCTAAATGTAGTAGAATTTACTACTACTACCAGCTGAACCAGGTCCAAATGAACACTTTGATTCTACACACAAGTTTTCTCTTGCTGAATAGAAAGGTGGGGGTGTTGATACTGGACCTCGATGGATTCTTTCAACTATGTAAAACAAAAAAATCATATTTTGACATATAATTTCTATATTACTCTCAACAAAATGGACTTTATTCATTCCAAGCCAAATTCCAGATTGTAACTCTAATGGTTTTATCTTGGTAGACATCACTTCTTTTAATAAAGAATAGAAACTACCTCTTGAATGTTCTGAGTGTACGGGAATGCATACTAGTCTTTTTGAATCTCAGTTTTCTAGTCAATAATATAAAATAATAATTTGAATTGGCTCACTTTTTCTCATGGTTTTATCATCACTTTTCAGAGCTCCATTTCTGACCCTCTCCTTGTCCATTGCCAAATCAGGTGTGCATTCTTTTAGTCTAATCTATCATTCCACTGGGCAATCTTTTCCTCAGATTTGTCATACAATTCCACCACTTAGAATGCCATGACCTTCCTGTTGTTCAGATCTCAAGTTGGCTTATTCTTTCATTCTGTTGTTTTTAATCCCATGTTAGTTTGCTAACTATCGGGGATGGTTATCAATTGTGAAATAATATTTTGGAATAACACTAAAACTTAGTGTTCTTGATGTTTCACTCTGGCATGTGATGACGATACTATCTCCAGCACATATTTGGACTGCAATTCTGAGATAAATTAGATGAATAGATTTCACTAAGGTGTTGGCTGAATTGTAGCACTGCTTTCTATTACATTCATAGATCAAGAACAAGAATGAGTGAATAATAGAGGATTATTTTCCAAAACATTTTAAATTTATGACTTGGAATATATTTAGAAAGTTGGAGTCTAAACTCCACACATAAATCTTGACTCACTTTTACTAAAGGCAGCCACTCTAAGCTCACATGGAGTTCTTTGCATGAAAACTTGGGAATTTTACCAGAGATTCTTGCCTGTGTATAGAGACCAAATACATCATACCCGTGGAGTTGTGAAACACAACTCAGTTTTATTATCTTTCCCCATTGTAGTGGTCTATCCTTTGTCTTGTGGAAGAATAGACATGCAAGTCATTATGGTGTTTGTGGAGAAGCAACCGAAGAATACTCTGTGATTGTGAGCTTGACCGTAGAACTTTGAGATGAAGGCTGAAACAGAACTGAAACTACTGATTATCAGGCCTAAATTCAGATAACTAATGGGCAATGACATGAAAACGATCCAGGAGACTTCCTGATTACAACAGGACACACATGGTTCCTTCTCATTGCCTTTCTCAAGGCTTCAGCCTTCTGACATCAAAAGAGAATCTTGCCAAAGACATTGAACGAAGAAAATCTGTTGCTCTTTCTCTGCTTAAATACACCACAAACAAGTAATAGCAGTGATATACTTTAGCACATCTTAGTATGTTTATTCCCATCCTTTTTATTTTCTTATACAGATTTTTAAAACTGTATCACTGAAAGAAGGTTCAACTCAACATCTGTTGCATCTTATAAGACCTGATGCCCAGACGCCGTGGTTCCTAACACACTGAACATTATGAAAGCATATTATCACTGTCATCACGAGATTCCTCACCCTTACTCACATCCAAAAATTGCTTTGTTTCAAAACTATTTTAGTGTACTGCCAGTTTCCAAAACATTTTGAGTGGAGGAAAAGCTGACACATAAAAACAACATTTGATGTTGCCATGATCTGATCTCATCTTGCCCTTCAGTCTCTATAGGGCAGTTCTGTTTTGCTTCACTCAAGAAGGAGCAAAACCGCTTTTGAGATGAGGCCACTCAGAGAGCGCAAAAGACAGGGTGCACAGTGCTGGTAGTCTTGCTTTGGGTCTTATTACTTTGAATTTTAGCGGTCATGAATTTATTTTTTAAATCGTGGTTTCTGAATTCACCCAAGATTTGTTTGCATTCTGTTTTACATCTTTGCCAAAGCATGTCATCTTGAAACATTGTTCCATAGTTCTAAATTCTGTTGTGAAGATCAGAAACATTTTGTACGTAGGTGGCCAATTGTGACAGTCTTGTGGTATGGACAGATGTCTATGGAGGATTATAATAATTCATATTCTTTTAAAAAAAAATAGTGTGATGACAAACTGCAAGTTTCTTCACAGTCTCTTTGGAAGCTTTTTGGGGGGATCGTCAATGGGGAAAGCAGTGTTGATTCTTTTGTATTCTTTCCCAAGTTTTTTTTTCTCCCCCGAAGTTTGGCTAGTTCCCAATGTGAAGGCGGTGAGCTCTGGAAATCATTAATCCATGGGATTTGTTCATGGTGTATAAAAATTTCAGAAAGAATTTGCTTTATAAATATGACTTCCTGGTCGACTCTTGCAGAAATGAAACCAGGAGAGATGGGTTTGTCAGGCCAGCCAACATTCTTGACAGGTTTCTTCTGGGATGTTGAGGGCAGAAAGGAGAAGACACTTGATGGGGAGGGGGAGTGACCAGTGTTGGTTTTGAACCTGTGTTGAGCTCCTGTAATAGACTCTTCCTGAAGATTTGGAGTGTAATATGTTTAGAATGGAAATTAATCACAGACTGACAGCTTCCCAATGTTTTCATTTTAAATTAATGTGGAGGGGAAGTTATTATAGCCTATAGGGATTCCATTTCCCTCTCCAGGATCCCTATAAATTTTAATTTTGTATTATTATTATTATTATTATTTATTTATATAGCACCATCAATGTACATGGTGCTGTACAGAGTAAAACAGTAAATAGCAAGGCCCTGCCGCATAGGCTTACAATCTAATAAAATCATAGTAAAACAATAAGGAGGGGAAGAGAATGCAAACAAGCACAGGGTAGGGTAAGCAGGCACAGGGTAGGGTAAAACTAACAGTATAAAGTCTGCACAACATCAAGTTTTAAAAGCTTTAGGAAAAAGAAAAGTTTTTAGTTGAGCTTTAAAAGCTGCGATTGAAGTTGTAGTTCTCAAATGTTCTGGAAGAGCGTTCCAGGCGTAAGGGGCAGCTAAACTATGGAATTCACCAGGGCTGTGGAGTTGGCACATAAAACCTCTGACTCCTTTAATTATACATCGATACAGGAAATAAATTTCCTGTATATTTCCTACATCGACTGCAAGCACGCAACTTTTTAGAACCCTAACCTGTTAAAGCCCGGGTCTAAAGGCTATAGCTAAGACATTCTGGTTTATTTTATTTATTAAAGAAGCCCAAAAATGAAAACAATGAGGTTATATTTTTATTTATTTATTTAATTCTTTATATCGCCCCATAGCTGAAGTTCTCTGGGCAGTTTATCAAAAGACTATAGAGTATAAAGTAATAAGATATAAAAGAAAGAAACTATAAAAGAAAATCAGGAACAACTTTCTCTACTAGTTCAGAAATCTAAAGTATATACTTTGATATCAAATTCAAAACTACAAAAAAGTAAAAACAACAATTGAACACCTAAAACAACTTAATAAATGACCATTTTAAAAGAAATGAACTCAGTTAGGTACATAAGTAATATAAACCTTTTTCGAGATTAAAGTATCGTTTGAATATAAAATTCACGTGAATATACATTTAATGAAATAAACATTATATTGTAGAAGATTGAAGACTAACATATTGCTCTTAGAAACAGAACTGCTTCTGCCAAATCCTCCCTCATAGAAGCCCTTAAATCTGATTTGGTGTTGGTCAGGATGGACAGATTGTATGTGTGTGTTTTGGTTTGATTTTTAGTGAACCACTTCTTTTTACTCCACTCTTTAGCTGAAAAGGCTCCTAGAATGGTTTACATGCAATCAATAAAATAAGGAGTCCAATCTAAAAGACACAAGGAAAAGTGGATAGAGAGGGAGGGGGGGAAGCAAACTCAGGCACCAATGTGTAAAGTTAAATAGTTGTTCTTTCTCTTCCTGGAAACACTACAGGAAGAGGAGGAGCTTTATAAAATTGGTCTTTCAGCAAAGCTTATGGAACAGCCCTGCTTCTCATCCCTATCTGCTGAAGTCAGCTTAAATGGCTGCTAACTGGTGACAGTTAAGGGAGAAACCTGATTATTGACAGAATCTCAAGAGCTGACAAGTAGTCTCAGACTTGGAGTTGAGGACCTCCAAGCGTGCTGTCTTGGGGGACCTCGACATTCATACTGAAGCTGCCTCACCTACAGCAGCTCAGGGCATGAATCTGCCATAAAAAACATGGACTGTCCCAACGTGCCATTGGCCAAACATACATGGCAAAAGAAACTGTTGACTCGATGCGTTTGACCGAGTGGAAAGATGGTAGTCTGGATGAAGGGGATTTTTTCATGAAGTGATAATTGAAGTTTAGACTTAAGCTATTTTCTTCAGCAGAGGGGTAGACCTGTTGGGATGATTTGCCCCAAAGGCGTATGGTCTTGGAGAACTTCCAGCTGGCAAGGCTGACACTCTTAATTGAATCTCTGCTCACTCTGATAGGGAGATGACTCGGGTGGTAGACACAACCAACTGCTCCTAATGTTTAATGATGTGCTTAGCCAGCAGTTGTATTGTTTTTAATTGTATTTAATATATATTTTTCTGATAAGCCAACCTGAGTACAATTTCTACCCCTAATCCACATTGTTTAATAAAGTTAATGAAACTTATTAATAAGGCTACTAAACATTACCAATTAATCCAGCTCTGTGCATTTTCAGGACTGAAATGAAAATATGTAAGACAATATATCTTGTATTGAGGCAACTTTAAATGCATTCACTTGGTCTATTTTGTCAAGATTTTTTTTTTAATTTTTTTTTATTAGTTTCACATCTTAAAATACAACAACATAATACTAATTAAAACACATAAATCAAAACATAAATTGCTTACAATTCCACATTTATAATTATCATTTTTACATAATCACATAACATAACATAAGTGCTCCCCACCACCCTTCGGGATCTATTCCTGCTTCCAAAATCTCATTGTTTCTTCTGGTGGTGGTTTTCCACCCCCCTTACAGAATACATATTCTAGGAACTGTTTCCAAATTCCCTCAAATTCATTTACATTTGTTATACCTTTTCTTAACTTTATATTGCATGTCAGTTTGTCATTAATAGCTATATCCCAAATTTCCTTATACCACTCTTCAATATGATAGTCTCCTTGAACTTTCCAGTTCCTAGATATGATTAACCTTGCTGCTGTCAACAAATTTGTTATCAATTCTTTAGTCTCTTTATTACACTTTAAATTTCCATATAATGATAGTAATGCCACTGTAGGTGTCTCTTCAATCTCTATTCCAACAATTTTTTTAATCTCAATAAACACCATTTTCCACAATTTTTTCACAAATTCGCATTCCCACCACATATGCAAATACGTTCCTTTCCCCCCACATCCTCTCCAACAATTTGCTGAATTTGTCTTATTTATGCTATTTAATCTCACTGGGGTCAGATACCACCTCCATACAATTTTATAATAATTTTCTTTTATTCTCACAGACATGTTTCTCAACACTTTGTCTCCATATTCCCTCCCAACTCTGCTGCCCTATCTGCACCCTCAAATCAGTTTCCCAAACCATCTTCCCCATTTTTTCTATCTCCCTCTTTTCAACCAAAATTCTATATATTTCACTTGTTAAACCTTTTATCCTTTTATTTTCTCCTTTCTCAATTTCTTTCTTTAAAATCAACTCTTCAAATTTCGTCATTTTACTGCACTCTCCATTATCTCTTACCCATTTTTTCGACCATTGCTCCAATTGGCAATAATTTAACCAGTTTAAGTTCTCCCCCTTAAACACCTCTTCTAATTTCCCACCTGTTTTCGTCTCTCTCAACCAATCTTTTAACCTCATTATTTTTTTCTCTATTAAAATTTTACTCAATCTCTCTTTTAAATTCCCAGGGAAATTCCTTAACACTATCACAGTTGTAAATGGAGATATACTCGAAAATAACTCCTTTTTATGTGATCACCAAATTTCCCAATGGTTTTTCAAAAGAGGGTTTTCTATTTCTTCCCCCCTCTTTTTACTACACTCTCTAAAAAATAAATTTTCCAATTGCCATTCTTTATCCGTTTTTGTTCCATCTTCCAACCAATCTAATTCCCCTACTCCTATAATACCTTCTACTATATGTCTTAACCTGTTGGCTGTATAGTATGCCTTTATATTGGGAAGTCCCAATCCTCCTTTTTGTCAAGATTTTTAAGTTTGCAGTGTTTCTGTTTTTTCTTCAACAGCAAATATGTGAGAAAACATTTTAAGCTAGACAGTGAACAAACATTGCTAGCTTGGGTAAGGGCAAGGAGGATCTCTTGTATTGAGACTGTTTTAGAAAATATTCCCATATCTTGGAAATGCTGCAATAGTCCATTGTGCCCATAGAAAGCATTCAGGTTGTGCAGAGACTGCTGACCTGGCTCATCAATCCTGTCTAGCTCTGCCTTTCTGCTTGGCAGGTGCTCTTGCATCCTCTTGAGATAAGCTCTGCAGTTGTGGGAAGCACTGTGACTCTTGCTAAGTGGTCAGCTCAAATTAGATGTGGGAGAGACATAGAGATAAGGACACTACTTACTGGGGAGGTTAATGCATCTCAAGGGAAAGAAAGAAACTCCCCTGGGAGCTCTGCTTCTCTCCAAGAGGACCGGGTCAGCCCTTTCCAAAATAAGCAGCAGTAATCAAATTAGCATGCTTTCAACAAGTGCCTTATCCATGGATAAAATCATCTTGTTTCCAGTTTAGTATGTTTAGTCTGTTTTACTCACAAAAGTTAGGTAGTTTATGTCTATGGAAGTTGGGGTAGGGGGCAGAGTAGCACAAACACACACACACACACACCCACACACACACACCCTCTGTATATCTTGTGAAACCCACTAATATTTTTTTAAAAAATTTGATTAGGTAAATTAGCATTTCTACATTCTTGACCCTCCTTTTTCCATCTTAAGAGTAAGTTTTAAAATTTGATATCAACCCTAGAGGAACCTACTGCACCAACACTGCGCTTGGTCATAGAATCATAGAATCATAGAATAGCAGAGTTGGAAGAGGGCCTACAAGGCCATCGAGTCCAACCCCCTGCTCAATGCAGGAATCCACCCTAAAGCATCCCTGACAGATGGTTGTCTAGCTGCCTCATGAATGCCTCTAGTGTGGGAGAGCCCACAACCTCCCTAGGTAACTGATTCCATTGTCGTATTGCTCTAACAGTCAGGAAGTTTTTCCTGATGTCCAGCCGGAATCTGGCTTCCTTTAACTTGAGCCCGTTATTCCGTGTCCTGCACTCTGGGAGGATCGAGAAGAGATCCTGGCCCTCCTCTGTGTGACAACCTTTTAAGTATTTGAAGAGTGCTCTCATGTCTCCCCTCAGTCTTCTCTTCTCCAGGCTAAACATGCCCAGTTCTTTCAGTCTCTCTTCATAGGGCTTTGTTTCCAGACCCCTGATCATCCTGGTTGCCCTCCTCTGAACACGCTCCAGCTTGTCTGCATCCTTCTTGAATTGTGGAGCCCAGAACTGGACGCAATACTCTAGATGAGGACTAACCAGGGCTGAATAGAGAGGAACCAGTACTTATTCTTATGTATGATTTTTAGAGTTTAAAGCTGAAACCCTGTACACATTTGCCTGGGAGTGAACTCAAGCGGGACTTACTTCTGAGTAGACATATATAGGATTGCACTGTAGACCTGATAAGGGAATTACATGATTATCAAATGCATGGTGAAGGTTTTCCAGTCAGGCATGAGCTTGAAGTTATGGATTTTAGGTACGTTAATTTCTGTTGTGAGCTGTCTCAAACAATGGACAGGAATATTTTAAGTAACTACATGAAGTGTAGGGCAAGAATTTTCAAATGCTTTCCTTGTAGAATTCTGAGTTATATAGAAATTAAGCATCTGAAACTGGGAAAGGAAGGATCTGGGCGAAGAAGAAGTGAAAGATGAAGAAGTGAAAGAAGGATTAAAGGAAGCTGCTGAAGGAATGATGAAAGTTCTTAGGGCATTTTTTTTTAAAAAAAATCATTTTATCTTACCTTTCCACCACAAATGGTACTCAGAGTGGCTAACAATAATAAAATAGAGATTAATACAAAACCTTGGTTAAAACATAACATAATCCAATACAAAAAGACCCTAATAAATCTCCTTTTCTAATGATGTCAAGAACAGTGTTCTATCAAGATTTATATGACCACAATAATTCTTCCAATAAAGAAAAAAAACTATTCCAGTGAATATCTGCAATATTTGTTACATTCTAGTGTAAAAGCCCATGTCTCCATGGTCATTAGTAGTCTTGCTCCTTTCTTGCTTTTTTGCCCCTCAGTCCCCTCACCACATAATGCAAATGTGGGTCATGCATAGTGAATCTTCCCTCTGAAATTTGCATGCAGCGTAGCCCTAGCCTCATGCGCCCCAGTTGGCTGCCTCCAAACTCTTCCCCCTCTCCTCTGACGGTGATAGCCTAACCCCTCCCCACTGATGATGATAGCCAACCTTCACGCCACACTGATTGGTACTGGTGTAAGATACTAAGGGCATGTCTAGACCATGCCTTATCCCAGGGATCGTCCCAGGATCATCCCTGTGCATCCACATGATACACAGGGGACCCCGGGGGCAGGGAGGGAGGATAATAATAATAATAATAATAATAATAATAATAATAATAATAATTATTATTATTCTTACCCACCTCTCCATTTTGATCGAGGAGTGGAACAACAATAAACGGTAAAATACATAAAACTGAATTAAAACATAATATACATTGTTAAAACATCCTAAAAAACATTCTAAAAACATCCCTCCGTTTCCCCGGGATAACCGGCACAGCTTTTAGCCCTATTTTTCCCGGGGTCTCGGGATTGTCCCGAGACCACGGGAGGTGTGGGAGGCCATCCCGTTTTCATCCCAGCTCCTCACGGTTAAACGCAAGGAGCCAGGCATGGGGCACGGAGCTCTTCAGGCGCTCTGTGCCCATCAAGGGTGGGGGGGAGCGGGAGCAGGTTTGGTTTTTTTACTGACCATTTTGTTGGAGTGCACGTGCACTCATCTTCAGTAAAAGAAAAAGGCGGGCGCGACGTCCTCCTTCCTCACTGGATGTCGTGCGCCACGTGTGGACAAAGGGGAGGATTTCGCAATCAGCATATCGCGAGATCCTCCCCCTTTCCCTCCCCTGCCCTCAGTTTCTCTGACAGTTAAAAGTGCTAACCTGAGGTTTTTTTTGTGAAATCTGGTAAGATGGCCAATACTTATCTCCAATAAGCCACAATCATGGTGCCAGGAAAAATGCATTTGCTTTCCTTAGTTGCCTATCAAGTCATCCTCAAAATCTTCCCAGTCTTGTAGCACTTTCCAGTAGCCTTACAGTATTGCCTTTTTAATCTAAGTTCCTTGTAATGGAGGTACTGTTCCATGCTGTTTCTTTAGACAGTGCTAAAATGTTAATCCTAATGTTTGCTATAAACAGGGTTCTACAGCCTTAGTAGGGAAAGGATTTTGACACCACTAATCTGTAGCTTTCAGCTCCTCCTATTGCACGGACATTAATCCATTCAGAGAGTGTTGGAAACATAGCAAAGGAACCAGAACAGTTGTGTATTCACCGGCACTGTTGAAAGTAGTACCAGCACCTGTTTCTGTTGACTGAGAGATTATCACACTTCCACGTTCATTAGCCGGGTTAGAGGGTACAGTTGGAAAGATACCTTATGCCTGCTGACAAGCAGCAGGTGCAGCTACAGACTAGCTTGCATGTGAACATTTTGACAGCTGAAATTTTGCCACTGACAGCCATTGCTGATGCAAACCTTGTGCCTTTTTTGTTATTAGAGACGTTCTTTCATGTTTCCTGATGTTTAATTGGCATTAATCAACAGAACCTTAATTCTCTGAATTTTCCATTCTCAAAATACTTTTCAAATCTGCAAAACATCTTTAAATAGTATTTGAGTGTATAACAAAGAACTTTGTTTATTGAAATGTGTTAATTTGCATAGGGCGCCCTTTTAAGCCAGGCAATCAGAATTGTATATACAACTCATCTGAGACTGAATTCACACATTCAATTCTCTTCCCCCCTCTACCCCACAATTAGATTTTTAAGTAGATTTCAGTCACTTCTCTTAGCCTTAATGGCATTTTCTGTATTGTAGTTAACTAAATGTCCCATTTGCTTGTTTCAGGATATGATTAACTTATATTCTCTTATTTTAGGTAATTCAACCCCTTTTAGATCTTGATCAGAATCGCAGCAAGTTGAAGTTGTATATTGGACATTTGACAGCCCTGTGCCATGACCGGGACCCCCTGATTCTCCGTGGACTCACCCCACCTGCTTCCTACCACCTGGATGACGACCGTGCAGCTTGGGAGAAGGAGCTGCAGAAGATGACTCTGGAGCAGGTCAGAATGTTCTTGCCTTCTCAGCGATGTGTTTCAATTTAATACAGATCATGCAAATTATTCAGAGGCTTTATAGGCCGTTGTATCTGAGGTATAAACGAGTGGAACCTGCAAAACGTTGCAGTATATCCTCCACCTTTAACAGGAGGTGATAGATGTGTACAAAATTGCACATACTGTGGGGAAAGTGGATTGGGAGACATTTTTCTCCCTCTCTCATAATACAAGAATCCGGGGTCATCACATGAAGTTTGGTGAGAGAATCAGGACAGTTAAAAGGAAGTACTTCTTTGCACAGCACATTGTTAAATTAAGAAGTTCGCTACCACAAGATTGTTAATTTACCCATTTATTTCTTTATTTTATTTGTACCCTGCCTTTCTACCAAAGAATGGCATTAATTTTGTCATTGCCGCCAACATGGGTGGTTTTAAAAGGGGATTAGATGTATTCATGGAGTATAAGGCTATTAATGGCTGCTAATCATGACAGCTGTACATTACCTCCACTGCCAGAGGCAGTATGCTATTGCAGCCATGTCCTATTAGTGGGCTTCCCACAGGCAGTTGGTTGGCCACTGTGGGTACAGAATGCTGTCCTAGACAGATCCTTAGTCTGATCCAGCACGGCTCTTCTTGGAGATTCTGTTTAGGCTTTCAATCAGCCAGCAATGCCTCTCCCAGGATACTATATACTGTAAAAGGCTCTAGATGGTCAATAACACAACTCATTTTTCCATATTTCTTTTCTAACTGACACTCAACGTTCTATGGCACTTGGTAACCACTGGCATACTCGGTCCTTGAGGGGTGGGATTGCCCCCTCCCTCTCTCTCTCTCTCTCTCTCTCTCTCTCTCTCTCTCTCTCTCTCTCTCTCTCTCTGTGTGTTCTGCAAACCTTGCGGTTCCTCCAAACATGCTGATACCAGTTCCTTGTTTCTTAGTGGCCTCGTTTGGGCTTCAATCCTGTCAGCATGGGGTACATTCAGTTTAAAATATTTAAAATCAGAAATCTCAAAAGCAATTATTCACAAGCTGGGTGACTCAGTCAGCCTGTGTGAAGAGAGAGGTCTTTAACAGGGGCCTAAAGCACACCACAATATTCTACTTAAAGCAGGGAGAAACTTCAACAAGTTAATAGATGTTTTCCTTGCTGTTTTTCTTCTTAACTAGAAATTATAAACGAAACTGCCTTATTCTCTGTAAACTCTTATGTGCGAATCCTCACAACTTTCTGGAGTACTTTTGTTAAAATATAACAGTGAAACTTCCATGAAGGTGGAATGGTGTGCACAAAATGGCAAAGATCAGGTTGCAAAGTGAGAGCTTGGTAGATGAATCTTAGATCTGAAGCCTGTCATTGAAAGTTCGTCCGTCTGTATATATGGAGAGCAGCTTGCACACTGTGGGCATGTCTATACCATAGGGTGTAGAGAGAGGGGGGAGGATTGCAGACTTACCAGTTTCTGTGATCCTCCCCCAGCGTCTTGACAGCCGTGTGACATCCCAGAAGGATGTTGCGGCCGCAACTGCCCTCCTCCGCAAAAGGTAACAACAGCCCCCCCGAACCTGCTCCCCACCCAACCCCCGATGGGCACGGGCTGCCCCATGCAGCTCCGTGCCCATTTTAAGCGCCCCACAAGAAGGGACGACCCAGGAGCAGCAGCCACACAGCTCACGCTGTGCAGAATGGTCCTAGGACTGTGGAAAAATCAGGTTTTCCTATATCCCAGCGAAAGCCCTTGGTCGTCCCGGGTTGCCCCTGGGATCCCCTGTGCATCTTTTGGATGCATAGGGACAATTCAGGGACTACCCCGGATATAGGGCTGGTGTAGACATGCCCTGTATGTCCCACTGCAGTTTCAAGGAAACACGTTAAACACAACTGTGTGCTTTATTTTGCTGTTTTAAATTTGCTATGATCTACCTTGTAGCTGGTTAACCTGTAGGTTTGTTTGGATTGTTTAAGTGAAGCATAGAGTTATGTTCCTATGTGCCAGTATAAATATAAAGGCCACAATCCAACACAAAGTTAGGCACACTTAAACCCTCTGAGATTAGTGGGCTTAAGCACACGTAGTTCTGTGTAGGTTGGATTGTGGCCAAAGTGGCACAATTTCCTGGTGATTTTATGAATAAATAATCTTGAAAAGGAGGCCACTTGTTTTAGCCTTGAAGGACATGGGTTCTAAACACACACATTGTACTTTGCTATTCTGTGCTTATCCCTCCCTCCCTTATCCTTATAATTGTTAGGCAAGTGAGGATTTAACTCAACTGGGAGCATAGTTCTGATTTTTAAATTTCCTTTTGCAAGTTACAAACATGAAAGTCAATTTCACTCCCAAGTTCTTTTTTCTTTAACTCATTATGTTGAAGCTTCTGACCTGGCTTGGTACCTCTTCAGAGTTACTGTTTACACAAAGCTCTCATTATTCCAGCCCCTCATTTTGCTTACTAAGACAGCTGGAGTAGATTAAGTGCATAGCCAGGAGCGCAAATGTACTGAAGTACTTGTGGTGTATGTTTCTATGTTTCTCACATTGGAACAGACATATGTAAATCGATGTTGTACTTGCATATTTTGGAACAAACATTTATGTAGCCTCTTTCACATCATAATTTTTGACCACATTTCAGCCTCCTCATGTCTGAGCACTTGTTTTAATTCCGTTAATTCTTCCTTGACAGATATTATACACAAAATTGCTGCCTCCTTGTGCCTCTGGCCTTTGTACTATTACCATTTCTGTCCCAAATATTTTTTTCTTGTCTTTCTTCAGATTGGCTAGCTGTGGTTTTTGAATTTATCATATTTTCCCCCGTTTCAAATCTATGCAATAATAACTGTAAGCAGTTCTTATTGCTATCTTGGTCAGAATTCGGTTCCATATTCACCTTGGTCTAACTTTCTTCCACTCTTCAGCTCCGGCTTTTTCCAATGTGATATTTAACATTGCTGCTGCAGCATGAAATACTTAAATCATGTTACTGGTATTCATCTCTGATACAATTTACTGAAATAAAAGTATTGGACCAGGGGTAAATTTGGCTAATTTTATTTCATCGTTTAGCCTGAGAATATTGCTCTCATGGTTCACTCTTGATACACTCATATGTACCAACATATACTCATGTGTACCAACAAAAAAGTCCCAAACTCTACTACAAATTACTTTGTACAATAGCACTTAATCTTGCTTTCTATAGCTTGGTATGTTTTTGTGTGTTTCTCTCTCAGCTCCCCACCCCCGCCCCTGTCCTCTCTCTCCTGGTTTCCATCTGTTATGATGTTTGAACTTTTCCCCTGTTCTTTTAAATTTAAAACAATTTAAAACAAAATAAGACAGCATATCGGCAGCCAATTTTCAGGACGCTAACAGAAGCAAGTCCAACAATATGAAAAAACAAGATTTCTGAAGATAAATGTGTCTGGAACACAATCTTGCTTTCTATAGCTATATGGATTAGATTTCAGATATATTCCTGCCTTCACAGAATTATTAGAAATAGTCCATATTATCTTCTGTGGCAAACCCAAGACCGAAAGGAATTATTTTTTCCAACTTGCATCTAAGGCTGATTCCTGATTCAAATGTTTAAAAATTACAAACTGTAATCAGCTACCCACTTGCTCAAATAATCACAGATTAATATGTTTTTCTTCTGTCCTTTAGGCATTTGGGGGTGCTTCAGTTCCTTAAATAAACCAAAGTATCTGTTTGTTAGTAGCTAATAGTAGTCATTTACATGTAGCAGAGCATTTAAACATGAATGTAGATTCAACAGTTCAGATACTTAGACACATTAATGCAACAGATAAAAATTAGAAAGTCAAACCATGTAAAATTCAAAACATATAAAAATATTGCTAACACATTCTGTACCCCGATAGTGTAGGGGTACATACATAGTTTCAGGAGGGAAAAATCTGTTTCCCAAGCTGAGTTCCAGGTGCTAGGAAACTGCCAACCTTGTGAGCCCTGAGTTCCAGATCAGGAACGTCTTCCAAATAGCAAAAGAGGCCTTAGCTAGACCTAAGGTTTATCCCGGGATCGTCCCGGGGTCGTCCCTGTTCATGTAAATGACATACTGGGGATCCCGGGAGCAAGCAGGGACGACTCCAGGATGATCCCAGGATAAACCTTAGGTCTTGCTAAGGCCAGAGTCTCCCAAAAAATGAAGAAAAACTAATTTGAATTTGAACCCCAAAGGACTAAAGTCCCATCTTTTAAATAGACATTTGAGGCAACATTTGGGAGTGGAGCAAAATTTGCCCACTTTCATTGATACTAGATGGACTGGCTTTTCCTAACAGGGACTCCTTGGGGGGGACTACAGGTTACAGGCCCCTTCCTCCAATCCATACACATTTGAACCATGATATTTATTTATTTATTTATTTATTAAATTTATATACCGGCCCATAACCAAAGCTCTCTGGGCGGTATGGATTTTTGTGAACCAAGAACATGCCGCCTTTCCCATGGCTTAATGCAAAAAGAAAATACAATAAAGTATTATTTTATTTATTTGTTTGTTTATTTATTACATTTCTGTGCTGTCCAGTAGTCGAAGCTCTCTGGGTAGTTCACAACAAGACATCCATTGGTAATAAATATTTACTGTGTTAACCATTTATAGATCTTTTTGGGTAATAATTAAACACAAACTACTGCTGTTATTGAGATGATTTCGAAGGCTTGATAAACAGAGGTATTTCCTTAGAGACCAATGTGTATATCATAATTTTTTTAAAGAAATAGTTGTACCAGTGAATCATATCCATATCTTGATATTTTTTCTCAGTATTTAATGAGAAGCAGCCCTCTTTCCTTAGACAAAATAATTCAAAAGCTCTTTTCTCTTCACACAACGGTTTATAAATTTAATGAGGGACCTGAATATACAAGTAAACATCTGCTTGTTGGGTCCAGGTGAACGGGATTAGGAATCTATTTCTCTGGAGTTAAATCAATCCTAGCTAAGACTGACCTTCAGGAAAAATTGTTTTCCTGCTCTCACATTGTCCTTTTTTTCATTTTCCATGTCTATTTAGCATGTAGCAAGTATTTATTTATTTATTGCCATCATTTAGTTTCATTTTCTATGAAAATTGGCTTGCTACACATGAATTATAGATCATGGCTTAAAACATACTCTGGTTTACCCCATGGTTTGCAGTTGGCTTGTTTAGAAACTGACCAATGTTTGTTTTAAACCATGATCTCTGATTCATACATTCATTCATGCAAGTCAGCTTTCATGGAAAGTAGAACTGAACTCTGGCAAAGTTTCTCCCGGTAGCATGCCAAGGGAAGGAGCAGGGACAAGTTAATCCCAGGCTTCACCCAGGCTCATGCACATAGCACTATACTATGATTTAGCATTATGTCTCAGCCAGCTTGGTGTTTCTGCTCAAGAGACAATTACCTTTGTCTTATTTGCTCAGAACTGAGGCAAAAGAGACCCTGTAACATCTCTCTAACTTTGACAGTGTTTGTATGTCTGATATTATGTAGAATTACTGTTGTAACAAAAGATACTGTTTGACTCTAATTTTATCTCGATATCAGTAATGATTTATCAAAAGTAATACTGGCTGTGAGGATTAGGCTACTTCCTGCATTTATGGTTAATATCCCCAAATTACTAGAAAAACTTCAAACATTCAGGATACATTGTATTGCTATTATATTTTTGATTTCTTCTCAGGAGTTTACATATTTTGCAAACCCCACTAGAAATTACTCAATCAAAGCTTTCTGTTCGAGCCTCTTCTGGTGTTGTTGTGTTTTGCTCCAGAGGTCAAGAAAGTTATGGCACTGACTGACTCAATTTCAGGGCATGTCTTTCCAACACTGCCATTTTCATCAGGGGAATATCTTGCAGGTGCATTCTCATACCCAAACATAATAACATCAGCAACAGCTCATACATACATTTATTTTCCCTCTCAATATCTTTATGTAGTATTTAAAAATTAGCATTGTGAATGCAGCTGCTGGATTATGAAGTTCTTAGTTTCCTTGTTGTGCCTCTTACGAGATGTGCTATGTATTGAAGATGTTTTAGGAATCTCTTGGATGTATTTGTATATACTATTGTTGGGGAGTGTTGCTTGGGAAAATTCTATGGGCACTCTTTGTTTGTATGACGAACCACATGAGGAAGGAGTGTTTACATGAGTTAGCATCTTTGGTTTGTGTGAAATTAGATTTTGCTGAATTGTCTTGTTTCATTCAGTTTAAACAGTTGCTTTTACTGCTTGTAGTAAATCAACAGAATCCCTTCTTTTCTCTTAAAAGGGAAAGATAGGAAGAAATATAATGAATTCCTGTTCAGAATCATTTAAAAAATCAACAACTCAAAGTTTCACTCAAATAGATACCTCCTAGAGCTGCAATGCACCCCAAACTACGGACTTCAGATGGAGTATAACCCCTTCCAAAATAGGTTGAACACCACCAGCCTGGATAGATGATACCTCTCTATCTTACCTGGACTGAGTTTTAGTTTATTGGCCCTCATCCAGTCCATTACTATAGCCAGACACTGATTAAGCACTTCCACTGCTTAACCTGGATCTGATGAAAAAGAGAGACTACTTCCGGCAGTTCAGGTAGGGAGATTTATAAAGTGCCCAGAGAGCTTCGGCTATGGGGCAGTATATAAATGCAATTAATTAATTAATTAATTAATGAAGTGGCTAGTAGACCAGCAGAATCTCTAACCTGTCCTGAGACCCCAATACAAAATGTAATTACTCCAGAATAGCACTCACTAATGAACAGGAAGCCTAGAGAGACAGATGAAATCCTTGTAGACCACAAGAACTCCTTTTCCCTGACCCTCTAACTTACTCTGGTGCTGAATCAAATACCTCGGAGGGCCTATCTGGGAGAGACTACCTTCTGCCAGTTTCCCAACCCAGGTCTTGGTTATACACACTGAATCAACCTCCTCCATAATTAAATTGTGGATGAGGGAGATTTATTATTAACCAACCTGGCATTTAACAACAGCACCAGTAGACCAGAGGACATGCTAAGAAGGTTGCCTTCTGGACAAGGGAAAGACCAGAAGAAGGGATAGGCACAAGATGTCTAATGGCTCTTTTTCTTACCTGGCACCTTAATCTCACACTGCCATACTTCCCCCTATCCAGTATTGCATGGCTTGTTTGTATATGTCTGGCTTTATAAAATAGAAAGAGCAGCAGTACTGGTGTAGATGGGTGTCTTTGGCTACTTTCTATGGGAATCAAGTACAATTAAGTACTGTACTGACCATTTTTGGAATTCTGAAATCTGGTTTCGGGGAAGAATGAGCATTAATCTGTTGTGGGAGGCTGCCCAAAGTGCACAGATTACCCCCATCCTATTCAGCATGAAGATGCCATATAAATCACAGCAATGTTACTTGCTGAAAATGACGTGATTCCTTTTTTCCTGTGATATCTATTAAGAACCTGTCAGCACTTACACTCTCAAATGGCCTGTTACTATCTCATGTCCTTGGTCATTTCCACAAACCACAATGTGTGGAATTCTCATCATAGCTTGGAGTGGGGAAGGAAGCCTGGGCTGGTTGACTCTTTCTAGAAGGGAAGAGCTTTGGGAAGGCTGCCTAGATAGGCTGATCATTTTCTATATTTACCTACAGAAATGTAAAAAGGAGCAACATTTTAGCTGGTCCTGAGGCCTTTTAGGTAAATGTTCACCAATAGATACATTTTCAGTTTTGTTAGTTTATATTATTCGGGACTAGGGTTTCTTGGCTGTCAAGAGAGATTGTAGGTTTATATGTAGGTCACTGAAGGTGCAATCCTATATACTTGAGTTATGCTGATTATGGAGCTATAAGGTTTGGCAGGAGCCCTGCTATAAGCCTAGGGCAGTACGCCACATACTCTGCCATCATGACAGATTCACCAATACATATGCCAACAGAGCTTTTCTGCCAGTAAATGGCTGAAGCAGAGTACAGAATGTGGGTGGCACAAGGAACGACCATGCTTTTGTGGTGTACTTTACTCCTTCAATTCACTCCCCATAACCCACATAAAGCATTTTAAAAGGAAGAAGGAGGGATCTGTTTGATCTAACTTCTAACCATCTCCTCGCCTCCCCTCCTCACTGGAATAGTCATGCCTGCCACCTACACTGCCTTGAGCTCCTTGGGGGAAAGGCGGGATATAAATGTAATAAATAAATAAATCAGCATAAGATTGTACCCTGTGTTCGAACAAGAACTGAATGGTTAGGGAAGTGCTATGTGGTTTTTCCAGTGTTTGAATCCTGGGAATTCTGTGTCTTTTGTTTCTGACATTACTTTTAATTGGTAGGCATGCAAAAGGGAAGTTCTAACCTTCTCTCAGAGGGGCTCATCTTATCTCCTGCTTCCCACTCCCATGCCTTATGCAGTGAGCTACTGAAGGCTGCTGCTGTGTGTGTCTCTGGCTTCCCTTATTATGTGTCCAGGTCCCTTCCCTTCACTGCTTATCAGAAGAGTTTTTCTCTTCCTGGGTAGGTCTTGAAGCCTTATCTCAGGAGGGCTGTGTGAATTCTCTGCAGTCATCCTGCTGAGAGAACTGTGTTGTGTGTTGTGCTCCGAAACAGTGCTTGTGTGGGAGGCATATGGGGATTTAACGCCTGCCTGGGGACTGGTGGTAGTGGAATTATCGCTAGCTGTTGCCACTGGGGCTGATGGGGTGGAGGAGGAGCTGCGGCATTTTGTATGTTTTGATGCAGGAGCATGCCCTGTCATGAGTTCATTGGCACTTTCCATATTGTGGGCAATACCTTTAAAATGTTCAAATTTTATTTACATATGCCTCTAAAATATAGTGGATTGTATTGTGGATTGTTCTTTGCATATGTGAGTGGGTTCATGAGTCCCAGTGTTGGGGAAAAGGCAGAATGTTGTTGTTGTCGTCGTCGTCGTCAACAGCAACAATAATAATTGGCAACACCATGTTTATATGAAGTGGTGAACATGGTGAGATTCATGCTTGCCCATTTTTATATGAAGAAAGTATCATATAAACCAAAACTGTAGGTATGTAGGACAGAGTGCTTTTGCTGTGATACATGCATTTCATGGGCCTCAAAAGCACTGCTATTGTTGCAGTAATGTGCAAGTAGGTGTGCATGCACTTCTAATTCACACTCTGTTTCTCAGTGCAAATGTGGGCAAGCACAAGCTAGAGCGCTTTCCCTTGGAGGAAATTCCAGTGGTGCCACATGGATAAACGAACACCAAAACCAATGTCTTTAGGTAATCTTTTTAGTGAGAGGGAATTTTTAACCAATAACAAAGCGAGCTCAGTTGAGCTTTAGGGAGTTTGATAGATGTCTGAATCTACAATCAGCCTGATAAGTTTATTTGTTTGTTAAGCCTTGAGAATGACCATGACTGAATGCAAGCCACGATACTTTCCAGTTGTCAGATACACATTTCTAAAGGAATGAGGAAAAGGTTTATATTATTCTTCTGCACTGAACAGTTAAACTTGCAAAAATCTCACTCCTTATCCCCTCCTCAAATTTTGAAAGCCGTGTTTTTGTGCAGTCTTTCACTTGTATCTTATCTAGCATACATTTGGAATCTTCACACTGGCATTTTCTTTCTGGCATGGTTGCTTGTACTGAGCTGAAATAACAGACTGAAATGTAGAGATCAGCACTTGGCCATGCATCTACTACATCATCTGTTAACTACTAGTTTTAAAAAATAATAGCTAGGGAGAGGTTGAGGGCCTTGCAGTGATGCAGAAGGAACTAAGAACTGAGAACCTCTGAGAAGATAATTTTGGAGGACAATAGTTGTGATAGTAACTTTGCATTTTCTATCTTGCTCTATTTCCTTTACCCTCCTGTTTCTCCATCTCTCTACCCTTCTCCTATTTTCTCTTGCTTCGTGGAGTTTTTACTCACACATGTATTACAAGGATTGCTATACAATTTTATCACCTGGGTTTTATGGTTTGTATTGCTGTTTAAAACACCCATGAGTTCAAAGACCCATTGCATTCAAATAGTACTCTGGTCATATGACATGAAAGGGGGCTTACAACATGTTGCATATTTATCAAGTCTATAAGCTCCTTCTGATTTTTTCTACTTTCCTTTGATTAGTGCAAGGAGTCTCACCTACCCCGCCTCTCAGTTTGCATACTCCTTAGTCAAAATTAGGTTGCTTTTGAGTTTTGTGGTTCTTGGCACTAATATCTAAAAACCATCTTACAGTTCTGTGAAGTCCAGCAATGGCTACAGCCAGCAGCTGAAGAACAAACAAACAAAAAACCAAGAATACATTAAAATAATGTTCAGTAGATAAAAGCCATATAATTCAATACATGCTGCCATGTCTTGATCTTATCCTTTCTTTTGTCCCTAATTTTTTTTTAATAAATGCATGTTTGTTTGTTTGTTTTAAAGTTGTGTTTTAAGATATTCTTTGGTTTTCTATATTTCCTAGCTAATGCTCGTATGCATTATAGGCAGTTCATTCCATTTTGCATGATGGTATCACATAGACACAAGCTTTTTCCTCAGCCAAAAAACCAAGAACTGTTGAAAATCTTAGTTATCTATGCTTAAGGAAAAAGTAAGCGTCTTGGGGTTCCTTTAATTTGTTTGCTTTTATTGAAAATACACTAGTCTAAACAATACTTAGATGTAATACGTTGTTATAAAAATACTTATGAATAAATTTAAACATCGCCTAATAAGGATATCCTTTCATAAACATATTTTGGACTGACATGCCATCCAATTGCATAAACAAACACTCCGTATTTCCCAGAGCAAAACTAAGTGCCAAATTGGCGGTAATACAGGATTTTAAAGGTAATAGAATTTACACACAAACTGCATTAATAAAATGTTGTTAAAACCTATAAGAAGCAAAATATATTCATAACTGAAGCCTCTTAATAACAGATGAATCTGGCAGGATACTCACTTGCATTTATTTTTATGACTTCAAAATATATGTTGCGTTTCCAAAGAATTTAATCTATCCATAACAGACTTCGTAAGCATGCTTCTCAAATGGTGGGTCATACCCCAATTTGAAGTAGGTTATAGCCATCTACTACCTTCCTTTTATTAGACTTTAGAGTGAGATAATATGTAGGGGATGAAGAGAGCAAAAACTGGAAAGGGAGTCAATCCAATGTTGCAGATTTGCGTCTGAAAATGCTGGTGACCACTAACCTAACTAGTAGAGAATTGGGCTTGGAAGACCTGAATTCACATTCTAGCAAAATCTGAACCCTTGGTCAAAGACCATGAGTCTAAGAGCCATTCCATTTTTTGCGACATAAAAAGCTTAGATACCATGAAATGTGTGGATGCCAATAGGAGGGTCTCCAACTAGGGAGCATTCATCAGGATTTTAATGCATGAATTTGAAGCATAATGGACAGACACTCAAGGGAGGCATCCCTCTCTGGGTGAGGAACAGTAAACTCTGAAGTATTGCTCAGAAAGCTTTTGCTAGTGTCACCTTATCTAGTTTGCAGCACAAGATCTGAAAAAATAGTTATTTTTTGAATATGAGAAAACTGGCAGGCCTAGTTGAACGTATACCTTCTTTTTTAGGTCCCCCCCCCCCGATTGTAAATTTAACAGAACAGAAAACAAATTGTGAAATTAAAAAAAGAACAAAAACTACAGGCATAGGAATGTCATTTTTTTCATCAAATGTGGCATTCTAAAAGAAAAGAAAAAAGCGAGAGAGGTATGCATAGGTTTCAAGAAAAGCAGACCAAATATCCATGTATTTATCCACTCAGAAGTGGCGCCTATATACCACCCGTTCAAATGTTGATAGCACTGTTAAGTCCTCAGCCCATTGCATTATGGGAGGAGAACATTTATCTTTCCAATGTAATAATATCAGTCTTTTAGCTGTCATAAGGACAGCTAAATCCATTTGCGCTGATCATGCGTTAACTTCCAAGAAACCAGCAGGTAGTTTAGGAAGACATGTACATCGTTCCATATTAAAGATAGTTTCAATACAAAGTTTAGCCTTATTATGATCTCCCCCCAAAAGGAGGCAACTATTGGGCATTGCCAAAACATGAATTGAAGAAGCATTTGGCATTGGGAGCATTACATCTCCAATAATTATGCAAATTAGACATACCCTTATTAAAGAGATGTTGTGGAGTCCAATAAACCCGAAACAAGATTTTTTGCTGAATAAGGCGTAGCCTAAGATCCGTAGAAATTTCAGCTACAGACGCGAAGACAACCATGCATTGATTAGGCAAAATTGGACGCTCCAATTCTCTATTCCATTCCTGCCTTATCATGGGTCGATATTCCTGTTCAGCTGCTATAAGTGTTTCCAACAGTAATGGAGGCTCTGAAGCTGTAAACATGGCCGGACCAAACCTAGATTCCAGCAAGTGTTACAATTGGAAGTATTGCCATTCAACTGTCGTAGGTAAATTATATTTATACTTAAATGTAATATTCCAGCCTAGAACCTTTCAGATGGAAGCACCCAGATACATTTCGTGTGTTCCATTTTTACGTATGATTGCAAAACATGTTGGCAAATTCACGTATCCTACAGATACACTTATCAAGGAGCTGCAATCTGCAGCAGCTCCCTGTTCAGTCTACCTGAAACAGTCCCCTGTGTGTGACTTATTAATTTCTGTATTTTTGTAAAATAGCACCTGGTCTGTGGGCCAAATCCAGATGCGGCATCTTAAAATTCCAGCATGTGCTGACAGATTTTGTTTTTTGTTTCCTTGTAGCTTCATGAAGAGCTGGAAAAGGGTGAGAGGGACAGCGCAGAGCTACAAGAGTTTGCCAATGCCATTCTACAGCAGATAGCTGATCACTGCCCTGACATCCTGGAGCAAGTTGTCAACGCACTTGAGGAATCGTCATGACCGAAACCAGTGCAACCCTCCCTCCCACCACCAGCAGCAGCATGCCCAGGGGCCAAGCCCAGTCAGTCCAAGGAGTCATGAAGATGGAGAAGAGTTTGAAACGGGGGAGAAAAGAAGAAACCTTTGGTGCACCTTTTTATAAAAAGAAACAAATGAATCTAAACTGGTATCTCAGCTCTTCCAGTCTATAAGTACTCAATCATGCCTGCATTCATCTTCTCACTGCCTTTCTACTTTGGAATATGCCTCCCAGTTACCTTTCCTGTTGGCTTTGGGATATGTTTGCTCAGAAATTTACTGAGTCCAGTAAGCATGGAAGTGGCAATATATTGGACATAGGTAATTCTGGTGATTCTTGAAGTGGTGGCAGGGGAACACTTGCCTTTGTTTTATTTTCCCGTTAGTAAAATCTTTGGCCTACCTTCATTTATAGGGAAAGCTGAGCATGCTCTGATAGTGGCCCACATTTAGCTAGCTCAGGATTTGCTGCCTATTTCTGCGCAGGAGTGTTATCCTCAAAATGGAAGTTATTACGAGAAGAGAGGTGGGGAGTATCCCTTGTTCTCAGTGATGACTTCAATTCAGCAAGAGTGGGAAATGGGACCGAACTGTTCTGCCTACTATGAGCTTCACTTTTGTTTCCCAAATGGGCTATGAAATAGTGACGGATGTTTTCTTTTGCAGGTTTTCTTGATATTCTGGCCAATTTTTAGCATCATATCTTATCTATATATCTTTGCATTCTCTTTTGAAGAGTGCTCTCTTCGTGTTTGACTGCTTATTTTATCTATTTCTGAGTTCTTAGGGGGTTACTTCATAAGCTATACCCAGTAGCAGAGTATTGGTCACACCTACTGCTGTACCTTCCACAGCACTGCCAATGATGAGTGAGGCCCAAATTGCTTCTCTAAATGGCATCATGTTAACATATCCAAATTCACAGGCAAAATAGGAATCTAAATGCTCATTTGTTTTGCACTAATTGTTAAAATACAGTTTTACCTGAAACAGCGCTAGTTTTATGCATAGTATCATTCTGCAGGCATTCACTGAAACAGAACTCTGGTATCACTATATTTTCTCCTTTAGAGGAACTAAATTTTTCTGATTTTTCAGCTTTCAGATTTCAGAGTTAAGATCTTTTAGAACAGAAAAAAGAAAAGGGAATAGTGAATTGGAACTTAATGCAGTAAGAAGAAAGACCACTGACCTTTAAATTGCTTTCCTAACTGGTTTGTCTCTGTTATGAGTGTCCTAATCACGATGCTTGGTTTTTCCAACTTAAGTGTTTTACATCTGATTATGCTTATTCCTATAAAGCAGACACAATCTCAAGGCCCTTTTCCTCTTTTTTCAGAGATTACAGCACATCCTCCATCCCAAAACACTTATTGGAGGTCTTTTTTTCTGGCTTAGACTCCCCCCCCCCCCGCCCCTGCTCATCAAATCTGGAAACCCAGGTGCTGGGATATCACTGATTTCTAAACAGCAGGGAAGAAATATCTATAAAACAAAAGGAATCCTTTTATTAATACTTTTTAATACTTTTTAAACGTACAGCATCTGCCTTTGATTATGGAAGGATGCAGTAGGGCTGTCTGGTGCTGAGTTGTTAGCTTCATCCTTTCATTAGCACTTGCATGGGAGGTACATTGGAGTCACTTTAGGAAGGGGGTAGAGCATAAATAAGCTTAGTTTTGGATGGCAGTGTTTTCCTATTGGGTTTCCTAAAGAGAGATTCACATTGTTATTTTAGTTAGCACCTTCATGGCTTTGGAGATCTGTAGTGGTAATTTCAGAACTGGGTGGCCGTAATAGGCTGTGGCTGATACTTTTCGTCATAAAGGACAGGGGAGCGGACATGAATAGTCTCAAGGTTGAAATTGCTTTACCGGAAAGCATGTAGACAGTGACTGTACATACCATTGAGCCATGCCTCATACCAGAGCCGCGCCTTTGGCCCTATTGTTTGAGTCAGCACGTTTTGATAGGAGCTGCTGTTTTGAAATTTCCCTTCTAGCTTTTTCTCCTTCATCCTTAATTACTCACTGTAGGAATTTAATGCTGCCTGTAAAACCATCTCAGCCTTCAAGCCTAATATCTTCCCACCGCTACCACTCCCTGGCTATCCTACTAAGTTATATGGTCAGGTCTCCAGTTGCCCTTGTTCTCTGCTGTAAAACAATCCACTCTCTCTGTGGGAGAAGCTGTGGAATTTTTCTTATCTGTGGTTGAAATGACTGCTGCTTGTAAACCTCTTACTGAGATGCTCCTTGATAGTGGGTTTTTGTTTTGTTTTGTGGGGGTGGGAGGGATTGCTGAAAATGGGGCAGGAAGCTAGTCAGAGATAGTGACTTGTGGTTGCTACTTCATTCCCATGTGCTTATTACACTGCATATAAATCACAGTTCTCCATGCTAGTATTTCTGGAGCCTTTAACTCAGCTGCCACCATGTGGCTGTGCTTCTGCAAAAGCTGATCTGTGCTAGCCCAGGTATGACATTCCCAGAATAGTGTGTACAGGACCCACTGCAATGAAATTGTGATAAAGCCCATTGTTTACACTCAGCCCTGCTCTACCCTGTTCTCCAGGGGAAGAAAGATTTGTCAAGCAGAGCCAATTCCCATGCTGGCCATTTGGTCTTTATCATCCAGCTGAACACCTGCTGTTTGAACCCTTCCCCCTACAACTTGGAATGTGCTTCTCTTGCAACTCGTCTCTTATTCCCCCACCGCACACACCTTTTATACCCCATTTCGTGAGCTCAGAGTCCTGCCACTCGCAGGCATGATCTAAGCCCTCAGTAAAATGTTTTTAGAACAAGAGAGAGTGCAAACAAGTTCTGATCTTGGAACAATGACTTGGCTTTATCATCAGTGAAGCATTGCAGATAATCTCCTTGATGCCGTTTGGATAGAGGTCCTGTCTCGCTTCATTTCTCTAGGAACTGTGGGGCCTTAAACGCGAGATGTTGGCTGCGAGTTGTTGTCAAGAATAGTGTGCTTTAACTTGTTTCTTTTATCAGTGGAGTGCAAGGTTGTTGACTGACTTGTGGATTTAGGTAATGTTGTCTCCATTGTGAGATGGTATGAAATGCACAGGTCCAAAGTGTTTATGGTTATATGTGGCCACTGACTGCCACTACACTATCACAGCTCTCAGAGATTTTTATCTCAGCCATATCTCCTGCAAGTGAAATCCACTATCTGTGTCCAGAAAATACAGCTCTAGACAATTGTGGTGGAAAAGTACCTTATATTTTACCTTCCTTGTTCCTCAGTCCAATTTTTAAAAATAGCCTCCTATCAGTGAATTCCAAAATCTTTTGTTTATTCTAGCCATGTTGTTAGAGTTTGATAAAACTGGATTATAACAAGTTTTTGTTATATTTAAGGAATGTCATGTTACTCTTTCAAACTATAAAAAAGCTCATTTGTAATGCCTCAAAAGGTGTTTATAAACCACAGGAACCCTCTATTTTTTTTATTAATTTGGTGCAGCTATTAATAGCTCCTTGAGAAATCACAGTAATTTCTTGACATCCTAATTGGGCAGTCTAATGTGGGATCTCAAGGAACCCACATTATCATTCCATTCCCACCAAATCCAGGTTTAACAAAGACTAAGATGAAACTTCAACCTTAGAATGACACAGTGACATTAGCTATTACTGTACAAGGAGGGGACTAATAAGAGGAACATCTGGATGAAATATCTTTCTAGTGTATCAGGACTGGGACTGCCTTTGGCCATTGCCTTCATTCAGAAATGCCAAACACTCCCTGAAAATCCCAAATATCTGTCACAACTAAAGGAATGAAGATTATGGTGACAGACTAGTATGTGCCATCTAATGCCATGGATAGAAAGAAAAGACTCACTAGGTGGGAACTTTTGCAGTGTATTTTGCAAGATCACTGTGAATATGGCATCTGTTTTTCTCTATTTTTAATTCAAGGAATATTCTGTTTGGTCAGATTCCTGTGTCTGAAAAATATAAGTTAACACCATTTCCCTCCTGTCTCACACTCCTAAGGTATTTCCATAGCATGGGTTCTTGGAGTATCCTTAGTAATGGGATATACTTCTGTTTGAATTAGAACTTTGTACTAACTGAACTAACTTTGTATAAATTAATAAAAGGTTAGATCTTCGAAATAAATGAAGTTCGTTAACTAACTTGAGAGAATCAAGCAGCAGGGTGGGATGCTGTAGGTGGTTGCCGGCATGTGAACCGCCCAGAGAGCTTCGGCTATTGGGCGGTATAAAAATTCAATCAGTCAGTCAGTCAGTCAAGCCAGTGGAGTGCGGAGGTCAGGCAATGGCTGGTTTAGGGCTACCAGAATTAACAAGACACAAGCTCTTCTCTTGCCAATCACTCAGTCTTGTCAGTGCAGCAGGTGCTGTTTTTATAATATAAAATATTTTTTAACTTTTTTCCATTTATAGAGGGAGCCGTTATCCTTCTGAACAAAATGGCTGCCTCTTGACCTTTTTTTAAAAAGAGAGAATAAAAGCATTTCCAAACTTTTTAGTGTCAAAAGCGTAAACATAAGATACTGACTTTTTCCAGTGTGTGTGGCGAGTGCTGTAACCCTATCATCATTGGTATTTCCCCTTGACTTTTTCAGGGGTATTTTTTTACTTTATTTTTCCTGTTTTGTTCTCTGCTTGTCAATTATTGTCTGTGTGGTCCTCAGGCTGGGGCAGTTACCGACAATGTGTGTCTGTTGTCTGATTTTAAATAATAATAAAAAAAGATAGAAGTAGAATTGAAAAAAGTTGTGTTTTAAAAAATATAAAAACTAAATGTATTGTCCAAAGGAATTCAAAATATGAAAAGGCAAAGTGCTGGACTCCTCCTCCCAGTTCTATGAGGAAATGGATTTTTTAGGCTTAAGATACCTTTCAATTGCCTTTGACAGACCAAGGAAGACCAAACCAGTGTGGCCTTCTTAGGAATGTTACTAACACTTGACTTTATCCCTCGCCCAATACTGTCCCGTATGGACAACCTTTAAAATATAGAAAGGAGCAGAATTATAAACTATTCTTCACTAGCAGCTACTGTTTTTTGTGAGTATCCCTGGGCTTTAATACTGCAAATTTAAATAGAAGGGATGCATTGAAGCGTATTTGCACACTTTAGTCTCTATTTCGTACACATAAACTATTTTGTATTTCCAAATGCACCTTCACTTCTGCCAATACCCATTTACATGTGTCCGTCTGTTCTGTCCGCGCCCACTTTTGAAAATGTGCATTCATATTCTTACTTCAAAGAGCTTGGCATTCTTTTCTGCACCATTGGGATGGAAGGTCTTGCCTCTTTTAAAGGGTTTGGCCAACATAAATCTACATATCATGAATACATTTATTATTGCTACTAGTCATATCTTAAATGATTACACATGAATGTACTTCAAAATAATAATCCTGATTAATTTTAGGAATATCTATAGTCCTTTAAATTTGAGGCTACCAATTTTCCAGTGCTGGTTTACTTCATTCCTTTGTTGATTGTTCCAGCTGAAATCAAAGTTGAAAACATTGGAATCATTGGATTTAGTTTACAGTCTCATCCCTGAGACACTCTTGTTGATACAGGATCTAAAAGTCTTAGGCCAAGCTTGATTGCTATTACCCTTTAATTTAGTTTTCTCCATCTACTCATGGCTTAGGTGAAGTAAGGCGTCTCTCAATCATTTCAGCTAGTAAACCCATGACTTGGCTTAATACTGATTTCAGTGGGTATCTTCTAGATACAAATAGGTTGCAGGTTTTCTTTCTCTCAATTAACCTCCTATCCTCCAGTGATGAATTTGGTATGCTAGATCCTAAGAGAGTTTTATGCTTACCAAATTTTCACATCTTGTTTAGGTTCTGTGCAAGTAAATGGGATTATATCCAGATGACCCTCCTTCAGACTGACATAATATGCTGCTCATTCATCCCTGCCAAAGCAGTATTGCTACTTCCCTTGGATTCACCTCATGCTGAAATTAGAACACCAGGTTCTGCTTTACCAAATTATTCACGAAGGCAGCGCAGTGGGCTGTCCTAGGGAGTGAAAATTTGTGGGATGTCTTCACACACACACACACACTACAGATGGGGATCTTTTGCTACTTAGAAAGTGATGTGTTGCACTTTAATAGAGGAGGAGGCAAGCCTTGCATATATATAGTCTGGCATACTTTGAGTTCCTTCTGGAAGGAGCAGCAGCGGGAAATGATAGATGTCTGTAATGCAAGTGCGCACGCTGCCTTCAACTTGTATGTGTTTTATTGATGGAGTCATGTTACTGACAGGATAATGAATTGCAAAGAAATTGTGTTATATATTCAACTTTGCCTTGATAATATAAACACTTTTGTTCCGTTTTATTTTCTTTTTTATTCACAGACTAAGTTCATCAGGAAATTATAAAATTGTTTTAAAATTGTTCTGTCTATTCTTTTCTTTAAAAAAAAAACCTTTTTAGTCTACTTTCTGTAATATTTTCTCCAGACTGTTCCTAAGACTTCCTATTTGAAGATGCAAAGTTTCCAAATGAGTGTGTTCTTTCTCTTGCCACACTTCCTTCCATACCCCCATATGTAGTTATTATTTATTTATTTATTCATTGCATTTATATCCCGCCTTTTTTACTCCAAGGAACCCAAGGCAGCAAACATAATCCTCCTCCTCGCTCCATTTTACCCTCACAACAACAACCCTGTGAGGTAGGTTGGGCTGAGAGTCTGTGACTGGCCCAAAGTCACCCAGTGAGCTCCCATGGTTGAGTGGGGACTAGAACCCAGATCTCCTGACTCCCAGTCCAACACTCTAGCCACTACACCACAGTGGTTTCATTGTCTCCAAAGAATGCGTGGGTTTTGGTGGAATTGTCTTAGAAGTGAATTTGGGGAGCAGTACCCAAGAATGCCTCTGTCAATACCTTCACAGTTGGCACATGATCACATTGAAAGTTCCACTGACTGACCATAAAGCTCACAATGCTCAATGGGCCATTCCTTTCTTGGCACTACCCGCACGTGCACCCCCCCCCAAAAAAAAATGATTAAAAAAAGAATTGTACCTAGAACATATTTTTTTAGTTGTTATTCTTTTAAAAAAATACAGTGAAAGTTGCGCACATCTGCCCATTGTAAGGAGTATTCATATAGGTTTTAAAAAACAAAATAAAATGCATAGTGCTCCAACCCCCACAATGCCCTATCATTTGGGCAAGGCTTCTTGCTGTTCTTCTTTCCCCAATCCACCTCGTTCTGCCCCCGGAGCAGTTTCAGGTACAATTCTTTTCTTTTAATTATTTTTTCTTTTATTAGCACCCGCTTCGTCTCTTCCGTACATTTAGGAAAATTTTTTATCCAGAACTATAGTTGAGTTGCCCAGAAACCTCTTGTAATTTGGTCTAGATAATTTCATAACTCCATTAACTTGTATGAAACATGGCAAAGTAGCAGAAAGAAGAAGAAAACCATTTTTAAAAGTAAACAGGCCAAACTGGGCTTTCACTTGATAGCCAGCATTTTGCTTCTTTTCTTAGAATTGCATTTTTTCTAATGGCAAGCCCGGTAGTTCACCACTACTGGATCCCCATCAAGATCATCTGTCACCAGCCAGGGAAGTTGTGGGCTCTCCCACACTAGAGGCCTTCAAGAGGCAGCTGGACAACCATCTGTCAGGGATGCTTTGAGATGGATTCCTGCATTAAGCAGGGGGTTGGACCCGATGGCCTTATAGGTCCCTTCCAACTCTACTATTCTATGATTCCATGAAGCGTCAGTCCATATCTGACAAGATGCAGAACAAGATGCATCTGGGCCTCTTTTAGGATCAGAGCTCCATCAGAATCGGCGCACTGGAAGATGGATGCAGAGCAGGAACACTTTCCAGGTTAAATTTGCCCCTGATCTGCCTTGGATCCTCCAATACTTTTTGCAGTTTTAGTAACTAGGACAATTGTCCCAGTTGACCAATGCTAGTACCCTTGAAGACTTCAAACATATATATTTTTATTTTATGTCAGCAAACAATAAGCACGTGCCTTGATATTCATCTATGTTCTTTGCTTTATGGAATTTTCCAGCACTGCTGGAAAGAGAGCTATTGCCTTAGACCCAATATCTTAGATTTATATTGATGTCTTTTGCAGATAACAGATCTTTGGGTTCATGTCAGATCAGGGCTTGTTTTGCCCTCTCACAACTGGCTAGCTGAGCAAAACTGTAAGGTGAATATAGTGTTACAATGGAATATGTCGTTTCAAAAGCACAGTAAATTGCATTTTTAATTATATGCCCTTTCCAAACAGTTGACCTCCTGAAGTTCAAGACTCACAAACCCAGGAAGTGGTCAGAGCACAACTTCATAACTGCAAAGCATGAACTGACCCCAAGATTCTGACCATATACCAGATGCCTGAATCACAGCTTGGAGGGCTGTAATAATAACATAGTTCATGCTAGACAGCAAAAGTGCCAAGTCTCTTTCATGCATTATTGGGTTACCTTTTATGTGCTGTGCAGTAAAGAGTGCAAGATGGCCTGAGTTGAGACCACCTGTGTCTAAAATCAGGATGATTGAAGTTAAAAGGAAACAGGCATAAGAATGCCAGGGATCAGAGAATACCCTTATTCATAGATTGTGGTAAAGATTCTGTCATACAAATCGATCCTTTAACATTCACACGCACACAACATGCTCATTTTAAGTTGTACTTTGTTTACTACATGCAAGAGAGGCATTGGCAGACTTTGTACAAATGAGTCAACAGTGAGTTTGTTGCATTACATTCAGTTCCTCTATGTAACACATTCCCCCATGAAAGAGATCATAGGATGGTACAATATTATCATATATGGCAGGGGTACACAACCAGCCCCCAAAGCTGGTAGGGACAACGCAGACTTTCCACTGCTGACCAGCTGGGCTGCAGGGAGAAAAACACTGTTTCTTGGCTTCCTCGATCACTGTTTTCTCACTGCTAGTAGAAGCAGAGAAACAAGTCACCTCAGTGGTGACTGCTGGGGATCGAAGATACTTTTACCCACCCAACCTACTCTAGCAGTCTCTAGATTTCAGTGGACAGAGTGAGCAGATGTATGGGGGAGAAAAAGGGGAGGGAGAGTAAGAGTGGAGGGGGGAAGAGTGTGTGTGTATGTGCACGTGGCTCCTCCCCCTCCCCAGCTGACACTAGACGTGCCTCTCGGGGCTGAAAAGATTGTGCACCCCTGATATATTCCAATGTTGAACTCATTTCTGAGTATCTTTATGTTTGTACATGTATACCATCCATGCACAAGAGCCAGTAGATATCAGGCTTGGGGGAAGTATAAAGTTTGCAGGAAAGCCCCCCCCCAAAAAAAGTAGACAAAATCCTGAGGATGAAACCAAAAATAGCCCAATAGGGAGTGAACAGGCTCAATGAGCTTGGAATGCTGTCTGTTTAGTGTGGGTAAGATGGAATGGACTCTCTTGGGGACAGGCATGGTTGGCTGCAACCCTGAACACCACACCGCAACATATTGTAGCAGGTCCCACTTGCATTGTCTACAATCTACATTAACTGGAAACAGCTCTCCAGGGTTTCTGACAGGAGTTTATGGAGATGCCTAGGAATGAACCTGGAACATTTTGCATGCAGAGCAAGTGCCCTATTGCTGTGCCACAGACTTTCCCCATTCTGAAATTATTTATTATTTATTTTATTTATTTATTACATTTTTATACCACCCAATAGCCGGTCTCTGGGTGGTTCACAAAAATTAATGGTTGTTAATTTCCTACCCAAAGCAGGGTAGAGTTCTATAGCATATATTTTATCACCATTCCTCTAATAAATCAAGGATAGCGTGAATAGAGCCAGTCACCCACTGAGCATCATGTTTAAATGGGGATTTGAACCCAGGTCTTTCTGATTCAAGTCTAAGACTATCCACCACACTCCACAGGGTCCAAGAATCAAGGTAAGATGCTTCCAAAGTCTTTTTTCCCCTCTAGTTTGCTTTATTACAGAGTTTCTATACCATTGTTCATTATCAGTAATGGTATAACTACCATCCAAGTATTAAAAAGAGCCCCAAGACATGTAAGGGTTTGTAATCACAAGGACCTTGGATTGAGCTTGGAAATGAACAAAAAGCCAATGCCTATTACAGCAGCACACATTTAAAGAGCCACTAGACTCCATTTTTTTCTCCTCAACACTGAAGTCACAATAATGGTAATTTTCATTGAATGCACAAGAATCCTTATCTAGTATTTTTATGCTAAGAGAGTGGAGGAATCCAACTGAGGCACTACAACATTATCTTTGTTGACATCACGATGGATAATCACTTGCATATCTCTCACTGTTACTCATTAGCTTGGAAATATAACCCAGAGACCATTCTTGCAAAGCAATAGCAAATTTGTTTGAGACAAGCTTTCTGGCTGCTTTCTCTCTTACGAAAAGCATATATGAGAGACACCCCCTTGTCACACCACCTATTTATGGCATTTCTCTTGCCTTAACCTGACAGTTAAAAACTGGTGCAGACGTATGTGTAGCATATACTGGGAAGCAACATAGGCCTGTTGACCTTTACTGGCAATCCATCATAGTACATTAATGGAACCATGGTGGGTGGTGTTGCCCAGGGACTGCTTCTTACTCAATTGGGGTTGCTGGTATCATGAGACTAGCAATGAGAACCAGGGGATAAAGATTTGAACCTGGGAAGTTAAAGACCCACTTCTGCCTTAGGCCGATGGCTTTGTCACTCAATGTGGCATCAGTTTCAAATAGGAGGTTGGGGAAATCAAATAGCAACTGTCTGTGAAGTTTGTGTCCTCAAATGGGTAGTCCATGCAAACACCATTCAACCCTGTCCAGGGGTAAAGACAGGTAGGTGAGAAGACACTGGGAAACCGCCATTTCCTCTCCTGTTGCGTGTTTGCACTCTCCCTATGGTCTGGGGGGTTACAGTGGTTGGCAGTGGGTCCTCTCTTGAGTCATGGGCTTCAGCAGGTGACTGACTATGGTGATCCCCAACCTAGTGTTTGGAAGAGAGTGTCTCTGCTGCCAGTGGACCACCTGGTCAAGTTGATGGAGATTGTCTCAGGTCTATCTTATTTCTTTTGTGCCCTGCCCCAGATGATAATGTTCAGGGACTCCTAACATTCATGCCAAGGCTGCATTGGCAGGAATGGCTCAGGACTTCATGGCCTCTACAACAACTGTGGGGCTATGCCTGTGTATTACAGGCCCATCACCTCTTGTCCATCATAAGAAAACAAGACCCTGGAAAATAGTATTAGAACAACTTTGCTGCAGATGAGCCATTACCTTATAAAGAATCAGATCAGCAGCCTTCAGGTCATCTACAGGTGTGGCACTCCAATTAGGATAGCCTGCTCTTAGAAACTAAGCGAATTCCCCAATGTTCCTAAAGATTTTGCCCACTGCCCGTGGTCACTCTGTAGATGGCACCCTTGACGTGGCTGAACATCCTGTTAGAAAACGAGAATATGTGTAAACTGTAGAAACAGAATACCAAGAGGCCCCAAGTAAATCAAACTGATCAGTTCTTTAAAAGATAATTTGCAGGGTTCTTCAATGTTCAAGAAGATAACTTAAGTTGTACAAAGAACATTTTAATTTGTGGATTGAAAGTCAAGTTCACATTTACAAGGTTCAAGGCCTGTCACCAACAATAATAATAATAAATACGGTGGCAGAGCAAGGGAAGGGGAGAAACTCTGTGGATTGGTGGTTGGGTAAGCAACCTGTTCTGGATGGGGTTGCACTCCCTCTGAAGGAGCAGGTACATAGCTTGGGAGTACTCCTAGATACAGCCTTCTTACTGGAGGCCCAGGTGGACTCCGTGGCCCAGAGTACTTAGGACCAGCTTCGGGTGATCCGCCAGCTACAACATTTCCTGGACAGGGATAAGCTAGCCACAGTAGTACACGCACTGGTAACTTCCTGATTAGACTACTGCAATACACCCTGCATGGTGCTGCCCTTGAAGACAACTCAGAAGTTGCAGTTAGTGCAAAACACAGCAGCTAGACTGCTGTCCAGTACATCCCACAAAGACCATATAACACCAGTCTTAAAGGAATTGCAGTAGATGCCTATACGCTTCTGGTCGGAATTTAAGGTGTTGATAATGACATTTAAAGCCCTAAACGGCTTGGGATCTTGATACTTGAGAGAGCGCCTCTCCCTATATATGCCTGCCTGAAACTTGCGATCTGTTGGAGGAGCCCTCCTCTGCATCCCACCAATGCAAGACATACGCTATGGTGGGACATGGGAGAGGGCTTTCTCTGTTGTGGCACCCTGACCGTGGAATGCCCTCCCCTTGGAGGCCTGACTGTTGCCAACACTGACTTTATTCTGGCACCAAGTACAGACATGGTTTCTTAACAAAGACTTTGATGGCTAAATTCGCCAAGCTTGCACATTGTTTTAACTGTTTAAATTGGTTTTACTTCTTTTAAATTCTATATTGGTTTTAGCTTGACTAATGGTTTAATTTGTTTTGGCTGTGTTGTTTTATATTGTTTGTTTAATTTTATCTGTATGCTGCCCTGAGATCCTAGTGATATAGGGCAGGGTACAAATATTTTAATAAATAAATAAATAAATAAATACACACACACACACACACACACACACACACACACACACACACACCAAATTTGATAGTTGACCCTACAGTTTGTATTTGGCCTTGGACTGCAAGGTCACATGACCTGTGAAGTCGGTGGCGCAAAGCCCAAAATGAACCACTGTATCCCCATGCACCAAATATTTTAAATTAGATTTATACCAGTTTGACTCCTAATGGGTTTGATAATGAAATCTTCAACAAATAATACTGCAAACCTCAAGTGGCTGAACATTAGGGGGGGTGTCTGTTTTTGTGGTGCATGATGGGTCAAGAAAGATAATCTGAGGCCAGATAAATTCCAGAACATCTGAATTTATATTGATGGGATTGATGCACCACTTCTGTTCTGTATCATCTTCTTCTTGACCAAAATGCTAAATCTCTCTCCCTGAACAATTCTTCAGTAACACAGGATTTGTACACTCAGGTACTATGGTGGTTCACCCCTGAGAATATGCTCAAAGATCATCTCAAAAGTGGTCAGATGGGTAAATTTTAGGGTGGTTCATATATGTATGACTATCACTTCTTTTCTCTACACCTGCACAACTGACTATGTGAAAAAAGTGTTGTTTTGAAATGATACAAAGTTCTGTTTTGCAGTGTTTTAAATCTTCACACATGTCAATCACCACTTGATACTGCAGTCATCCAGTGATGAACATGCATATAACGAACAAGCAAACATCACCTAATCTTAGTAAAAAACCAAGATGCAAACAAGTGCATTCCAAATATGTGTAATTTCTACTTGCAAATATAACACAACAATTTCACACATTATACAGAGGCAAATCAGTTTTGCACACAGTGTATACAAAATAGGGAGCAGTAGCTAATCACTATTTCCTGATGGGTATACCTGCGTAAACATCTGCAAACACATGGGTATTGCACTTAACACTTTACAGTTTTAGGTGTACATTTAAAATCTCAATAGTTTTTTTTTTTTTTAATGTATACACCCATGTTTTCCCTCTTCACAGAAATTATCTCCAAGCAGGAGAAGCATGATGTGTTTAACAGCTCTTGGTTACTATGGAATGTATACAGTAATGTAAATGCCTTCTGGTTCAGTCTGTGTCTGAACTAGTAGCACTGTTACTTATGCTAAAAGATAAGGTCGCTGAGTACTTTGATCACAACCCCTGCGTTTCAGTTGTTCACAACACTGATAGACTTTAACTGTTCAGGCTCCACTCTTAAAGTGTTTGCCTTGAATTGACGAAACTTTTAGCAAACTCTGAAGGCTGTTTCTTAAGCTAACTTTTCACACGTGTGTATATCAGATGCAGCAACTTTGGTAGATACAAGCTACACTTAGATTAATGCTGAGAGAACAGGCCAGTAGCCAAAATCCTTCTGCGTGGGTGTTGAGGGGAAGGACCTAATGATATGTGGGAGGGGTATTTCAGTCGATGCAGCCTAAGGATGTGGACAAAACACTTGCGACAATGCAGTGAACCACATACTCCCTTGATCCTTGCCCATCTTGGGGAGATTGGCCAGATGGATCCAGGGAGTGGCTAATGCATGTTTACACAAAGGATTGGTGCCAGTCACCTTTAAAGAGGCAATTGTGTAACCATTTCTGGAAAAGGGCTCCCTCGACCCAGTGGTTTATGGGAACTATCACCCAGTTTTGGATACCCCCTTTTTGGGCAAGGTGCTCAAAAAGGTTGTGGCAACTCAAATACTTTTGAAGGAGATGGTGTATCTGTTCCCACTTCATTCTGTGTTCAGGCCTGGTTTTGGGACAGAATACTCAGAGTGACTAGTATGGATCTCCCTGTAGGCTCCCGTCTAGGCAGCAAGCAGGGCCACACCCTCTTAGCTTCACCATTAGTGTAAAGCTAGATGCTTCTACGAGACAGCTGTACATTTCTGTTCATTTTATTGAAAACATTTATAAGCTGCCTTTCGATAAAAACCTCCAAGGCAAAAATACGTGTTTGTAAAAATATAAAATTCAGATGGTATCTAAGACTAATCAAATGCAACACAAACAGTTTTTTAAAAAAAGGACAGGTAGTTGTCATCACAAACAGTCAGAATAACCCCAAAACTCGGCTGAAATGGGACTCCTTGGCATGCCTACCTCCCGAAGGCCGTCCAAGAAGGAACAAGGTGGACAGCCCTAGGAAAAGAGTTCCATAGTTTCACAACAAAGGCCGTGTGTCATATCACCACCACTTCAGGCAGCTGCTTGATATTGGCCCCCAAATTCCATAGTAGGACTTTGCATTTTGCATCCCCTCCTCTGTTTGGGGGATCTGAGTGATTTAAACTCAACAGGTGCCAAGTTTGTTTTCTTTAGGGTACACCTGGGGAGTTCCAAACGATATTTTTCCTCCCCACATCCATCTCCTTTTTTGTGTGTGTGACGAGGGCTGCAATTGCCTTTCTTTAGTTCTAGTGGCAGACGTCTTAATCTGCAAACATAACCGCTCTTGCCTTCCTTGATGATGAACCAGTGCGCAAACAGAATGATGCCTAGGAGGGACGCCTGTTGACTCACATTTTCCCGTCCGTATGCAGAAAAAGGACAAAGGAAAGGTTGTTCCAACAAGCTTACATTTAACACTGAATGAACATAATCGCCAGCCTCCATTCCCCTTGCAGCTTGTTTGCAGCCTGCTTATTTCGGGACTGGCTGTATAGTCTGCCACTGAAGTGTAATAATAATTGTTGAACAAAAAATTGCGCTGAGCAGTCTTGAACTTCTGCCACTTTGAGAATTGGGGACACACTCTGCAGGCTGATGCACTTATGGCTGCTGAATAGTGTGTTTTGGCTTTGGCTTTGTTTGCCTTATTGTAACCGTGGAGATAATCAAGACAGACTGTTTACGCAGCAACCCCGGGTTCATCAGAAGACTGCTAGGTTGAGTCTGAGACGTATAGTGCAGCTAGCAGAGCTGCCAAAGTGGGTTTTTTTCCCTGGGTACAAAACTCTGAGAAAGGGAACCTGTTGAGCTGTGGTTCCCAACTTTTTATTGAGGTGTTTCGACTGCTTTTGGCATCCCCCAGTGATCCTTGGAACATTAGCAATATATCTCACTCAATATCAACACCACATCCTTTCCATCACAGTACCGTCAGATCCTGATGCTTCAATATAGTGTCCCTCACACACTTGCTTTGTGCTAAAGTGCCATACTTTGACAGCAGGAAACTCCCATTCAGATATGCTATCAGGATCTGCTTATCTGGACTCACTTGAGTCTTGGCAGAATTGGTTTAACTCTGGGAAACCTTTCTCTCTCCCCCCACCCCCTTGTTGGTACAGCTTGGATGGACGTTGCTTTTGTCGTCTAGAGCTGGGTTTGCATCATCCTGAGTCGGGATCCACCCTTCTAGCTAAGATTTTTTTGAGGGGGGGGGGAACTGCTCTGGCAGTTCTTGCAGCTTGAGAAGAGGAGCTGTCTAGCCAAAGGGATGCTGGTCAGGGAGGTTGAGACCCGTGAAAACTGCCTTTACCAAAGCCTGTCTCTTTATTTTCCACAGTCGACCAGGATTTACATTCTGATTCTAAATACATGTATTTGAAAGTGGAGTCAAGTCCATTGACCTAGCACAAACCTCCACATTAAAGGCCAGTTCTTACATGATGGGAGCCACATGAGTGCCACTCTGTTGTGGGTCTACTGCTCTATCCACTTTGGGAAGGAAGGGGGAATGAGGTTGTGACTTTCCATATTAGCATTGCCCACCCCTCTCCCTTGTGATCTCTTAACAGCAAGATTACCAGCACTGCAAGATTTCTGCAAGAACATAAGATCCACCAAGGATCCATCTAACCCAGCACTCTGTTCACACAGTGGAGACCCACAAGCAAGACATGAGTGCAACAGCAACCTCCTGCTCATGTTCCCCAGCAACTGGTGTACCTTAGTATACTGCCCCTGATACTGACGGTACCATATAGCCATCAGGACTAGTAGCCATTGATAGCCTTCTCCTCCAGGAATTTGTCTAACCCCCCCTTTTATAACCATCCAAAGAGGTGGCCCTCCCCACATCTTGTGGTAGTTTGACTATGTGCTGTGTGAAGAAGAACTTCCTTTTATCTGTCCTGAATCTCCCACCAATCAGCTTCATGGACTGACCTTGTTGGGTTCCAGCATTATGAGAGAGGGATAAAAATGTCTCCCTCTCCACATTCTCCCCACCATGCATAATTTTGCACTCCTCCAGATGTGTATGTTTGCCACTGCCATGCTGGCTGGGAATGATTGGAGTGGAAGTCCAACACATCTGGAGGGCACCTCAGGTTGGGGAAGTGGATGACTTAGACGAAGGTGAACGGAGGTCAGTGAGGGCTTTGTCCTCTCTGTGTTTGTATTGGATGGAACAGAGCAATGGTGAAAAGTGAATGACGCCACACCCTTTCCTTTCTGTGCAGTCGAGTCACCTTGTTCAGTATTTCAGCATGACACTGTTTACTTCTCTGGGCATGTTTAGGTGTGACACTGATCCATTTGAGCATGATGTTGAGGCAGTGTGTGTGTTACAGTCTGCAGCTGTGAAGCTCAGCATCTGGCTGAATTGTTTGTGCCTGTATTTAAATCTGGGTGCGCTTTCCAAAGAAATCTTCCCGCTGAAGCCAGCCAGCCCCATCTAATGTCAGTGTTTGTCAGCTTTGGCTGCTCACAGTACTTCTGACAGGGCTTACATAAATACTGCACTTCTAACGGGGAAAGGTCGATAGATACTTTCCCAGAGACTGGGGTGAGACAAAATGGAACAAAATATGAATTTCACAGGCCAATGCTTTTAACTACGTCAGACGCTGAACTTCAGTGGCACCAGAGCCACATCCTAGAGTTTTACGCATCTGATTTCTACCTCCAATTAATTCTGTGTTGAGTAGAAATTATGCACGGCTCAAAGTTGGGGTGTGTGTGCAAGGTGTTCTGTGGTCAGTGCTCCCCCCACCCAGCCATGGGCTTTCCTGGTGGCAGCAGATGGGTCTGGGAAGCTAAATGCCTTTTTAATTTCCCACAATGCTCCAGAATTATGCTATGCTGGGGAAGTTAAAATGGCAGATGGCTTCTCAGCTGCTGCCACCAGGTAAGGCCAATACTAGGTTAGCTAACAAGCAGGAGGGTCAAGTCAGGTGCAGGTGGGCCTTGCCAGGGCATCTGGGTCTCGGCAGCTGCCAATGCCAGCCCTGCCCCTCAGGGAGCTTGGACTGTACACTCAACAGGGAGCCACAGTCAGTCCGCTTAACCTAAGCTTGCAGTTGCCATGTTAATGTTTGCGACAGCTCTCAGTTCTTAGATGGCCAGGTTTCCTACTTTACAGAGGACCATCCTCTAATTTGGAGATCTGGCAGAGGACCACCCTCTATTTGAAGAGGTGTCCAGTCCAAGTCCGGTCTCAAGACAAAGAACCATTAGGAGGGAGAGTAGGGGCTTTGGAGTTGCCCATCCACAGTTAGCACCTGAACAACAAGCTGAGCAGCACACTGGTCCCCTGCTCAGTCTTCTCCACTCTAGTGGGATGTATTGTGTTTCTTTTGAAATTATAATTATAATTTCTACATTTGCATAGACACACACATGTACATACATATGTACATATGCAAATGTTATGCAAAGTGGTTTCCCCTTTTACCTTCCTTTTTGATGATGCGTAAGTGGCTACCCTATTTATTCTACAGTGATCAAGAGGAGGGAATCGCACATCCACATGTGAACCAGGGCTGAGTATAATTGTTTGTGCTTGATCCTGTGAGGTCCTGGAGCAACCTGCCAAATGCCAGTGCCTTTGAGCACAGGCTTTAAATACTGCAAATGCTGACTTCCAGAGAGCTGCTTGTATGCCTGGTTCAGCCTGCTTAGCTCATATAAAGAGCTAAAAGAGGGGATGAATACTTAAAGTGCCAGTTTGTAAATGGAGACGCACAAGGGGCTACTTGAGAAGAAAATGTGGAGAGACAGTGCCATGTTTGCCTCTCCCTTGGGGACGGATGGCTTCCCACTTAATGCCAGAAAGTGTCAACAACGCCCATTGTTTTTCCTTGCCTTGGGAAGCTTTCAGGTAAGTACTAAATAACTTGAGATTTGCATCACATGCAGCTAAAAGCCCAAACCTGTATTTAATCCGAAAGACAACTTTCCACCTGATTCAGACCAAGCAATGGGAGAGAGTGTTTATGGGTTTGTGTGGGTTTTGTCATTTATAGGGATTTACAAGGAGACTACAATGTTGGATGAGACAGTGGGCAATAAACATCTGACACTGCTGGCTGGGAAATGGGACAAGATTGGGGGAGAGACAGAGGGGGGGGAGAGAGAGAGGCTTCAGCATTTTTCATTTGTGTCATTGAACTGAAGCTTCATATATCTATCACAGCGTCCAAAGCCTTCTGATTATAGCATTCGAAATGAATCACCAGCATACAGACAATTTTGTCATGCCATTTTAAAACCTCTTGCAGTTTTATTCTGTTGATTTTTCCATTCAAGAAAATGGCCTGTGCTCTCTCACACACCCTCCCTCCCCTAAACTCTCCATTAAGGAAACATTTGGCATTCTGAGGGGGGTGGGGTATCCATGTAGATGCAGTGCCAGCCTATGCATGTTTCCTCAGAAGGAAACATCTCTGTACTCAGTGGGCTTATTCTCTAGTGTGCTTTGGATTGCAACCTTAAAGCAATTTCTAGTAATTCAGGTTCATGTATTGGAAAGAATGACCTTCTTCAGATGACATGCTAAACCACGGTGGTTAAGCACTTTGAGCTAAACATTATGGCTTAGAATGTCATGTGAACCATGATTTAGTGTGTCATGTGAACCATTGCTAACCTTGGGGGCTACATATCCATGGTTTACACACTCACTAACCATTTGCTGCGAAAGGGTTAGTGGCCTAACCATGGCTATTGGCTTAGCGTGTTGTCTGAACAGGCCCACTGTGATTCTGTTTTAAATGCCCCAAAATCTGATCCATGCATTAAACATGTACATGACAGAACTATGTATGCCAGGCTGAACTCCTTGGGTAGGATATAAATGTAAATCATCCTCTGCTGTCTGGGAATGATGGGAATTGCAAACCACTACATCTGGAGGGCACCAAGTTGTGGAAGGCTGACATAGACCAGTATTCTTTCTTTGTTACAGATGTTTTGGTTTCCAGTTTAGTCTGGTTTTATTTATATATTAATTTAAAACATTTCTTAGCCACCTTTCTGGGCAAAAGCCTTCCCAATGCAGCTTACAGCAATAGGACTGCAAAGGCATTCAGCTAGGCCATGAATTCCATTCTTCTTGATCCACCCTTTAGAACTTAGCGCAACTATATTAACGGTTGAATTGAGAATCTTTGCTTCGTAATCCCATGTGATTGTTCACCAACAGGCCCTCGATGAGTCATTTTCTGTTCTTTCAGATATAGTTCTGCTTTTCCTCTAGGGAGTTAGGGTTGGGGTTCATGGGTTTCTTCCCTCCCACTTCTACCCACCATTTTATCTGCACAGTAACTTTGTGATGCAGGCTGGGCTCATGGTCATCCAGTGAACTTTATTACCCAAGCAAGAGTTGAAGCTAGTGTGTCTCTAGCCAGCTATGGCACTTCATCCATTACATTGCAGTGGCTAAATATACTGTGGGTAACAATACACTTTTTAAATAATTAGATTCATTTTTGTCCAGCTATTAATGATGTTTTTCGAAAGTGCAATGCACACTCGGGAAAAGCTTATAACCTCTTTTTCAGGGAGGCCAATGAAATGCACATACTGGTCCCTCTACTTCGTGTGCATGAACTTGAAGTACACTTGCGCATGGGTACAGTGCATGGATTGGGTGCACCAACACTGAAATGTCTAAATGAAGCGGACGTGACCTTACCATAAAGTTAAACCCTCTCTTCTTGCCCCTTTTCTCCTTGCCTCTTCACGGCTATGAAGTATTATCCTGTCCTATTTTACCTTATCCTGAACATTTTTTGCAAACTCAGGTTTTTCTGTGTGTCTTGATGCAGCTATTAATTTGTTTGCACGTCTATACATTACAGACATGTTTCTTAGAAACCAGCACGTCTGTGGGATGTAATTATTGTGCTTTCTATTTGCTTTGAGTTCTAAATACTGGAGCATGTACTTTCTTCTGAATAGAGGATGTATAATGACATGGGCTGCTTTTTATGGGCATGTGTGTTACTTTGCTAAGTTACTCACGAGAAGTAAAGTCAGGAGTTGCATGGACCATCCCCAACAAGTGCTAGTAAAAACCCTTGCTCATATATAACTCCAAGCTGTCGCACTGTGGCTTCTTACATAAAGGCTATTTTGGAAGCAATGAAGAAATCATTATAAACGTAGCACTGTTTCTCTTGCTTTCCCAAGCTACAGGACATGGTACCTATAACTTTTTTTGCATATAAAAGAGGTCATTTCTGTGTATTTACACGTCCCCCTCCTTACTCACCTTTTCCCCACCCTAAACTAAAAAGTCCCAAATGTTGTAACCTTTCTTGAAAGAGGAGCTGTTCCAGCCCTCTAAGAACATAAGAAGAACCATACTGGATCAGACAAAAGACCTCCCTCATCGTCCATCATTCTGTTGACCCAGTGGCCAATCAGATGCCAGAACAAAAGGGCCACGAAAAGTGGATTACTGAGCTTGAAAGGCTAATAATGCTGATATAAATCAAAATGTATTCATAAATTCACACAAATTGTACTGAAATATATATATACACGTCACACTGTCTGAATACAATGAACGAGATAAATACCATTAGCTTATGGGAAGATCCCAAGATCCCTTTCCTGGTCAGGCAACATCAGCATCTCCAAGACCACCAGTGTACATATGAAGTTATAACTAAATCATGCACATGAGTACTTTGAGCACTTGAATGCACTACACAAATGAGTATGTTCAGCTTTCCCCAACTTGCTGTCCTTGAGATGTGTTGAAATGCAACTCCCATCATTCCCAGCCAGGACAGCTAGTGACCATGATGGGAATTGCAGTCCAACATGTCAGGAGAGCATGTATGAAGGAGCCCCAAGTTAGGGAAGGATGGGTATTATTATATATGAAGGGGAGATCATTGGAACAACACATGATATTTTAAATATAGAATTATATAAAGAACTCTGAACATGAATGCAACTATAATAGGGATTTACTCTTGCGGTACTTGAGCTGAGTTTAATCACCAAAGCTCCAACGGAGAGACTCTAGCCCTATTCTGTTGATGCGGTCCTTCTTCCACAATCCAGTTTGTCTTCCTAGGCCACCTGATAGGACTGGAATTATAGAGAGGAAAGGAGGGGTGGGGGACAAGAGCGACCTTTGTTTGGAGGGGAGTTGGGAACCCAGCTAATAAGGACACACACACACAGAGGGTCTGGCCAACAGGCCCTCAAGCTCTGAAGAAGCCAAAGGTCAGTTTGGAAAGTGATTTATCGCCACTCATTCACTGACCATTTCTGAGAACTGAGCGAAAGGAACAGGACAGAGAGGAACAGGATATGAATCAAGGGAAGAAATGAGGGCACACAGATCACATTTGTGTGCTGTTTAACTTTACAGGACTCCGCCCTTCCCAGCTTAATGATAGCAATAAAAATAGGGACTGGCCTATGGTGCCCACTCTGACTGATTATGGCCCTCCAGCCATGTCAAGTTGGTTAAAGAAGCTGATAAAAGCCTAAATCAAGGGGTTAGGTTTTTGGTTGTTTTTTTAAAAACCATTTGTGTGCTCCGCCCTCTTGACCAAATAGAAGTAGAAACAAGACACCCTTATTTTAGTCAGAAAAATGACTGTATTAAGCAGCCTTCTGATGAGTTGGACCTTCTGTTGAGTTGTGGTCTCCCTCCCTCTCCCCCTCTCTCTTACACATACACACACACACATCCCCTACAGACTCCCCCATTATAGGTATCTTCACCAGGAGCTTATTCTTGAGAGAGAAATCATAGAATATAGTGGGCTAGAGTGGCAAAATGTCTGTTTTAGACCCCAAAAGAAAAGCGAGTGAAGTGCAGGAAGGAGAATTTGGGGGGGGGGCACTGCTGTCTGCTGAGTGGCAGTGGGACTCCAAGTTCTCAGGTGGAGGCCAACCACAGTCCTGCGGCTACTTGAGATCCCTTTTAACTAGGAGCCTAACCCAGGAGCATCTGTATGTGAAGTAAGTGCTCTGTTATTGAATTGTGCTCACGTGCTCAAGGTGGGTGGCAATACATTAATCACAAAGGCCCAAGTTATGCTGGCTGTACCTTATCTTGATGCGGCTGTTCTAGCCCTGGCCACCAAAAGTAGATAACCAGTAAAGGCAACTTGTGTTGCTTTCAGACTTTTGGAACAGGCATCTTGTACTGCTTCCAAACTACACTTGGACTTTGATGGGTCTCCAGGGGAGGAAATGGCACTCCAGAGTTGAAGGCCCATTGCCATGGAAACCTCTCTGTTCCTCCTTGTGGCTGGATTTGACATATGGTGGGTAAGCTTAAAACAGCATCCCCAACCAGCATTAAAGGTTGTAGTAGAATATAGAGGTAGAGGCAATCTCTAAGGTATGCTGGACCCAGGCCATTTAGGGCCTCGAAGATCATCACCAGCATCTTGAATTGAAGGTCATCACCAGCATTTGACTTGGACCTAGAAAGTATTAGGTAGCCTGAGGGCAGGGCAGGGCAGGGCTCTGGTCTCTTATTTTGTTTAATGTGCAGTGTTTCTCTGACCCCTGCAGTCCACACACAATGGCAACATCAGAGCACCCTACCCATATACAAGAATTGTGCAGGACAGTTTGCGTGACATGATTCTCACATTCAGCAATTCCACGCATAGTTAAATTATGGAATTTGCTGTCACAAGATGTGACAACCACTAGGTTAGATGGCTTGAAAAATGGGATTGGACAAATTCACTGGCTAATGATGGTTATTTGCTAGGCCTCCAAGTTACTAGCTGCTGAGGGACAACAGTGGGTGAGGCCTATTGCCCACATGTCCTGCCTGTGGGCTTCCCAGAGGCATCTGGGAAACAGGACACTTGACTGATCCAGCAGGGCTCTTCCCATTTTTCTTCACTTCCATTTTGCTGCAAAAATGCACCACACCATCAGTGTGCGAAGCTGCCAGTGAGTACCTTTTGTGTATAGCTTTGCTATATAACCACTCTTGATAGGAGCTGTAAGTAACCTTGAAACTCCAATAGAGTAAGAACTGTCTGTTTTGGGGCTGGTGTTTTTTAAAGGGTTGTATGTTGTTAAGATACATTTGGCCACTGCATGGATAAAATCACCTGTCCACACTTTTATACCTTGCTTTCTGTGCTATAATTACTGTATCACCTGTTGAATTTCCTGCCTTAACTTATTCTTTTCATTTCAGCTGTAAGGGACCAAGATATTTCCTTTCTGTTTGGTGTGGAACAGGAGAAATGCCACGTCTTAACTGGCAGACTGTACAAATTTTCTTGTAAGGAGAAGCGATGTGTGGCAACTCTTAAGCATGTTTAGCTTGGACATGAGAAAGCTGGTTTTGAAACTCTGCTCAGCTGTGATGTTCCCTGGTTGATTTGGGGCAAATTACCTTATTTCAGCCTAAACTATCTCAGATGAGGTAAACATTGAGCTCCTTGGCGAAAGGGCAAGATAAAAATGTAACAAATACACATACGCACATTTAACCAGTGAAGCACACATGTGGATGGCCACATTACTTCTTCTCTTCCTGTGGCAAGCGGATTCTTGTTGTCTCAATGTCAGCTATCAAAACTGCTTGCTGTCAAAATTCATTGTGTGTTCCCTGCTTAGCATCATGTTAAATGTATATCTCAGTCAATAGACCTCCACTTTACACAAACTTTGGGTTATCCAAATGTTTGGAATATTCTCAAGGGCCATTGGGATAAATGGTGCTGTCTTTGTAATTGCACGATTAAGGTTAAGCCCAAAGAAAATAGAAACCCAGCTCTCGGGAGTTCTCTGGATTCTGCAAGAGCCTTACATTCTTGGCAACTTTGTAAGAAGTCTGCTTGGCAATTTGCTCTGGTGGCGTGTCCTCCCCCCCACCAACATTTTTTTTAATAAACGGATGGGAGGGGCAGGACAAAGCTCCTAAACTAGGACACATTGTATTGTCTCAATTATTTGTGAAGCAGAATAGCCAAAATAAGGGACCCTAGATCAATGGTAGGGCTCATGCTTTGGACACGTTGGACCCTAGCTTCAGTCCCCACCACTTCCAATTAAAAGCATCTATGGTAGCAGATGAATGGGAGAGACGTCTGCTTGAGTCCCCAGTGATGCACTACCAGAGAGAGCAGACTACACTAGATGGACTAAGAGTGAAATCCTAGGCATGTTTAGACAGAAAAAAGGCCTACAATGGCTGGCTGGGGCATGCTGGGAATTGTAGACCTTTTTCTGTCCGAACATGCACAGGTTTGCATCTTAAGAGCCTGACTCTCAGCATAAGGCAGCTTATGAACATAAGAAGAGCCATGCTGGATCAGGCCATTGAGTCCAGCACTTTGTTCACACAGTGGCCAATCAACTGTTGACCAGGAACCCACAAGCAGGATATGAGTGAGACAGCACCGTCACATCCATGTCCCCCAGTAACTAGTGTACATAAGCTTACTGGGGGTAGCACTTAGCTATCAGGACTAGTAGCCGTTGATAGCCTTCTCCTCCAGAAATTTATCTAACCCCCTTTTAAAGCCATCCAAATCTTGTGGTAGCAAATTTTAACGTTTAACTATGTGCTTCGTTTGTGGAAACACAGGGCAGGTGAGTTTCAAGTTGTACACCTGGGAAGTGAGTGTAAACAACAATTTGTCTCTTGGGGGAAACTAAAGACAGTCAATATTATGAGTTGTATGTGAGTTGGCTTTGAAGTGCATCATGATAGGCAAACTCCCCTTGGCTCAGTATTCACAAGTGAATTTTCAGGGAGGGGGAACGTGGCTGTGTTTTGAGAGGTCTCTCTTGGGTCATAATGTTGGTGTATGCATGTGTATAAGCATTTGTGTGTTCTGCTCCTGGAAAGGGAGCATTGCTTGATTGTAGAGCAAGTTCTTGACTTGCAGGTTCAAACCCTGACATCTCCAGTTAAAAGGACTGGGCAGGAGGTGCTGAAAAAGTTCTGAGACCTGAGCTGCTGCTGCTGCTAATAAATAAATAAATAAATAAATAAATAAGAGCTGTGTTGGATCAGACCAAAGGTGCATCTAGTCAAACATTCTGTTCCCAGAGTGGCTAACCTGATGTCTATGGGAAGCCCACAAACAGGACATGAGTGCAGTAGCGATCTCCTACTTATGTTCCTTAGCAACTGGTATTTAGATGCATACTGCCTTTGATATTGGAGGTAGCATATAGCTACCATGATTAGTAGCCATACTGAGCTAGATGGACAAACAGTTGGACCTCTTATAAGGCAGCTTCCCATGACCCACCCACTGCATGTAAGAACATGAGAAGAGCCCTGCTGGATGAGACCAAATACCTATTTAATTTAGCATGCTCTTTCCCACAGTGGATAACTGGGTGCCTATGAGAAGTCCACAAGCCCTGATTCCATTCCAAAATTCCATGAAGCCACCTATGGTGGAGAACTCTAGAAATTCAACTCCGACTGCCCCCAACCCCAAAAAAACCCATCCAAGAACCAGAGAGAGATTTAGATTTGCATAGGGGGCATCAAGCAGCACATAAAGGTCTGGTCATATAGTCCACAGCAATTAGCAGGAGTTGCATCAAGAGTGAGAAGCGAACTTCTGTGCTAGTATCTCCCTTTGAGTGCCGGTTCTACTGACTTCTAATCACATGTAAGCAGAATTGTATTCAGCTTTCTCTCCTGAGGAGGAAGATTTGAAAGAAATGGGACTCCATTTGTAATATGACCAAGCATCCTGAGCTGGACAGATTTGTATCTTGAACCAGGATACCACCATATGTTTGTGACATCAATAGGAGCATAATTTTATGTAAAATAATAATTGTAATGCCCGGGGTCCTGGAATGCAATCAGTGTGAACTGAGCCTTAGGGATGTTGTATGTCAGCTTGATGGAGTGTTTCCTCCAGGTGCAGAAAGATCCTCCTACGGAGTAGATGATTGCCTGATAAAGGGAAGAAGACAAAAGCCTAAATGTGGCTAAATACCACTCAAACTGAAGAATGGTCCTAGTTTGGTTTGAGTAACTCACATTCTGTTCTTTGCATCCATGTTAGAGGCTATCAGGTTCTCTGATGCTAATACAAGAATAGGAAAAAATGGTTCATCTCTTGGATGAAGGAGACATGTTGGAAATTCATCAGGGACCTAGAGGAACGCCTCTGATTTTTAATTATAGAACAAACATCTTGAGTAATGTAATAAATCCCCACCAGCTGAGATTTCTGAAAATTTGAAGCAATCTGAGGCTCCAGAATTGCCAACTCAAATGTTCCAACATCCTTTCAAAATGAAGGGATTGTGAAGAGCACATGCATTTGACTTGTTTTTCGGTGCTTTTGCATAGGTCCAAAGTGCCCTATCTTGGCCTGATATGGTTCTATTTCATTTGTACACTGTGTGTTTAGGAATTGTGAAGCAAACACGTGCAAAATAGCAATTGTGAGATGAATGATTGTTACCTGTCCATTACTCATTTTAACACGTTGGATGTGTGATGCACTATATAGGGTAGGCAACACACAGCCTGTGACTGCATACACACCCTTGGCCCTTTTTGTGCCACCATTATCACACTCCAAGAAGCAGTGGTTTGCCCCAGACATTTGGTCGTGCAGCAACCACAAAGGGCTGGTTTTGAAGAGGGCTGGTCAGATTTTGCTGCTGTGCTGCCATACCACTGAATTTCAGTGGTGCAGCAGTGGCTAGGGTTAGGGGTGTGGTCCTCAGTGGGTTCTGGGTGGGGGGAATTGGCCCACAGACTCCAGAAAGTCTATACAGTAGAACAAAAGAGAAAAAGTCCTTGTAATCAAACTGAGTTCAGGTATTGCCAACATTCTTGACCTTTTCCCCTCATCTATGATGGCTAGAAAGGTACTTTAAAAAAATAAAATAAGATTCTCAAAATTCTATTGAAGTCTGTGTGCCTAGAATGACTTTGGCCTAATCTACACCAAGCAGGATATTGCACTATGGAAGTGGTATATAAAAGGCAAGAGCCACACTACTGCTTTATAGTGGTATTATTGAAGTGCACTGACAACTGTTGGGGCCCATTGACACATACCATATACCACTTTCATAGTGCTATATTCTGTTTGATGTAGATTAGGCCTTTATCAAACATAGTATTTGCAGTTTTAAAGCCCCAGGCAAAAAGACACTGGGATTAATGAAAGAGTCATGTGATTTCAAGTATTCTAGTAGGGATGGGGAATACGTGGCCCCTGTGGATTGCAACTCCCATCAGCCTTAGTCAGCATAGGCAATGGTGAGGCATGAGGAAGGACGAAGGCAAGAAGTTCTACCTGGGACCCTGGGAAGTAAAGTGACCAGGTGTCCTCTTTTACAGAGGTCATTCCTCTATTTGAAGGTTTCTTAGAGGACAGTTCTCATCAACAGGCCCTGGACAGCAAGGCACATGAGTAGTCCCTCCTCAGTCTTCCACACTATGGTTAGATTGACTGTATTTCTATTTAAATTAGAATAATGTCTAAATTTTCATTTATAGCTATGGACGCTGGTGGCTTTGATTTCGGTGGAGTTGTGAATCCATTCTAAGTTTCAGTCAGAACCAGCCAGAACTCTAAAAGAACTATCCAAAGTGCTGAGCCCATTTTGGTAATAGGGTTCAGCACCTTGGTGAGCTCCTTTAGAGTCCTGGCTGCTTTCTACGGAAACCCAGAATGGATTTACAGCCCCACTGAAACCGGAGCCACCACCCTCCATTGATGTATATGTATTAATGAACATATGCAAAATTTATGCATATCTGTGTCCCCGTTCCCCTCTATTTTGCTGATGCAGTTCTTCATTTCAGTGATTCCTACACGGTCATCCTGCCTGGAAGCTGTTGCAAGTCAGGCCGGATGGACTAATGGTCTGAAAAGGCTGAACAGTGGGTATGATCCAGCTAAAGGTAAACACTGTGGGGAAAGGCCATGGCTCCATGGCTTTGCAAGCAGAAGGTTGAGTCCTCAGCATCTTCAGGTAGAGCTGGGTAGGTCTCCTACTATATGATGGCTTTATGATTGCTTTAATTATGGTTTTATCTTAAATTTTTACTTTTATTGATTTTAGCCACCTTGAGCGCTGTTTTGTGGTAGAAATGTGGGGTACACATAAATTAATTGAAGAAATAAATATGAGGTCATATCCCTCTATTGCATTTACTGCCAGTAGGGGAATTAAATGCTCACTTAAATCCTTGTAATTATAATACGGTTGCTCAAAAGTCTTTAATTTCGGCTCAGTTCTGCCCCACATGCTCTCATGACATCTGGTAATGGAATGTTTGTGTGTCCCTTTTAATTTTCATCTCACAGCTAGAGCGGTGGTCCCTTGATAAGAGGCTCATTGCTTTGTTCCAAGAGAAGGCCATGCTACTACCTTCAGATGCTTGGATGTATAGCACGTTCGTACAGTTGGGCTCAATTTATAGCCACGGGAAAAAGTCTTGTGTTTTGTCATTGACTGAAAAGAATGTCAGCCTGTCGCAAGTAACCTCAATGTCTCATCACTGGTGTTTCCCAGAAATCCAGCCAGACAGTTTATCTTTCATGATGCAGTATTGTCTCAGAAATTTTGTTTAACTGATAGCGGAGGAGAAACTGACTCTTAATGGTCTGCCTACGGCTTGGAAATTCCCATTAATGACAGCCTGGCAAATTATATACAGATGGTAAAATCTTTAGGTTACACAGGCCATCTTTCTCTTTGACTCTACCCGACCCCCCACCCCGTGCCAAAGGGCCAGTGAAGAAGAGTTGTGATCAGTACATGACTTGTCCCAATTCCGAGAGTGAAGGACCCATCACCTCTTACCCATCTGTAGACAAACTACTTTGGCACTTAAAAAGCATTAGCATTAGGAAGTGTCAGTCAGGATCTCCCGTTTTGTGGCATGCCGTACATTCCCGGGTCACATGAGCTTTTCGGCAGTGGGGAGGCTGACCGGTTCCCACACAGAAAAGGCTGGAAATGGATTGTTTGCAAGGACAGATAAGGGCCAATGTTAATTGTTGAAGGGCTTTTTAAAAAAAAAAAGAAAAAAAAAGAGGCCAACACTTTGTATGCATTAGCTGTGATGGAGCAGAAGGGCTTCCCACCACCACATGGTTCTTGCAATTTAGGAAAGCCCTACCGTTTTTCAGAACGCTGTAAGTATTCTTAACTTTTCCCCGCCTTGCTGTTGCTATAAAAGAGGAGGATGTGTAAAAGCAAAAGGCCTTCTTCTCAAATGCTGCTTTTTCTCACTGGTGTTGTGGGCCACTTCTAGTGCTCTGCAATGTGCATACTCTCACGGTACAGAGGAGCTTCATGGAAACCTGTTGATTTCCTCATTCCTGAAGCAGCTATATCAGAGGATAGATATAGCTGGACCAGTGGTATGATACAAAGGTGGCTCTGTATCCCACATGGCAAGAAGATGGAATGGAGTGGGACGTCTTCTTCCAAGGCTGTGGGTGCTACACAGAAAACAGCCTTCTACTAGGTCAGACTCCTGGTCCATCTACTGCAGGTGTGGGCAAACTTCAGAGTGCCAACATTATCTGCTACAGTTTTTACTAGAGCCCTCTGATCTCTGGCAGAGATGTTTTCTTAGTCATGCAGTTTGAGATCCTTTTATTGGATATGCTGATGATTATGATTGAATCTGGGACCTGCAGGCAAAACTGACTGACCATAGGTGGAAAATAGTGGCTATGGGTTTGGACAATGATAGACAATTAGAGTTAAGAAACAGGGTGTCTTTGGGTTCATGTTAAGCCCAGGAACTGGTTTTCAGTACCTGAACTAAGTTTATACTCCTCACTTTTGTTTTCACTCAGGCACCTGGTCCCCACCCCCACTCCAATCCATCTTAATTTTTGAAGCCTAATTTAGAAAGAGGTGAATGGGTGGGAATCAGAAAGCCTTGCCAGTCTACTGAAAATCACCCATAGATATACCAGTAGACCCTGATCCACCTCAGTCCATCTACTCACCATCTATTATGACCTGGTAAACAACTATATGCTAACTCATGGCTTTTTTAAACTATGGTTAACCCAGGGTTAGTTGGCAAGTTATCGAACAAACTGCAGTTGGTTTTCTCAGTTCCTGACTTATTTCCTTCTCTCCTTCACCCGCTTCCTCCCTGTATCCCAAATGCCTTTGTGACGCTGTGGTACTGACATGTAGAGCAGCTGGTGTTTTTTTACCACCTTGCCTGCCACCTCTGTAGCCTGATGAAACAACCCATGAACAATCCACAGTTCTGGATTCACATGTAACAACAACCCATGGTTTAAACAACCCAGAGGTCACAACTCAACAACAAACCATGGCTTCTCTTTCTGGGTTGTTCATGGTTAACAAACCATGGTTTGTCAGCACAGCTGGGTCTGCAAATCACAATCCAGAATTCAACAATGCATGGGTTAAATAAACCATGGGATAGTGTGATGTGCAAAGCAGGTCTATGACTGGTATCAGCTCATCAGAATCTTTGGCATAGTTCTTTTCTCAGCCCTGCAGTTTGAGATCCTTTTACAAGATATGCTGGTGATTGAACCTGGCACCTTATGAATGCAAAACATATGCTCTACCACTTAGCTGTGAGACAGGTGGGTTAGGGTGTGATGGACCAAGGACATGTTATTAGGCACTTCTGTCCTGAGAAAGGTCTCCATTGTTAGGGAAATAACAGATACTGGAATGGGTTGCTTTCCACCTCCCTTCTCCAACCTTTTTAGCTCTCCAGGCATCCTTATTTTGGGTGTGCAGTAAGTAAAAGTTAAAATGGTCTCCTGGAAATAATCTCTTGGATGCCACGAACCCTTAAGCCTTTTGCCATCAGCCATGGACCTGCAGGGACCATGGTTCCTTGCTCTAATTATTAGTCAGTCACATTCCAGACCCAGGTCGCAGCAAGACAAAGTTCACTCTCTCTCCCCAGTTCTGTTCTTTGCTGGTTTTGCTTCTACAAACCCAACAGAATTAGCTCTGTGTTCTTGATGTGCTTGGGCAATCATTTCAGGAAACAAATCCTGTTTGTAGAGCTGATTACATACGAGGTAGCGTAAGGGCATCAGTTCTCTGCCTACATTCCCCGGGTTTGATTGAATGTTTACAATGGGAGCACACTCTATTTTAGCTGTGCCATGTGCAGAACATACATACATACATACATACATACATACATACATACATAATCTAAATCCTTTCAGTAGCTTGCTATGATGCGGTTGTATTGACACCTTAGGCTGGGCAAGCTCAACCAGTATTACAAAAAGGGTTACACCTTTATACTAGGTGCATTAGCATAGATAGGTTTGGGGTGGCTGCAATGTGATGCATGTAAATTTTCCCATATCGTGTTCTCTTCCTTCCTAAATTTAGCAATGTGCAACGATTATCTACAGCATTGTAAAGCTGATGGAGGCTGTTGTCATCACTGCCGCCACTGCAGCAGTGTTCTGTGTTTAAAGGGACATCCTGGCTGATGCAATTCCACAGCTCATGATGATGTGCTGGTCAAGCACTAGTTACGCCCTGTCCTACACTTGGTTTGTTTATTTATTTATTGCATTTTTATACCACCCAATAGCCAAAGCTCCCTGGGCGGTTCACAAAAATTAAAACCATTCAAAGTATAAAACAAACAGTATAAAAACATAATATAAAAGAACAATATAAAAGTTGGAGAGTAAATCCCCAGGAAATTCTCAGGGGACCCTAGTAATACGAGCTCAATGTGTCATGAGCTCAGTGGGAGGAAAAAAGAAAGGAAAGAGCACAAAGCAAATGATGTTTGCCCTGTCCTGGACGGGGTTGCACTCCCCTTAAAGGATCGGGTCCGTAGTTTGGGGGTGCTCTTGGATCCAGAACTGTCACTTGAGGCACAGGTGAACTCAGTGGCAAAGAGCACCTTTTATCAGCTTAGGCTGATATACCAGCTGCGCCCTTATCTGGACAGAGATAGCTTAGCTACAGTTATCCATGCTCTGATAACCTCTCGTTTGGATTACTGCAATGCGTTATACGTGGGGCTGCCTTTGAAAACGGTCCGGAAACTTCAACTGGTGCAAAACAGGGCAGCAAGGTTATTAACAGGGACTGGCCGGCGAGATCACATTACGCCAGTCCTTTTACAACTTCATTGGCTGCCAGTCCAGGTCCGGGCCCAATTCAAAGTGCTGGTATTGACATTTAAAGCCCTAAACGGTTTGGGGCCAGGTTATCTGAAGGAACGCCTCCTCCCATATGTACCTACCCGGACCTTAAGATCATCTACAGGGGCCCTTCTCCGTGAGCCCCTGCCAAAGGAAGTGAGGCAGGTGGCTACTAGGAGGAGGGCTTTCTCCGCTGTGGCACCCCGGTTGTGGAACGAGCTCCCCAGAGAGGTCCGCCTGGCGCCTACACTGTACTGCTTTCGTCGCCAGCTGAAGACCTTTTTATTCACTCAGTATTTTAACACTTAATTTTAACTTAAATTTAAATTTTACTGTTTTAACTCTGTATTTTAATCTTATATCAACTTTGCTGTGTGGTTTTATCCTGGTTGCGCTTTTTATATTGTATTTCGTAATTGTGTTTTAACCTGTTGGGTGTTTTACTGTGGTTTTAATTTTTGTGAACCGCCCAGAGAGCTTCGGCTATTGGGCGGTATAAAAATGTAATAAATAAATAAATAAATAAAATAAATAAAGCAAATGCATGCATCTATGCGTGTCCAGGCCCAGTTGGAGCTGGCATCAACGGTTACCTGACAGCATCCACTCCCCAGGCAGCAGGGCCCACCCTCGACCCCTGGTATCCCTGGCCCTGCTCTTCCTTCTTGCCATCACAACCTTTCCACTGGACTTTTCCAAGTGACCTGAGCAGCAGCCAACCTGGCTCATCTTCCCCTCTCCTTCCATTTCGTGATGTGGTTTGGGCCAGAAGGAAACAGCAAGTGCATGGACAGGGGCAAGGCTGGTGGCAAGGAGGAAGCTCACTGGGGACATCTTGCCCAAGGGTCTTCCAAAGCCTGGCATCAGTATTGTTAATGGTCATTAGGCCTTGGTCCTCTGGCCATTGCCTTGTTGTGTAGTCACAGCGCTGACTCTTTGAACCCGAGTGAAATGTAGTCTTCCGTTAATCCAAACAACAACAACAAAGCCTCCTTTACAGATGCTTCTTCTGGCTGCTAGTCATTACAAATGGGATCTTCAACAAATGTTGCAGTGTGGAGTGCTGCTGTTCAGGGTTCCAACCAGCCAGTCAAGTTCTCTTGGACATTCTCCATTCCACACACACCCAATTTACTACTTCCATGTCCACTGTGAATGCTTGCTTTATCCTCATTGGGCTGTTTTGGGGTTCCCTCCCCTTATAAGGCTTTAGTTCCTAGAGGTCATTAGGTCAGTTGCTCATCCTATCCACCTAGTTCAGACTTCCCCTAATATCCCCCTGAATAACCTGCTGCGACTGCCCACTGATTTAGAGAGAGCCATCAGATTCTCCCTTTTATAGGCGCATAATTCAAAGCCAGCAGTTGGGGTGAGATATGATATTCCTAGAATCCACCTAGACCAGAACACAGGTAGATATATATGTAACATCTAGCACAAGTGATCATTTGATAAAGAATAAGAAATAATGGTTGCATCTGCTAGCCTAATGCAACATAACAGATTCTCCTTTTCAACAGATGTTCTAACTAGTTTGTGTGTGTGTGTGTGCCACCTCTCTTATCCCACCTTCTCTCCAACAGCCTTAACTTCCCCTTCTGTCTTGCTCAATTGAGCCTATGCACCTGCTGCTCACTCAGTCTCTCTAGCCATCATTCCATCACAATCCCCTCACAATGGGAGACAAGCTGTGAGTTACCCCAGGACATTTATAATGAAAGCTGGAGAACTGAGGAAGAGCCCTGCTGGATCAGACCAAAGGTCCACCCAGGCCTGCATCTTGTCTCCCATAGTGGCCAGCTAGATGCCTCTGGGAAGCCCCCAGGCAGGGCAGGGCCCACTCCTGTTGTTGCTACCAGCTAGCTCCCCCAGTCGTCAGTGGCATAGTGCTTCTGAATCTGGAAATGCCATACAGCCATCCCATAGCAGTAACAAACTCCTTAGGTCATTCTACCTCATGTTTAACTTTAACTCTACCGATAGCATTCCTACCTACACATTACATCTTGGCCTATCCTCAACAGATAGTGACGAATGATTGTGCTCACTTTTCTTTCTGGAATCCTTTGGAAATATTTGTAGACTCTCAACACATTTGCGTTCCTGATGGTTTTTACATTTTGTATACTTTTTAATGTTTACTGTTTTAACTTTTGTGAACCGCCCAGAGAGCTTCGGCTGTGGGGCGGTATATAAATGTAATAAATAAATAAATAAATAAATTCCACCCTCAATCTTTTTGTCCCTCTGGTTTAAGCATGTCCAGGTTCCTTCTCTTGTGGCAGTTAAAAACAAGAATAACCAAATACTACTTGGTGGAAGAGCAAAGGGCCAATTAAATATTCAGTGATTGTGTGAAGAAGCTGCCTGAGCATATGAATAGCCTTTGCTATTACTCTGAGTGCAGAGGTAGTCGATTAATACAAGGGCCTCTCCTCTCTCTCTCCATAGTAAGGGCATAAAAATCCAAATGTGACAAATTTGGGGTTGGCAACTGGCGCTCCCTGGGCTAAATCCAGCTGGGTAGTTGCCAACCCTAGTTTTAGTGATGGTAAGAACAAGCTGCCCTAGCTAGCTAGCAACCCCCTTGCAGAAACTGTGGGCTTCCTGGAAGCTCCTTGGCCACGATGGATGTTGGGCTAGAAGGAGCTTTGGTCTGATGCTACAGGGCTCCTCTGAGGCAGGCCATAGAACAAAAGCTTCATCATGCACACACTTTCATACCTAACCTTACAGAGACCGGGCAGAAAAGGGGGTGTAGATGGGCAGTGGCTGTTGCAATAGCAGTAGGCCATTTTTTGGGGGGGGGTTAGCGGACCATAAATCTTTGGGATCCTCTTTCCTTACCAAAGTGGTTGCTTACTAGGGATACATCTCATTGATCCAAGAGGGCCAGATTATGTGACAGGACTCCATATTGCCCTTTTACCAGCTGCATTGAAGGGAGAATTTCAGCCTGCTTTTCCTCTTGTAATGTCACCTACTGTGAGGGGAAAAGGCCCTGCTAGAAGTCTCCCTTTGCTTCCGACAGAATTCTGAAAAGCACAGGTGCCTTGTCCCATCATGGAACCTGGCCATCTTTAGCCAAGCCACATGTCCCTGCCAGAGAAAAAAAGGGTTCTCTTCTCTGATGCCTGGGAGCTGAAGTGTTAAGTTTCCGCAGACATGCATGGAGACCAACATCCCATCTCATAAAACACATTTACCTCGGGGTGAGAAAACCTGGCACCAAGCACTCGCTCCAGCCAGTGCAAAGCTGAGGCAACGTTCCCCTCTAATTAGCTGGTATTTGCTATAATAGCTATTATGTTTCTGGTTATAAAGTCCTGAGGACAATGGCTCCTTCTTTCTTACCCAAGGGTGGTAGGGGGATGAAGGAAAATCTGGGCTACTATTTTCTTTCCCAGGCACACCCCCTCCTCTCCTGTATCACGCAAATAGGAGGTCTTGCTGAAGAGAACAATGATTGAAAACATGATTTGGTTATATAAAATACAGCAGACAACGCCTTCAATTTTTATTTTCATTTTTTTTAAATCAGGCAGCTAGTACTGAGAATTGCCTATTTCTCCAAAAAATATCACAATCAATATTTTTACTATCGTGAGTGAAAAGCAAGACTCAGAACTCAGGTAATGAATTTGTACCTATGGATATTATGATGGGACAATACAGATCTCAAATCATAGCCAAAATCAAATTTGTTTTGAACTGCTAGTGATAATATGAAGGCAGGTCTTTCAGTGTATATCATGTGCTTCATAGGCAAAATCAGACAAGTCCCTGCTGCCAAGGAGTTTACGCCCTGAATCAAATAGTGGTGGAAATGACAGAGGAGAATGTGGGCATTTGTTATACGTACATCAAGCTTGGGGGAAATTCAGGCCAAAAAGGTGAATTTGGGGACAGGATGTGAAAGAAGGGAGACACCACATTCATGTCTAGGGTGGAGGTTTCACAGGCAACAATTGAGCAAAGCTGTTTAAGGGATCACAAGGTTCTCAGTCCACTAGGAGTGGTAGAGCTGGAAAAGCAGATGTCGTTGGGGGGAATATAACGAAAAACCAGGGCCAAGCGATAGGATGGAGCAGGGACAGCCAGGAAGAGTTCTAAAGGTAAGGACACAGAGGCCTTAGCTAGACCTAAGGTTTATCATGGGAACGTCCTGGGCTCATCCCTGTTCATGTAAATGACACACAAGGGACCCCAGGAGCAGGCAGGGATGACCCCGGGATAAACCTTAGGTCTGGCTAAGGCCAGAGTTTCTGCATAATATGGAAAGAGGAATGGAAGTCAGTGAACTAGAGAGGCATCATGTGATCAGACCAGCAAGAGGGATGAACCATTTTGGTCATGTAGTTTTGGATAGAGGTGACAGGACAAAGGTGTGAGAGTGGAAGGGCAGAGAAAATAAGATGGCAGTAACCAAGGTGGGAATGACCAGAGCAGACTGGGTTGAGAAAGTACTAACAGGAAGGTTGGGCAACCCAAATAAATCTAATTTATCCTGGACTATATATGCCTAGATTTGAACAAAATTTTATGTGAACATTTTCAGGTTTTATGCCATTAGTAACTTCATTGGTGTATAGAGTCTGTATTGGACATACTTTATACAAGCAGGGTCTGCAACAAAATATTGCAGTGTAGACTGTTTCTGTTTATTCATCCAGTCATTCCCAATTCCTTCCCCTCTCCTTCCCAGTTTTCCATTCCCCTTACCCCCAGCCCCCCAGAGTCAACCTTCTGTGAGCATCAAGCATGCTCAGTCTTCACTGGCTGTTTTGGGATCCCCCTTCCCCTTACATTTTTCTAATGATTTTTTTTTGTAATTCTGCAGACTTTTCACTTCTCCCAAGTCTGCTGATACTTCTCCCTTGTGCCTAAATGGTGCTGGTTTTGCTACAGAAGTTTTGGCACTCCCAGATAAATATCAGAAATAGAGGGAATGATAGGCATGGCGCAATGCAGAATGCGATGCAAACACCGACTTCTGCCAAAATAAAAATCTTAGTGTTGGCAAATGTCTTGTCCTCATAGATGCCCCCTTCCAAAAGTGTCAGCTCACTGCTCCTAGATGCCCAGAAAATATACCTGTTCTCAGACAGTGATTCCAGTTGTCAGGAGGTGACGTTTCTGTTTAGTTCCTGTTCCTGGGGTGTCCATTCACCTGCCCTTTTCTTGAAACATCTCACCTCTTATTAAAATGATCCGCAATTTGCAAACCATCGTCCCCACAGTAAACAAATAGTGCATTTACAAATAAATTGTATTATACAATTTACATTGTTTATCCAAAGTGCAAGTATACAATTAACATAAAATACAGCGCTTGCCCTGCTTATAATATGGGCATTACATGTTTCCATATGGAGCCTTGAGACATATATTCAATATACACACTGATACACATGGCAACAAGAGAGAGGGCCTTTTCTGTGGTGGCCCTCCAATTGTGGAACAATCTCCCTGACGAGGCCCGCCTGGTGACAACATTGTTATCTTTTCGGCGCCAGGTCAAGATTTTTCTCTTCTCCCAGGCATTTAGCAACATGTAATTAGCCTGGGTTTGTTTTTGTGGGTTTAAATTGTATGTTTTTGTGATTTTAATTTTTTGTATATTTTTTTAAGTGTTTTTATCCTATGTAAACTGCCCAGAGAGCCTCGGCTACGGGGCGGTATACAAATGTAATAAATAATAATAACCTTCTTCAGGATTCATTAAGTAGTTGTCATTGTTAATACTGTAACTGCCTTAACAATAGATCTACATTGGGGTAGGGAACCTGTGGTCTTCTAGACGTTGTTGGACTCCAATTCCCATCATTGTTCTTGCTGTCTGGGGCTGATGGGAATAGGTATCCACAAGATTAGAATTACATTGTGGAGTCAAATCCCAGGCCTAATCCAGCATTCTGGGCATGATGTTGATGATCTCATTTGCAGAGATTTAACAATGCAGGCTAATTGCTGTATGTGACTGGGCCATTATCAATCTTTTAGTATTGAATCCCAAAAGTTAACTTGCTGAGGTATAATGTCATTGGGTGATCTCAAATTCCAGTATTATAGAGATGGCGTGCCAACTCTAAATTCCTAACTCTGATATTCTTGTTGAGATAGATAAATCAGAACTGTGCAGAACAATCCTGTAAATCTGGGGCTGGGGAGTGTGTGTGTGTGTGTGAGGGGATTGGGATCTACCAGTAGCTCTCTGCATAACTTGCAGTAGAGAAGCAAGGTGTTTTGACTCCCACCACACCAACCAGTTTCTTTCTAATTAGGGCACAATTCTATTCATGTTTAGACAGAAAAACATTTTATAGAAATCCTTCAACTTCTAGCATTCCCATGCTGGCTGGAGAAACCTGTAAATTGCAGGGCTTTTTTTCTGCCTAAATATGCATAGGATTGCACTATTAGCCTTTTGAAATGGGGGGGGGGGAAGTAGGGTGGGAGGAAAAGCCAAGAGCAGATTTTTCTATGAAAGGATTGTGAGCTTAGTTTTGGTACTGAAAACAGAATCGTGGGCTCAGCGTGTACTCAGAAGTATACTGTGCCTGAATTTGAAGTATGAGGCTACCGCAGTGTCATCTTTTTGCACCTGGCTTTGGTTGGTGGACAAGGGAGGTTCTAGCAGGAAAAACAAAAGAAAAAGTAGAATATACAAACCTGAAGTCTGTCCCCTTAAAAGTAGCATCACAGTGCGCTTCCTTGGAGGATGCAAATACAAATAAACAAATATCAGTGCATCTCATGCAAGCAGGCTGCTTCCAGTTCCAGCACAATTAGAACAGAGAGTCGTTTTATTTACAGTGCTCGCTAATTACATCTGAAAAACTAATTAAAACTATGTTTAATTACAAATTATAAGACAGTTGTTTTAAAATCGGCACAACCAGTTGCAACAATAGGAATGGCGCGAAAACTTGCCAAAAGCAATTAGAACACCCCATTGACTCGGGAGTCCCTTAGAATAGTTTCCATCCTGAAAGGCTGGACATGACGTCAGGAAGTCTATTTCTATTAGCTTGTAACAAGGGCTAACAAAGTCTGAACCCAAATGCATGCTAGTGATGCTGTTTATGGCATTATGGCATTAGGCATTAAAGCAGTCCTTGACCATCTTGGCACCCTCCAGATGTGTTGGACTACAAGTCCCTTTGGCCATGCTGGGTGGGGATGATGAGAGTTATACAAATCTATACTGCGGCCACACTTACAACGCTATGTACAGTTCTGGTTCACTGCACCTAAAAAAGAACATTGTAGAGTTGGGGAAAGTGCACAAAAAGACAACTAAAATAATCATAGAATCATAGAATAGCAGAGTTGGAAGGGGCCTACAAGGCCATCGAGTCCAACCCCCTGCTCAATGCAGGAATCCACTCTAAAGCATCCCTGACAGATGGTTGTCCAGCTGCCTCTTGAAGGCCTCTAGTGTGGGAGAGCCCACAACCTCCCTAGGTAGCTGATTCCACTGTCGCACTGCTCTAACAGTCAGGAAGTTTTTCCTGATGTCCAGCCGGAATCTGGCTTCCTTTAACTTGAGCCCGTTATTCCGTGTCCTGCACTCTGGGAGAATCGAGAAGAGATCCTGGCCCTCCTCTGTGTGACAACCTTTTAAGTATTTGAAGAGTGCTATCATGTCTCCCCTCAATCTTCTCTTCTCCAGGCTAAACATGCCCAGTTCTTTCAGTCTCTCTTCATAGGGCTTTGTTTCTAGACCTCTGATCATCCTTGTTGCCCTCTTCTGAACACGCTCCAGCTTGTCTGTGTCCTTCTTGAATTGTGGAGCCCAGAACTGGACGCAGTTCAGGCCTGGAACAGCTTCCCTATGAGGAAGGTTACAATGTCTGGGACTGTTTCACTTAGAGCAAAGACAAGTGAGGGGAGACATGATAAGTGTACAAAATTATGCATGGTGTGGAGAATGCTGATGGGGAGACATTTTTCTCCCTCTCACAGAATATCAGAATCCAGGGTCAACCATGAAGCTGATTGGTTTGAGATTTGGGACAGATAAAAGGAAGGACTTCTTCACACAGTGCAGAGTTAAAACATGGGACTTGCTACCACAAGATGTATTGATGGCCGTTCTTTGGTTGTTTTCAAAAGTGGATTGGACAAAATCATGGAGGAGGCGGCTATCAGTGGCTACTAGTTCTGATGGCTACATGCTACCTCACAAGTGTTGGGGCCATAGAAATGACTATTTGCCAAGTGGCATTTAGCACAGCATGTATGTAACGACTTCGTAAGTCAGGCATCCTGGTGGGGAAAATCTTGCCACACACTTGCATGTGTTCAGAAAGGAAGGGAACCATGGGGTGCTAAGATTCTTCTCAACTCTAAGAGGTATCTGGGTTTATTTCTTCTCCTGCCCACCCTCTTCCCTTTCCATTCCTTTTTCCTTTTGTGTCATGTCTTTTAAATTGTAACCCTGAGGGCAGGGACTGTTTTGTTTTTATTGATTGCATGCAAGCCATGCTGGGAGCCCTTTTTGGCTGAAGATCCTTCAAATAAAAATGCTTCAAATAAATAAGTAAATTAGAGGCCAATCAAAAGGAAAATTGCTGGGCCAATGCCTTTTGGAATGGTGGGGGAAGCATATGGGAAAGGGTTCAGCATTCCTACTGCTCTTTAAATCTGCCTCCCTTTATAGGGATCTGACAACAACCGAATTCTGATACGCAGGTGTGCCACTGTCCCATCTAGTTTGACCCTCTGAGGATCATTGATGGTAGTTGCAAAATTAAACTTCCAACTGCAGGCTCTATATTTGTTTTAGCATAGGCTGCTTTGATGTGGATTATATCCTGTTGATGTGCACTCAGTGAAACTAGGCATTCAGTGAAACAGATGTGGGGCTGGGGGCAGGGCTGTCTGTCTGTAATAGTAAATCACTGCTCTAGAGCATAGTTTCTTTTTTCTTCAGTGTGTAAATCTTGGCACTGCTAAGAGTCGGGCATTGAGCCCAGTGCTTGGTGTTCCTCCCTTCTGCGCATCTTACTCCAAGCTTCACTCTGCATATCCTAATCAGGGGAGTTTCCTCTCCCAACTCGCTCACTTTGCGGATTTGTTTCAGGGCACTTGTGCCAGAATGCAGACGCCCATGCAAGGTTCTGAATAGCAGATTACTATTGTCAGAGACAATAAAATGAACATATCAGCTCTTCAGCTGTCCAGGGCACTGCTTCATTGCTTCCATGTGCTACTCTTGCTGTATTCATCTCTTGGCTCTTATGCTTATGCTTTTGGGAGCATGGATTGAAGTTGTTGTTTGTACAGAGTCCAGCACCGCACGCCTATGGACCATGGTGGTGATAGTTGCCTCACTGTAACGACTATAAGAGCGCAATCCTGTGCATGTTTGAACCAAAAAAAATATATCCCACCATGCCCCAGTCAGCATGGTTGGCTGAGGGAAGCTAGGAATTGTAGGACTTTTTCCATCTAAATATGTATAGGTTTGTACTTTAAACCAATTCCTAAGCAGATTTACCTGGAAGCAAGCATCACTTAATTCAGTGGTACACTTCCCAATAAGTATTCTAAGATTGCAGTCTTCATGTGCCACATGTACACACATATAAGTGTGTGTGCATACTGGGACTTTAAAAGTTATTCATATTTTAGCTTTCCAGAGTACACCCAGCAGACCCAAAATATTCATGGTTACAGTGCAAGATAACCCAATATATTAACTAGCATTCTGTTCCACAAATGGCAAGTCAGGACTCACAAGTAATTTATAGGCACTACATGAGTAAGTAGATTGCCAAGTGCCTGGCGGTTGCTTTGGAAAAAATATATATGGAAGGGCCTCCCATTTAGGACAAGAAGTGGGATTGATTCATTCCTCCTAAACAAAGGTGTAATTTGTTTATTTTGGGGATGCAGGCAGCTGAAGTCCTAGTTCAGACTGCATCTCTAAACTAAGTATCTGAGAAACAGCTTCCATGTGAGCAATTTGGTTGGTGGGCAGAAGGTAGAGCAGGTTCTACTATTAGTTTTCTGGTGATTTGCAGTGGATCTGCAAGGCATTCTGACTCCCAGTTGTTTGACAACAGCAACAACAAAATGATTGTTTCCACCTATATTGGCTCCTGAAATGAGGAGAGCTTGAGGTGACTAGGAAGAATCTTCTGTATGAAAGGATATTGAGCTCAGTTCAGTTCTAGTTCAGAAAATAAAACAATTCTTAGGCTCAGAATGTGCCCAGAGGCACCCTGGTCTTTCATTCTAAGTGTCTGTCTTTTGCAACTGGCTCTGGCTGGTAGATCTTGGGAGTTCTAGAAAAATAAAAAATGAAGTTGATCTCACCAGCCTGAAATTTGCCCACTCCTGCTCTAGGCTAGTAATAGAAAGTATATTAGTTGCTCCAGCACAGGGACATCTTAAGTCCCATTGTATCGGTGGTAGCCAAACCCTCTTGGGACACTCTTGATAAGTTTTTGTGCCATCAGCATCCTAGGAGATCAATAATGCTCTTGTAGTGAGCAAATTCACACAGTCCAATTCTATGATTCTATGGGTGGATTCCTGCATTGAGCAGGGGGCTGGACTCGATGGCCTTATAGGCCCCTTCCAACTCTACTATTCTATGATTCTATCCACCATCTAGCTAAGTTGAAGTACTTGGGTGTAAACTGATATAGTGCCACAAGAGTCACTGCCAGGAATTCAAGCTGCAAAACACATGAATGTCCACAGAAAAGAATGGTAGTGTCAAAATTCACACTCACAATACAGTGGGGAACACATGGGCAGGAGTGCAAGGAAACATCTGCTTTTAGTACAGTGGGGCCTACACATGGTAATGGGACATGTTCTGCTTATATTTTACAGGCTTGCTTAAGGATAGTAATTGATACCGGGCAAAAATTCTTTCCCCATCAATGACAAATGAAATCAGAACAGAAATGCACAGCGTTCAAATCCGCACCACTGACAACGCAATACTGCAATCCCAAGCACGCTTGAAGTTATATTCAGACCTGTTGAAGTTATTTGTGAGAGTTACTTAGCAAGCACAAGTCCATCATTTAACAATGTGCAGTGTAGCAAGGAGATTCACAAGCTTGCACTTAGGTGGACATTTGTGCCTATCTTTTGATGATTTGTTTGGGGCAAATAGGCTGAGCTATTCTGGCGCCTAGAATATTTAGACTATAATCCTAGCTTCAGAATGGAATGTTTCTTTCCAAGGGACCCTACTCCACAAATACCTTGCAATGGGATGCTGCAGTTGTGAATGGAGGCTGACCCCACCCTTCCCAATCCCACTTGCCAACAGGTAACACCATGCATCTGCAGAAAGTAGACTGGGATCTACTGGGAGATCTCGGGGAGATTAGAGGTTTTATTCACCACTTAGGGTTTTTATTATATGAAGCGGTACGTTAGTGTTATAAATAAATAGATTGGCAAGGATCTCTAACTACCAATTGTTTTAACAACAGCAACATTGGGATCTAAATTAGTATGTAGTAACTAAGATGTAGACCTGTATTAGTCTACCTAGGACATGCCAGTGCCTGTATGACTACATACAGTCATGGGTATGTAGTCATAGTCATATGTAGTCATGGGTTGCAGTAGATAATTGGCTCTAGCCCCAAAACACCATTCTCTACCTGGTTCCAGGGTGATAGACCTTGGGGTTCTAGCAAAAAAAAAAAAAAGGGGGGGGAACCTAGATACTGAAAGCCTGACACCTACACCCTCCTGTTCTAGCTCACAAAAGGTCATGCCATAATAAATGTGATAGTCTTCATGCTGCCCCTAAACCCTTTGCTGATTTACTTAGAACCACTGTCATCAATCACCCTTCAAAACTGTACAAGCCCTTTCTAGCTCTCCCAGGCCAGACCAGGGATTCCCAGTCATAGAAAAGTAGAATCTCCCCAAGTCAATTTTTAAGTGCTTGGATATCTTCTTTTAAGTGGAAGGCACTGCAAGACTCTAACAAGGAGGGGGTGAATGGGGAATTTCACCCACCTTCTGCTGTTCAGAAGCAGCTGAGTCCACAACAGGCTGGTGCAGGAAAAGTTGGTGGGGGGGGGAGGGGGAGGGAGACCTTGGGTGTCAACTCTGAACATGTGTCTGCATCAGGGGGTTACACACAAGACAGGGGCCAGATGTGTCCTGGTGATGGATGATGTGTTAGTGCAGGGGACAACGGGAGGTAGTGGTGGCTGGGAAACTCAGGGGAGTTGGAAGTGGGTTAATTAAATCAACTGGAGGTGGGGTGGAGAAAAACGGAATTTCAAGTTTGTGTGAGAATATGCGTGCAGGCTCCTGCCTAGGAAGAGATCAGGAGCAGCTTAGAGAGCGATGAGTTAGGCAGAAAGTGCCGGGATGGTCCAGGGAAGGAAAGTTTGGGTTTTCAGGAATGTGGAAGGTGGTGGGATAGAGTAGGAAAGAGGGAGATTAGGATGATCTCACCAGCGGCTAAAGCGGTGTGGGGAATCCTTCATTTGGGGGTGGAAGGCTCTTCTGAGGGGACCACAGCGACCAGAGCCCGGGAGGGGGGATCTAGAAGGCGGGGAGGGGGGTAATTTCTGGTCTGTGGACAAGCAGGATCCGTTTGGAGGAGAGGAGGCAGAATGAAAGTGGTCCATCCACCGTCCGAGGAGTGGATGGGTGGGGAGCTTTGCCCCAGGGTGGTGCCCATCCTCGCCGGCGTTGCCGCAACGCGGGGCGGGCAGAAGGTGGGTGGGTCGGGGGGGGTTGCTTGGGAGGGACCGAGGGAGAGGCGGGCGCGGGGCGTGGGGGGAGGCGGGGCGGAGGCTTGCTGCCGGAGAGCCCCCGGGATCAGATCGCCTTCCTCCGACGCGACCCCTCTGCGCTACACTCGGCGCCGTCTGTTGCTGCTGCTGCAGTCCAAACTCCGGCCCAAAGTTGTCTGGGGGTGCAGACTCTGTGCAGCAGCCAGAAAAGCGCGCGCAGACGCACGCAGGCACACACACACGCACGCACACACACACACGGTTCGCCAGTCGCCGCGGGCGGCAGCGCCGGCGAGTGCCTCTTGCTGCCCCTGTTGCTGCTGCCCTGGCCAGCCAGAAGCGCGGCGACGCCAGTGGCTCCGATACTGCCGTTTGGAGAGGCGCGACTAAGCAAGCGGAGGAGGAGGAGGAGACGTCGGCGGCGGCAGCAGCAGCAGCAGCGACGGGGCAGGTCCCCGGCGACTTCTGACTTGACCTTGCCTGGCCCGAGCGCCCTCCACGCCGCCAAAGGACGACTCACCTGCAGCCTTGCGCAGCGCCGGGACTAACTTGGGGGCGAGAGACCGAGAGGAACTTGCCGCCGTCTGCGTCGCGGGCTTGGGAGTCGCGCAGATGCAGGTAGGGGGCGCCCCTCGCTGGGCACGCGCCGGAGGGGGGCCGGTCGCCGGGCGGGCAGGTCCCCGCCGCGCTCCTGTCATCATGGGCCGGGCTTAGGGAAGGGGTGGCGGGGGGGGGAGCCCCGGCCTGGTCTCGAAGGTCCGTCGTGGTTGCGGGAAAGGGTCCGGGTCGTCGTGGCTTGAGGAACCCACGTCGCCTCAGCCTCCCCGCCTTCACGTGTTCTTGCCCCCCCCCACTTTCTGAACACCCTCCCCCCGCGAAATGAAACACGTGTGGCCGCTCGCTTGGGTGAAACGCCTCGTCCGGACAACGGGTGGATTTGTTGTGGAGAGTTGCAACAGTCTTCGGCGCAGGAGCTGCCGCCCATTTAACTTTTTTGCAGGGACTTATTCCTGAGTAAATATACGTAGTCGGCGTGTTATCCGGGGCCACAGAGTAGCTTCGGGATCTGCTTTCTGTGTGTGTGTGTGTGTGGTGGGCGGGGATTACCCTTTGAGTATTTGCGAGATGTAGTGGGGAAAGAGTGCCATGGAGGTTGTGCAGAGCGCCCTTCCTTTGTCGAGAACGAGGTGTCGCCACAACGAGTTGCGGAGGCTTTCCAGTAGCACCTCCCCCACCCCCCAGTTAAGGCTATAATCCTGTGCATGTTTCCTTGAGAGTAAGCCTCATTTCATTCAAAAGGGACTTTGTTCTGAGGAAACAAGCATGCATAAGAGTACACTGTGAATGTGTAAATCCTGGTACATTGTGAATGTGTTAATATTGGTGTGCTCTTGTATGGCCAGGAAGATTGGGCTTTTAGGGAGCAAGATACAAATCAGAAAGCAGTTGAGTGTGTGAGGGATCCTCTCTCCTCACAGCCTCTGGAGCAGCTAAGCGGGAGTTACCTCAGCATTCTCCAAAGATAAACTACTTAGTCATATCCACTTCACAGCCTTCAGCTGGTGTATGTACTATCTTAGGCTTTCAGGAGAGCTTTTCCTGTCACATTACTGCAGAGGTGGGCAGAAGGTAGTTCTCCAGATGTTTGGAACATCATCTTCCAGAAGCCCCTGCCAGCATGGTCAATGGTCAGGAATGCTGGGAGTGGAAGCCTAGAGATCTACTTTCTGCCTACCCCTAAAGTAGAGGAGAGCTGAGTAGGACTCGAAATAGATATTTTTCTGCCTGTCGTCCTCCTCACTGCAACTCAAGGGGCATAGTACCTGAGGCCAGCCAAGTTCTTTTGGTACCTCTAGCAGAGAATCTTATAAGTACCTCTTTCTCTCTGTGGCAGTAAAAATGCAACAATAAGGCATTAAATAACAAAGTGATGCCCTTTCATGACACCCCCAGAGCTTCAGCTATGGGGCGGTATATAAATGTAATAAATAATAATAATAAATCAGGTGCCTGAGGTTGTGCCGGTTCTGTGCTCCCTTCTGGCTGGTTGGTGGAGCTGTCTGCTGATGAACAGTTTTGCCCTGCTCAGCCCTTTCCCAAGACAGGACACTTTGGGTGGTCGCTGAGCAATTTCCAGGACTTTTAACATGGTGGTGACGTGAGTGCCTAATCGGATGGGTAGGAGCAGTGCACAACCTGGGAGGGAGGGCAGCTGTTTGCTTCCTATCCTGAAGGGATGCTCATGGTTCTGGTCATATCAAGGCATCATGGAAGGAGAGTGCTTTTAAATCTCTGCTGCCATCCCCCCCACCTCCACCCTGAACTTTAATACCTGATATTGGTGTGATAGCCCTGGAAAGTGGGGATCTCCATCAGCTTTTGATGGAACCTCTGATTTCCTGGCCTTGGAAGATGTATGGTGTGTTTGTTCAGAGTCCCAGAGATATCTCTCTGGCCACTGGTGAAGACAGAATGTTGGACTAGAATGAGCCTTTGCTCAGTTCAAGCAAAACAATGTATTGGGCTCTTAGGGATGAGTAGCTCTGGATTGTTTAATTGTTGGAAGGATGCCGTGGGAAAGTGGTGGTAGGGGAGATTCTCTGATGTGTCTAGTAATAGGATCCATGGTAAGGGCTGGGGAATACCCCTGGCCTGTGGTGTAGGCTGCTGATCAAATTGGGCGAGGGGAGCCAATGAGAGGTTAGTCCTCTTGCCCAGTTAGGCTCTCTGATATCATCTCTCAGATAACAGTCACCTCATTTAGAGTCGGAGGCTATATTGTTCAGTGAGGAGCATGTCCTTTGATTACAGTAGGTTCTTAGTTCATCCCTGGCATCTCTTGTTAAAAGCATCTCAGGTAACACAGCTGAGAAGAAAATCCATTCTTACAACATGCTGCTTTTGTTTTATCTGTACTTGCACACTTTTTTTTCATACAAATTAAAAAATAATATAATGCCTATATTGTGCCAGCTACGCTGGCTACCTGTGTGTTTCTGAGCCCAATTCAAAGTGCTGTTTTTGACCTTTAAAGCCCTAAATGGTTTGGGATCAAGCTACTTGAAGGACCACCTTCACCTGTATCAGCCTGCCCACACTTTAAGATCAAAAAGAGAGGCTCTTCTCACCTGCTCACAAGTGAGAGAAATTAGGTGGGTCTCCACATGGGAGAAAGCCTTCTCAGCAGTGGCCCCACACCTGTGGAACAAGCTCCCACTGGCGGTCCATCATGCACCATCCTTACAGGCTTTTAAGAAGGTCTTAAAATGATTTATTTTACAATGGCCTTCTCATAAATGAATACTATTTTGCTGCTACTACCTTTGTTGTTTTTATTGTTAGTTACCTTTTATTGTTTTCAACTCATATTTTATATTGCTTTTAATGTTTATACTGTTTTATGTATGGTTGTAAGCTGCCTTGGGAGGGATTCTGCCCTGAAAGGGGGCTATGAAATGTTTTAAATAAATAAACAATAAAAAATGCATATGTGCTAGTACTCTATGTGTATTCTTGACTGCATTGACCTAACTGTAAACACTGTGGTTAATGCCCCATGTAGGAATTCCTTTATAGGCGGCGCTTGCTGTGTGCTGTAGATGCAACAAACTTTCCTGACAGTGAATGAGAATAAAAAGTACCTATTGCTTCAAATGAAGTTATTGGAATAGTTTAAGTTGTTAGGGTCTTCAGTCCTCAGTTATATTCTACTTACACTCCTGGTTGACATAGGCCAGCCTTCCCCAACCTTGCACCCTCCAGATATGCTGGCTGGGGGATTCTGGGAGTTTGGAGGGCACCAGGTTGGGAACTGGTGTAGGCTCTTGCTACGAAAACTCAGACCACAATTAGTCAGTTGAGCCTAGTTCTCATGGAGGTGGTAAAACTGTGCTTGGGCTGCATCACATCTGACTGAAAGTGTTTACAGGACTGAATGACCCTCTTTACAAATATAGCTCCCTGCAAAACCGAGCTGCAGGTTTACCATGTCAGAGAGAACTAGGTCTAAACCTTTTTATGGTATCTCAATATTATTTGTCTTGCATTCATGAAATCTTTGTTTCCACTCAGTGTTGCATCTTCAGTGCTCCTGGTCTGCAGCCTGTTTCATAATATAGTTGATTGCCAGTGTGTGATGTTGGGGGAACTGTCTACACCTGTTTGATGGAGGAGTAAGGGTGAGGTTATTCCTTTGGAGGTTACATAAAGGCTAAGATGGCCAGGAACTCTGGAAGGATAGTAATCTTGGAGCTTTCTACCACCAGAGAAGTGTACGGTTAATGGCAGAGGACAGAATCAGGTTGCAACTTCTACATGGAGGGGAAACATCAGGGTAATTCCCTCAGGAAAACATCCAAGATCCTGCTATGCTTGAAGTTGCTCTTGTCTAGTGGTGTTCACTAGCACCTTTTCAAATGTTCAGCCCAGTCTCTGTTTATTGAGATGTTGCAAAGCCAGTTATGTGAATAATGACTGGAGCTATCTTTTTCTGGATATTCAAGTGCTTCAGGACCATACAAGCTACTAGAGTAATTGGCTCATTGGTCTGCTGGCTTCCTTATCCACACTCCAGGTTATAAGCAACCAGTTAAATACTTATACAATGGCTTTTACCTCTGAGCAGTGAGTGTATGGCTGTGATATTGTCTGGTGTGGTGATAATGTGTGTTTGGTGGAATCATACGGTTCCTTTTTCAATATCATATGACAAAATGAACAAGTACAGATGCTTGGCACAAGAGATGTGTATATGTCATCCATTTGTTTAATATAGTTCTATAGTGAAGTCCCAACTCTTTTGTATATTTCCCCCCAAAAAAGCCAATTAATACCCACACTTGCCAAAACTGACCTGATGCAACTTCAGCCATTTGATGGGATGAATTGTGAGCAATTATCATGTCATCTGCCTGCTCTTAGATGTGTTTGATTAGTGTTGTCTAATGCTCAGGATAATTCTCAGAATAAAAGTGTGAAAATCTGTATATCTTGCATCTCTCTGGAATTGGGATTTGCTTTCCCTTTTCCAATTTCTATTGCAGATGTGCTGTTTTATCAATTAAAATGCACATTGATGTTATCTGCCTCCCCAGCTTCCTCTTTCTGTGCATGTTGTATGCAAAAATATACTTAGCTCATATATTTGTGTTCTGATCGCCTTGTAATGGGGTGGAGGTGGGTCAGGTGACTAGCCATGCTCTTTTCCCCAAAAAAATATTGAAAAGGGGATGGGCGGGTACTGTAGTGCGTAAATAGATAATATATATCCATCAAAGAAATCTTGACTGTAGTAGTACATCAGGGGAGTACACAGAACTGAGGATATTTAAATAAAACAGACAAACACATAAAAGTTTGCAAAATATAAAACACAGGCTATCATTAATGATATTACACAAATAGTTTATAAGTGTATTATGATGATGATGATTACTACGATTACTACTACTACTACATTTATATCTTGTCTTTTTTTTCACCAAGGAACCCAAGGCGGCATACATAATCCTCCTCTTCCACTCCATTTTATCCTCACAACAACCTTGTGAGGTAGATTGGGCTGAGAATCTGTGAGCTTCCATGGCCGAGTGGGGACTAGAAGACGGATCTCCCGACTCTTAGTCCAACACTTTAGCCACTATACCACACTGGCTCTATAATGCTTGCACAATCATATTCCATATCAAAATAACAGTGGATAATGAAGAAGAATTGGATTTTCACTAGTATAGTGCACCAGTAATGAGAAAAATGTGATATGCCTGCCACAGAAATGCAACTGGTGGGAAGATATTTTGACTATGCACAATCAATGGATAACAGTCCTTTTAGTTGTACTAAAAATAAATGGTCTTGAAAGGCCCTTACACAAATTATATTCTTCTGTTTCCATGTTGGGGCACAAGGGTCCTGATACAACAGCCTGTGTGTGCAGTGGCTTGAACTATGTGTGTGTGTAGGCCTGTTTAGAAAAAAGTTGAAATCCTGTCAATCACCTGCTTGATTGGGAAGTGGGAGTTGAATCCAGCCCCTGCTCCCTCTACTGATCAGCTGATTGGCAGCATGCCAGCACTGTTTATCGGGCTACACATGTACACCTCTGGCTGTGGGCTTGGGAACCATATGCACAGCATTCAGTTACATATGATTCCTCATCCAGCTAGGGATATATGTACAGGGGCCTACGTGTAGCTCTTATTTGGATTGGAGCAATTCACTCTGTTATACACTTTCAGGGGCCATACTAAATTTCACTATGGGCCAGAACAGGCTCACAGGCTGCCAGTTGCCATCCATCTTTTTCAACATCGCATGAACTTCTCATCCAAACTAGGCTGTTCATATGAACAAGCCCTAAATATCTCCTTATGTAACAGATAAGCCCATGTGGTTCATGTCAAGCTGAAGTGTATAGAGTTACCAGGAGGTGAAATGCCCCCCCCCCCAAAAAAGAGGGAAAGCAAAGCTGTGCATGCAGAAATTTAAGGGTTTGGTACGGAGAGAGTATGATTTAAAAATATTTAAGTATGACCATATACGGAACATGGGAGTCAATGTGCCAGCAATTAATGAAAGCAGGTTTTCATTTCTTCTGTCAAAGAAATTGGAATAGTATACGAAGAGAGAAATTTTGTGAGATCCAAATGCCAATTCAGAGTAGGAGGCAGAATTGGACAGGCAGACTGGCCTTGCTCCAACCCCAGATTTCCTGCGTTCCCAGGCTTCATATCTCATGTTTCTGTGCCCAAGGGTGTCAGAAAGAGATTTCTCTCTATTAGAAAGGGGTGCCTTCCCAGTTCATCTGGTAGATGTAATAGTTCTGTTTTTTCATTTTATTATATTAACCCTTAACTACAATGTAGTTATAAAGGATTTGCTTATTGCTTCTCAGTGCCATTTTTGGGGCATTCTTTGCACTTTTGATCCCCCATTGTTTTTAGAAGATCCAAAGGCACTTCCTATTCTTAGTCAAGAATAGGATTTTGCAAGATGTGGGAGAAGTCTTACTGTCGAAATTACAAGGGTGGGCAGGCTTCAGGCTTGTGGGATCTACTATGTGTTTTACTGCAACCCCAAGATCCACCAACTGCAGCCTGGTGCAAAATAAACAGAATTAATGAGTTCCTGGCCGAATAATACATTTTGAGTACTGGAACTAAATGGAGCTCAGAGCCCTTATAAAAATCTACTCCTGGTAACCTCACATTTTCTTCATTTCGTCAGTATAATTTAGGCTGTGGGTGGGTGTGTTATTAAAACAATTAGGAGTCAAAAATCCTTGCATATCCAGAGGTTTAGTAGTAGATCCTAATCTACCTTCTGACTGTCTCTGAGATATTAAGCCAAGTTGGGCCCTTTCTGCATATCACTCTTCTGTTGCAACACATGCATTTCTACTTCACATTGAATGTGTGCACTGTTTGCATGTCTTCCTTTAATGCAGTGTTTTTGTAGCAGACATATTGCATTTTTCAGTAGTCACTATCCTAGCAACGTTAAACATTTGTAAGTCCTATTTATTTCAGTGGACAAATTAAAGTACAGTATATGCTTCAACTTCTCCCATTTAAATCAACAGGATTTTACAGTGCTTAAATTTTACAGTGCAATTGCACATCACTTTATTTTGTAACAATTCAATAGTCCTTCATCCAAGAGTGCATTTATTGCTATTGTGATGTCAAGGAGATCTGCTGGATATTCATTGTGATGCAATTACTAATTAGCAACTCTGAACCATTTTGTGAAATGTGTGCTTTTTTAAAAAAAACTTGCTGATTTTTCCAGGGTACAATAATTTTCTGGAATCTATATTCCCTAGTGTGCAGTTGCTATGTGGGAGTGCACATCTGGCCAGATGTTTCATCAATGGGGAACTGCAGGAAGGTGATTTCCTTCCCTTGTAAGAGTGCTCATAGAATTCACTAAACCTTTCGTTTTGGATGGGTAACTTTGATTAAATTCTCTCTACATCTCCATGTGGGAATATGTATGTATCTATCCAGATTGGGACCAAGAGAGCAGAGAAGTCCTTTGTCTCCACTGCAGTCCCAGTCCAGATCCCCCCTTTTCTCATGTGGCCGCTAAGCAAAAAACAATTGTCCCACTGCCAATTGTGTGATAACTGTCACATCTAGTTTAGTCCTACGTCTGTATTGCAGAAATACCCAGGGAAACAAAGCCATGCCCCTCCATACCAGAGGTGTCATCAAGTGTACTAACTATACCTCTCTATAGTGTTATAGGGCAGAGCTGTTGATATTAAATGTGGCTCATGTTTGCATACAGTACACAAAATGTGCATTGATTTTAACCTCTCTGCAGGTAGTGAGACTGTCCCTGCTTAGCACAATAAGTTCAGAAAGATATTCTCTAATATGGAATGATATTTTTTCATCCCAGAGCTTTCTTCAGGTTTAAGAATGACATGCTTTACACCTCTAAGCATCCTTGGAATTTATTTTGCTTTCTGGGAGGAGGGGGGAGCTTTTAAAAACAACAGTTATGTAGCAATATGATGCAAAGCAATTAAGGACGGAATATAAAATTCCATTCAAAAAAGCACAAGGACATAGTAAGGAAGAACTCATAAAACATTCTGGAAAGGATTAAATTGAGTTTGTACAGAAAACATTTCCCCCTCAAAGCAACCAGCTTTTATTGCTCATATAGAAAATGCTTCTAAAGGGGAGTGGAAGTGTAGCTTTATGTGGAAAAGGTCCTAGATTCAGCCTCCCCAGTCTCCAATTAAAAGGATCTCCAACAGCAAGATTGGGAAGGATCCCATTTGCAAAATAAGGGGAAGGGACCCAGGGCTCTGTGATCTTTTTAACATGTCAGCTTCGTCTTTAAGGGAGTCTCCAGGATGCCAGTATTTATTGCTTGCTTGAACTTCCACAGCTGAGGACCATTAGTTAATCTGACTACTGAAAAGGAGGAGAAAGTATTTTATGTTAAGCTTTGTAATGCCATTTACTCTTTCATTCTATGCTAAATCATGCTGCTGTATTCCCTGTTAAGATGCATGGAGGGCAAGAAAAAGAACAATTGATGTGGAAGCCCAGACAGTCAGACTCAGGCCTACTTAGACATTGTGGGGATCTGTTACTGCCACAGACCCACATGTTCCCCATGTGTCTGAGAGGAATCATTACTCACTGGCTGAACACGTTTTGCATTCCAGGTTTGGTCTCAGGCATCTGACAGGTTGGAGGTGATAGGAAAGACCTCTGCTGGAGCCCCTGAAGAGCCCCTGTTGTCAGAGTAGACAATATTGGATTAGATGGACAAATAGCCTGAGTTGGTAAAAATCAGCTTCCTAAGTTTCCCTCTGGCAATTGGGGCTAATTATAGGGAGCACATGACTCCAATTTTACAACAGCTTCACTGACTACTGGTCCATTTCCAGGCACAATGTAAAGGAAGTGCTGGTTACAGCCTATAATTTGAAGGACCACATTCTCCCATATGAGCTTGTCCAGGATCCTTGGAAGAGGTCCTTCTCTCCGTCCTCCCATCATCTGTGTCATGTTTGGGAGAAATGTGAGAGAGGGCCTTCTCAGTGGCTGCTCCCAGGCTTTGGAATTCCTTTCCAAGGGAGTTCCTTCCATCTTTGATGTCCTTACACAACACGTGATGATGTTTTTATTCAGACAGGCTTTTGGCCTTTAAGCTGACATCCAATTTGCTGAAGTAGGTTTTAACTGATGGATGCTGTTTATTTATTAATTTTTATCGATGTGTTTTAATTTATTGGCTTTTATGTTGTAATTATAATTTATCTTGTATTTTATTGTTATTAGCTGCCTTGAGGACTGTTTGTCAGGGAAAGACCGGATGAAAATGTAATAAATAAAGTCTTCTCAAAGAAATGCATGATGTTTTCTACTCAAAGAAATGCATGATGTTAAGCATTTTCTAACCTCACTTTAGTTTATCGGCTGCTGCTTGCAGTGGGTGGGGAAATCCAGAATGTGTAGGTGTCACATTTCTTTGAGTAGACATCACATCAATGTTTGTCCCTCAGTCCTACATCTTTCCTTCCCATCTCTTTGAACTCAGATGCGGGAGGGTGTAGGTTCTATTCTGTCAATAGCCTTGTTGATTAATTCCTCCCTACCACCCCGGTCTTGCTACCTGGCTAACCCTAAATAGATGCCAACTCTTCTTTCTTGCATGTTTACCTATCTAAATTTAAACTCTCCAGTCAGTATTCTGCGTCCCTGGCTGACATGTGGTGAGGCTTGGATTGTGGTTCTGGCTACTCCTGAAGCATTTCCTGATCTGTTTTGGGCAGACCATGGTTGGCTGCTATTCACACCTTTTCCACAACAGATGTAACTTAGATTTTGGTTCCCTTGAGAACTTTGGGAAGCCAGTTCTCCCACTCATGGTTGGGTTTGATTATCCTTTTAAAAAACCAAATGCCCTAGACTGTCCAAAAGAATGACTAAACATCTCTCTGGACTGTTCTCTGCCTCCAATTTGCTAACTCCATCTCTGAATAGAGACATCACAATAGGATCTGGAATCCTCCCACATGCTATTGGGGATCTATGGTAACTTGTGATCCAAGCATCTGATTATTCTAAAAGAATCTCTTGGGAAAATCCTCAAAGGGAGTAATGTCCTCTCTCCGCCATCCCCACCAGCACTTAAGAGATGAGGCTTGGCAGATGGTTGACTCCGTGCCTATCATTTTGTAACTTGAGATTTTGTTTCCTTCTGTTGATTGTAGCTTTTGAGTTTAATGGGCAAACCTTTACAGCTACTTCAAGGAAAATGTAAATGTTTCTCTGCTTAGATCTTCTGTTTCCTGGGGAACCTAGCAATTGTGCGGCTACTGCTGTGGTCTACTGTGTGGGATATGCTGTTTGATGCCCAAGTCTGGTCCATCATTTTGTTTTGGTGTTGTGGTTAATGTAACTTCAAGTTAATGAAATCAGCGTCCAGCTTTTGAAAATTACTTGTCATTATGTTAACTGTCTGAAGGTGGGTATTCATGTCATTTTTGTTTTTTGAAAATTAAGCTCCTTTCGGGATGTCTTAGATTGGATCAGTAATATCCCAATTGCAAACAGATTGCTTGGAAGTTAAGCCCCGTTGAAATCAGGAGAGAGGGTTAGTATCAGTTTGTAAAAGTGACTGTCTTTCCAAAAAAGTTTCATCCTAACAGTCTATTAAGAGAGCAACTAAATTAATCTAGACAACCAAGAAAGCTGAAGCAGTCTCTGTTGGAAGAGAGAAGCTAATAATTACTGTGCTGTGGGTCCGTTTAGCTCAGCATTCCGTCCACAAATAGCAGCCAGCCCGGTGCCACAGAGTAGTTCACAAGCAGGGCAGGCATGATGTTGGTTCAGATATACTGCTTCTGAGAATGGAGTGTTCACTTTTCAGCTTGGGTATCATGACCACTCGCCCATGGACCTGTCCTCCCATGTAATTCTGCAATAGCTTTTAATAAGCTACTCATGATGGTGACTATCACAACATCCTATGGCAGTACGTTCCCTCATTTCGCTATATCTTATATGAAGAAGGCCCTTCTTTTGCCTGCCTTAGACCTTCCCTTCAACCCTTTGGGTTTTGCTAGTGAATATTTGTTTTGCCTATAACTCAGTATGTTCTCTGTTGCAGGGGGAGGCTAAGTGGCATTCAAACCAGGGTCTTCCTGATTCACAGCTCAGTCTCTTGGGCCCTAAGCTACACCAGTTCTCAGCTGTTGTTTGACCTCTCTGCCTCCCTTTTTCAAACTTGTGGCTGCTTAAACAAATTCGCGTGAAGTTGTTTAAGCAGCACTTGCAACATCTAATCAGAACAATTCTACATACTACAATTGCTGTGGAAATACTTGTGGTTACACAGTCTTTCCCTGCAGCAAATATGTAAAGTATGGGCACCGTATATATTTGCATCCATTACTCTAAACATCCATATACATGTGACTGGGAACTTTAACAGGGGTCAGCTCCAGACATTACAATTACTGTGATATTACATAGATGTTTCCTGGTGTACACATGAAAGGTGAGGACATCATACATATGTATACACATCTTTTTAAAAAATGCCTGGGAACTCTGTTGACTACACTCAGTGGCTAATTCAGGTTTAGACAAATGAAGCCCGAAGTATTTAGAGGGAGTGAAAATAGCTGTTACAAAATTTAGGGAGGTCTTTTTCTGACTTTTTGTTCTAGATGTTTCATAGTTGTTCTGGATATGATCTATCTTATTATGATCTGTCATCAAACTTATTGGGGCTGCACAAGCTTCAGAGATGCATTGGTTTTCTCTTTCCAGATTTTCAGTTATTTCGTCTGTTTGTCATATTTTAATCATACTTTTTGGACAAATATCTTCCAATTAAAAAATGCCCCAGGTAGGCTTACAAACGGGGCATGGGGAGCAAAACACACAAGTGAATGGGTGGTAGAGGAAGGAGATGAATTTGATAATGCCATATTGTAGTAGTGGGTTGTAAACACCCATTTATATCTGTTTGGTGGGCAAGCTGATCTTCTCTGACTGGTGATCTTTCTTGGGTCACCACCACTTCCTGGTGGCCCTTACTCCTCTAGCCAATAGCAGAGTGTCCTTCCTCTTGATTCAGCAAAGGTCGCAGGGCAATTTGCAGTTAGAACACAGTTTTTCTGGCAGGGATGTGGCTAGTAAGTTCTCCAGCCTGGCTCTTGCTACCAGTTAGTCTTCTGCTTTCCAAAGCCAGAATTAAATATCATTTTCTCCAAAGTTCACTATCAAGATTCTGTTTTCAAGAGCACAAAGGGGATGAAAATCCAGATGCCCACAATTCCTCAAAGGAATTTTTCAGGGGAATCTAAGCAAATGAGTGACTTTGGACATTAAGAAGTATTGCTAGCCAAATCTGAATGTCGCTTCTGTATTTGTCCGACAGCACTCACGGCAACGTTTTGAAGGGGAGCTTATGCAGGCTCCGTCTGCATATGCAACCTGTACAAGTTCCCCTGTGAATGTTTCTGTAAGTACTGCCGAACAATTCAGAAGACGTTTGGCTGGTAGCATTTCTTAAGTGACATCTGGAGTTCTCTGGGCTTCATAATGTCTTCGTGCTGCTGGAGTATTGCAGCTGAATTGTGTGCCAACAATGGCAAGCATACAGAGAAATTTTTGCATCAGTAGCTTGACTCCCATCAGTTACTTTAAATTCTTTCAGGGAACAGAAATCTGTGACCTCTATGAGTTCAATCAAAACTATACAAACCAGGTGAAATTTCAGATAGCATATACTTGCACCATCACTTTTGTGAATAATGTATGGATCAGGAATTGCCAGACAAGAATGGAAACATTAGAGAAATCGTAGGGCAGGAAAAGTTACAACTAATCAGATAGCATGGGACAACAGTGTGCATGACCCTGCTGATGAGTGATCCTGGGTTAGGATAGTATTGTTTAGAAACTGCTGAGTATTTGCTTGCCTCTCTATTGGTGCCATGTATGATTAGGGCACTTGAGTCACATTCCTGAATGTTGTGACTTCAAAAGTCTGACTTTTGATCTGGTCCTAAAACCTGCTGTGCTTGCATATAAGGGCTTAGAACAGTGGGTATCACTTGCACCACAAAACATGGTGTTAGGTGCAGATATGCTCTTAGGAATCAGCTGCAGCTTTAGTTTTCTCTTTGTCCTTCCTCCCATATTTAGTTTGTAGCCAAATCCTTTTGCAGCTCTACAAAAATGGTCCGCTATGCACAGTCTAAGAGTGTCTGGCAGTCAAGAACATAAGAAGTTCCATGCTGGATCAGACCGAGGGTCCATCTAGTCCAGCACTCTGTTCACACAGTGGCCAACCAGCCGTCGACCAGGGACCAACAAAGCAGGGCATGGTGCACATAACCATCAGGGCTAGTAGCCATTGATAGCCTTCTCCTCCAGGAATTTATCCAACCCCTTTTTAAAGCCATCCAAGTTGGTGGCCATCACTACATTTTAATTAGTGAATTCCATAATTTAACTATGCGCTGTGTGAAGAAGTACTTGCTAATATTTGTCCTGGATCTCCCAACAATCAGCTTCATGGGATGACCCCGGGTTCTAGTATTTTGCGAGAGGGAGAAAAATGTCTCCCTATCCACAATCTCCATACCACGAATAGTTCTGATTCGTCCCTTGTTCTATCCTTCTTTGAAGAGCTCTTGAAGACATGTAAGGTGAAGGCAAGGCTTCATTTGTATCAGGATTCATCTATTTTGAACACTAAGGATTCACGCTGGAACATATGAAATTAGAATGGGTGAAAATATTCCTGAGTACGTGCAGAGTGCATTTCCCTTACCACTGAGAAACTGTAGAGAGTCCCAGCACACCTGGTATTAGGGGAAAGAGCTTCTGGAACAGAGGGTGGTATTTCCAGGTGGTCTTGAGTGGTATTTCCAGGTGGTCTTGAGTCTGTTGCTTAGAAAATAAGTATCAGGTCCACTTTGTTCTAAACAGCTGGCTGCAGGCTCTGTTCACACAACCCAAAAAGTCAGACAACTGGCTCTGCAAATGAGCACTGGTCTAATTTTTAATTGGCTTTATAATCTTATCATTCAGCATTCAAAACAAAAACCATATGATTGGCCAGTTTTTTCGAGTTGCTCAATCTGCTATGCCCCTCATTGCACTTTAGGAAAGCTGTGTGGTGCTAAATTTAGTAGAGCTTTCCCTGGACTGTAGCATGGATCAACATGTCGCTCAGCAAAATTTACATGGAAAGTAAGGTGAGCAGCCAGCTCTTTATTTTCAGCCTTGGGGTTGTGTGTGTCCTCCCACGATGTTGTATTTAGACCAGCAGCTTCCCTTCCAGGAAGAACATCCAAGCTGTTGTGTGTATACGCACACACAATGTTTACTATTGCTATGACAAAAATATAAATGAAGGACAGAGCTCTTCCCCTCTTCAATAGTAATGTCTGGGGGGGGGCAGGTGAACGTGACGCTTCAGTTGTTGGGCTATATAGAAATTTAATAAATTAAACATGACAGGTCAGACACATGGTTAAAATACACCTCTGCCTCCACATATTAAATGGAAGGAGAGGAGCGGTTTGTTCTTTATGTAAGAAGGAGCATAAAGTGTGTGTGCGGGGGAAGCCAGGCAATAGGGGTAGGCATGATTGGGCCCTGCCAAGGGCCCATAATCCAGCAGGTCCCACTGACAGCCCTTGGAGTTGCTCCTCCTCTTCACCATTGCGAACTGCTTTTTCACTTGCCTCTTGCTCTGGCCAAGACAATGGTGGTGGTGAGAAGAAGGAACAGTAGATGCCACTGACTTCTTGCCTGTCAGTCAAGCAAATGGTAGAAATGATGAGAAAAAGGAGGAGCAATAACACTGGTGACAATGGCGGTGAGAAGGTAGACTCACTGAGAGAGAGAGAGAGGCCCCACTGTGTCTTGTCCAAGGGCCTTCCAACACCTGGAGCCATCACTGGCAGGAGCAAAACTCAAGTTCTCCCCCATGGCCCTCCACAGCTTTAAGCAGTTTTCTTTCAATATCAGAGCTAGGCATGGAGAAAACTCCTTCAAGCAGCAGAGCGCAGGAAGCGAAGGGAAGGGAGGGGGTGGGTTTTGCTTGCTGCCCCCCTGCAAACTCCTCCAGTGTTCAGGTGCAGGGACTCTGGTGTGCCCTTGAAGCTTTGCATGGACAAGACCTACTTCATTCTTTTAAGGGCCTGAGAAGGCTTCATGCCCACGATGCTGTGCATGTGGATTTTTTCCTGGTATTAAAGAGAACGGGGCATCCTCGGCTTGCACAGAATTTCATGTGACAATTGAAGCCTTGCACTGAGGAATCAGTTGTGGGCCAATTTACACAACTGTTTTAGCTTGTGGTACCTGTGGTTTGCAGGCGGCGGGCGTGTGCTTTTGCCACATGCTGAACTCAGCCTGGATTGTCCTTTGGCATAACACTGCCAAACGCTTCTTCCAAAGCTATGTTTGTTGTACTTGCTAAGGGACAAACCACATCCTGAATGTACTGTATGAAAGTCCCAATTGTCTTCCCCCCCCCAAATGGAAAGGGAAGTTCTCTCTGTGTGTATGTGTGTGGGTGTTTTAGAGTACAGGAATGACAAGTGTTGGTGCTTATTTATTTCCCAGACAGCTGTTTTCTGCTCCAAATTGACCCTAGAAATGCACAGATTGAATGCTTCCCAACATCAAAAGGAAAATCAGCATTTCAGGGGGAATTGCCCTAGTCTTCTTCCAGAGGTACTAGGTTTCTATATGCAGGCAGATTTATATGCAAGAGTATTAAAACATACTCTATCCCCTGACCAAAGTCATATAGCCCAAGGAGGGCTGTACTACCTACCTTTTGGGGATGTACAGATTGTCTGTGTGTCTATATCACTGGGAGGTGAGAGGGATGCTTCTGTGCTTGCTGCAGAGCTCTGTTTTGATTTTAACTGGCAGTTGTTGTTTTAAAGAGCCAGGAAGAGGGCATGAAGAAGAGCTATGCTGTTTGCATGCATTCACAGTGGCAGCGGGATTGATGAGGCTAGGACTGTGTGGGACTCCTCTGAGTACACAACTTAGTGAAAAGTATTATGTACTTCACGGCCAAGCTGCTCTTGGGTAATCTCCCTTAAGTTGTTGGAGGCAAGCTAGTAAGCAGAGCTACACGCTCCTTTTGGACTTTCCCCTAACTTAACCCAATGCTTGTGTGTTTGTGCTAGGAGACAAAATATATCATCACAAGCAGGATCCGACCAAACCTCTCATAGCACCTCACCGTCTATAGTGGCATGGGACTACACAAGACTATGTGTAGTCTTGTAGGAAATCTGGAAGTAAGCAAGCAAAAGGGGCAACTTTTGCCATTTCCATATTTCCTATTCCTACATTCCAAGGGTGTTGGACTTCAGGGCCTGGGTTCCAATCCCACCCTCCAGGGTTCCCCAGATGCACATTACCTTTCTCCCAACCACCAATTATTCCTGGGTTTTGTCTCTCTCCTCCCCCCCCCTTCTAAAAGATTGAGATGCTTTTCCTAAGGGCTTTGTTTCTTGCAGTAAGAGCTTTAAGCTAAAATAGGAGGATATTTTTTGCATTTTAGGCCCTATGGGTGATGGGTGCTTTTGACCCCACCCATCATGGAAATATACCTCCTAATAGCTTTTCCAAAATGAAATTTGGTCCTCGGATGAAAGAGGTTTGACACCCATACTATATTCCTTTCCAAATTCTTATTCTCGTATAGACAAATTCATGAAAGGCAGATCTGTTACTCATAACAGCTAAATGGAAGATTTCTGTACAGAGGCAGTATATCTGCCCAAACCACAGGATGGTCTTACCTCCAGGCTTTGCTCCTACAGGCATCTGTCTGGTCACTGCTGGAAATAGAATAATGGACTAGACAGACCTGTGGTCTCATTCAATGGGCCAGTTCTTGCTGTCCATGTTTGGACTCAGGCATGTACCCTACGGCCCATGACTCTTCTCATGTGGACAGCTTCTGTTCGCATACATTAGTACCCATAATGAGCCCTTTCTTACGCTATCCAAACATACAGATGGTGGGAAAGCATTTCTGCTGCAGGGAAGGGCTATCCCAGGAGCATTTCTATTGTGGAAATTGCGTGTGCATGCGTGTGTGGTTGGACTGCACAACAGCAGTGGGATAGGCAGGCTTGGCAGGGTTAGCCCACACAATGCCATCACCCCCTCCTGTGTTCTTTCAATGGTGTGTATGAACTATCCTAAAGAAATTAACTAATGCCAAACAGGCACAAGTGTCCCATTCCAGGACTCTGTACAAAATGAAAATTGTTAAAATATAGCAAGAGTTTGATTCTGTGTGGAAATCAGTTTTGGAACACAAATGTGTGTGGGGGTTTTCTCTGGTGACCACCCCCCCATCCCTGCCCCAGCCTGCACATCCCCTTGCATTCACAGCAAACAGATAGAAAATAATTGAATTCATTAATAGTGTTGTGGGGCAGGGTGCGGGTTTTGATGCTTGAAGAGGCTTGTCTGGATTGTCAGCAAGTTTAGAATCTCCAAATTTCTTACTCTAAACTCGCTAAACCAGCCTCTGTCATTTGGAGCTGTAAAAGTATTAAAGTTACACAGATCACATAACCAAACTGAGACAACCACCAGGGAGCATGCCCTGCACAGAAACGCCGGTTGAAGAAAGGTTAGAAAAGCTCAGCTTAATAACCCATCAGTGTGAGCCCATCAGTGTGTTTAAAGGAATCTGTTTCTTTCCCTTGGGTATCAGTCTCTGACTGTGAAAGGGATGTGATGCTGTCCAAGTAGAACTCATCAGTTCAATGGGTGTGTGGCTTTTTGGTTCCCTGGGAGGCAAGCCCCTTTCACCAGTTGTAAACTGGAGATGTAGAGATCTACAATGCCTCTACCCCATCATCATGATCGATTTATTTGTATACTGGGTTTTTTTTTTATGGTAACCAAAGTGGCTCACAACATCAAAAAAGTTTTACATAATAAAATATAGCAACGTTACAAGAAAATCCATATTTTAAAGCCATAACGAAATATTAATATACAAATATTAATAGGCTAATCAAAACATCTCATATTTATAAATATACACTAAGATGAAAGAATCCTGTAAGAACATTAGAAGAGCTCTCCTGGCCCTATTCCTGCTAAGGCCGATCAACAGAAATATACAAACAGAGTCCACATAGCAGCAAAACTTCCTAAACAACCCCTAAACCCCAGCATCAACCCCTAAACAAGAAGCCCTAATGATCTCTGCCATCATCATCATCATCATCATCAGCAATCTTTGTAGCGGGAATCAGTCGGGTTCTTGCTCTTCCAGCCAGGTAGAGATGAGTCACACAGAGGAACGCCAACCAGGTCTTGCAGGAGTTACAGCTAGATGGAAAAAAGTTAATCCTTTCTCCATGTCAGAAATGTGCAAGTTAAGCACATCGCTGGAAGTCCGTAACTGGAGGGATTCATGGTCTGATCCAGCAGGGATTCCTTATATGTGCTGCCCCAAGTTCAGACAAAGCATTAAGGCCACAGTAGAAATGGAGAGACTGTAGCCTATTTCCTACGTTAGAACTTTTAAAAATGTGTAGTTGTAACCAACATGTTGTTCACCAATTAATTATATATTAACAGATGTTCAATAATGTATGCCTTTATTTTTGTTTGCTTGTTAGTACCTGTGATCCCTTTACATTCAAAAAAGACTTCTCTTTGTGATCAATGCATTATTCATAGAATCATAGAATACGGTAGTAGAGTTGGAAGTAGGGTAAGACAGTACCAGGTGTGGTATAACTTGAAAGTGTGCATATACATGTGTGAGTGCAGTTGATTTTAAAGGCAGAAAATCACAGCTAAGCACTGTTCTTTCTCAAAGATTCACCCCCCTTTCTGGATTTTGTTCCCTTTCTGACTCATTGGATTGCTTTAGTCAGTCGTCAGCAACGTCAGAATGGATGGAGCTACCCAATCTATGCGAGAAACTCCGAAGGAATGCCCATAAGACTGCAGGAAGTGGCTTTATGCCACTTGGGGGGTGACTCAGGCGGTGTGGCTTTTGCCCCCCCTGTGCTAATACTGACTCAGCATCCTCTTGTGGAATTGTATAGATTCTGCACTTCTGGAGCACCCCCTCCCCTCTATCAGATAGTAAATAAAACTAGAGATCAGGGCAATTAAAATTCCAAGGGTGTTTGGTGACCTGGCCAGATTCCAAGATGAATTATAGCTCTAAATGCTTTCTAAAGCTTTTAACAAGATAATAGTTTAAGGGGAGATCTTTTTGTTCTGCGTTGTAGGACACTGTGCAACAGCTGCTTTTTGACATCCCAATAAGAAGCAATGAATACAAATGTCCAGTATAACATGAAAATAGTTTGAAAATGGTTCATTGCAGGTTTTCCCATTTTATATGGACGGTATTAGCAAGAGATCAAGGTGTGTGATTTAGGTCTATGTGCCTCTTTTTTGGAATAGCTCCTATATTTCAGAAATACTAGGTAAAAGGCTTCTATAGTGAATAAAGAAGCCATGTCCTCTATAAAAGTGGTGAACAATTAAGAGAGAATGCCACATTTTGTATGATCCAGAAGGATATTCTGCAAAACAGAATGTCACTAAGATGTTTTGTAATAAACACAGTTAGATATTTGAAAGTATGTCTACATTCTATGGGGAGAATATATCTGGAGCCTGAACCATTGATTGTTTGAGGCTAGAACTTAACCTGGTGACCAGTTTTACATGTGTTTTTGAGCCTCTCCCCTGCTGTTGTTGTATGAATGATAGAAATGCAGTTTTAAATTCATCAGGGTTTTTTAAAATAGTCTTTATTTTAAGAAATTTCTGTATCATGTTTCTTTAAATGGGCTGATAACCACGCAGCAAGCTAGTTAGATTTACAATCACATTTCAACATTCCTGTCATCTTTATGTTGCCTGTGAACAGACCATTTTTGATCTGATGTGCATTTCTAGTCTTCCACTGATCATTTGTTCCATCAACATGTATGCACCTGTTTGGTGTGTTTTTTTTTAAAAAAAACCTTTTAAACGTTCTGTTTGGTCACTATTGACATGAATTACAATTTAGAAAATCAGGCTGCTACCTTTTTGCTTCTCTAACAATGGATTCTGGCTGCAACATCTTTAGTTTGCAAAACTCTTAAGGAGGGAAAGAGTGGGGGTGGGGTGGGGTGGGGTGGGGTGGGGTGGGGAGCAGATGTGGGGGGAAACACAACTGCATTGAGCAAAGGAGAAGGAAACACAGCAGCAGAGGCTGCAAAGTTTCCCTGATGTGGGTTTTGTCTTCCTGATAATACCCGCCCCTATACATGAGTCACACACACATACATATGGGTGTTGCTAGATCCAGACACAAGGGGTTACACCCCGAATCTATTTCCCCAGGACCCCGAATCTATCTCCCAGGGCCCCAAATCTATTTCCCCGGGCCCCAAATCCATTTCCCAGGGCTCTGAATCTAGTCCACATAGCCAAGGCTGCCCATTAATGCCAATGGAAGTTTTTTCTCCCCTCTCAACTTAATTGCCATGTAAGGCGCAATTTCCAAGGAGGATTACAGCTGAGAGGGAAGGCTTAACATTGCCCTTCCCACAACTTGCAAACAATCCTCCCCCTCTGAAATCTTCCCCTGTATGGCAATTAAGTATAGAAAAAAATGTTGTCCATTGGTTTGGAATAATCTCAGTCAGGGTGCAATTTGACGTAAGAATTTATTTTACTTGCGATGATCTGGATGAGGATTACTTGACCTTTCTATGAAATCTAAATAAACCCTAGTAATTAATTCTAAATTTGAATATCTAGATATAAATTAGCACATAAAGGTTTTATGCTAATTTGTTTCATATGGTTCTGGGGACTTAATCTATATTATGCAATATAATATAGCAGTGCTATATTATTATATTATATTATATCCTAGGAAGCAGCCTTATACCAGTTCAAGCTATTTGAAGAGGCAGCTGGACAACCATCTGACAGGGATGCTTTAGGGTGGATTCCTGCATTGAGCAGGGGGTTGGACTCGATGGCCCTTCCAACTCTGCTATTCTATGATTCTATGATTCCTCTAGCCTAGTATTGTCTGGTATGACCAGGATCTCAGGCAGGGCTCTTTCCCACCTATATGTTAATGACAGCCAGTTCTAAAGATGCTAGATTGAACCTAGAACCTTCTGCATGCAAAGCACTTTGGTCTGCCACTTTGGTCTATATAGTGACTCCCACCTCCCTCTGTATCCCAATCCTCAAGTACTTTTTAATTCTTACTTTTTAAAGACTTCTAATGTTCGAGTAGATAGCAGTATTCTGTTTTTCATTTTGTGGGCTATACTGACAAAGCACTGTGGTGCTGACATTGACAAGAATGTATGACTTCTTTAAAGGGAATTTACTTTGTGCCTGTTGGGGCAGATAACAATCAGGTAATGTGGACAAAATGGGAGAACAGGAAGTTATGGGCAGTGGACAAAGGACAGTTGTATATGTGTGTGCCAGATCTGTGTCTTCAAGGCAGGAGTAGGCAACCTTCCTTGGGCTCCTCGGCACATTTTTCAATTTGAGAAACAGCATTGGACACTACCACAAAATGACTGTCATGGGAATAGTCCCAAGGAATGAATAACCTGCCCAAAAGTCTGAATACAAGGGTCTGAACCCCAACACCCTAAACAACTCATTTGAACACACTATCTCTCTTTAATGCTGATTTATGTTGCTGCTTTTAAAAACAATATTTCTAATATATTTTATTATTTGCTTTTATTATGTATGTTGACCTGAGAGCTTCAGCTATAGTGCCATTCACAAATGGAATAAATGGAATAGATGAATGAATTAATAAAATGACACACAAGAAACCTATTTTACAGAAAACAAACACTTTTTCCTTTCTCATGCCCCACCCTCACACACACACACAATGGAAGTTGGTGGCTCCAATGTCGGGGTGGTGAATCCGCTCTGGGTTTTAGTCAAAACCAGCCAGAAAGGAGCTACTCAAGGTGCTTCTTGGATAGCTTCTTTGGAGTTTTGACCAGTTCTGACTGAAACCTGGAGTGGATGCACCACTCCACCAACATTGGAGCCACCAGCCTCCACTGGACACACACACACACACACACACACACACACAGGTCCTTCCCTTCCCCTCCTCACTGCAAGCAAAAGAAAGGTGGGAGTGCCTCACTGGTGCTTGCCTGCCCGGCTGGTTGCCTAACCCTGCTTTAAGTTACCACAAGTCTCCCTGCTTCTCTGTGTATCCTTACCTGTGTCCCTTATTTCTAGGCCTACCTAGAAGTAGGCTTGTGGATATCAAGGCATTTTTGTGGAGCTTGCAAGTTCTTTGTGGAGTTTGCAAGACACATTTTGTCTTTTTAAAAAAGTAATTGTAGGGGCACACTGAAAAATGTAATAAAAATAATAGTTATTTTCCATTTTCATCACTGTGTGTATTTTTTTGCTTGGACATTAGTTCCACTTAAATGATTGGGGCTTATTCCCAAATAAATATATTTAGGATTGGGCTGTAAATCAGGTTTTTCACACTGAAATTAACAACGGCTGAGAATATTGTAGAATGTATGCAACATACCCACCCATTGTCACTTAGCGCCCACCATGTTGATCACACGCTACTAAGATTCAAATTACCTGGGCCATGCAATTCATTGTATAATTTATGAGGCTGTCCTCCGTGGGAAAGAAGTTATCTACCATAATCTACTCCAATTGTTTGAGTCACCCCCTTGTTTTCTCGAGTTGTCTAGGGGGTAATAGTAGGCCCTGAGAGCTGAACTTCTCTATCGCCTTTAAGTGATCTATCTGGGTTGTTGTTGTTTTAAGAAATATAATTAGTTTAGCAAAACTGAAAAGTTGTGCATTTGAAACCAGTCCATAATGTCCTAAAATATAAGCAAGACATAGCTTTTAAAAAAAAAAGAAAAGAAAAAAGAAGTGAAGGCTGATGCATTTAAAATACTCATGTGTCAAAAAAACGCAATCGCCGTAATTCAATTAAAATCAGTTCTTGTTAAGAAGGTTCCTAGTTCTTGCATCAGGTTGCTTTGGGGATTGTATGGCTCTCCAAAATAATGATAATTTTTGGTGATCTATTTGGAAAGTTAACCATGGATCACAATTCAGCATAATCTTAGAACCAAACTAGGCATGACATTTGTCAGGTAGCTTTTCCTCGCATAATTGCAAATAATAATAATAATAATAATAATAATAATAATAATAATAATAATGATGGCTGCCTTGGGAGTGCGGCATAGAGGAAAGGAGACTAAACCCCACTATGGTCCCAGTCAGAATCATCCCTGCATTCCACACTTGCTATTTGCAATAAGAGTAAAGTTCCCACTAGTGCTTTCCTCCCATTGCGCCTAGCACGTATGCAGGGAAGCAATTTTGAACGGATTGTGGTTGTGCCAAAGGCTTCAAGCCCTCCTTTCCCAATGGCAAGGCCCCTTATCCAGTTCATCCTTCTGCACTTACCCTTTATTTTCTAAAATTCAACGATGCAAAGGCAAACCACAGCTGTGTGATGCGCATTGTAAAAATTCAGGGATAGTGGAGGAAAAAATTGTTTATAAGCACTTCTCAACAGTACTTGCCAGCTCTAATCTATTTAACACTAAAAAAAACAAAAAACTCACCAGGATTCATTGGCCTCAACATATCAAATGTTCTTGTGGACACCAGTAGAAAGACCAAATCATTAAATTTTCTAGAAAAATAGTTATCATAAGGAGTACATGTCACTTTGATTTAAAAGCTTTTACCCTAAAGGATTCCAGAATGTTTTGCCAACATACATTCAAAAGAGGCTATTAAACTTCTCAGATATCTGAAGCCTTAAAATGACAGCAATGACACTATCACTTTACTGGCAGAATACTGTCTTAAACTGGGTCAATCCCTCATTTCTAGCTAGTCTGGAGATACGCTACCTGCCATAGTCAAATAACCAATTCCAACTAGCGAATTATTATTATTATTATTATTATTATTATTATTATTATTGGTAATGCTTTGAATTTATCTCTCCCCCACTATGGGATGGGACCACCATTTGGATTTTCTATCTCCAGCCCCAAAATGTTCCACTGTGGTCAAACTAAAGTAAATTTGTCCACAGATTTGCATATAGGTCTCTGTGGTGTGGATTGTTCTGGATAGCTGCAAGTTAAGTAAGCTTCAGCTTGTTGCTAAACCATAGTAAATATCAGTGTCCTTGGAAATAAAGTGAAGAATAACTCTCTCCTCAATGCAAGTTTAGGAAAAACTTTGCAAGGAAAATATAATTACCAGTGCAGGCATTTGGCCTTGTTAATGATCAGCTCTATCTGTTCCTCCCGGCCATGAAAACTGACTCTAGTTCTTATGACCACAAGCGGTCAAGTGTCCTCATTTCTCTTTTGGAAGAGCGAGACCACTTCCTAGCATCATACCGTAGCACTGATTCAGGTCTGACTCAGAAAGGAAGCTCAGCCACTAGTTAAGTCACCTACGTCATCACTTCCTGTAAACCTCCCCCCCCCCACTTAAGTTTGACTTGGCTAGTTAGGAAGACCTTGATTTGAGACAGACCAATACAGCAAGGTAGGAAAGAGCAACTTACAATAGCGGTAAGAGTTTGTCGGGCTTTCTTGTTGTTGTTTTCTTTAACAATTGGGTCTCGGATTACACTTCAGTCAAATCTTCACAAAATTGGCAATGATTGCATAGTTTAAAAGCTCCTGTTTGGCCACTGCTGACTACATGCTTGCACAATTATCCCTGGCCTGGAAAAAGATCTAAACCACAATGGCTAAGTATAGAGGCTTCTAAAATATCTTCATATATACAGTGCCTGAATACACAAACATTACCAGTCTCTTTTCTGCCTACAAGAGCAATATTTTCCATAGGATTCATATTGACATAGGTTTTTGCCCCTGCAGTCTTGCTTATCTACAAAAATAAAGCCTCCGGCATTGCATGCCCCTGGTGAACCCAACTTCACCTTCACCTGAAACCCAATATAAGCAGTGGGTGGTTTCTGTCAGCCCCATCTAAGGTGTGAAAAGAAGCATTTTCCTCCTGGTTCAGTAGCTTCCAGTAGATGCTCATTTAAAGACAATGTGTGGTAGCTTCAAATTCATGGGCCAACTAAACCAATTACAGGATTCGCACATTAGGATTTACACTGCAAACAATATAAACTTGTATAAAAACCTTGATTTTATATCAATTTAATTGTCAGGTCTCCCTCAATGAATCCTGGGAGATGTAGTTTGTTGAGGGCACTTAGAATTTTCTCTAAGTTTTCCTAGGCCCACCTCTGCCACTGGTGTGCATCACCCCCTTCCAAAATGGGCTTACGTGCATGATAATGTAGGAATTCCAGTTGCGAGGCAGGGATCATGATTGGACTAGGATTATCCCTCAGGTGCAGGAGCCCTGTGTGCATACATTGGTGGGCACATAAAACCCTCCACATGGCTGATGGGGAGAGTGGCCAGTGCACAGCTCAGCAGTGGGGGCCAGGCAAAGCCAATGCAACCAGGCAAAGCGGGGGATCATGTGAACCCCCAATCATGACATGCCCTACTCCCATATGTGCAAATATGCTCTCAGCCATCAACTCTAGTTGTATTATTTGGATGGACTGCCTACAGAAATTGACCCTTATAAAATGCTGAATTCCAGACCTGTTAATGACCCTGTTCAGATGACACACTAAGCTACAGTGGTTAAGCATTTTGAGCTAAACATGGCTTAGTGTATCATGTGAACCATTCCTAACAATGGCGGCTACATAACCACGGTTTAAACACACTCACTAACCATCTGCTACAAAAGGGTTAGCGGCCTAACCATGGCTTAGCATGTTGTCTGTACAGGCCCAACCTATATTTATATTTGTAATGACAACTGCGCTCCTTTGGCCCTCTGCTCCTTTCCTGCATGACTGCTAGCTCTGAGAAAGTATAGGCACATAGGTCCTTTTGGGGTCAGTCAGTGGTGACACAATCATCCATAGGTGGTACAGTGGAACTGGGTTGCAGCTTGGCCAATGACACATGATTAGATCTCTGGCTCATTGTTGGTAGTGGGGTAGTGGAACCAGGGCTCACAGGGTCAAAGTGCTGGGACTTTTTTATCTGCAGAGATGATGGCATCATCTGCCACCTCGCTCAGGCTTCCCCATTCCTTTTGTACCCAGCTGCAATTTTCCCAGGAACAATAAATTGCTGTGAGTATTTTGTGGAGGTTTGGTCTTGAATGGGAAATTGAGACCCATGAGCTTTACAAAAGACCTGCTCCTGGTGGAGATAAGAACTACTAGAACTAGTTTGTTGAAATGCATCAACTCAGCTGCCTGAATTTTTGGACTCTCTTTGGGGGCATAATGGGGACTGTCATGATGAATGCCTGCACTTCAAACTTACCGCTAAACCACAGGTTGTTGGAGACCAAGGTTAACTTAGGCACCAAATCCCTTAGCTGTCAGCAAGCTCAAACTTTCATTCAGCCAGCAAGTGCTGCACCAAACCTGAACAGCTTGTGTGTATCATTTCCCTCGTGCTGTGACTTTTGCGCGACAGATATATAACCTATTCCAAGGTCTGTGAAATCCCTACCCTAGGGTCAGCGAAGCAGCCCTTTGTTTTGTGTGTGGCTGCATGGAGGAGGTGTGTAACGCACCGTCCCAGCACTAAGAATAGCATCTTGGCCCATCGGCAGTTCCTGTACTATGGGAGTGGTACTCTGAATGCAGGCCCAGGTTGTCTGCCTGAAGGAGCAACACCTGGGTTTGTACTTGGACTGTGGATTTTCCCATAGACGTAGGTGGTACTTGGATGTTTCTCCCTTCTGTGCTATTACAGTACTTCCCTCAGGAATGTCTGTTATGGCCATGAGTTATAAATACTGGCATAAAATCAGGACAGGGGGAGTCCACCCAGGTTTAGGATAATGAAGCCTTCTTCTCCCTCTTTTTGGGGCCAAGAAATGTCTGTGTATGTTTTCGTTCTTGTTAGGTATCTGAATATGGGAAATTTCTTATTTTCTACCCAGTTGCTCAATAAAGAGCAAAGCTGTTCTGGACAGTGAGTACAAAGGCAGTAGAACAGTTGAGAACTAGTGGGGTACTTGATAATATGTTTTGTTATTTTTAATTAATTAAATTGTTTAATAAATTAACGTAAACATATTGACTAACTTGTATTTAGGTTTTTGCTATTTCACATTGCCTTGCAATAACCTTCCCAGTATTCCCTTATCATCCCACCCCAATAACATCAACATTTTTGAGTACCCTTATATTGATCAGATCAAAGGGCTTCTTTCAACCCTAAGTAGTCTGTTGCTTTCAACATCTTCAGATATTCGTTCATCCTTGCCTCCATGTCTACAATTACTACTTGAAATATCTGAGAATATCAGCTTATGCTTCTAGCTCTCATGGCTGCTATTATAAGCCTGTATGGGCAATGCCTGCTGAAATACCTGAAGCCAGAGAAGTGTCTGAATCCAATGGTTGGGGATGTGGATGCAAATTGCCACTTTTCCCAATTGCCCTAGTAAGTGCTAGTTGTGTTGAGCAAGCATCGGTTTATGTTAGCACAATGTCCAGCTAGCACTGGAGCACAGTTGGATACTATCTGTGGGACTCCTTGCAAAGTCCCATCATTAGCAAAACCAGAATAATTTATGCAAAATAAATTTAATTTCTCGTTTTGTTGGTGCAGACATTGAATTTCCTGGATAGAGAATTTTATTTTATTTTTAGTGCAGCGTACCTATGAACTTGACTAGCTTTTCTGTGACATTTCTTGTTTACTTCTGTCTGGATCCAATTTAGTGGCTGTTCTCTCCCACTTTCTGCAGATGTCCTGGAGGACTATGTGCCTAGTCCTCAGCAGGCCTCATAATACTTGTGCTTGTCCAGTCATAGGCTTGCTGAAGTAGAGTGCCTGAGACCTGAATCCACATGGGTACTGTGTCTATTTATTTAAAACACTTCTATTCTGCCTTTCTACCAATATAAGCAAATGGTAAAAGAAAACACCACATCATAACAAAATATCAACAGAACAGGTACAATTTTTGGACTGATTGCTGCTGGTTGAAATGGATCAATCCCAGCAGCACAACAAGTGGGATGCAAATTGGTCTCTCTTCGTTGAGGTATCCTTCCTCCCCACCCTGCCTCCACTACAATTTTGTATTTAGCGCTGCTATCACAGAGGAAGAAGGCATTGAGATGTGCTCTAATGTTTCACTTTTTATTTCTCACCTCTCCAGGCTCTGTTGCTGTTGGATATCTTATTGCTATCTCAAATTGAACACGGTGAAAACAAACTCCTTCAGCATATGCACACCACAAATGCTAACTGATGTAATAGTCACTTTCTCTTCCCTAGGGAACCCTGGGAACAGTAGCTCTGTGGGGGGAGCCTAGGGAATCTTTGAGAGAATTCGAAGTGCCCTCAACAAATCATTTCCCAGGAGTCTTTGGGGAGACCTGACAATTAAATTGATATAAAATCAAGGTTTTATACCAGTTTATATTGTTTGCAGTGTAAATTATGGCCCATATCTTTGTCCCTTATAAGGATGAACCAGGCAGGTCTAAAAATGTTTTTATACGCGGCAGGAGCATCAAGGCCCCAGCCAGCTGAAACCCAACATGTCAATAGTGGTACAGTTGGAAAGAGTTCCTACAAAACCATTGGGGAACAGTCCAATGTATACTTCCATAGGAACGCATCGGTTGAAAAACCTTCTGGATAAATATGCATAGCTTTGGACTATGACACTATTAACTCCCTACTTCCTGGGTCTGAAACATGGGGATGTCTTCAGCTTTGCCTTTTCTTTCTTTTATATCCAAGTCCTTGACAAGTTGTCTACTTAAACACCTGCAAATTCAAGCTTTCAACTCACTCACTCATACTTAAGGATAACTCAACTGTTGTTTTTACCTCTATGGGCCACAACCTTAGACCAGCCAGGCACCACCTGGCTATGTGTTTTCTTCTTTTCCCCATTGCTTTGTCTCCATTCCCAACTTTACCTGTTAAATGTTTGCATGTCAAGTTGCTGTTAAAGCCCCAGGAACTCGCCAGTTAAAAAATCTGGCAACTTTCTCTCCAGCCATCTTTCTGTTCTTTGGAGAGGTGGGACAGTCGCGACTAGGATGCTCAGTTCCTCAGCTGCAGAGGTGGAGGGTTCTTGCTGAATCTGTTTAAAAGCAGCACAGAACAAAACTTGGAGAGAGACAAAAAGGAAGGGGAAGAGTGCTAAGCACCTCCCATTCTCTCCTGATAATCCCTTAAAAATAATTGCAGGCCCAAACTTCTGGCCTCCAGCAAATTTTCCAGTCGATTAGAGGCTTTTGTGAGGCTGGGGAAAGAGACCCGCAGACTCGCACATTGTGGTGTTGCCTGAAACTTCCAGCTGGGATTTCTTTCCATCAAAAGGGGATTTTAGTAAAACCATTATAAGGGGCTTAGCCACAGAAAAGCATCTGAGATGTGAGACAGGGGTAGATTAGCATCAATGGGCTTGTTTTTGGCACAGCGGACGAGAAGAGAAGTTGCACATTTGATTTCCCTGTAATGGTTTGCCTTCTTGATGGATGAGTGAGAAATATTCTGGTGCACTGACACGTATACCCAGCAGTGGAAGGCAAGGAAGGATGTGAGAAGGTTCGGGCTGGCAGGTTCTAATACAAACTGCCTGGAGATTAGACTGAAGTTATTCCTTTTTGGTATCCTGATTTACAGACCTGAATAAAAAGGATGGGCTGATATGTATACTTTGCTGGCAATTTTAGCCATATTGTGGGTAGAAAAATTAACTGATGGCTGAGTTTAAACCATGCAAGATAAAGTTAGGTCTTCAGTGGGAACACCCAAGTTCCCTTCTCATGTTACTTTTGCAGCATGAGACAGAAATGACAGATGCTCACAGACATGTGGGAGGAGCACAGGCTGCAAAGATCTGAGCAGAAGAGGCCAGCAGTTTGATGTTGCTGGTGTCATAACGTCTGTGTAGACTTTATTGCAACATCTAGGGCAACCTCCCCCAACCTACAGCCTTCCAGATGTTTTTGACTATAACACCCAGCATTCCTGACCATTGGCCATGCTGGCTGGAGTTGATGGCAGTTGAAGTCCAAAACATCTGGAGGGCATCCGGTTGATGAAGGCTGTCTCACGGAAAATGGTTCACAGTGTGTGTGTGTGTGTGTGTGTGTATTTTAAATGCATGCATGGTGTTCTAGCCAGGCCCTGTGTTTTATGATCAGGTTTCCCTACAAAAGAGCCAGAACTCTGATGTCACTCTACATATGCAAATAGAACTTGATTTAATGGGAGAAGTGAGGCCAGCAGGAGTGTGTGTGTGTGTGTGTGTGTGTGTATGTATGTGTACATTCTTGCTGTTTGTTGTGCCTGTTTCACAGCTGGGTTGCCAAAAAACAAAGTCCTTTGCTCATAGAAGTCAACATCTGAACTGGTTTCTCAGTGCTAGAACTGCACAAAGGAGTAGCTGGAAGCATTACTGACACATACTGAATATGTTGTCTTCAAAAATAGACTTTACAGTCCCTACAAGAGCTAATCCAGCACTAACTGCACCTTTTCTTTGTATTTGAAAAAATGCATTTCCTTTCCTCTCCCAAAAACTACACCTAATTCTATTGCCAGAGTGCTGTAGCAGTGATTTTGCCTGCATTTTTATCTGTCTGTGTCAAATCAGTTGTACTCAGTACTCCTGTCTCAATCTGTAAACTGAATATGGTTATATTATACCATATTGCCTTGCAAGTAATCGTGGAGTATGAAGGATGCATTATTTGCCAAGGATATTCTAAACAGCCATTGATGTTCTGAAATATTCTGAAGCTTTCTGGGGTCTTCCTTTAATGCTGATTTCCCTGGGATACAGAGCGATCATCCGGTAGAAGAAACTAAATTAGATTTGAAACCCAGCGACTACTAAGAAAGCACAAACTACGCAGTAAGGCACTTCCCAAGTTAGTTCCAGCAACGAAGTGCTAGCAAGAATGCAGTGTGTCATTTTAGACATACAATATGAAAGTATTTTATAACTTAGGAACACAAGAGAAATCCACCAGGTTTACAACCGCTTTGTGCATTGGTAAGGTAGCCTTGTCTGCCCTATGTTCCAATAATTGTGTTCATCTTTAAGATGCCACAAGACTCTGTATTATTTTTGCTTGCCACTACATTACAGAAGCGGTTAGAATGCTAGAAATCCTTTCATATCCTTATAGCTTGTTCATTTAAATTAAGACAACTTCTCAGGTATGCACATAACTGAGCTGTACTGGTTATATGGGTAGTGTTATTTTCATGTGTTGCATAAAATAAAAGCTATGCTGTCTGAAAGCCCAGGAGATTAAAACCTTGCTGTAGGGAAAGCAGCAGTTACATGTATTTGACCCTGCCTATAATGACTCCTGCTGGCAGAGGTTGAGCCTGGAAAAGCCTGAGGTTTCCCTTTACGGCAGTTAATCTCTTGCAGGTGTGGTTTACAGACAATGTGAGAGGCTAATGTGCAGTCTTTGGTGTTGGAAAGATGATGTTTGAACAGCAAAATACTAGAGTCTGTTCCAGGCACTGCTACAAACCTGCACTGCGACCTTAGGCAAGACTCCCTGTTTCTTTGGCCTTTGTATTGGCATCTTGCTACCTTCCTTTGAAAGCTAGCAAGGGAAAGTATTAGGTGGTTGGATGGTACTAATCCTTTACTAAAGGCTATATTCATCGTAGTTCTGCCATGTCAGAAATGTTAGGCTAACAGGGCTTTAGTGGCAGTGCTAATGCCCCTCACCAGAGGCTCCTAAGCAAGCTTAGCAGTCATCAGATAAGAAAACTCCTTTTATAGATCAGTAACTTGTTGAAGAACTGAAAGCAGAGAGCACGAATCAGTAGACAGTTCTTGAAATGGAAGGATGTACGGTCCCCAAATTATCTGGCTTGGGACCAATTCTTTTTGATTTGTTCAGAAATGATCTGGAATTACGGGTGAGCAATGAGATGGATGCCACCAGATTATTCAAGGTGGTAAAAACAAAAACGGATTGTGAAAAGGCACAAAAGGATTTCTCCAAATTGGGTGAAGGGGCATTAAAATAGCAAATACAGTTCAGTGTAAATAAGAGAAAATGCTGCATATTGGGGTACCAAAAATTGTACATATTTACGTATGGGATCTGCAATGGAGATGATTGACCAGGGAGGGGATCTTGGGGTCATGGTGGATGTCTCAATGTAAAAGTTGACGCAGTGCGCAGCAGCTGTGAAAAAGCAAATGTCATGTTAGGAAAGGAATTAGTTCTGGTCACCACATCACAGAAATGATATTGTAGAGCTGGAAAGGTCCAGAAAAAGGCAACCAAAATGATTGGGGTCTGGAGTACTTCCTTATGAGGAAAGGTTACAATGTTTGGGTCTTTTTAGTTAAAAAAATATAGTGATGTATAAAATATGTATCGTGCGGAAAATGTGGATAGAGAGACTTTTTCCTCCCTCTGTCATAATACTAGATCCTGACATCATCCAATGGAATTGAATGGTGGGAGATTCAGGACAGGCAAAAAGAAGTACTTCTTCACACAGGAGTGGACTAAATTATGGAATTCACTTCCATTAGATGCGGTGACGGCTACCTTCTTTGACTGCTGTAAAACAGGATTAGACAAATTCATGGAGAATAAAATTATCAATGGTTAAAGGAAGTAGTATGATGTGGGTGAATTCTGAATGTAACTTTTCTTAGGGCTAGATGTATTCCAGAGCTCTGGTAGTTAAGTGTATGAAGGTGCTTGGATCAGACATAAACTTGCCTGCTTGGTTTATGAAGCTAGAAATAAACATTGGTCCAAAATATCCCCCCTTCCCCCCCCCCCCCCGGTTTGGGCATGGAGATCTTGACTTGTCTTAAACCAGAATCCCCATTACATTCAGAATGGGGAACCGTAGTTTAATGTCTGTTAACTAAGCAGGATATTACGCTAGGATTTCATCTGATCATGTCCTGATTTATGAGGCCACAATGTGTACATACATTGAAGCACTCTCTGCCCACGTGTGCCCATGAACCAATTTCTGCCCACAAATGGTCGTTTGACAGGCAAACGTTTATGCAAGTGGTGCACTGCCCTAGGGAGCTCTTATTTATTTATTTGTTTTAGTACTTTTATCCCGACCTTTAGCCAAAAAGGCTCTCACGGCGGCTTACAAAAATATTTAAGACAGTCCCTGCCCACGGGCTTAATAACATCACCCCCACCAGTTATTTTTGGACTACCATCCCCATGATCCTCAATGGTCAGCCATGTTGGGGGCAATGGGACTAACAGCTAGCTTGAAAGGCCTGCCCTTATTTATTATATTCAAGATTAAATTTCTTTTGTGCAATGTATTTAAGAGCATTTTTGGCTGCTTTTTATACCTCTCTATTTAAAGAGATACATAGATGCTGCTCCAGAAGAATAGCCACAACCGGTTGTTGATGTGGTATGAAAATAGGAAACAAAAAAGCCAGGTGTGCGGCGTTGTTAGCGCGGCCTTTCAAGGCGAGAAACCGATTTGGGACGCCTCACTTGTGAACACCCCCCCCTCCCCGGTCCCTACCCTAACATCGTCTCTGCCGCCAACCCCCCCAATTGGCAGGCAATGCTGCCGCCCGCTGGCAAGGAAGGGTCCTTGCAACGGGCCGCCGAGCGCCAGAGAGGCTCCACCTCACGGGGCTTTCGAGCGCAAACCGCGCGAGGCGCAAGCAAAAGCCCCAAGAGCCGGTCACGCTGCGCTGGTGGCGCGGGGGAATTCTGGCGTGCAAAGAAGCAAGCAGCAGCAGCCGGCGCCGGCGCGGAAACCAAGATGCTGGGCTCACGCTTCTTCCTCGGTGCCGCTTGTTTTTCTTTCGTTTCAATTGCATTATGATCAGCCCTGATTGCCGTGGCTGCCGGGAGTGGGGAGGGCAACGGTTTCCTGGGGTTGCGGCTGTGATGTCGCGCCTCAGCCTTACAGGCGGGGGGGGGGGGCATCTGGTTCATTCTCTCTCCCCGCCTCTTTCTGGAAGAGCAGCGTCAATGATAGTGCAATGAAAAGCGCAATCCTACGCATGTTTAGACAGAAGCCCTACAAGTCATAGAATCACAGAATAGTAGAATTATCGAGTCCAACCCCCTCTGCTCATTGCAATGCATTCCCTAGCTAGCACAGCTGGCTTGAGGAATGCTGGGTGTTGTAGCAGGGCTGCAGCTGGGGGTGGGTGGGTTGACTCTCTAAAACACATTTTAAAAACTGTTTGCAATTTTGCCTTTAAAAGGCCTGCAAACCAGATGAACTGCCCCCCAAACTTTTTTGGCAGCCCTCCCAGAACCTTTAGGCTGGCTATGGGCCTGAATTGTAGGACTTTTTTTTTTTTTTTGTCTAAACATGCATAGGATTGTGCCCTCAGTAATTCCTTCCAGGATATACTATAGACACAGCCTTTCCCAAACTGGTACCCCCCAGGTGTGTTGAACTACAACTCCCAGCATCCCCCAGCCAGCCCTGCTTAGGAGTTATCGTCCAACACATCTGGAGGGCATCCGGTTGGGGAAGGCTGCTATAGAGAGCAGGGGTGGGCAGAAAGTAGATCTCCAGATGTTTTGGACTTCAACTCCCAGCATTCCTTGCCATTGACCATGTTGGCAGGGGTTTCTGGGAGTTGAAGTTAGAAACATCTGGGATCTACCTTGTGCCCAATAGACAATTTACATTTCCCAACTGGTAGACTCTCCTTAACATAGCCCAGTAAAAGATACTCTAGCCATTATCGCCTCTTTGGTGTGTGGGGTTTTTTTTTTTTCATCAGCATAGTAGCGAGTGATACATGCACTCAAAGTTGGGGTGCGTTTTACTCCCCCACAAGAATTTTAAAATAAAATAAAATGGAGTGCCCATGGAGTAAGAACATTCTTGGTGAATGGATCCAGAATAATAACAATCTTGGTGGCGGTGTCCCTACGTGCACATCAGTGTGGAAGTGAAATGGGACTACCCACAGAAAACATTTCTGCATACTCCTCTAAGGAATCCCTAGGTATGCAGAAGTATATTAAATTATTTTTTGAAAGCAGGGAGTGGGGGGCAAAACAACCAGTGAGAACTGGTATACTCAATAGTTTCCAGGAATGTTAAGCTTATTGTTGGGGTGGGGAGGGAATGGTGAGCCCCTAACAGCTTGTCTTAGTGTCGTCATGAGGAAATGTTGAACAAGCTTCCCTCCATGCAATATAGCAAAAGTCTTCAAGAGTGAAGAAGGATGGGGAAAATACATATTTTCATTAGGGGTGTGCACGGACCCCCCACTCTGCTTCACTTTCAGATCCGCCATTTTCGGATCGGGCCGCTCCGCCCTGCCCCGCCCCCAATCCGCCTGTGCCCACTCCGCTCCGCTCGGAGATCCGGATCGGAGATCCGTTCCCCCCCCCCCCATAGGGGGGTTACCGGGCCCTGCTGCCATAGCCGCCCATGCGGCGACGGCGGCAGAGCCCGGTAAGGGACCAAGGGAGAGGGGGACCTTACCTGCCTCCGTCCGTGGCCCGTCGCCGTCTTCAATTGAGCCCGCAGTTCCACCAGGAAGTCTGGGCTGCAAGCGGCCCAGACTTCCTGCTGGAACCACGGGCTCAATTGAAGACGCTGACGGACCGCGGACGGAGGCAGGTAAGGGAGAGGGGGGCGGGGGGACAGCGGCAGGGCCCGGTAAACCCCACTTACCTTTCTGGCGGAGCTCCGGATCAAGGCGAAGGATCCGCCTTCACCTCGATCCTCTTCGCCACGCTCCGCCAGCCCCCCAATCCTCTTCGCCTCCGCCTTAAGGGCAGGCGAAGCCCCCCGCTCCGCTCCTGCTTCTACGGTCCGATTAGAAGCGGAGCACATCCCTAATTTTCGTCTATCCGCTTTCCAGAAACACCCCTGCACCACATAACATAGCACCTCTGGGGGGACCAGGGGCGGGGGACTAGCAGCCAACTTTGGACTTGAGCCTTGTTTCTGAGAGGAAATTAACATTATAAAGGTCCCCATTTCCTTTATAATAGAAAAAGCACTAGTACCCTGAAGAAAAACCACTCGTATTAAACTCTTACTGAAACGTTTTGTTGTGGACCTCCATTACTTACAGTATAGTGATGAATAAATAGGACTAGCAAACAATTTGAGTCAATAATCTACCTTTGAAAGAAATCAAATTTGAGTATTGCCAAAAATTCTTTATAGGTGTCTTTTGGGGTGGTGGGGAGGAGATGTTTCAAGAATGCAAGATAATGTAACAATTTAATAAACAAAAGCTTCCATTTGTTATCATGAATGGCCACGAAGTCCCAATATAAAAGTTGTCTATAGCTGACTGAAATTGCCCCTGCAGATTGGGCTGGATGAAATTAAAGAACATTAAAGAAATTAAAGAAAAATAAAGAACATTAATTTCACATTAAAGAAATTAAAGCTCGTAGTCCTGGTTATTAATTTCTATAACACTTTCTGCATGCAAAAATGATTGACAAGTTTTAATCTCTAGCCCCCAAACCACAGCAAGAGATAAATGGAGGAGGTTGGAAGCCTTTCCAGCTGCTGGGAAACACCATTGTTTACTCTTCATACTATGCTATGCACCAGTAGTCCATATCCAATGTCAGTGGCTAGGGCTGATGCTACTGCCTAAGGTCATTTGGGGCATCCATATATTTAGAGGCATTTTTGAAGCTCCATGCAGTCTGGGAGGCATGGCAATGTCACAGAGGATCCTGGGGCACAGCTCTGGAATTGCAAGCAGCCATGCATAAACTGAGAGTTATATTTATTTATTTATTTATTTATTTATTTTATTTAAGGATTTTTATGCCGCCATTCAGCCAAAAAAGGCTCTCATGGCGGCTTACAAAAGTATTTCTTGACAGTCCCTGCCCACAGGCTTACAATCTAAAAGACATGACACAAAAGGAAAGGGGATTGGGAGGGAGGAGGAGGAGGGGGGAAAGGAAAGCAAATTCAGGCACTACAATCTTAGTTGGAAAGTTCAGCAGTTACAGGTGACAGCAGGAGGGAGGGGGCTCTCAGCTGGAGCTGGACCCAGGCACGGTGGAGAGGTGCCTGGCTGCTGCTTCCTCCCTCACTGGTGGCCTCTGCAGAGACAGTTGGTAGCAGGAGGGAGGGGGCTCTCAGCTGGAGCTGGACCCAGGCATGGTGGAGAGGTGCCTGGCTGCTGCTTCCTCCCTCACTGGTGGCCTCTCCAGAGACAGTTGGTGGCAGGAGGGAGGGGGCTCTCAGCTGGAGCTGGACCCAGGCATGGTGGAGAGGTGCCTGGCTGCTGCTTCCTCCCTCACTGATGGCCTCTCCAGAGACAGTTGGTGGCAGGAGGGAGGGGGCTCTCAGCTGGAGCTGGACCCAGGCACGGTGGAGAGGTGCCTGGCTGCTGCTTCCTCCCTCACTGGTGGCCTCTGCAGACAGTTGGTGGCAGGAGGGAGGGGGCTCTCAGCTGGAGCTGGACCCAGGCATGGTGGAGAGGTGCCTGGCTGCTGCTTCCTCCCTCACTGGTGGCCTCTGCAGAGACAGTTGGTAGCAGGAGGGAGGGGGCTCTCAGCTGGAGCTGGACCCAAGCCCGATGGAGAGGTGCCTGGCTGCTGCTTCCTCCCTCACTGGTAGCCTCTGCAGAGACAGTTGGTGGCAGGAGGGGGGGGCTCTCAGCTGGAGCTGGACCCAGGCACGGTGGAGAGGTGCCTGGCTGCTGCTTCCTCCCTCACTGGTGGCCTCTGCAGAGACAGTTGGTAGCAGGAGGGAGGGGGCTCTCAGCTGGAGCTGGACCCAAGCCCGATGGAGAGGTGCCTGGCTGCTGCTTCCTCCCTCACTGGTGGCCTCTGCAGACAGGACTTCTGTGACACTGCACAGAATCCAGGGTATCTGAGACTTTGGCCTTAGCTAGACCTAAGGATTATCCCAGACAAATAGAGGGGTCATCCCTGCCTGCTCCCGGGATCCCCTGTGTGTCATTTGGATGCACAGGGATGATCCCGGGACGATCCCGGGATATAGGCCTGGTCTAGCCATGGCCTGTGTAGTACAAGCATTTGGGGGCAGCAAGGTATCTTGTGCTATCTGTCCAATGGCACCAGATTCCTTCTCCATGTAATAATACATGGGGAAGATAGCTTTGCTGCAGGCAGGTAGATAAGTATATTGAAGCTCATGGCACAAAAGCAGCTAAGTCCTATAGCACCACACAACCACCTTGTTGCAAATGCAGGTCAGCTACAAAATAGAGAAGAGGATATATCCTTTTTTCTTTTTCTTTTACTGTTTTGTAAAATTTTCATGTATCACAGAAGCACTCAACATCTATGAGGGTGATGAACAGAAATAATAATAGACAATCATTTAAAATTGTTCAACACTCCTTTAAATCATGTATGTACAAGATAATCTATTGATACGTATAAAAGCCAGTTCCACTTCCCAATCTGTTGTCACACTCTAGCATCACCATCTAGCATGGTGGCTATGAAATAAGACCAGGCAGATGAAGGGAAGTGAGAGGCAGTGCAGTGAGGGGCTGTGGCTCAATGGGTAGAGCACCTATTTTGCATGCAGAAAGTCCCAGGTTCAAGCTCCGCCATCTCCAGGTAGGACAGGAAAAAACTCCTTCTTGAAACGAGCGCTGCTGCCAGTCAGTGTCAACAATATCTGGCTAGATGGAGCAATGGTCTTGTGTTCATATGACTCACTTCTCAGATATCTCCCATGGAGTTCTATGGGACATATTCCATCACTATAGAGTGATGGCCACAACTTTGGATGGCTTTAAAATGAGATTGGACAAATTGATGGAGGATAAGGCTACCTATGGCTACTAGTCCTGATGGCTATATGCTGCCTCCAGTATCAGAAACAGTGTGCCTGTGTACACCAGTTGCTGAGGAATTTGGGGGACAGGTGCTGTTGCAGTCATGTCCTGCTGATGGGTTTCCCATGGGCAGCTGGTTGGCCAGTCTGAACGGAATGCTGGACTAGATGGACCCTTGGTTTGATCCAGCAGGGCTCTTCTGTTCTTATGATTACAACTTTTCATCTCTCCCATCCTTGCAGGTCCATATCTGGGATACAGCAGCTTAGTATCTGAATTAAATTAGTAAACTAAATTACTTTAAACTTACCAGAAATAAATTTAGGTTTTGGAGTTTCTTTCACTTTAATTTATGATGGTGAGAGATGTAGGCCAAAAATTGGGAGCTGCAGGCCAAAAAATAGGGAAGGCCACAAGTTGCCCACCCCTGCTTTAGCTAGTCATATAGATAAAATCTAGTTTCTGTGATCTGCCATACCCTAGCATTACCAAGGGACAGAACCCAGGGCAGGCCTCAGTAAGTAGGATCAGGAGCAGTTTCAAAATGGCTTCCATCAAATTCTATGGTCCAGAGTAAATAGGTTGTAGTCAATGGGTTGGCTTCCTCTATCCATCACAGTGATGGCCATTTTGCTGGATATAGGACAGGACAATGTTTCTGAGGGAGAACAGGGTCCATGTGTCCCATTTCCTCTGTTCTGTAATTTGGGAAATAGCGTGAATATCAAAGCTTGCATACTTTTCCATGATAAAAAAAAATCATTAAATGCCAGAATTCTCTCAATTTCAAATGTTCAGGTGTAAGCGCTGTTGCGCTAAGAGCCAGAACAGAACCACCCATGCACAAGAAGGAGGTTTCAGCAGTGCCAGGGGAAGCCCCACTACTTGTAGAAATACAAAAAAGTTTTAGCAAAAATAAATAAATAAAAGTCCCTAAGTGTTTATGGGTGAGAGAGAACCTTCCCACTCCAAAAAAAACCAACAACCCAAGGAGAGGACGGAGCATGCTGAGTCCCCTAATATTAATTGACCATTGATTTGGGTGGGGGTAACAGAAAACCAGGTGGTAGGAGGTATGGAATGGAGTCCTGTGGAGGAGGTCATGGCTTGCATGCTGGAGCACTCCATGCTGCAGCATTCTGTTGCACGTGCCACTTGTATTTTGTATTTCATGTTCTTTCAGACCAAGCATAGCAATAACTCTTTGTTAATAGTAATCACTGTTAACAGAGAACATGGATTTTCCAGGCTAGGTTATGCTGACTTCGATCCTGCAAACTGCCTCTCCTTCCCCCTTACCACAAATCCAAGAATGTACCTTTGAGACAGGGAAAGTAGGGACAGAGGATACTCCCAGGCTTTGAGCAGAGCATCTTTTCTTGCAAGGGATTAGGGCTACCCATACCAGAATCTCAAGCAGGAAACTGACACTATCTTGTCATTTCTGCCAAGGATTCTGAAACTGGTAGCTTCTATCCGTAGCGGGAAAGGGCTCTCAACCAGGGAGAACATTGAGAGCATCCACCACTGCCTTCTCCTTCCTAAAGGAAAGTCCATGTGTTTGGGAGAGGGGTTGGTGAGTGCTTTGTGACTGCCTTTAAGCCTTTTGCAAGTGTCTGATTGAAAATGCTTGCAAAAACTCAAGCCCTTTTGGGGGCAATCCATGGGATGCTCCAGGCTTCCTTAGCAGGGGGGGATGATCTGGATGCAAGATGTTACCTGCTTTGTAGAGAGTCTGGCCATGGAATTTCTGACTGCAAACGGATTCTAAACTCAGCCCGTGCACAGCTAATTGTGGAAATAATGGAGAGTGAAGGGATGTCATCCCAGAGTCTGGACTGGGGTGCCTGGAAATACTTTCTTTCCATTTATCGGGTGAGCCCAGCTGGTGCTCTATGCGCATGTGCAATTATAAGAACTCCACAACAATTAGGCTCCCGCTTTTGAACGAGCGGCTCAGGGACTGTGGTCCATAAATCACTCAGCCCATTTCTCAGCTGCGCCCTTCCTGTCAATATCTGTTACCAGTGACTGCTGCCACCTGCTATCTTTCTGCTATTATCCCGTCCTGTACACCATCCTCCTGCAAGCTGCCCTATTACATGCAGGCTGCACGGTATGATTGTGCAGTTTGTGCTGCTTTCGGCATGTTTTAATTTGCATCACTTGCTCCTTCCTAGGCTCTTAAGAACATAAGAAGAGCCATGCTGGATCAGACCAAGGGTCCATCTAGTCAAGCACTCTGTTCACACAGTGGCTGACCAGCCATCGGCCAGGGATGAACAAGCAGGACATGGTGCAACAGCACCCTCCCACCCATGTTCCCCAGCAACTGGCTCCTTTATTAAATACATATTCTCTCTTCCTTTTTACTGTTTGCATATTTAGAGGTGTTAAAATCCTAAAGCAATAAAAGGTATTACCTTCCCTACTTAGAATCAGGCATGGCTGCAGTGCTGCCCCCAAAAGAATGAGTCGAATTGACAGTGCAATGTCCCAAACACAGCTGCAGAATTTGGGCCAGCTCTATCTTTAGGCAATCTGTGGCCCGCTTCAGATGACAGTTTCAGGGTACCACTAAAGCGCAGAAATGGCAAATTATTTAGTTTAGGATTGTATTTTTACACCTGAGGCATCAATTGGATTGTCTGCTTCAGGAACTTTAGTGAAATTTGGATCCATGACACAACTCTGTAGCCCAGACAAAGCTTTGGTTTGGGATTACAAAAAAGAATGTGTCTTGAGGGAATGTAGTCTCCATTTGAATGGTGAGACCTTTTTATTAGACGAACTACTAAAATCCTTATATCAGTAGGATATAATCAGGTGCAATTGTTTTGTAGACTCTAGCCTTAATGAGATTTACTCTAGTTCAGACTACTGCTCCTGCTGTCTTGACAGTATCTCTTAGACCTTGAAAAAATATAAAATGATTGTATTAGGAAAATGATAACAATGCCTCTTCAGATGATCCCCTTTAGGAATACAGGGAACTGGCTTATACCAGATTAGAGTAATGGCCCATCTAGTTCAATATATTCCACACTGACTAAGCAGCTTTCCAAGGTTTTGGACAGGATGCTTCCCAAGTCATAGAATCATAGAATAGTAGAGTTGGAAGGGGTCGATAAGGCCATCGAGTCCAACCCCCTGCTCAATGCCTCTTGAATGCCTTGAGTGTAGGAGAGCCCACAACCTCCCTAGGAACCTATAGGTGTCAGCAATTGAACCCGGATCCTTCTAGATATGAATCACAATCACTGAGCTATGGTCCCAGCCACCAATAATGGATACTCATATTTATAAATGCTAATTTCACTCTGTATGAAGATAACCATGTATTATAATACTTTCCCCTTTTTCTTACCATTTTCAAAGGAAAAAAAGAGACAGAAGTATTGATTTAAATTAGCATGAAATCTTAACAAAGCTATTTTAGGTTCAATTTGCACGAGGGCCTGTTTTTACCAGCTAGATTAAATGAAATGGGGAGAGGGAGAAGTGTGGGGAGAGAAATGCACTAGCTACATTGCAAACAAATGTGGGTTGAATCGAACCTTGCCAGAAAAGCTGAAGCTCCCCCTCTGCCTTTCCCCGCCTCTCTCTTTCCTTCCATGCAGTTTTAAGGCTAGAGAATTTGACAGGAAGAACTCTGGCTGGACACTGCAGGGAAGCATTATGCAATCCTGCCAGCAGCTTTGGCACAGCGCCTAGAAGACATCCTTAGGGGTCTTCAGACATAGCCTCAGCTCTTCCAGTAGAGTTTATCGATTATCTTTTCTTAACAGACAGCAGTATGAAAGAGCAGCTGCCTATAGAAGTAGGCTTTTGCTGGAGGGAGGGAGAGGGAAGAAAACACAAAGGCCCCACTTTGCTGGAACCAGACTGTGCCTGTTCCTGAGACCAGCAGATTTTACAGAACACATTCCTTTGAAATGCTAGCACTGAGGTGCATTGACTTCTATTTTCAATTCTTTACCCCCACCCCACCCCACCCGCTCCCAAATGCCTCCGACTTGTGGCGAACACGTGCCTCCGTAACTTCTCACTGCCTCTCTGAAGCATGAAGAAACTGCGCACATTACAGCCATTTTGCCTGTAGAATCACAAGGGTTGGCGTATGCTGAAAAGTAGCATCTGTGGGATGCCATTTCCCCTCTAATTTTGGACAGGTCGAAAAGATGGTACGATGCAGCATTATTCAGTTCTCTAAAGTTTTGCTCTCTACTTTGTGCATTGGGGTAATACAAATACTACTACTACTAATAATAAAAATAATATTTCGCATTTAAACTTCACTTCAGTGCCGCTGAACTGCGTTGAATTTTCTATCTCAGTAAACCTTACAACTACCCTATAAAGTAGGTCAGCTACATTATCCTCATGTTGCAGATGCAGGGTGGGGCAAAGAGATTGCAGTCTGCTTAAGTAAGGTGACTGTATGAAAAGGAGGACAGGGCTCCTGTATCTTTAACAGTTGTGAAGAAAAGGGGATTTCAGCAAGTGTCATTTAGATGCATGCAGCTCGTGGTGAAATTCCCTCTTCATCACCACAGTTAAAAGCTACTCTAGCTATACTAGATTGACCAGATACAAAAGATGACAGGGCTCCTGTAGCTTTAACTGTTTTGATAGAGGGAATTTGACCGGGTGCTGCATGCTTACAAATGACACCTGCTGAAATAACAATACAGGAGCCCTGTTCATGATAGCTTAAGGTCATTTTGTGGCTGTGGCAAGATTTGAACTGAGGATTTCCCAGCCCACACACTTAACTATTACACCACACCAGCTCCTAGCAAGCCCAAGTAAGATTGCACATTCTTGGACTTAGCCTATCAAACCCAGTGGTTCCACAGCCATTCATTTCAATAGGGCAGCTTACCTTGAAATCCGTTCACAAGCAAATGCTTGGATGTCCTTCTCATACTTCCCAGTCCCACACTGCAACAGTTCCTGGTTTTTCTGGGCATTGAACCATAGTTGGGGTATTTCTTCTAGAAACAGGTCTATGAAAACATTCTAGGTTTTCCTATACTCTACCGTGTAATTGCCAAACCGAGTCAATAGTTATGAATTCTGCACTGCCCCGCATGTCTGTTTAGTAGCAGCAGCTGGAGGGCAAATTCCCTCCCTTATTCAATTAGGAAATAATATAGTAAGAGCTTGTTCTCGTTCTGGCTGGAGGAGAGCCGAGGGAAATACAATATTTGTAGTAACATCTAATACAGAGATCAAAGAACACTATTTGGGCACCCTTGAAGACTATGTATGAACATAGCAATATTGGAACTACAATACTGTGTTTTTAAAATTATTCTTCCAAGAGTGGTCCTGTTCAGAAGACACCTTAAACCACGGCTTTAGCCATGGTGAATAAGGCTTTTTGCCTTATTCACCATGGGTAAAGCCGTGATTTAGTGTGTCATCTGAACAGGGCCAGTGAAATGCAAACACATTCTTTGCTGTATGCAAGTACCCCCTCTTTGACAGCTGTAAGAGGCAACCTCCAGGTAAATAAAGAGTCAATGCATTACGTTTGTACAACTTAAGGTGCAATCTTTTGCATGTTTAGACAGAGAAGAGTCCTACAGCTCCCAGCATTCCCTAGCTGGCTAGGGAATGCTGGGAGCAGTAGGATAGGGTGACCATATGAAAAGGAGAACAGGGCTCCTGTACAGTTGCATAGAAAAGGAAATTTCAGCAGGTGTCATTTGTATACATGCAGCACCTGGTGAAATTCCTTCTTTGTCACAAGTTAAAGCTGCAGGTCCCCTGCCTTCTTTTGTATCTGGTCACTCTAGTATAGCTAGAGCAGTTTTAACTGTTGTGATGAAGAGGGAATTTCGCCAGGTGCTGCATGTATACAAATGACACTTGCTGATACTCCCTTTTCTACACAACTGCTAAAGATACAGGAGCCCTGTTCTCCTTTTCATATGGATTTTTTTTGTCTAAACTTGCATAGGATTGCATCCTTAAACGCCAAAAGGCAAGGAAATTCAAAGTCCAGCATAGTGTCCACAGTGACCAGTTTTAATCTGAGCCTTAAAGTAAGAAATGCAAGAGAGTGTCTTTAAAGCAGCTCAAGCCCTTTGTTAATTGGATGCATCATTTAAAGTATGCAAATACACAATTAAATGAAATCATGGGTTAAGACTGCAATCCTCTCCACACTTACCTAGGAATAAGCTACATTGAACACAGTGGGACTTCCTTCTCTGAAAGTATGCATAGGCCTTTGCTATAAGGGTAGAAGCTTCACCACAAATATTTCAAAGATTTTAGTTCAGTTTGAATTGCCACATATCATGGCTTGTAGGTGTTCTCTTGAATTTATAGAAGGCTCAATTCCATGTGGCATAGACATTGTTAAGACTACCATGCTGGTCAAAAGCCACATCAGGAGCTGCTCAATTTCACATTTGACATTTAAATTCTTTTAACCTTATCCCAGCTTTCCCCAGCCTAGTGCCCTCCACATCTATTGCAGCTGACTGGGGATGCTGGGAGTTGTAATCGAACACATCTGGCAGCCTTCCCCTTGTCCTGTAACATTGCACTTAAGAAATATTCAGAGGATTAATTCCAAAGACTCAAAGAGTATCTAGTACTAATGACAAAGGTAATGATACAGATTTTTGCATGTTATCTGTCGTATTATGTTCCTGGCACTAGAACATGACATCAGTTAAGAAATGGCTTTTCCTTCAGGCTATTGTAATCTATTCCCCATGCTTTCACTGTCGCCTCACTCTTCTTTCCCCCCTTGGCTTCTACACTCCGCACTTCATTCTCAGCTCTTTCCCAGAGTGAATACAAGCAACTACATACCATGTGGCAATCCGGCATGCATGCAATCTCTTGGCAAGCAGTTTAACTTCTTGCCAATTGAATCCTCCGCTCTGGAGTTGGCGTTTAAAGTTTCTTCTGTGTATCATTTCCAAGTGAATATAGGCAGTACTGGGAAAAAGGCTGGATAATAATAATAATAAATAATAATAATAATAATAATAATAATAATAATATAATTTGCTGCTATGGGATAACCCACCCACCCCCAATTTAGGGTGTCCCAATTATAGTAGTAATTTTGCCATTCTTCCCATGCTTCAGGTGGGCTGTCAGCCTAAACTATTCCACCGACCCAATCATCTGGCATCTTTATCTGGCTAAACACTTATTCGCCACCTTTTTAAAAACATGAAACATTGTTCTGGATAAGGAGAAAGTGACTGACACAAGAACCAGCCAATCAACATTCTGCACAGCCAGCTTCTGCTTGAAACTGGAAGAACTGGTAGCTTGTGAGTGTGTTAGTTCGTATCTGACTAAAAAGGGTTGAACGCAGATCTACAGAGAGCTCATCACGCCTTTTAGTGATATCTATACACAATCTTGTTTTCAGAATAGAGTTTGTTTTGCTTCAGTTATTCAGAAAGATATTCTATTACTCTCAGGGGTACAAGGCATCTGTCTAGTGGATAGAAATGTTGTCCGTGGGCTTGTTAGACCTAGATACAAACTGCCGCTCAGCTATAACTCAGTGTGCCCTTGTGTATCCTGCATTGGTAAGAGACATTGTTCAAGCCTATGCGGCAGGGTCTTGCTATTTACTGTTTTACTCTGTACAGCACCATGTACACTGATGGTGCTATATAAATAAATAATAATAAATAATAATAATGTCACAGAATGAATGGAGGATTGAAACTGCTCTGTAAAAAGTGCTTTCTAGATAATTAACATAAAAAATCCCAATACATGCACACAAACTCCAAGACAGCTGATGTTTATTAATATTGACTCCTAAAAGTTCTTTGGTTTCAGTGTGTGTTTTTTAAAAAATCTGTTATCTGTTTGCTGTACCAAGCAAAATATTAGAGTGCTTTACACAAGTGCTGAATGAGATGAACACTGTTTTCAAATATTGTATGTGTGTGCTGCTTGGTTGGGTAGAAGGAAATGTATTTCTGGTTGCTGGGTATTTTAAGAGAACTTGGCCCCTGGATTGTCTACCACTCACTGAACTGTGCCAAATGGCCAAACATTCCTGTTTTAATAGGGTTCATATTCTTGTCAGTCATGAACCTATTATAAAAATTTAAAAAACAAAAGGCAAATGTGGGGGGAGAGAAGAAACATAGACGCAGACCTTACACCTCCCTCCGAAGTAAAAGAAGATGGATGTAGTGTCAGGCTCAATTAGATCCAATTGTGCTGGCTTTTGCCAATGAGAACAATGCAGCTTTTGTGACCAACTCCCAGCAGAAAGCATGAAAGGTTTTAAATAAAAGCAGCAATAACAGTCTAGGTGCTGGTTTCCTCTTGAGGGCACAGTGGAGGTCCAGTAAAACCTTACTCTGAACAGGAAATACAAGGGTAGCCCCCTCCCTTCTCCTAAAGCAGAAATACCCCCTTATTCTTTTCCCTATGTTAAAACATGAAGGGATTGCTTTTATTTTAGATATTGAGGAGAAAACTGCAATTGTTGGTTACACTACAGCTGAGCAAGAACTGTTATTTTGCTAGGAGTGCGTTGCGGGGTTATTTTACCTGGAGTACATGGGGGGAAGACACCAACCAGTAGAGAGAACAGTTTGAATGAACGGGAGTAAGGCTAAGGCTGCTACAGCCCTGGAAGTGCTTGAAATGCAAATGTAGAGGAACTCCGGACCATCCCCCCACCCCTGCCCTACACATGGAGGAAAAGCAGCTTAAATACAGCCAGGCCTGGAGAGGAATGTTAAAAAGAGGGGAAGAACCACCCCTCCTCCCTTCCATAGGGACCCTCACACAGCAAGATTCAGTATGCATGACTGAACAAGCAAGCAAGCAAGCAAGGACAGCTCCTCTTTTAACTTCCCTGAACAATGGCTTCGGCTCCTTCCACCATTTCACGTTCTCCCTACCCCCCACCCCTCCTTTAATAAGAAAAAGGGAGAGAAAGACATGCTGCATGACTTAGAGGGAGAAAAGCTTTGTTTTATGCCCTATAAGCACTGCTTAACCCCTCCCACCCATCCTGTCCCCAATTAAAAAAAAAAAAACTTCAGTGGAGAAGTTTTAAAAAAGATCACTGGCAGGGCAAAAGTCAAAGATGAATACAACAGGAAAAACTCCCACCACCACCGCTACTTCAGGCTATTTTTAACATTGAAGTTTGGCTTTCACTTTTATCCCAAAGCCTAGATGACCAAACTCAGTCTCTAACTATTCACTTAATTTGTAATGCACCAGTTCAGAACTGTAGCTTGGGCTACTAACTATTTTGGAAAATGAAAAACCACATATCGTTCCTAACATCTGTAAAAACTTTTTTAAAAAACTACTTCTGTTGCGCAGTAGAGACTTGCCCAACACTATATTGGAAGCTATTACTGGGCAGGTTCAACTACAAATCACACATAGAGAAGGATAAGCTAGGACTTCTAACAGATCCCTCCAATGAAACCAATTGCTCTGCTGTGAACTTCTAATTTTGGAGTTGCTCAGCCTTCTGCCTTGAAAGGACAAAGCCTTCCCATTCCTTTGATTCACTGGACCAAATTTCTCATTGGCAGAGAAAGGACACAACAGTTCTGTAATGTGTATCTTCTCAAATCTTTCGATCAAATATACACAAAGACAACACAGATGCAACTTTTTTCAAAAACATACTTCATATTTCCTCTTTTATTATATAAATATCAGTTTAACCTTTTACTGTAAGAATATAAAATGTTTTAAGAGGATCTTTAATTTTATACAAATTCACAAACAGTACATTTATTCCATGATGGGGTTGTGTGTCTGAGCTTGTCTGAATCCCATGACCTGCAACTGTGGAGGATTGGAAAATCTGCACAACTGCCCCTTCTCCCCTCCCCCCCATCATTTTTGCTTTCTTCAACGCTGTCTTATTCCTCCTTTTAAAGGCCAGCATCAAGAAGTGGCTTTACTTTAATGACAGAACAGAAACACCACATGAAATTGACTTTTCCTATTCATGTTGCAACCACAAGTCAGTCTGTTCTGCTTGCTCCTCTTTCTACTTCCACACAGGAAGCTTCTTACTTAACCTAGGTAATTTGAGAGAAGGGGAGGTGGGAATTTGCATATATTTAAAGAAACAGAGTTTCTACTTCACATTTCTTTTAACCATAGCCCAATTATCAGTTTGGACGTTCACACATGTTACACGTTTTTGTGCTACAAGAATAGAAATGCAAGAACACTGTCTCAAAAATAGAGAGGGAGAGGCACAACGATAATGTATTGGTGGGACATAAGGGAAAGAAACTCCAACCAGCCTTTCCTTTCCTTTCCTCACCCCGCCCCCCTCCAAATCATAAACCCAAGGGATATCTTTCCAGTCTAGGCACAAAAATATTTCAGTCTCTTATCTTTCTTGTAAAAATTCCAGAGCTGGGGGCGGGGGGGGGGGGAGAACAAATAAAAATCAAAAACCCGAGGTAGCCAAACATTTATATAGAGAGAATATATTCAGCAGAAAAAAAGTGTACTTAAAATCCACAAGAACAGCCACTTCAAATGTCTTTCAAAATTAAACCATGTACGAAGATGAGTATGGAAGAGAGAATGAATTAAAAAGCTGAGATCAGTCACAAGACTTTAGGAAAGAGTAAGGGAGGGGTGGTGTGTGGGTTATGCATTGCTAAATAAAAGCCAGTCACAGTATCTCTATTGAAACTACAAGTAAAGATTATTTCTATTGTTCCTGTCTCCAATCCTCCAAATGGAAGAGGCGTGTGGCTAGATATGTGTTTTGTTTAAAATCCCCAACTACGAGGGCCAAAAAGATGAAATAAGGAAGGGAATAAGCATATGGGAAATGATGGTAAAATATTTGACAAAGGTATCTTCAACCTCTGTAGAGGTTTTGGCAGCAAAGGAAAGATGGTGATGAAGTGGGTTGGATACAGCATAAAATAGGTCTCTGGGAGAAATACTGTGGTTTGATGCCCCCTCCCCAGTCTTCTCCAAGCAACAGTGAGCAAAATGAGTGCACTTCAGTTGACACTCCAATTACAGTGCCGTGTCAAAGGAACATCACCTGCTCAGGAGGGAAATATAAAAGGCTTTACGTTTCTAGCCTCAAGCACAGGAAAAAGGGTAGCAGGAAGGACAGAATGACAGAGGATTCTGGCCCAGAAGAGAGGTAGAAGGATAGAGCTGGGAAAGACTCCTGTTTGAGGGCCTGGAGAGCTGCTGCTAGTCAGTGTATACTAGAGGATACTGAGCTAGAATGATCACATCATCTGACAGTATAAAGCAGCTTCCTCTGTTATCTACAGGTTGTTTATATACTGCATAAAGGGTGACTGCCTACAAAAAGCATAGCAGGAATTGGTGGACAAGCGTAATGGAAACAGACTGGAAAAGGAAGAGACTTGTTTGCTCTAAAAAGAGCAGGTCTTCAGGGTTTGTTTTTTTAAAAAAAGATGATAATAATAACGGGCTAGGTTTTCTTCTTCCATCCCTAGTGCAGAAGGGGGTGGAATCAGATTTGGAGAAAGGGGCTGTATTCATCCCCAGTGCATAAAAGATTGAGAAGCTGCATTCCCAATAGAAAAGGTAAAGACAGTGATACTGTATCCATCCACAGTGAAGGCTGATATAGAGTGCAGTTCTCCCTCCAGTGCAAGGGAAGGAATTATGAAAGAATGGTGGATGTCCCCTTTTCCTCACCTCCACTGTCTGCAAGGACAGGCAGGCAAGTACTGGGGATACTTTCTCCTCCCCCCTCCCTCCCCTCTCTCTCTCACTCTCTAGTGTTGGAGGCATATCCTCCTTTCTTTCTTTCCTCCACTGCAGCAGTCAGTTGGCGAGTCCCTCCGGAGGGGTGGAGGTCTCCGGGTGTCCCCTCCTCTCACCTGACCTTTTCGCTCTCAGTCATTTGCCAGAGTCCCAGGTTGAGCACCTTGAGGCAGGGCAGTTGAGTGATGCGCTCCAGGCCCCTTTTAGTGATGCGGGTGCAGCCGTAGAGGTCAATGCCCGTGAGCTGACTGAGGTGCTCGGCGATGAGCTCCAGGCCTTTGTCGGTGATGCGGACACACTGGCCAATGTTGAGAGTGCGCAGTCCGTGCATCTGGCGCACCATGCGGTTGATGCCCTCATCGCTGATGTGGCAAGAGCAAAGGGAAAGTGAGCGCAACCCATCGAGGCCCTGTGCAATATAGGCCAGGCTTTGGTCCCCCACTTTGTCACAGAAGGAGACATCCAAGCCTGAGAGGCGTAAGCTGCCCATGGCCAGGTGCATGATGCCTGTGTCACTGATGTTGTCGCAGGAGCGCAGGTTCAGCGTGCGGAGGCTGCTCATGTGCGACAGGTGCAGCAGCCCCGCATCTGAGATCCCCCCACAAAAGCTGAGGTTGAGCTGGCGCAGGCGGGTGAGGCCGCGGGCCAGATGCTTGAGCGAGAGGTCACTGAGCTTCTGGCAGTCCTGCAACGTGAGCTGCTCCAGCCCCAGGCAGCCCTCGGCCGCGCTTCGGGTCATGCCCGCCAGGTGCCCGATGCCCACGTCAGAGAGGTGGCGGCAGGAGCGTAGGTTGAGGCTCTTGAGGCGCTGCAGGCCCCAAGCGATGAGCAGGAGGCCCGTGTTGGTTATGTTGCTGCAGCCCCCCAGCTCCAGCACCTCCAGGCCCTTGAGGTACTGGGCGATGCGGCCCAGGCTGCTGTCGGTGATCTGTTTGCACAGGCTCAGGTTGAGCGCCCGCAGCGAGCTGATCTCCGCCACGAAGGCGTGGCCCAGCCCGTTGTCGGTGAGGTTGTAGCAGCCGCTGAGGTTGAGGCTCTCGATCTCCGCCATGCCCTGAATCACGTAGCTCAGGCTGCGGCGCAGCGACAGGATCTGCACCCGCCGGATGCCCCGGGCAGCCAGGCTGGGAAAGAGCGACGGGTTGGCGCGGCGCAGGTGCAGCTTGGCCTCCACGCCCCGCCACACCGACCGGTGGTAGGCGGCGTCCCGCCAGGCCGTGCACACCTGCGCCACCCGGCCCTTGTCCCGCACCTCCAGGTACCCGAAGATCATGGCCAGCAGCTCCGGGAACAGGCACGAGATATGCGTCTCCATCGCCCGGGCCCGGCTCGCCTCTGCTGCGTAGCCACCCGGGCCCGGCGGCGGAGGGGGACGCCGCTCCCGCCGGGGCCCTGCCGCGGCGGCGGCGGCTAACGCGGCTCGACCCAGCCTCCGGGCCTCGGCACCCGCAGCAGCAGTGGCGGCGCCGGCGGCGGCGCCAGCCCCGGCCCGCTCGACGCGCTCCTCGTCGGCAGAAGTCTGTGGCGCCCGCCCGCCCGCTCTCTCGGCCGCCGCTTCCGGCTCGGGCCTCACATCGCCGCCGCTCCCGGGACAGGCAAGGAGGGCGGTTCGGCCTCTGACGCTCTGCCGAAGGAAGGTCTGCCGGAGCCCGGCCTGTGGGGCGCCGCCGCCGCCCTCCTCCTTTACCGGCTCCACGCCAGGCAGGCCGCGTTGCCGCCTCGCTTCTTTCCTCGGGCGGCCCCGCGCCGCATCGCGCTCAGTCCGGCGGGCGGGTTCTCGCTCCGCCACCGCCGCCGCCTGTTCCTCCTTTGTCTCGGAGCCGGCGCAGGCGAGGGCAGGGCGGCCCACACGGCCGAGTTTCTTCTGCCGCCGCCGCCGCCGCTCTGGAGATCCGCCTCCCCCCCTCCCCGCTCTGCTCGGCAGGCTCGTCCGACTCACTCCCTCGCGCGCTCGCTGGCTGCCGGGGCTCCGGCGCCACGCTCAGGCCGGGCGGGGGAGGGGAAGGAGGAGACGACGACGGAGGCGGCTGGGCCGGGCCTGGCTCTGGTGCGCCACACCTCCCCGCGCCGCCTGCGCAGTGGTACGATCCGGAACACTCGGAGCCGTCGCCTGGCAACAGTGCCCCCCCTCTATTCCCCCCTCCTCCTCTTCCTTTCGGCAGCCCAGTAGGATTAACCCTTTCGCCGTCGCGCTCCACCGAACGAGGCTCTCTGGGCCTTCCCTCGAGTGGCCGGATTCACACGCGGCACTGCCGCGGTCCGTCAGGGAGTTGTTCCGCTGGCACTCCGAGCAGGGGGGAGGGGGGATGTTAACTGTCCTCACCGCAATGGGACCTGTCAGGTTAGGATTAGCAGCATCGCCGTTGCTAAGGAGACTTCCCTGAAGGGATGGTGCTAAAAACATCCCCCCGGGGGAGGCGGGGAGAAGTGAAACCTAAGCCCCTTTCCCTCCCCCCACGCCTAGACCACCCTCAGTGGGGTTGCTTGGAAGAGGGTGAGAAATAGTTATTTTTAGTAAGGCTAAAAGGGGTCATTTCTCTTTCCACCCCCACCCCTCGCCGAATCTTCCTCAATGGATTGATAATGACGGACCTTGCTTTTGGATTAAGTGGTTTGAAAGAGAATATTAAATATAATCCCAACGAAGGATATATGTTTTTGGTGAAGGTATTTAATAAAGCAATTGACTATCATGGCCACCCCTCTGGAAATTAATAAAGGAAATAAACTATTTTTTCTTGTTTCCTTGAAGTGGTACTTAAATGTAAATTTGCAGCAGACAAAACCTTCCAGTAACATTTGAATGAAAACAACAACCTACAAATCATGTGTTGTCATTTGTTGATTAAATGAATGAAAGGCTGCCTGTGTGTAAAGTGCTCTTACATTGAGAATGGCACCAAATATTGTTTCACAGGGAGCACGGAGCACCTCTGAATAAAAACCCAGTCAAATAGTTAATGTAAATATTGGGGAAAACAATGCCATTTCAATCACAGCTGTTTTCAGCCCTACATGGATTTGTTGAAACTAAGGGGCTTGCTCTAGTGTTTGACTTGCCAGAGATCTCTGAACCCAAACTCTGATAGCATTCTCAGACTAATATAGACTTTTATGAGTAGACAAATGGCCCAAATCCAAATTGCCTGGGTCAAATTTAGATAGCACATCCTCTTGAGGTGGGGATTTTACCAACTTTTTGCCATCATATATGACTGTTTCACCAAGTCCTAATAGCCCCTAAAAATCAGATTGCATACAATTGCATTTCATTACGAGCTAGTTAGCAAGAAATGGCTTCCCCATTCTAGGCTTCTCTGCATTGCTAACTGAACCATTTTAATATATGTCAGTAATGTGTTTCACCAATGATAATATATATACACACACACACACACACACACCCTATTTCTTCGATTCTAAGGCACACTTTTTTCCCATATAAACATCTCTAAAAATGGGGTGCGTCTTAGAATTGCGGGTGTGTCTTAGGGTTTTTTTTTTCTGTTGGTGGTACTGAAATTAGTGTGCGTCTTATAATCGATGGCGTCTTAGAATCGAAGAAATACAGTATATATATATAATCACATTGGTAATCTGGGTACAGAGAGCCTCTCACTTAAAGGTGTCTGAAGCTCATGCTAAACTGCAGTGTGGAATATTCCATTAACTGGGTTCCTATATAGACAAATCATTTACCAAGCGGTAACTTATTTTGGTGAGCAAATAACAACTTCCTAAACTGGTTGGCCTGCCAAGTAGTGAGGAAAACCTCACCAGTCACCACACTTCTGCACCCAATCAGCAGGGGAATGTTAAGATTCCACTTGGCAAGACAATGTAGGCAACTAGCTTACCAAGTGGTTACATGCGGATTGCATTCATCCTGTGAATGAAACTAAACTGAAAATTGTTTCAAAAAGATGTTTCCATGAAGTGATATTGAAGGTAAAATGTTAATTGACATCACTGCTCCCCAATAGCATTTCAAGTAAAAGTGCTTGAGATGTACATTGAGAATTATTATTATTATTATTAGTAGTAGTAGTAGTAGTATCCCACCTTTTGCCCAATGCTGGGCCTCAAGGCGGTATTGCGAAGTTTAAAACATAGGGGAAAAATGTTTTTTAAAAAAGTTTAAAATACACATCAAAATTATAAGTCAGTAGGGGGAAACAACAAACAAACAAGGGGACAGGCCCTCATCTTGGTGTCGGCCCCTTCGGAGGCAACCCCACTGGTGGCGGACCCGTCTCCAAAGAAGCCTGCCTCTTAAGCAACCAGTCCCAAAAAGATGTTGCAGCTGGGGGTAAGATGGTTCTGTGCTGGGAGCCTGAGTCTGCTTGGAGGCAGTTGGAAGGTTCCGCAAACTAGGCAAACCCCCAAGGCATTCATTTACAATTATTCCTGCATTGACTAGGGGGTTGGATTGGATGTAGGCCCCTTCCAACTCTACTATTCTATGATTCTATGATTTTTCTCAGTGATTCAATGTTAGAAAGTAGGACCTGTAACAAAATGTTGTTGTGTGTCCTTACCTCCTAACAGGAATGCTCCTGTTCAGGGTTTCAGCCAGTCAGCTTGCAATGCCCTCCTCCTCTGTTTCTCTTTTCCAACTGACACTCAACATTCTGTGACTACTGAGTATGCTTAATCCTCATTGGAGTATTGGGGGGGCAGGGATGTGTGCATCTCCTTCAAGATTTTTTAAAGGTTCCTTGACCATACAAAATACCTCTTTGTTGTTTCTCATTGGTGGCATTTTGTATTAATTTTTGTTGAGTGGAGAGGACACCCACTGAAAAGTTCTTCTGCAGGAGCCCTAGAACTCTTGCAAAACTCCCATTAGTTTCAATGAACACAAGAGAACTTCCTGATGATCATGACCACTGAGAAGAGTGTGTATTTTATAGTCAGTGTCATTTCTTTTAAAATGATGAAAACTCTTTTGTGGGTTTTAGAACATTAATTACCTGTGTATATATGTAGTACATATTTTTGTAAAGACTATGATCTTGTTAAAGCACAGATGAAGCATTCTAAACACATTGTAAGAAACACTCATGAGTCTTCAATAAGCTGGAAAAAATTATCCCCAAATCCCTAGTTCATCCAAAAAGGAGGGCTAATTCAGATTTCAGTGGATTAACTGGAAGCATGACTAAGGCCCCGTCCAGACAACACGCTAAACCATACTGCTTAACCACAAAATGGTTAATCCATTAACCATTTTGTGGTTAAGCAGTATGGTTTAGCGTGTTGTCTGGATGGGGCCTAAGGGTTGTATCCAACTGTGTCATTCCACTAGCACAAATGATGTTGTGCCAATGTAAACCAAGTTCTGGATTTTGCATAAGGGGAGAATCAAACTAAAGTTCCATTGGCCCAACTGCGTTCAGACTACAAAGTTTACAAAGTGGTCAACTAGTACTTGTGCAACAGGAAAAGTTGCATTAAATTTAGGTCTACTTCTGGATTCAACTCATAGTATATTTTAAAGTTTGGTCTTATTGGGTTAGTTTTTCAACAAACTTTAACTTGCATACTTATTAAGGATCTCTGTGGGACTTCATTCCCATTCGTATGTATAAATAAATAAATAAATAAATAAACTTCTGAATAAATGTGCCTAGGATCAAACTAAATGGCTGTGCCTTGAATCAGGACTTTGGCTATTGGGCAGTATAGAAATGTAATAAATAAAAAATATCAGTGAAAGAGCCCTATGGAAGTTTTTTTTCTGAGGCTGCAGTCCTCAGAAAACTGATGGCAGCTGCATGATACAGATTTGCTGAAGTGAATCTTTCCATTCATTTCCATTTAACTCTGTGGTAGAAATTCCATATTTTTAATCTGTTTGGCTTGATCAAACATGCATTAAAAAACCTGTCTAAATATTCACTTTAGCTTAGCTCTCTGTAACACCAATATTCCTGTGTGATATCTGGGTTTGTGTGCAACTTTGTAATTGTTAGACAGTCTCTACCACATCCTTGTTCTTAAGAATTGGGCTATTAATACAACTAGTTACATTGATTTTAGTTGGGTTGGCCTCGTGCATATAGTGAAATGCAATGATATTTAAGGGAAGAGATTCCATGTGAAGTAGCATACTTGCATTTGAGCATGTTTTAATATCAAGTCAGTAGGATTTAAATTCTAGTACACTGTTTAAAGTTGGGATTGCAGCCTCAGGCTGCAAATTTACCACTAGGATTTGGAGCAGAGCCACTGATGTTGGAGGGTGAACAGTTTGGTTAGAGAGATGATTTATGGAATGCATGCTTTATGAGAGATCTGAAGTTAGATCAACTTGGGTGCACCCTAATGCCACTGTTTAGTACAAAAAAGGTAGTGATGGGCTAACTTCACTCATTACTCAGGATTGACATTGTATTAACATTACTCATAACTGGCACAAGATCAAGGAAAATTAAGCAAGTCAGGCTGAATGAAGGCCAAAAAAATCTTTATGTTGGACTAGTGTGTGTTGGCTCTTTGCAAATGGTGTGTGCGTGCATTACCTACCATACCCTAAATTTTTCTTCTATTAGTAAGCTTGATTGCTGGCAGTAGTTGCATTAAGAAGAGGGAAATGATCACTCTTGAAGGCCTGAAATTACTTTTAAGTTGTTATTAAAACAAAATTTCTATTGGTATATCCCATATTTACCATCCAGGGCTAGAAAAATGTATCCTCTTCTTAGAATCAGCCATTTGCATTGAGGTATGAATATTGAAATATTCATAGATGATTTATTTACAACAGGCACACGCAACAAAGCTGAAGCTACTAAGATGCACAGTGTGTGAAATGCAATGTCTACATATTGTAGGCTAGAGGGAAAGCGAAAAAACTGCACACACTCTTATACATGTCTACATGATGTGAAGAAAGTAGATAGGGAGAGGTTTTCTTCCTCTAATAATAGTAGAACCTGGAGTCATCCAATGAAGCTGTACTCCAACACACCAGCAGGTCCATTGCCACAGCAGTAAGCTGACTTGCAGCAGCGGGCAGTGCCATTGCAGTCAATGCTGAGACACTGTATGTTGCACATCATTTTAAATTCCCACAGTGCCCTCACATTACATTACTTGGGACATTAAGGGAAATTTAAAGTGGTAGGCAGCTTCTGAGACCCAGCTGCTACTGCCAGAGAAGCCCATGGCCAGTGGAACTTGCAGGCAGAAAGGCTAAAGTGGGCCTCACTAAGAATTGGCCTTGCAAGGCACTTGGGCCCTACAGATGCCTGAGAGTGTTGGGTACTGACACTGGCTCTGGAGATAGGGCATGCAAACTAATAATTAGCTTATGCTGATTCTATGTCATGGCCTGCATGGTCTTCCAGTCCATAGCAGAAGACTGATGAAGATAAGGCACAGGCTTCTACCTTGTGTGGAAAACAGTCAGTGCCTTATTCTGGTTCCTAGAGAACATAGCCCTGCCATTTCCCTCTGGCTCAGAAGATGAGTCCCTGGAAGAACCTCCATCTCCCCAGCCTCTCAGAAGTCTCAGGCTACAAAATCAGACAAGAGGCCTTTAACAATCCTGTCAGCTCTTCCAGGAGGGGTGAAGCAGACCACGCTATAGTTCTTGTCAGACTACACAAGGCTTCAGTTGTCTTTGGCTCCCTGCTGAGACATTATCCTCCTATTGTTCTAGCAGGAGAAAGTTCCAGCCAGCCAGCAGAACCCATTTACAGCTATCCAAGTTTCTCCTTCCTTCCTTCCTTCCTTCCTTCCTTCCTTCCTTCCTTCCTTCCTTGATCTTGCTACCAGCTTCTCCTGCTGTCCTCAAGGAACCACAGAACTGAACTCTCTATAGTTTTCTCAGGTTGGCTGTAACGAAAAGCACCCAGACTGTTGGGGCCCTTTGTTGCTTTTGGAGCCCTGGAGCCCTGCCATTGTCTTCTGTTGGAACTCCTTATTTTGAACTCCTCATCTCTACTGCTATACAGCAAATACAATAGGGCCATATTTATTTATCTAAATGCCTGCAGTGCTGCTAAATCATTCAGAGGACCAGATATTTGAATAAATGGATTCTGTAGTGCTTGAAAAAAGGCAGAGTGGTTTCATTTCAAAATAGGCCAAGCTCAATTACATCCAGTGAAAAGAAGTAGTGTGGATTTAGGTCTACCTGATGTGATGTGTGATTGGATTCTGTTTCTATACTATCACAATCACATAGACTGCATGGGCAAACATTCTGGATAACTAAAGTTCGCGTATTGAATTTTCTATGGAACAAAATATCTGCTCACAAGGTATCAAACAAGTTATCAAGGCTTAATAAGACAAATTGGACATGCATGTATTTTTCTCTACAAATTTTTATTTTCAATGAAAAGCATCCTCAAGAGGTGGTGGTCTTGATTATACCTGCATTTGTGCGTGTGAGCTTTAACCTTTGCTCTCCAACTGTTCTGCTCAAAATGCCATGACCATGTGGGGAAAAGTACATTGGTAAAGGCAATTTTGATCAGAAAACAAGCTGGTAGGGAAAGGGTTAAGTACCTTTTGCCCCACACTCCTCTTCTATTAAAATTTAGGCCCTCCAAAGACTGATACTCATTTTTAAAAAGTTGGGAGAAATTTGCATGCATTTGTGTGTAACATCTAGTTTGCCTAGAAGGCTAACTCCAGTGTGGAGATCTCTATATATTTTAGTCTTGTGTTTACCATATGTTTTATAGGAATAAGGAAAAATGATCTGTAATAGGATTTTGTTTTATCCAAATAGCAGCTGTTTGCAATTTTTATGAGCTTCCAAAAAGTTAGGATACAGATGGGGTAATCAAAATTTATATTATCAATGCCATTTATCATGGAGATGTTCATTTCGAAGGCCTTGTTCACCATGACCTGAGCAACATTTCCTAGGCTCCAGGGCAAGCTAGTAAGATTGGCATCTATCCCATTAGAAACACACCAGATAACGTAATAAAACTCACATTCATTCCAAAATTGTAGAATTTGATGGGACCAGATAGTCAGTACCACTTTACAGCTTCTTCAGGCCTAAGTTGTAAAGTTCATGTTGGAAGAGTGATTTGCAATCTGATCTTGAGCTTCAAACCTCCTAGTAGGGTTCCATATGTTTTGGCTGGGCTTAGCCAATCATTGGCTTGGTTCACATGTAACAATAGACCAGATTTATTTCACTTTTTTATTCTGGGTTATCCTGAACAAGGCAGCACACTGTTGCACGCTGCCCAACTGTTCACGCTGTTTACCCAAGTGGGAGTGGCTAAACTGCAGATCTTCCACCTCTGGTTTGGCTAGTTGTTATGTGCAAACCGGGAACTCTGGCTTTTGTCTCCCCTGACAAGCCAGACAAAAAACCCCAAGAACTAACGATGGGTTCTTTCTCTAGCTTGTCAGGGGAGAGACAAGCCAGAGTTCCTACTTCACATGTAATGCTAACCAAACCATGGACGCTGCTCCCACTTGTAGTGACTGGGCAGATTTTTTTAAAAAAAATTGGTGGTTGTTATGTGCAAATCAAACCATTGGCTCTAATAAGCCAGTCTGGCCTGACTTTCTAACTTCCTGCTCTACACAGGCAAAGTGGGTGAGTGGGTTTTACAGGGGAGAGGCAATGGGCACTGTATGTAACTGTTCAAATGTATTGCTAAACGATGGCTTGGCAGTATGTCAATGAGCCTGGAATGAGCCTCAAGTGTGTGCTTCTTCCTCTCTTTGAATGCTTTGATTTCCTTCCTCCCTCCCTTTCCAGTTTGTGACAAACCATAGTTTGCTGTTACATCAAACTGATAAACTGTGGTTTGTACTGCCCCTGCAAAACCAGGATTGTAAACCAGGGTTGCACAAGAACTGAGCCTGTATATGTTGGAAGGATCAATTCTTCTCGATCCCATGGTATTAATACTACATCCCTGGACAAGACACAACATGGTGCCATTTTGAAAGAGGCACTCATCATCTGCCTGAGTTGTTGATGGCTTTTATAGTATTTATATTCTTATAGTGGAATATAACATAGGTGTTTTCTTCTGGTCATCGGAATTACATTTCTGCTCACCAAATATTATTGCATTTGTGGACCCCTGCATCCTAGGTAACCTGAGAGACCAGACTAATGCATAAAAAGGCTGCTTCTGTTTTAATATTGGTTCTGACCCCTTTCTGTAAATTTCAGAAGATTTCATTATGTATTGGACAGTACATGATTTATTTATTTATTATTTATTTAGAATATTTATATACCGCTCCCCATTGAAAAATTTTGGAGCAGTGTACAAGGTAAAATGAAAATAAAAACAGAATAAAACAGTTAAAACAAAATTTAAAAAGAAGCAAAACAACAACAACACAGAAATCCAAGGCTGCATGTTAAAGAAAGGCTTCTTGGAATAAAGATGTTTTCAGGAGGCGCCGAAAGGAGTACAAGGTTGGAGCCTGTCTGACCTCCAGAGGCAGGGAATTCCACAGGAGGGGCGCCACCACGCTGAAGGCTCTTCCCCTGGTGGATTCCAATCGGAAGATGGATCTAGGTGGAACCACCAGGAGCAGGCCCTCGGATGACCTCAGTGACTGGGCAGGTTGGTAAGAGAGAAGGCGCTCTCTCAGGTATCCTGGTCCCAAGTTGTTTAGGGCTTTGTACACAAGTACAAGAACCTTAAACCTGGCCCGGTAGCAAATAGGCAGCCTCATATCTATGATGAGATAGAAACCTGCTCACTGAAATTATATCAAATACTCAAATGCTCATATTGTAGTGTGTTGTTTTTTCTGTGGCAAGGGGCCTATTTAGGCCTTTGGAATGCTGAATATACACATTCTGCCCCCAAAACCCTTTACTGGGAGATTACTTCATATAGTATTGATAATTATGGTACGCTATTCTGGATAGCAATAGCCATGTATGGAAGTGGTAAATTTATTTATTACATTTATATACCGCCCCATAGCCGAAGCTCTCTGGGTGGTTTACAAAAGTTGTACTTATCAAAAATTGTACTTATCACAACTCTGGTACTGATTTTCACCAGTCCAGGACTTGCCACACTAGCTGATGGAATGACCATCACTGGCCAGATCTACACCAAGCAAGATATAGCACTATGAAAGTGGTATATGGTATGTGTCAATGGGCCCCAACAGTTGTCAGTGCACTTCAGTACCGCTATAAAGCAGTAGTGTGGCTCCTGCCTCTTATATACTGCTTTCATACCACTTTCATAGTGCAATATCCTGCTTGATGTAGATCTGGCCACTGTCATTCCAATCCCCTGAATAATTTCCAAATGATAAAGTTGTTGTAAAGAGTTTATCGTTCCCATGTTTGTTCTTCCTGCCTCCCGCCCCTTATCCAAATAACACTACTCTTCAAGGGAATGGGATATTATTTATTGGCAGTTATAATCATCTTAGTTTACTTGTGAGTAGTTCAGGCGGATTGAATGATGCCTTCACACATACTCTATGACATATTGCTTGTGTGGTCATCATGAGGTAATAGATATTCACCTCATTTAGATTCAAAACTTCAAGCCAATTGTCATCAGTGAAACTACTTCTTCATAAGCTGTTTGAGTCTGTGGGTAAAACCCTCTTGCTCTCAACGATAGGTGCCTAAGGATGTGTTTTGAAGTATCTACAGCCGACATTCATTGGATGAGTTGTGAATTCCTAGCTTGTCCAACAACTGTTGACAATTGAATCAGTTGTGTTGGATCCCTTCCCTGTTAGAGCCAATTCATATGACCATTTTAAAACCTTATCTTTGTCATTGTAGTTTACATTCTTATGCAGCAACTGGTTGCACCTAGAGATACAAATTTTCAGAAATTTTGAAACCAAGGCGGGGGGCAGCATGTTTTTTCCCTGAGGATTTTCGTGGGAGGGAAACAGAAATTTTGGGGGAAATGGAAAAATAAGCAATTTTTTTAGTGCTCTTTATAGATCTAAACTCACTTTTTTCCTTTAGGACAGCCTTCCCTAAGCTGGGGCCCTCAGTTTGATTATTAACACAGTAATAGAAGCAAGACTTATATGGCTCCTTACAAAGTTGACATTAATTGGAACTTAACCAGTATAAATTATCTCCCTAAGATGAACTTGTCCAGCTTAAGAAGATATTCATCTAGCCCATGATTAAACTTAAACATATTAAAAAAGGGAGCAAACATGGACTTATTAGGAGATGCCATATCATTTTGAATTAAAAAAAAACACCACTTCACTGTTTATATAAAAATTGAAGTTTTTTAAAACATGATTTGGGCTTAATTGTAAGCCATGTGTAAAAGTGGACCTCAGGGGCAAACTGATGGTTTGTCCAGCACACCATACGCTATATTTGTAGAACTTCTTTCAGCTCAGAGGGCAAATTCCATTTCAAAGAAGCTCAGGGGGGGGGTGCACTTCACTGAGGGGCAGGGCAAAAGGGGTGGGGCTAAAGGCCAACCAGTAATGCTCTTACTGCCAGTAACCATTTTGAATGGGTGGTGGGGCCTAAGGAAAGATGGGTGGGGCCTTCTGAGGAATCCTGGAGAACTGGAAATGGAACACCTGGAGGACTGGATTTGGTAGGGTGACCATATGGAAAGGAGGACAGGGCTCCTGCATGTTTAACACTTGTATAGAAAAGGGAATTTCAGCAGGTGTCATTTGCATGCATGCAGCACTTGGTGAAATTCCCTCTTCATCACAGCAGTTAAACTGCAGGAGCCCTGCCCTCTTCACCAGATGCAAAAGACCTGAGGTTCTATGGTCCTGCAATACAGTGTCATATTAGCACTGGGGCCTACAACGTGGCATCTGCAGGTACCATTGCACCCACAAGGCCAGGTTGAGTTCTCAACCAAGCTGTTTCCCACTCCTACTGCAAATGAATGGACTGATTTCTCCATTTACTCTTATGGGAGGGGGAGGTTTCCTGTCAAAAAATGGCTGGATTGGGGAGTGAAAGCAACAGGGTCCTTGGCAGAGGATTGGCTACCCTTCCCCTACACACCTTCAGTATATTTTCAGTAGGGTTCCCCACTCCCTATTTAAGTGAATGGATCAATTCCTCCATTCACTTGAACAGGGAAGGGGGGAAAGCCCTCCATGTCAAATAAATAAATAAATTGCTGGAGGGTGGTGAATCCCACCACCACTACCAAGGACCCTTAAGGTGACAGGGTTTTTAGCGAGCTTCTCCCCCCACCCCCAATTGCTTTCCCCCTCCTAAAGCTGCTTTTCAGCAGGATTGCTTCTCCTTGTCCCATGAAAATGAATGGAGAAATTGTGCCATTCACTTGCATGGGGATAGGGGGAGGGAGGGACAAAGAGAGAGAGAGAGAAGCCAAAGTGGAGTGAGAAGCATGCACACAGGGTACGCATTGATGTGCACATACAAATACAAAGAAGGGGGAGTGCTCCCAACATTTTGTGATTGGCCACCCCACCTCCCAAGAAAACAGCCAATCTGTGGTGGTACCCAGGGCATTTTTTTTTCAAATTCAACAGACCCACAAAAGTTGGGGGACCCCTGTGCTAGCACTTGGCAGCAGATAGGCTGGTGCAAATGTTTAGGTTTGGAGTGTACATTTGGTGTTTTTTAAATTCATTTTTCCTTCTGGAACCACGTTACATGGTTTTGCTCTTTCTCGCTTCTTCCATCTACCTTCTCAGAGCAAGAGAGACACTTATTTTGTTGCAGCCTTGGGAACTATTTTGGGTAAGAAGTGGGATGAAAACATCAGAATAAAAGATGGTGCAATCCAACTCAAGTGGAACACTTTGAGATGTTATTGATCTCAGTGGGAGAGTTAGGTATTTGCATGTTTCCTTAGAACTAAATCCTACTGTATTCAGTGGAGGTTACTCCCAGGTAAATGTGCATACGATTGCAGCGTAAATCTCTTGCACTGGAACCACTAGGACGTTGGAGTACTTAACCTTGGCTGCATTGTATCTGTAGTGACTAGGCCAGCCTCTTCTCCTTCTCCCTGTTTGCCAATCAAACCATTTTCTTTCCCCAAAGAACTGCCGGGGGCGGTCAGGCGGGGGAGAGAATCCAACTTAATCGAATCAAAACTATCTTCCCAGCTGCTGTTACTGTCTGTCAGTATGGCTGTTAGCTGCTTGATTTCCAGGCAAATAATCGTATAGAGCTTACTGGGCTGTTTCAAAAGTTTCTTATCTGTTTTTCCTCTTATTTCCCCTGTTAACTGCAATTTAATGACAGCTTCAGTCCCTCGACTGTTCCAGTGCCCTTCCTCAGTACCCCAAACTGTAATCCAGTTGTTCCGATGATCCCTAGGAAAATGCTGATTTGAATGATAAGAAAATAAGAAGAGCCCTGCTAGTTCAGAGCAAAGGCCTATCTAGTCCAGTATTCTGTTCTCACTGTGACCAACCAGATGCCTACGGGAAGGCCTCCATCAGGACATGAGTGCAACAGTACACACACACACACCTGTTTTGTGTTCCGCAGCAACTGGTATTCAGAAGCAACTGCCTCTGATAGTGGAGAGAATATATAGCTGTCTTGACTCATAGCCATTGATAGCATTATCCACCATTCATTTATCTATGGTAGAATCCTATGCATATTTAGACAGAAAAAATGTCCTACAACTCCCAGAATTCCCCAGCCAGCAACACTGGCTTGGGAATGCTGGGAGTTTTAGGACTTTTCCTGTCTAAATATGCAGAGGATTGCACCCCTAAGCCCCTTTAAAATCTGTCTAAGTAGGTGGCTCTCACTATATCTTCAGATAGTGAATGTGATACTTTGAGTATCCACTGTGTGAAGAAGTAATTCCTTTTGTCTGTCCTGGTGACCATTCAGCTTCATCGGATGATCCCAGGTTCTAGTATTATTTGCTTTTTCCACACCAGGCATAATTTTAAATATCTCTAGCATGTCTCCCCCTTACATGTCTGTTCTGGAAGCTGTTGTTGTTTATTCGTTCAGTCCTTATAGGGGAATTAGAACATAAGAACATTAGAGCCATGCTGGATCAGACCAAGGGTCCATCTAATCCAGCATTCTGTTCACACAATAGCCAGCCAGCTGTTGACCAGGGACCCACAAACAGGACATGGTGTAACTGCACTCTCCCACCCATGTACCCCTGGAACTGTTATAGACATACGGCCTCTGCTATTTTGTCTTTTTCACAGCGCTGCATGCTGGGTTGACATTTTCATCAAGCCATCCAACATAATCCCAAGATTCTGACCAATCACTGCCAGTTCAGACCACATCAGCGTATATGTAAAGTTAGGATTTTGGGGGCAATTGTATATCACTTTACACTTGCTTATATTGAGCTGCATTGGCCATTTTAATGTCCACACCCCTCAGTTAGGAGAGGACCTTTCAACTGGCCAACCAGCTATTGACAAAGAAACAACAAACAGGACATGGGTGCAACAGCCTCTCCTGCCCATGTTCCCCAGCAACTGGTGGTGTACAGGCTTATGGTTTCCCTGTTTTTTTACATCTAAAACATGAACTCTCTTTCCTTCCATTTCCACACTCTCTAGTGTTCTGGCTTGGAATCAGTTTCACACAATCATCAGAATCAAGTGGTAATTTTTTGGGGTACTACATCACTTTAGGCTGCTACTAGGGAAGGTAGCATGTTATCTGAATGCTGTTCTACCAAAAAACTCTGCATGTAAAAACAACAACACACATCTTGTAGAATGCTAGTCTACTTCTTGCTGATATTCTAGTTTTTTGTATGCAGGGAGGTATTTATAGTGGAAGAGCAGTTGAGTCTATGTATTTTAAAAAATATGTAGGGGAGGTGGGAACGGGAAACTTTTCTTCTGTGAGCTTTGCTAAGTAAACGTCTTAGAATATATAAACTAATCATTGAGAGGGAACTAGATGAGTGGCTAAGACCTACCTTATTTGTGCTACCCTTAATCAGCCTAACTTACCAAGCGTTGGTTATGTCTCTGACTGATGGCAATGTCTATGATTCTATGATTCTATGATTCTCCCAAGCCAGTGCTTCTATCTGTGACTTTTCCTGACACTAATGCTGAAATGATGGGAATGGAGTTTGTTTGGGGCAATTCATTTGAAGGTCTGCTCTGCAGTGGAGAAATTAATCTGCCAAAATGTTAACTTCACTTTAAAAAGGGTTTAGTTAGGCCAATTCCTTTCCAAACACACATACATACATACACACACACACACACAGCAAGGTACAGTGAACAAAAAAATATATCTGGAGTAAATCTGTTCTAGATCAGAACCACCTCCAACAACATTTCATGGGATTCATTAAAAATGAATTCAGTTCTTAGACATTGCTTTGTGTTCAACGGCCGTGAATTCTGCCCAAGAAACAAAATAAATCTAAAAATTGGACAAGTAAAGCCAAATTTTGTGAGCATAACAGATTGTGCAGATGGAATTGACTGGGGTAATTTGTGAACTTGGGCCCTACATTCCCGTGTCGTGACTTCTTTTAGAAGATCTGAGCATATGCCAAATTATTTTTCCTCTTACAGAAAGCAGCTTTTTAAAGAGTTCAAAAAAGATTTTTTAAAAGTACAGGGTGCACCTGAGCACATGTGTAATGTCTCTCATTGATGGGTGCTCCTTCCCTTTTCTTTAAATTACAACACATAGAAGTTAAGGAAATAACAAGTAAAGCTCCTGAACATACAGATCTTTTGTGCTTCCCATCCTTCCATTCTTACTATTTATCAAGAGGATGACATTTTGACTGGGCCTAAAATTCGAGGTAGTTGGCATATTTGTCTGCAGTATATACTTAGGGATCTTTGCACCGTGGCAGAAAAGGTGAATGCAACACTGGACTGGACTGTGCTTACACTGAACTGTTTCTTTATCCAGAAGATGCAACTTTCTACTCAAGTATATAGGTTAAGAATCCTACCTTCAGTTGTATGGAGCCATAGTGATACAGAAGGATATGATCCCCCTGTTCCACGGACACAACTGGGCCTCACCAGAAGGAAATGACAAGCTAGGGCTGCAATCCTATACTCATGTACCTGGGGGTAAGTCCCATTGAACTCAGTGGGATTTATTTCCCAGTAGGCATGCATAGGATTGTACTGCAAAACAGCTGTTCAAAGGGATGGATTTCATGATACTTTACAAAATATTTTTAAAGCTCTTGCAATATATGTAGTTGTTCCTTTTAACTATTAACTCTGCCTTTCTGGAACAGACCCTTCAGTTTATTTTCAGTGATTAGGTCACGTTCTAAAATAGGCAGTGCACTAAAATTTGACAGAATTCTGTCTCTTGCCCTATAAATATCTACTCCAATATCTCTGAGGAACGCTTGAAACAAAACTTTACTTGGAAAACTTGCTGTGCTGATAGGAGTCCCAGTTGAACCCAGGGTGAGAGAAGAACGATTGCAAACTCCAGAGAAAGAAGGCCAAATAGAATTGGCAATCAGCTAGAGTTGTTGGCCAAGAGAAGCTACTTTAAGTAATAGTCCAGAGACTCTTGAGATGTAGTTGACTAGACCCATACAAAATACACAAGGTGTATTTTCTGATGTTTCTACTGTATACGAAAATATTTTGGAGGGGAAAATATTTCATGGAAAGCTGGCTCTTTGGCCTTTAAGTGTGGAAAGAGTTTAGCACATGGATGCCAACATGGTGTCAAAAAATGCCATCACTGTCTGTAAGCATTTATTTTAGGGAGTGTGGTAGACAGGGGTGGAATAGCTGGTTGGTTTTTTTGTTTTTTTATTTTAAAAGGAGGTGGCAGCTATGCCAGACAACCTTACTGTGCAGGCATGAATATTCCTAATGTCTCTGTGTGGGTTTGGTATGGTGCTGAACCCCCTTCCCCCACAAGTCCTGGTTGGAAACAGGATACTCAACTAGATATAAATCTTTGGTGTAATGCAGCAGTACATTTGGTATGTTCTTATCCTAACCCTTAGCTAGCCCAGATCCCATGCTCACATTCCTGGAGTCTTTTATGTGCTCCTAGCACCTCCACTGCTCTAGCTTCTGTAATCAGTGGGCCCATTCATCCTGCCTCCCATATCTTCTCTCCCAGTCTTACCTGGGCCAGCCAGCTAGGGCAAGGAGGAAGGCTTCTATCTCCTCTAGAATTGCCACCTCCCCTTTGCCACTTGTTAACAATTACATAGCATGACTATATTCAGCAGATGTAGCAGTTGAGGGAGAAACATGCATCAGTTGGATTTCTGTCTGCCATGCAGCTGAAAGCACAGAATCCCTATCAGGCTAAATTCTGGAGGGGCAGCCTTATTAATCTGTTGCAACAAAACCCACAAACACACCTTAAAGAAGGCACTTTGATGTGGTACCCGTGGGCACCTGCAAAAAAAACCCTCCCCCACCCCATTTTTAAAATATACTTACCTGGATTTATATATGTCCATAGCAATGAAGACATATGAAATGCATATATAGCTTTCTAACAATTATACATAAGCTCCAACAAGAGTGGACCAAATATTTATTTGAAGGTAGCATCTATATACCACCTATTCAAATATTGAAAGTATTGTACGTTGTAAGGCCCTCAGTCTGTTGCATTATAGGAGGCAAGTGTTTAGCCTTCCAATGTTGTAATATCAGTCCTTTAGCTGTCAAAAGGGTATGGAGAATCCATTTACGCTGTCCATCTCTTAATTTCCATGAAGCAGGTAAGTAATTTAAAAGAATGTGTACATCAGTGAATATTAAAGACTGTTCCAGTACAAAATTTATCTGTGTAATAATCTCCTCCCCAAAAGAAGCAACTATTGGACATTGCCAAAACGTATGTTTAAAAGAAGCATTTGCTGCATTGCACCACCAGCAATCAGCCAAATGAGACAATCTCTTATTAAAGAGACATTGCAGTGTCCAATAGATATGAAACAAATTTTTTTTGCTGAATAAGACACAGCCTAAGATCCATAGACACAATAGGGAGGAAAATGACATCATCACCAATTACTACTTTGATCAAAGTTGCGTGTTCTTATCTTGTAGAGCTTTTTATAAGAATGTCACAGATATGTGATGTGGGAGATCACATCGGATTAAGTCCATGGTGCTAGGGAATGAGCTGAAACCCTTTCCCCTTTTGAAGTTTTCCCAATTCACTCCTATTTGCCCTGTTCAGGAAAATATACAGGCATCAGATTTCTTTTTTATTTATTTATTTAATTTATTTTATTACATTTCTTTACTGCCCAACGAAGCTCTCTGGGTAGTTCACAACAATTAAAACCACACAATGCATCATAAAATACAACATAACATTTAAAAGCTTAAAACTCCGATACAAAAGTAAAAACCACAATAAAACCTAGCAGCAATATAGAGATTTAAAGTAGAATAACAGATTTAAAACAACAGTGTTTCCGCTGGGCTACTTATGCTATTGCCCAATTTCCCCTAAAATATCCTATTTTTTTTTTCATGGCAGCTTCAGCCCAGAGCTTCCTAGTCTTCCTTTTACAGCCTTGATATGGAGTTGCCCATGGCGGCCTTTCAAATGTTTTAAAATGGCTCTGCTGAGTTTGTCACTTGCAGCCCTTTGACCTCGTCCACCTCACTTAGTTTTCCTGTCTTTTACGTGCCTCGTGAGTAAAAGAAAACACAGATAGTATTTGCCCACTGTTCATAAAACACTTTTAAGTCAGCGTATGGAAGGCATTATATAAGTGCTAAGTATTTTTATGACTGGTTTATTACAGTCCATCTTCTCTGGCCCCAGCATGTCTGAGCTAGGTAACAACACTGCTGACTTTCTTGGTTTTCCTCCTCCTCCTCCTCTTTAACTGATCTTAGCCATCCTGCTTTTTACACTGTTGCCTTTGCTTTCTACTCTTCTGGCTGTATACCCCAGAGATAGCTGTCATAAAGCTGCTGAAGACCACCAGGTATATCTTGGCATTTCCTGCCGCACTACCTCTGACCTTAGTGACAGTGATCCCCAAACAGTGCTAGCTGCAGAAAGCCTGGAAAAGCAATATAATAAGACAGCGCTGAGATAACTGGGAAGGGCAATAATATGAAGTGTTGCTGACAGGTGGAAAGGATGCAAAAAAAGGGGGTCTCTGAGCTTTTCAGGAGAGCAGCTGCTACGTGCTTAAGGTTCCAATCCTATGCACACTTACGAGGGAGTCAGCTCCACTGAACTTGGTAAATGTGCATAAGATTAGGAAACAGCTAGATATGAAACAGCTCGATGAGTATCGCTGTAGTTTTAAAAAAATGAACATTAATGGCAGGTCTACTCAGGGCCACGGCACTGGTGGAAGTGGAGTTAACTCCCCTCTCCATAATGTTCCTCCAATTTTAATCCCCACCTGACATCTGTAGCTGCTCTTTGGTAACCTAACAGCTACCATCTCGAGTTTAAAAAGAGGATCAGGTAGCAAGAGATGTGATAGACCTCTGCCTGAAACCCTGGAGAGCCGTTGTCAGCCATAATAGGCAATATTGGGCTTGATGGGAAAATAGTCTAGCCTGGTCTAAGGCAGCTTCCTATATTCCCACAGTACCTAAATGGAAGATCTGTCTGGCTCGGGAATGCTGGGAATTGTAGGACTTCTTTCTAAGAACATAAGGAGAACCATGCTGGATCAGACCAAGGCTCCATTTAGTTCAGCACTCTGTTCATATGGTGACCAACCAGCTGTAGACCTAAACATGCATAGGATTCTGCCCTTAAAATACAATATGCTGGTAATATTGGCTTTGGCCCCATCCTCCACTGGAATGCAGCCCCTGAGTGCTTCTCCAAAATGGAATTCAGAGTGCTTGGGCTGAAAGGGGTTCATGGCTGGCTGGAGAATGCTGGAGGTTTTAGGACTCTTTTTCTGTCTAAACATGCATAGCATTGGGCCCTAGGCCAGGGCTATAGCTGCAGTGTCTAATAGGGCTGTGCAAATCTGTGCTTCAGATTCGAAAAATGAATCCCCACAGCCATTTCATGACGGATCTTCCTCTGCGAGTTCAGGCCGGCATCTGCGAGATCAGGCTGATTTCACAGAGGCCGGCTGATCTCGTGGAGGCCGGCCCGATCTCAAGGAGGCTGGCCTAGTCTCGCAGAGGCCGGGCTGGAGGAGCGGAAGACAGCCGGAGGAGGCTAATCTCAATGGCAGAGTGGGCAATGGTGCCAGAGAAGCAGGCGATGGCAGCAAGTAGACGTATGCCCATTGTTTCTGGGCCCCGGTAAGTACTTCCTTCCCAGGCACTGTATGCTGGGAGTTGTAGGCTGTATGGGGGCCTAGGACTGTGCATTGAAATTGTGGATCTGTCGTGAAATGGCCGTGGGGATTCGATTTTTTGAATCCGAAGCATGGATTTGCATAGGCCAGGTGTCTAAGCCTTAAGAGAGCCATTTCAACAATTTTAGAATGGGGGGGGGGGAACTGCACAAAAGCCACAAAACCACCAAATGAGTGTTGGTCTGAGAAAAGGAGGTGGGGGGAAGGGAAACCTGGATGAGGTTAATTGGGACCCAAGGTGGGCCAAATTGGGTAGCTGGGCCGAAGTCCTGCACCCCCGCTTAAAATGCTCTGAAGCAGTGGGAGAAGGTACAGCATGTTGCCTTGATCCTTGACTGTTTTCGTCATCCACCTTTATTCCCTGGCTCTTATGGAGTAGATCTGGAGTCCTTACTACAGCGAAGGAGGAGGGTGAGTTGCAAGGCGGAGGAAAGAATTGGGGCAAGGTGGCAGCATAGTCTCCTGCTGGTCACAATATGTTTCACCTGACTTTATTCTTTAATGTTTATAGTTCTATCGTCTCGGAAATAGTCTGTGCTAATCTTCAATCCAATTATCCAAACATGGCTAGACAAACTGGACCATATAGATCATAGTGCATGATACAAGCTTAAATAGTTTAAATAGTTTAGCACACTAGTGAGTTGTCCTTTTAATTGAATTAAAACTGCCATCAGGCAAATCTTGGAGGCAACTTTGAAAACAGATGGCATCAAGAAGGAGAAGTAGCAGCTGTTTTCAGACTACTGTTCAAGTGTTATCTAGATTACACAGTTTTGGTGGGTGGTTCTGGTTTAACTCTAGCTGAATTGCTCAGTAAAAAACCCTACCTGCCCTGAAGCCTTTATCTAAGCCCATAATGAAATCATAAATGAACTCATCTTGGGGGAGAATCACTTTTCAGATTTTAATTGGGTTAACCTCAGTACAGTAAGCTGTCTGTAACAAGCAACATCCTGGTGCTGGAATCCTACTGATGGATTTCTTGCAAACTCCTCTGAGTCATCTGCTGTTCGCTTTTGATAGAAATGAGAATCTGGAATGGAGCAGAGGCACAACTGGTCCAACCCATTGTGGTAATTCCTGTGTTCCTAAGCTTCTGGCATCCAATCCTAAACAGTTGCGCTGGCATGTCTTCCTACAATTCTCTTATACTATCCAGTGCCAAAAAAAGTGGTGTTATTAGGCATTCAGATGTTTTTAGTATAACACAAGGCTATTGTTGTTTCCTCTCATCCGTGAAGCCCTTGCTTAACTCCATCGACTTCATCCCCAACTACAATGACGACTAAGTACTTGTAAGAGCATTTGCTGACATCAATTCATAGCTATTATTCCACCACTCCCCTCTCCTTGTTATCTTCCCCTGCTTTCAAACTTTAGATTTTAAACTCCTTGGAGGCAGAGGCCTGAGTTTTTTGGGTTGGATGAGTTATACTGCCCTGTATAAACTGTTGCCTACAGAAATGACGCAGGAAACAGTTTACACAGAGCAGCATAACGCCCCCCAAAAACTCAGGCCTCTGCCTCCAAGGAGTTTATAATCTGTATGTATAGGATTGCAGAAGGCTGCAATCCTATACACATCCATAGACCTCTGGGATTAAAACAGCAGTATCTCGCTGCTGTTCCATGCTTTTAAACACTGTTAGCTTAAAAGAATCGGAGATATAAGTGAGCTCAAGTTTAAAAAGATGGCTCATCTAAATCTGTATTGTGTACCCATACTTTACTCTCAAGGGTTCAGCCGCCCAAACACACACATCATTGCCAAGGTCTGCCAGATACATCATTCCTGGATTGCTAACCAGAAATAACTACAGCAGAATGAATCCAGGTTAACAAAAGGGTGTTTTCACAGTAATATTTTCTTCTTTTGTAAATTGAATGAAAAAGACTTGATTAGAATAGAAGTTCAGATTTGTAACGACTCATTCCTGTTTTCTGTTCCGCATGAAAAAAATTCAGACGTGATGCAGTTGTAGACTAAGGCCCAATCCTAGACTCGCTTACCTAGGAGCAAGGTCCGCTTAACAAAGTGGCTCTTACTTCTGAGTACACATGCACAGGATGCAGTTGTAAGGCTGCCATCCTATACACACCTCTTTTTTTTTTTTTTTTGGAATAACTATCACAGGACACAGCAAGGCTTACTTCTGAAAAAACTTACGTAGGATTGCACTGCACAAACAATAAGATCCTGAGAAGACATTCTTAGGTTATAGTTTGAGGAATACTAACTTATGGGTATATCTCCTTAATGTTGGCAGCAGATGGGTCGGGGAATGAAATCTTCTTTGTTCATGGCAGGTGGCAGAGTCCAGGCAGGAGCAGAGGGTGTGAACTGATTACTTCAACATGATGTTCTCACAGTTGAATGTGTTTAGAACTTAATTTAGCCTGGTATTCCAATCCTAAACTCTTGTATATGCCACCATAGGTGCCAGCTAGAAGCCCATGCTCTGCATTGGCAGATTATTGCTTCTCAACAGCCCACCCTCGTTCACAGGATTGTTATGAGGCGAATGGCACAGGCAGGGAAAGGAAATCTAAATAATATGACTTAATAGTTGTGCCTGACATACTGGTGTAAACACCCTGCTTTGTGACATTGCGCTGCCATAAATGTTGGCACAAGTTAGGCTAAACACTTATGGGCTGGCTGGCACAGCCTGGCCTGCAACCTGATCCTAAGCATGTTTATTCAGCTATAAGCCTTTGCTGACTTTAATGAGACATGCATACAAGTAAATGTGTGCAGGGTTGCAGCCTTTTGATCAGGAACTCATTATGCTCAGCTCTGCATGTTTCCACCCCCCAGAGTGTCCCTTTCCAAGTGCTCTAGTTCGAGCCATGAACTCCAGTCTGATGTGTATCATATAAGCTTGTCCTGTTGGCAAGCAGTCCCACTAACTTCAGAGGTTCCTTGCTCCCAAACAAGTTGCTTGTGATCTGAAGATCTCCCAGCCTCCTTCCTGTGGTCTAAGAAGGCTCCGTTATGTATACAGTAGTCAGAATCTCACCCACTGTGTCTCTGAATATGTGCATGCGTACAGATGCCTATAGCCGGGACTGGCTGGCGATATTTTTCAGTGACGTTACACCATCTCCGAGCAGATGCAGCATTTATCATGGAAAAACCATCCATCCACACACAACTTCCTTCCTCCCTAGACAGGCAATCAGAATTTTCCATTCTACCCATCACTTCTTCAAAAAACTCACAGCAGAAAATGCACCGTTCGCCTCCTCCAGCACGTGCGCATGAACGCACACGTACGCACACACGCGCACATACATACACACAAACAACAAACGGTAGAAAGGAATGAGGAGGTACAGTATATATATATAAGATGGGGAATAATATAGCCCTGTTTTCTTCAGGTGTGGTTCCTGCTGTGCCTGAATAGTGTGCCTTGCCTTCCTTCAGGAGAGCTGGGCCATACAAGGCATGTTTTTTCCTGAGGCTCTGTCTGGTGCTGGAAAGGCTCACATCTGCTTGCCAGGTGTAACAGGCCACCAGGAGCAGCAGGTACACCACATTGGAGGCAGCGAAGGAAGTGAAGCGTTGGCGCAAGCCAACAGTGGCTTTGCTGCAGCAGCCTATAGGAACCTGAAAAGAAAAATGTTTCAGTGGCCTCTGAACCGCTGAGCTTGGTGATTGATGATCCCTGCTGGTGTTTATGAGCTTATCTATGAAAGGTGGTTACTTGCATACCTTGGAACATAAACAAATCGGTGGCAGAGCAAGAATCACTGGAGAGGAAAGTGGGGTGGCATGGGGTGGGGGGGTAGAGGGACGACGACCAGCAGGCTTGAACCTGCTGGGACCCAACTTGCTTTCACAGAACTATGGCCACATGTCCGACTGGAAGAGGGAGGAAATGGTGCAGAGGGAAGGAAGGAAAGAAAGAGTGCATAGAGGGCCTAGTTTGCAGTGTGTGTGTGTGTGTGTGTGTGTTGGCCTGACTTGTAAAGGCAATAATGGAGAGAAATGCCACTTAGGAGGAGCTATTGGTCTTCCATGTATCAGAATACCTGTGATGGAGCAGCAACATTTTGGCCAAATCATTGCTTCTGTACACCAAGAGCCAAACTAGACATGAAGTGAAAGAGCCATGCATGTCCAGTTTTAGTAAACAGCAGCCTTAGGGATGTGTCTCTCTGCATGTGTGTGTGATAAGTGCTTTGGGTCAGGAAGGACTGTAGAACTGGGCAAAGGAAGGGTTAACTCTCCTTCCTCCATGCTATTTCCCAATTAAAATCCTCCCCCAGCTCCTATTTGTTCCACAGAGCAAAACATACAGGTTTCCCTATGCTATCTGTATAGCATGTGGAGGAGGAGGATTAAATTGGGAAATTGGCACAGATGAAAGGGTTAGAAGAGGTTAGAAAAATGCCACAGGCACTATGGTCCCAGTCAAAATCTCCTCCCACCCACGGCAGGAGAGTTAAACCATTTTATGGCACTTTCTCTAAGCAATGTTGTCTTGTGATGTCATTGCTCTCCACCAGAATGCTCCATTTTGCTATTCTTCCGCATGGTGCTTCTGAAGTGGGCAAGTTGCTTCTTGTCCAGTTCCTCACCACTCTGGGTAATGCCAACAGGCTTGAACACCAACTCTGAAACCCTGATGTCTCCATTAGCTTGTGAGATGGAGATGATTTGGAAATAGTCCAATGGAGAACAGGCTGCTGCTAGGGAAAGTGGAAGGCAAAAGGAAGAGGGGCCGACCAAGGGCAAGATGGATGGATGATATTCTGGAGGTGACAGACTTGACCTTGGGGGAGCTGGGGGTGGCGACAGCCGACAGAAAGCTCTGGCGTGGGCTGGTCCATGAAGTCACGAAGAGTCGGAAACGACTGAACGAATAAACAACAACAATCCATATGAATGTAAGCAAACCCCACAGTTGATATCTGGCAGAAAACTTTGGCAAGAGCTTCATACTAGATCATATAAGGTGTGCATTTGGGAAGGAGTTTCATCAGAATGAACCTTTTTCAAAATCTTAGGTGTCCCAGAACTGGTTGCTCCTCCCATCTCTAAGTGCACATGTAGCTGTGGTAGAGTCCTGCAGTGATAGATTGGACTGTACCACTTCAAACTGCAAGTAGGAGAATCATATTACTGAACGATCTTCTACATTAGAAAAAAAATCCTCTCAAGTAGAAAGTTATCACAGCAAGGAATAGACTGATTTAGGACCTTGCGTCCTGGTGTGGAAATTGTTGTTGTAACTTGCAGGGAACATTAAAAATGTCACACCCACCCCCTGCAGCCTGAGATGGTAAAACGCTTTCTACTGCTTGAGGATTCTGCCATTTCATTCGGCTGCTGCAGGCCTTGGAGTGATCCAGAAACTTGGCTAAAATGCTAAATTAAAACTTGGCTATAAAGCTCACAAGGTGGCTTTGAGGAAGTCACTACCTCATAGGATTGTTGTGAGGAGAAAACATTGCTCTGTATTCCTTAGAGTAAGGGTGTGCCACAAATGTTGCAATCCACAATAAATACGGAAAAGCCGTTCATGCAGATTACATGCAGAAACACTCTTTAAGCATACTGTTTCTACAGAATTACTAACATGGGGTTGAAAATGTTAATTTCCCCCTACTCTTTCAGTGACCACTTATGGTGAAGTAGGGGTTTTAATACACATTGCTGACTGTGAATTCAGAACCAGAGGTTGTTAGTTATGATTTAATAAATAAGGATATGCTGCCAAATCTGGTTTCTTTCAATTATTATTTTTTCCAACCTTAAATTCAGTTTGCATGAGACGCGTATGCATTTTTGTGCGCACTTATTCTGATACATGCATTTTTGCAAGCAATCTCCCTAATATAATGCATTTTAATGCTATCTTCACTAATATACACATCCTTGTGTGCACTTTTCCTTAATATATACATTTTGATTGCAGAACTCCATTACAAAATTTGAAGAAGTGTGAATTGCAAAGGATATCTGTGTAGGTTGAAAAGAGTGAAATTTGATAAGTTTGTATTAAATTGCAAACCAAACACATTTCGCCCCCATCCCTAATATGACAGGTAGGCTGAAGCTTGGAGAGTGAAAACTCCTGTTCCCTGACTGTCCTGTTATTGTCACAAATGGAGCTTCAAATGTTTGGCTTGCAAAGTCATGAAGCTTGAGTCAGGGCCAATGTGCGTTGCCCTTTTGGAAGCTTGTCTCAGACTGGGTTTAGTTACTTTCTCTCTACCTCTCTCTTGCTCAGCTCAGGCCTAATCTACACCAATGAGGATATTGCACTATGAAAGCGGTATGAAAGCAGTATATAAAAGGCAGGAGCCACACCAAGCAGGATATAGTGGTATGAAAGCAGTATATGGTGGGTGTAAATGGGCCCCAATAGTTGTCAGTGCCCTTCAATACTGCTATAAAGCAGTAGTGTGGCTCCTGCCTTTTATATTCCACTTTCATACTGCTTACATAGTGCAATATCCTTCTTGGTGTAGATTAGGCCCGAGTTTAATTTAGCAGATCGTGACTAGCGATGTAAATTAATTAATTGAACCCACAGATTGTCAGAGTTTGTTTGACATTCTTTGTCATATGACTACTAATGAGTGTACTGGTGAACTTATTATCCACACTACCACCCGTCACTGAGCACCAATTCATAGAATAGTAGAGTTGGAAGGGGCCTACAAGGCCATCGAGTCCAAATTCAAACTGGAATGGCAAAGGAAAAGCCCTGAGCCTAAGAATGCAGTTTGCTGTAGTGTGGTGCAGAATTCTGCTCAACCATTTCTGTGGTTGCCATTGTGGTGTAATGGTTGGGGTATCAGACTAGGGCTCGGGAGACCCATCTTTGAATCCCACTTAGCCGTAAAGCTCACCGGGTGACTTTGGGCCAGTCACCAACCCAGTTCAGATGACACGCTAAACCATGGTGGTTAAGCATTTTGAGCTAAACATGATGGTTTAGCATGTTGTGTGAACCATTCCTAACCATGGTGACCACATAACCTCATTTACACATGTTCACTATTCATTTGCTGCAAAAGGGTTAGCGGCCTAATCATGGCTTAGCGTGTTGTCTGAACAGATCCAGTATCTTAACCTAACCTACCTCTCAGGATTGTTGTCAAGATAAAATTGGAGGTGGTGAGGAGACAGAACTTTGTATGTTAGAATAGGTGATGGTGATGACTACAGAACAATGGTTAATTTTGAAAAAGAAAAAGTGCTACAGCTGAAGTTTTCCTGGAAATCACAGCCTCTTACATGGAATCCTTCTCCTCTGGGTCCCTTTGGGCCCCTCTGTGTAAGCTTTTCTCAGTGTGACAGAAATGCATTCTGTGTATGTTCAGGTGTGCTGCCATCCCAATTATTAGATACCAAGTTGTAGGGCTGGCATTGAAAAGAGTCCCAGTGCTGGGGTTTGGAGATTCTACATCAAATTAAGCCCTGCTGTAAAAGTGGAATGTGCCATTCATACACTTTAAAAAAAAGAGAGTATAGCATTGGATCTACCTTTACTACGGGGCATTTGTAGCCCAGACATATGTCATTCCTCCTTCAGCAATGTTTACATAGAACAACACTTTCACAGATCAAACAATAAAAAATTGGCTTTCAGGGCTTAATTTGAGCTGAAGTTTACTGGAGTCAGGTCTTAGATGTTGTTTTATAACCCTGCAATGTTATCCTCTGGAATTTGAGTCTTTTGTATCATGCACTAGGCAGTGCTGTTTTTTCTCTGCACATGAACCATCTAGAGAAAAGAGAAAACTTGCAGAGAGTGCCTTCCCCAATTTCCGGAATCATCACAGACACCTTTGGTTAGGGGCACAGCTTTTTTCAATGCAAGCTTCTGCCTTGCTGTCACCTCCTAAACTATAAGATAAAACCCAAGAAAAATTGTGATTTTGGTAATGCTAGTAGTAAGAGTTTGGGGCTTTGACTTTTTTCTACATCATCCTTCCCCAACTTGGCACCCTGCAGATGTTTTGGACTACAGTTCCCAGCATGGCTGACTATTGACCAGGCTGGCTGGGGCTGATAGGAGTAGAAGTTCAAAGTATCTGGAGGGCGCCAAGGTGGGGAAAGCTTCCTTTACATGGTTGTTTTCTCTAAGCCAGAGCTCAAAGCAGGTTTGTGACTGTGGGTGCAACATTCAACCACTTGAAAATATGTGAACTGATTATTAAAAAGCATGGCGTTTTGAGGTTATGTAAGGCTTTAGCAATGTTGCTTGATCTTTGATGGCGTATTACCAAAGCCAGTGTGGTGTAGTGGCTAGCATGTTGGACTGAGAGTTGGGAGATCTGGGTTCTAGTCCTCGCTTGGCCATGGAGGCTCACTGGGTGACTTTGGGCCAGTCATAGACTTTCAGCCCAGCCTGCCTCACAGGGTTGTTGTTGTTGTTGTTGTTGTTGTGGTGAGGATAAAATGGAGAGGATGATGATTATGGGTTCCTTGGAGGAAAAAAAGTGAGATATAAATGTAACAAATAAATAATAAACTCATCACTTGATGCCACAATCATCAAGTGACGAATATTCAGGTATGAACCAACATTAAAGCTCAGCTCAGCCACAGGATCATTTCTTCTGTGCCACGGATCAGCCATGAAGATGAGAGCACCTTGGAGTATGTGCAAAGTGCAATTCCACTCAAGAATCACAATTGGTCCCTGTGCGTCTTAGATGGGACGTCTTTCAGATTCTCAAGCAGACCCTAGGACCTCTCTTTTTAGAAATTAACAGCAGGATCTGTGCCAGTTCAGAGAGCGGAGGCGACATTAGGAAACGGTGCAGCAGGATCGCTGGCTGCGCTGGCCTGCTCTGATGTTTGGACAAGAAAAGCCTTTGAAGTTTTCCTCTTCCCTGAGCCAGCTCTCCCCCTCCATAAAGCCATTAGACTCTGGTGGTGCCAGTCCTATCTCTGCTCCATCTTGGCTGCTTTCCCCACTGCCACTTACATACACAGACCTCCTGCCCTAAGGGATGGAAAGAGGGGCGGGGTTGCGAGTGAGGGGGGTTATTACAGGGAGTCCTTTTGAACAGAAGGTTTATTTTTGGGAGGAGTTGCAAGGGAGCTGTTAGTCTTCTGCCATAGAGGACGGCGAGGTCATTTCCGGGAAGGGTCTGCATGACAAAGGGTGATAGCTTCTCCCTTTGATCTGCCTTCACTGGACCCTAAGTTACACACCTGCTGGTGAGCCACGGTCCCCACCAGATACAGGAAACGGAGCAGGAGCGTCTCTGGGGCGCCCCCTGATGGGCTAACACCGAACGGCTTGAGTTAAGGGTTCCCCCTCAAGTGGGGGTTGCACACTGAAAAAATATTTGAATATGGAATATTTATTTATTACATTTATATATTCCATCCTTTTTCCTCCTTAAGGAGCTCAAGGCAGAATACACAATCCTCCTCCTCTCCATTTTATCCTCACAACAACAACCCTGTGAGGTCGGTTGGGCTGAGAGTCTGTGACAGGCCCAAAGTCACCCAAGTGAACTTCCATGGCCGAGTGGGGACTAGACCCCGGATCTCCCAACTCCCAGTCCAACACTCTAGCCACTACACCACATTGGCTCCCTTTAGGTAGATACTCCTTCGCCTACTTTTACCACCTTTTATAAATGTATGAAGCCATCTCATTCCTAATCAGACTATTAGTCTATGTGGCCCAGATCTATCCATTCTTTCTCTGGCAGTGGCTTTGCCAAGTCCTGCTTCTAGAGATCATTCTAACTGGGGTTGCCAGGATCCGAACCTGTATTCAGAGCATGTCTCTGTCACATAAGAACATAAGAGCCATGATGGATCAGACCAAGGATCCGTTTAGTCCTGAATTCTGTTCACAGTGGCCACAAGCGCAACAGCACCCTCTGGCCCACGTTCCCCAGCAACTGGTATACATAGGCTTACTGGCCTCTGCTACTGGAGGTAGCACATAGCTGTCAGGACTAGTAGCCATTGAGTTGCAGCCCCTCCTCCTTTACTATTCACACAGTGGAATGCTAGGGATGTTTACTGAGACTTTAGTCCCATTGAGTTCAGTGGGATTTACTCCTCAGTGTTTCTTTAATTTATTAAATGCCTCTTGAAATAAATTTAGCTAAATATTTTACAAAAATGATAAAAATACAAATAAAATCAACAATATAAAACTAATAGATGTGCCCACACAGCACAGAACACAATATCACATTGCAGAGACTAAAAAAACTACTAAAATATTTGAAAAGACTTTGAACATTATTTTAAAGCCTGGGAGAACAAAGAAATCTTAACCACCAGAAAGACAGCAGTGTAGGGGCCTTGCAAGCTTCTCTTGGGAGAGCATTCCATAGGTGCGGGGCCACTACTGAAAAAGCCCTCTCTTTCATTGCCACCCTCCAAGTCACAGGATGAGGGGGCACTTGAAGAAGGGCTTCTGTGGATGACCTTAAAGTATAGGCAGGTACATATGGGAGGAGGCGGTCCATGAGGTCCGAAGCCATGTAGAACTTTATAGATGTATGAGCTGACACCAGGTGATATGAAAGCTCCATGTGTAAGGCCTTGTTCACACATGCAAGTCATCATCACTCAGTGCTGCTGTCTATGAAGTAATGAATAGGCCCTTGGTCTCATATGAGTATGGGCGGAAGAATTGAGCAGCTCTTGGCTCCCTAACAGGCAGGCTCTTTGCCCTTCAACTCCCACTTCTGGAGGTGTTTTGCTTGCTGTTGAGGAAAGTCAGAGATCTCGTTGAATATTCTTTGAGAGCAAAAAGTAGTTAATGGCATTGTGGTTGTAATAGCCCAAGTCCAGAGTTAAGGAATGCATGAGGCTGCAGGTATATAAAGATAGATTACTTTTTGTTGGTCTAAGTTTTTTGTGATCTTAAAAACATGCAGACTCTTGCTCCTATTTATGTTGAACCAATTGAATATCTCTTGACACCTTTTGCATTCCATGTCTCTTGGGCTAATACAGCAACCATTATTGACTGAGGCTTGTGGGCTCACCAGTATTTTTGATCACCTGAATTGGGTTTAATTTATTTATTTATTTATTTATTTATTACATTTTTATACCGCCCAATAGCCGAAGCTCTCTGGGCGGTTCACAAAAATCCTAGTAAGGATGTCCATCACCAAGAAATCCAGCCCTTTTGCATCTTGTCAGATTTCCATGGCACTCCTGATAGATGAGCCGTGTTTTTCCCCAAAATCCAGGAACATTTCCCTTTTTAATTTTTTTTTTTTTTTTTTTTTTTTGCGTAAATAGAAATTTGTGCAAATTGCAGTCACAGTTATGGTAACGGGCACAAATTTCAGCCACAATTTGCATAATTTATGCAATTTACACAAATCACATCTGAAATTTGCACATATTAATGAAATTGTGGCTGCAATTTGCGCAAATTTCTATTTAAGCAAATAAAAAAATACTGGAAAATCCACAAACTGATCCAACTAGATGCAGATTGAGTTGGGCCAGATCATGGGATATGAGCCAAAGTCTGGGGGGCTGAGCTGATGAAAGCTTGGCGATCTCCATCCCCTGGATGGATTCTTTCGACATCCCTAATTCCTGGATGGAAAGGGTCTATTCTAGCCTGTGTTTTTTGCTTGATGATCGCAAAACATCACAAAGGATCCAGCGCCACCTGTTTTTGTTTGATTAAGAATGCACAGATCTTCAGCTTCCAGACAGATAGCCATGCTAGTCTGCTACAGCAAAAACAATGTAGGGTCTTCTGGCACCTTAAAGACTTAACAGATTTATTGTAGCATAAACTTTCGTGGACTAGAGGCTTTTTCATCAGATTCCTGCTGACAAAGGACAAGATTTTTAGAAATCTTCAGATACTTTTGAACAGGCCTGAGATAATTTACCAAGCTTTCAAATACAATTCTCAAGGTCCTTTTGCCAGGATGGCCTGTTTTTAATATATAGATGGTATAACCCTCAACACAAATGATAAGAGATGACAGCCGTACCAACAGATTGTTCTGCAGCATTCTTGACAAAAGGATGTGCCTTTCAGTATGGAACAATGGGGGTGGGGGGATGAAAGCCTGGTTAATTTTTAAACAGAGGGCTCATGAGTTCCTGGAACTTGTGTCACTGCCTTTTGAAAGGAAAAACCTACCCTTCTAATTTCAGCTGATCTGGCTGTGCTTACTAGTAGGGGGAGAAAAACACTTTGCTGATACTCAGACATGCTCTCTTCTTTATTACGAATTATTGTTTGTAATAAAGGGCTTTCTCTGCTGTGGAATGCCCTCCTCTTTGAGGCCCGACTAGCACCAGCGCTGACTTCACTTCAGCGACAAATAAAGACATGGCTTTTTAACAAAGCCCTTGATGGCTAAATTCACCAAGCTTGCACATTTATTTATTTATTTACTTCATTTTTATACCACCCAATAGCTGAAGCTCTCTGGGCGGTTCACAAAAATTAAAACCATAATAAAATAACTGTTTTAATTGTTGTTGTTGTTTTACTGCTTTTAAATTCTATACTGGTTTTAGCTTGATTAATGGTTTAATTTGCTTTTAGCTGTGTATATTTATTTTTTGTATAATTTTATCTGTATGCCGCTCTGAGATCCTAGTGATATAGGGCGGGATACAAACATTTTAATAAATAATAAACAAAACAATATTGCGTTCTAAGTTTTTGACTGTCCTGGCATTTTAAAATAGCTTTCAGGGTTGAGCCTTTGCCACAAATTTTAAGTCCTGACAGTAGCATATCTTTGAAAGGAAGTGAGCAAATTGTAGAGAGATCTGGTTTGGAAAGATGATACCTTTCCAGCTTCCCTCTCCTCCATATGTGTTTTGGGGATGGAGTTGATGATTAGCCTGAAAAGGAACAGGGGAAGTTTCCCTTCTCCCCTTCTCCATTTCAGAGTACTACTCTTCCTCCTCCACTTCCTCCTCCTTTCCTCTGTTGGTGGCCATCTGGGCAGCTCCAAGCATAACCCAAGAGGTGCAGTGCTGCAAAGCATGCTACTGGGGCACCCTCTCTCTTGCATCTCAGCATCTTCTGCAACACTGCAAGGGAGCCTGTGGTGCTTTTGAAGTACAACACTAAAGATGTTGCCATGCCGAGCCACTGCTTGGGCTTCTTTATGCAATCAGGCCAGAAACTGATTGTAGGATTTAATCCGACCTGGGACTAAACCCAGTGTCTGTTTGAATCTGATGAAGTGGACTCTGCTCCATAAAATCCCTTTCCCATCTTCTCTCTGGCTCTTATCTCTCCCCCCTCCTGGTGGCTCTATGCTATATACCTCCAGTATAGTATCAGAGGCTGTATGCCTATGTACACCAGTTGCTGGGGAACATGGGCTGGAGGGTGCTGTGGCTCTCTTGTCCTGTTTGGGGGTTTCCCTTGGGCTGGTGGTCAGCCACTGTGTGAATCGAATGCTGGACTAGATGAACCCGTAGTCTGATTCAGTGTGGCTCTTCTTGTGTCTTTATGTGTTAGACTTTTAAGGTGCTACAAGACTCTGATGTTTTCCCTACTGCCAGTGTTCAACTCTGTGATATCCATAGTGATGGTGGTCAAAAAAGTTCCAGGCAGGTTGAGGGATTTGTGGGTTTCAGGGCGTACTGAATCTGCTGGATACCCTCCCCCCTCCCCATTCCCCAAGTTTGGGACTGTGCTAACCAGCATGCCAATTTCTTAGAACAATAAGTGCTGGTGGCACAGCTCAAAAACTGATCTCTCTCCCCCCCACACACACACCCATTTCCCCTTCCTCAGTAGGTCTAGTCACTTGGAAAAAGAGCACTTTTGAAGTGTCCCGAGCAGCTAGCTCCAGGGGTAAAGAATCTGCAAAGCAAACGGCAATGAGTTATGTGTAACTCAAAAGTGGGCACTGAACATTTCAGCACCCGCGGCAAAAAAGAATGCTGTGTAACTTGAAGACTGTCTGGCTCTGAGACCATCCAGAAAGGAGGTCATGCTGGGAAAGGCCTCCTTTTAATCTTCCCCGTGTCACATATTTTTAACTAATATCAGATCTCTTTTTACCACACACAGAGAGACACCCTTTGATGTGGGTCATACTTTACAAATGAGCTCACCAGCCCTTGATCCGGATATGAGGAGTTGCCCCTTTTGCTCTCCGTCTCTAGTCATCACCAAAAGAGAGAGTGCCTCTGAGCACGTGCAGTGTGCGGGACCTTCTTTGTGGAGAAAGCCCCGCCACCCGCCCTCTCCCACCTCCCTTCCCGGGACGCTCTCGCGCGGTCGCTGGGGGAGAGAGGAGCGGGGAGGGGGCTCCCTTGGCCGGAGGGAGGGGAGGGGAGGGGAGGGGAGGGGAGGGGGCGCGCGCGGCCAGCTTCCCTGCTGAGCTCCCTCCTCCCCTCCCACCTCGCCGGACTCACGCTGCTGCCCCCTCCCTCCCTCCCTCTCTTCCCCTCCTCTCTCTGGTTCTCATCTCTCCCCCCCTCCCTTGTCTTGCAGGGAGTCCCGATGAGTCCCAGCCTGGCCGGGCAAAGGCGCGAGAGCCGCGGGAAGCGCACCATGCCAGGGACGCGGCTGCTCCTCAGCCTGGCTCTCCTCGGCGGCTGCACGCAGCTCCTGGCCGAGGCCAGCTCCTGGTGGTGAGTGACCCGGAGGGCTCTGCCTGCCTGTCCTCCTTTTCCTTTGTCTTTTTTTTTTTTTTGCCCCGGGTGGGGGGATTGGATCAAGACACAAAAAGGGACCCCCCCAATCCCCAGAAAGGCAGAAAACGCATGTGGGGGTTCCTTTGCGTGCGCCTTTCTCCTCTTCTCCCTCTCTCTCTGTCTTTGAGAATGTGTGTCTTACTTTTACAAGAAAACTCTCTACTTTCTCACTCGGAGAAAACCCAGAGCCCGTGGGGGTAGAATTGATGTCTTTTATGGACCGAAATTCTCTTTCTAGAAAGGATCCTTTAAAAGTACAGCTGAGGGAAATTAATAATAATAATAATAATAATAATAATAATAATACAATGGAGAAAAAGCTAACTGAAAAGTTACCCCCTCGTTATAGAAGAGATGCTTGCTAAGCCTACCTCTTTTTGCGTTTTTTCTCCTCTTTCTGTCCATCACTAATCGCCATCCCCAGTCCCACACGCAATGCCTAGAAGTCAGTTCCATTGAAACCGGAGGGATCTACTTCCAAGTTAAAAGGGACTCCCCGATTTACAGATGACTGGCTTGGAAGCAGGCTCAGTAGCTGCTGGAACAGGGATCATATCACTTTCTGTGCCGCACCCGGCACTTCTGTTATTAAATAAATTGTGGGCACAGAGACTGGATTTCCCAGAGAGACAAGGCAGGTTTTGCCAGAGTATCATGATGAGCGCCTAAATCATGGTGGGATGGGAGGGGGAGCCTAAATCGTGGTGGTGGGATGGGGGGGGGGGGGGCTCTCTTCCTGATAGTTTGTAGAAAACTGTTTGCTATCTTGGTATAATTAAGCCCAGAAGAGCGTCTGTGTTAGTTTATGCATCTGGTGGAGGAAATTGTTCTCCCCCCTCCCTCGGTCAAAAGGCAAACCAGTTAGCCACTTTTAGTCCTCTTCCCTAATTAAGGAAGTCTCAGCCTCTTTGAACCTGAGTGGTGTCTTTGTGGTTTATCCAGCCGGGGTCTCTCCCCTTCCAGAACACTCTTGGTTCCTGTTAGAGAGACAACGCTTCAGAAACCAAAAAGAGACAGGGCAAGAGAGAGAGAGGGGGCTTGAGGTCAGATCTCCTTGGGCTTTCTTGCTTCATGGTGTTTTTCTCCTTCCAGGTCCTTGGCTATGAACCCAATCCAGAGACCTGAGATGTACATCATCGGAGCCCAGCCGGTGTGCAGCCAGCTGCCAGGGCTGTCCCCGGGCCAAAGGAAGCTGTGCCAACTTTACCAGGAGCACATGATGTACATTGGTGAGGGGGCCAAGAATGCCATCAAAGAGTGCCAATACCAGTTCCGGCAGAGGCGGTGGAATTGCAGCACGGTAGACAACACGTCTGTGTTCGGCAGGGTCATGAGCATAGGTATGTAAGGGGTAAGGGTGGAGTGGAGTGGTGGCCCTGGTTCTGAGGATTGCGGAAGGAGACCACGGGGGCGGAGGAGGTAGGAAGGATTGAGAGCAGGGAGAAAATGGAACTTTCAGAGCAGGGATACCAGAATGAGAGGGTTGCATGGGAAACCTTAGAGCCAGGGGAAAGTGGTTGAAGTGGGTGGAAAGGGCTAAGACTGGAGTCAGTTTGAGGCTCTATGCACATGAGAATGGGAGGGCAGGAAGGCGGATTGTACACAGGTACAGGGATGATGAATCCCTAAGAAGAGGGAGAGAAACCAGGTGACAAGAGCATCATAGGAAGAATGGTGTGCCGATTAAAAAGTCAAGGGGAAACTATTTATTTGCTTTATTTGCCTTTCCACCAAGAAATAGAACTCAAAGTGGCTAACAAAGAAATAAAACAAAAAAATAAAATGAAACTTGTTTGAAACAATACTGAAATAAAGAAATTCTGTAGAAGAGCGGTTCCAGGAGTAGGGACCAGGGGAATCCTGCACATAGCAAGGGGACCCAACTGGTTTCTCAATGGTGTTGGTCTGTCAAAGGGAAGGAGGGAAAATAATAATAATAATAATAATAATAATAATAATAATAATAATAGCAGCAGCCAAGGGTTGGGTGGTAGAACCAGGGAAACCTGCATGGGAGAAAAGGATGACGCCTTCATGTAGAGCTCAAACAAGTGAGAAATGTCAAAGAGAAGAAGAATCATAGCAAGAGATGTTTTCAAAGGACAACTAATCCCTATTTTTTTTAATTTATTTATTTATTTATTACATTTCTATACCACCCAATAGCCTAAGCTCTCTATTAATTAGATCTCCAGTGCCAGGTTTAAAGCAGATCTGCCTGCCCACCCCCAGTATCTATCTAAGCATTACAGTGACCTCAGACTTTGCTTTTAAGGAAATCTGTATAGGATATACACTTGGAATTACAGTTTACCACTTGATGAATACAAAGGATAAATTGACCAAATTGAAACTGTGAGTCATTGCAACTGTCTGTAACCCCTTGCTGATCAATGTGTCATGTAGTGGAAGTGTTAAAGGTTTTCTGATTAGGGAGTGTCTTGTCTGAAGTGATGTGAACATTTGAATTGATAACCCCCTTTGTTCTCCCTAGTAGCCCAGAACATTTACATCTGCATTCTGCCTGATAAAGAGTTTAATCTAACTCAGGTGTTTCTTAAAGAAACTAGAAAGTTTTTGTAAGAAAGAAGCTCTCAGCAAAGCAGGACATGCTACAGCAGCACACATTACAGTGGAGACACCTTTCTTTCTGCACTGAGGAGATAATCTATGTCAGAAAATTCTGGATTCATTTAATGCATTTCTTAGCTGCCTTTCAAGATTGCAATCTTTCTAAATTGTATTGTGAGAAGTGGCCAATTACAAAATATCACTGCATGGGCTGCTTGCTGTCTTACTTCTGTGTCATATCACTTAGATGCTTATTGGTTGGTTAATATTTAAAAGCATATTCCTCACATTATTTAAAAAGAACTGTGCCAAGGCTCAAACTATGTAGAAGACATACCCTCTGCAGTCACATCTTATCTCTCATTCTAGATGGGTGGGGGAAATGCACTTTGCCTATGTTCAGAGGCATTCCTGCTTGATGTGTGCCAGGGCTTTGCTCTGGCATTGAAAATTGTTTCCAGGATTATACTTTGGCTTGTTTATTCGGTGTTAAAAGTTCCTGGAAAGGGGATCCTGGAACTTCCCTGGTTCCATTCTCCATCTGCCTAGAAGGTAAACATGCACCTGGAATTCAGCAGGGCAGGAACAGGTTTTGGGGTGGTGGTGGAGGAGGAAGTTGTAGGAGAAAAGCAGTGTATGGGGAAAGGGTTAAACATACAAAACCACCTTTTCGCTTCCCTGTTGAAAATCCACTCCTACCCCGCCTGCAACTTTCTGTAAAAAGCTTTATGGTGGTAAGAAACCCCTCAACTGCTCTTTAAGGGCCCAGAAGGAAGGAGGAAACTGGTCCAGAGATGAAGGTGTGCATCACACTGGCATGGTGGCCAGTTTCGGGAGTGGCATGCTGGCTGGCTGTGATGGAAGTTGTAGTCGAAAACATCTAGAGGATATCAGGTGGGGGAAGGCTGGGCTAATGAGCTGCCAAGGAGTGTGATCCCCACAAGTGAGGTCTGCGTCCAACAGTTCCCTGAGTTCCTTTCCTTTCAGGTGTCAGTCTAGCCAAGAAACACATCACGCTCTCCATAGGAGGCCTGCCCAGTTGAGAAATGCTGCCTCTTCGCTGTTGTGTTTTTTTAAAAAGAGCACCTGTGCTGTACCTGCCTCTTCCCCTCCCCTCTCCCAAATAGGACACACTCTGCCTTGCTTCACTTGGCAGGGAAGGAACAGAACCAGAGAATCACTTTTCTTTCTTTTCCCTGCCATGGAGGGAGTTTCTCATCCTGCCCACCACAGATGATAATACAGGGCTTTCCCCAGGGTCCCATCTGCTGAGCGGCAAAGAGGCTCATTGACAGGTCATTGCTGTACTTGAATTGAGGTGTGAGCTGGGAGACATTGTCCCAAATCCTTTTGAAATGCAATCTTCCACTGGCAAGAAATGGAGAAATCCGGCTCAGGTTTGATGTGCCCAACTGTGAGGATAATAAAGGCAAGGTGCTAAAACTGCAGCAACCTCCACAGCTCCCCTCCCTATTCCACCAAGGCCTGCAGAAGGCTCTTCCAAGGCAGTAACAGATTCCCTCAGAAATTCACCGTACTATTTAGCGATATTGAGGCACGTTTTGAGAAAGGCTTGTTTTAGTCTTTAGATTTTTTCTTCTTCTTTTAGATAAACTCTGTCGCTGTAATCCCTTTCCTGGTCCAGAGCCAGCCCTACTGTTAGGCAGAATGAGGCGTCAGTCATGAAAGGTCAACAAAAGTATACTTTCAAATTGATTATTATTGTATTTTTATTCCCAAAGAGAGTTGTTTATGGGATTTTCTGCCTCAGGGGCCACAATAATTTGGCCAGCCTTGAGCACTATGCACTTTGAGTTGGCAGTGGGGCAGGGTGGGGGAGGCATTTGATGTTCCAGCTCAGGTAACAAAATGTCTTGGACTTACTGTATATTGGATGGCTGGCTGCAAAGGGCCACGTTTCATTTTAGTGGATAGTTTAAGGAAACACCAGTTTAATATACTGTGTTATTCACCGTTATTGATTATTAATATTAAGGGTGCAATCCTGTATGTACATAACTGTGAGTAAGTCCCACTGAACTTGGTAGGACTTACTTCATAGGAGACATGATTAAGATTGTGCAGTTACTTCTGAGTCTACTCAGAAGTAAGTCACATTGAATTCAATGGGACTTCCTCCTAGGTAAGTTTGCGTAGGATTGTGGCCTTAATCACTTATATTCTCTATCATACAAGAGCCAAAAATGGATTACATTTACAATAAAAAAGACAACCAAACCAGTAAAACAAAACAATCCTATTATTTTAAAACATCAAAATATTTTGCAATTTGCAGTTCAAGCATTGTAAAATGGTACATTTAAAATGATTTGGTTTTGATTTTTAAAAAAAAGACATTTCAGTATATTTTAAGGGAGTTGTTTGTTTGTTTGTTTTTGAAATCAACTGTTCACACAGCTCATATTTTGCTTTCATTTGAACCATTGTGAAGGGATGAAGAATGTGGCTAGTTCAACAATACAGACACATTTGTTTATTCAAGACAAAAGAGAAGAAGCTGACTCCATGCCTTTTATGTAGTGAGCAATTCAGCATAGGTTGAGGATGACTTGAAAGGAGACATATTTAGTTTGGAGTTCTATGGTTAGTTAGGGTTCCCTTTTAATTGGAGACTAGGCTACAGTTTACATGAAAGCAAGCTTAAGACAGCTGCAGCATTGTTTATGGTGCGATCTATAAAGCCCTAGAGCTGGTGTACAATGGCTTGGCTCACCCTGCTCCAACCTGGTGCCCTCCAGATGTTTTGGACTTCAGCTCCCATCAGCCCCAGTCAGTATGACCAATGGTCAGCAATGCTGGGAGTTGCAGTCCACAACATCTAGTGGGTACTAAGCTGAGGAAAGAAATCCAGTTGAGCTTGATGGGATTCATGTCTGATTAAGCATGTTTAAGACTAGGCGGTTTTACAATGCACATTTAAATCTGTTTAATGTTATGTTGTTGTTAATGGATTTTTACTCAGATGTACTTCATTTTATGTCAGCCTAAAATAGGGTGGGGATCTTGTCGAGGGCTGCATTTCCTTGGGGGTAATCTGTTGTGGGTGGCGGTGAATGGGGTTGAAGCCAGCAGTGGGTTGGCCTACCCCTTTTCTCTCCCTCTTTCTACCACCCCTTTTCTCTCTCCCTCTTCCTCCTCACCTACATGACTGAGCTGATGGTTTGCAGTGGGCCTTTGATAGCTTTTGAAGCTAGGCTGAGGGCTGCAGGTTGCCCCCACCCCCCAAATATATGGTATAGCTATTTGTCCTTAATCCTTATTTGGAGATAAAATGACTAGGGCGATGATCCTAAGTGCATTTGCTGGAGGGGTAACTAGGGTGAGACTGAGGCACAAAAGGGATATCAGAGGTCATATAGATTAACAGTTACTACTACAATAACATTACATTACATAACATTTTCCTTTTAGCTTGGAATCATGAAACATGTTTACAGAGTAATAGATGAAAAATATCAGATTGTTTATTATTTTATTTATTGAAATGTTTATATATTGGGTTTTGGTTAAAACACGCCACATGTTTGACAATCAAAAGTCCCTCCGAACATAATATTTGAGTAGCAGTACCCACCAGAAACAGTCTAAAATCAGAAAAAATCAGAGAAACTACCCAATAACAGCAGCTACCAATCATTAAAGGGTGTTGTAAAGGCCTTTAAATAACACTTTAAAAGTTTTGAATGACAAGGTCTTAATCTGTTGTCTAAATGATAAAAGTATGGATGCCTGCCAATGTCTGCCTGGGAAGAGTATTCTGTTTACAGGTTGCCACCACTGAAAAGGCACTCTCCTTGATTAAGACTCACCTAACTTCTGCCCTGGAGTTTAGCCACCACCCCAATTTCTCTTCTACCCCCCACTGCTTTGGATGGTCTGTTGTTTCTCCCTACCTTGAGTACAGTCCACCCAAGAGAATCTTGTTCATGTCCCCATCTTTTCAGAAGAACACATCCTTGTGCAGATATCCTGCCTTTTTTGCATGAAATAAGATTGCAAAAAAAAAAAAAAAAGAGTTGCATGAAATAAGATATAGGTGGCTAACTATTCTTAAGAACATAAAACTATGAGTTCTGCTGGCATGGGCATCCACAGGATTTTTTCCAGTGGGAGGGGCAAAGTTGCACAGTGGTGTGTGGTTGTAATTTGCACACAAGCATGTGCTGCTACAACTCACCTGTGCATTTCCCTTGTGTGTCTATATGTGCTTCGTTACTTAGAGTCATATTTCAGGATATTTAGAAGCCTACACAGAGAATCAGTGGGAATTTGACATCACTAATGCAGAAGAGCACTCTAGTCAAGCTTCACAGAAGAGGCATCATGAATTCCAGCTAAACTTTATTTGGAAAAGCCCTAAGAGTAAGAGGGGGGGGGGAAACAAATGCACAGACACAGAACAGCAGTCTTAAGAATGTCATACTAGATATTTTATGGCATCACTGTCCTTATGTAGAATCATAGAGTTTGAAAGGACCTCAGAGATCATCTAGTCCAACCTCCTGCTCAATGCAGGCTCTACACTACAGGGAGAAGCTAAGTGGCATATTTTCTCCCAGAACTGCTCATTTTATATATGTAAAAACTCCACAAAATTGTACAAGCTTTTGAGGGCTCCAGAACTAGGTGGTATAAAAACCAGGGAACGGTAGAACCAAGTCCCAAAATTTGGCCAGTTGTTATGGCTATGAGGTCTGTAGTTTAGATAGACCCAGTCTCAAAATGGAGATTTGCAGTCTGAATGATTTAGTCATTGGTAGAGATGGAAACAGAGGAAGATTTTCTACTACCTAAAGAGAGACTGCACTAAGAGCTCCTAATGCACCATCTAAGATTAATCTCTGACTTTGTTAATACAAGCAAATGTAGATACAATTATGATGAACTTTATCTAGAGTAAAGGCAACCAGGATGATCAGGTGTCTGGAAACAAAGCCCTATGAAGAGAGACTGAAAGAACTGGGCATGTTTAGCCTGGAGAAGAGAAGATTGAGGGGAGACATGATAGCACTCTTCAAATACTTAAAAGGTTGTCACACAGAGGAGGGCCAGGATCTCTTCTCAATCCTCCCAGAGTGCAGGACACGGAATAACTGGCTCAAGTGAAAGGAAGCCAGATTCCAGCTGGACATCAGGAAAAACTTCCTGACTGTTAGAGCAGTGTGACGGTGGAATCAGTTACCTAGGGAGGTTGTGGCCTCTCCCACTCTAGAGGCCTTCAAGAGGCAGCTGGACAACCATCTGTCAGGGATGCTTTAGGGTGGATTCCTGCATTGAGCAGGGTATTGGACTCGATGGCCTTGTAGGCCCCTTCCAACTCTGCTATTCTATGATTCTATGATATGCTTATATCCGTACCCAAGACCAGCCTGATATACTTACATCTATACACAAATGATATATATTTATGGGTAATTTAGATAAGGGTAATTGTAAGGGTAATTTTTGAAATGTTTACAAACTCAGATTTATTTATTTTTTAAATAAGACCTGAGTTATAAAGATCTTTGTTTCTACATTTTCTTTTTGGGTAGGAAAACTACTGTCCTGTCTGACATATTCTAAAATCCTGGATTTCTGATTTGATTTTTGTTGAGGTAGCAATCACTTCCCACCTTCCTCCCACCCCCACCCCCCAAGCCTTTACAATGAACCTGGAAATCCTTTTTCCAGGCAGTGGTTGTGTCAAATGTTATTGGCTAAAACATTGGCTAAATAATAATAATAATAATAATAATAATAATAATAACAACAACAACAACAACAACAACAACAACAACAACAACTCTGAAAGGCAGGAACAGACTGTTTTTGGTTACAAAAATAATGAGCAGAATAGTGGCTGTGTATTTTGCTTCAAATCTCAGGTTCTACAATGACTAGATACTTGCTTTTAAAAAATAAATAAAAAAAAGAAATCAGGGAGATAATGGTTCATCCAAGGTGGTGCAACTCTCCCCCACCCCGCCACTTCTTGCAGACACCCATGTCTGTGTGCCATAGCCCAGTGTGATGTAGTGGCTAAAGTGTCAGCCTGGGAGTCAGGAGATCCGGGTTCTAGTCCCCATTCAGCCATGGAAACCCACTGGGTGACTTTGTGCCAGTGATGGACTCTCAGCCCAACCTACCTCACGGGGTTGTTGTTGTGAGGATAAAATGGAAAGGAGGAGGATTATGTACACTGGCTTGGGTTCCTTGGAGGGGGAAAAAGGCAGGATAAATAATAAATAAATAAATAATAAATATGAAAGCATTCTCTTTCTAGCAGCAGCCTTCTGGAAAACTGGCATGCACTGTATGAAGGCAACAACATTTCCCTGTTGGTTGCCCACCCCCCTCCGAATCTGTATTCAGAAGCTATTAGCCTTGATAGGAACTCTTTCAAATCCCTGAGCAACAATTTAAGTGTTTATTTTACTTCTGCATATCCTGCAGGACATACTCCCTCCCTATCTTTGCTCCTTGGGGCTGCTGAGAATGGGGCAAACCAGTAGGAGCCACAATAAAATTGCCATACGAATACACGCATTTGAGTGTGATGGAATCTTGATAGGAAGTCTCTTTCAGCCAGGGCTATGTACTGCGAATAATAACATAGATCTACGCAGCCCCCGGCATATATAGAGGGCCCAACCCACCCTTTGTTTGAATCCAAAGCATGGAGTCAATAAAAGTCCCAAGAGGAGTCAACTCAAAGGAACAAAGGATATGGGAGTGTCTAATGGAAGTAAAGGAATCATAAACCATCTGTCTGCTCACAGCCAATTCCACCCAAAGATTCCAAAACCATGAGTAATCCTGAAGCAAATTTGCGGGGCTGGGTTGCCACATTTTGGGTCAGTAAAACCAGTGCATTTTTAAAAACAGCTACGTTGAGATTGGGTGGACTCTGGCCTGATCTACACTGAACAGAATATTGCACTATGAAAGCAGTATATAAAAGGCAGGAGCCACACCAAGCAGGATATAGCACTATGAAAGCGGTATACGAGATGTGTCAGTGGGCCCCAATAGTTGCCAGTGCCCTTCAATACCTCTATAAAGCAGTGGTGTGGCTCCTTCCGCTTTCATAGTGCAATATCCTGCTTGGTGTAGCTTAGGCCTCTGCTAGTGAAAGAGACAGAACCCTGTTATGGTGTTCCTAGTGTGTGTTCTGAGGTTCCTGTGCACGTATGGGATTCCGTACCAGCTGGGGCTGTGTGGAGGGTAGCCCATGCACAAAAGTGGCTTCATATGTGGAACGTCTTCTGGCATTCACGTGAAGCTCTACGCTGATGCAAAGTTTTGGATTGGGTGCTAGTGTCGTCATTAAGATTTTGATGATGATCGTTATTGGATGTTTGTCAACTGGATACCTGCTAGGAGCAAAATATTCCTTTTCTTTTTTTTGGGGGGGGGAGCTGTACGGGAGGTGGAAGCAGAAGCTAGGACCTAGAGCCAAACTGGACATGGTGCTGTCAGATTTGTCACAAACCTTGTAGAAATTGAGGACGAGGTGTCTGATTTGAGGAGTAAAAGAGACATGAGGGCGGAGTGGACCCTCAACTCTCACATCTTTCTCACGTATTTGAGGGCCTGGCTGGGAGAAAAATGCCTGACTAAGAGAGGGGCACTGGGGAGAGGAAAGCCCCAGGAAGAGGGAGGGTTCTGCATTCATCTCCCATGCACCAGACTCAGACTGGAGAGCCTCAGGATCATGTCCCTGCACCCCCACAGCCCCCTTGGGCCAGTCACTGTGTCTCATCCTAACCTACCTCACAAGGTTGAAGATAAAATGGGAGGGAGAGAACCTTACAATATCACACGGGGGTACGCAATTCTTATGAATGTGTAACAATTCTTAAATTACAAATTACGTATATATTCACACATATTTATTCATACTGCTTTCAGAGCTTCGGCTATGGGGCGGTATATAAATGTAAATAATAATATCACTATGACAGTGAGAAAAAGTAATACAATTTTTATTACCAAGCTTCAACAGCAGAGTAAAAGATATATAAAACAATTAGTTAATCAAGCAATGAATAAAGAGCAATCAGATTTCAGAGTTAAACAAATTTCTTCAGTGTTATACACGACTTTTACAAAGGATGTTTTAATCATGTATGCTATGTTTTTAATCAGTTTTTAATGTGTTTTATATTCACTGTTGTTCCCTGCCTCGATCCAAGTGGAGAGGCGGGTAAGAAATAAATTGTTGTTGTTGTTGTTGTTAGCAAATTTCTTCAGTGTTATTAATGAATTTATATTAACAAGCACTTTTTCTTTTACTCTAGAATAGGCACAAGGGTCCCAATCTGGATTAGGACTCTAACATGGGAGGTAGAGGGGCTTTTATGATGTGGAGTGCCCCCCTGTGCCTACTCTCGAGTAAAAATTTAAAAAGATGGAGCTGTTAGATGCAGATTTACAGTAATGTCTTTTGGCCTTAGTTTAGTCCTTAGGGGAGACTGAGCAATCTTCTGATCTCAGAGTTGGATGGAGGGGAAGATATCTCATTATATATAAAGGGTTGTCTGTTTGTGGCGCTTTTGAGGTATAAAGCTTCAGCTAAAGGCTCTGCAAGGTGTGCCCATCAGCTCTTAGATGGCCCAATGAAGCAACCTCTATTCCCTGCCATTGAGGCCTGCCCCTTCTTGGGGCAGGTTAGGCAGGGAAGGGCTCTGTAGTATTTGTGGCTGTTGCTTTTAAAGACAACTCCCAAGGAATCTCTCACAAAAGGATCCTTAAGTGAGATGAGCTAGAAAGTGGGAAGGAGCCCTTTGCATCATGAGGCCTAGTTGAGGCCTGTTGTTAGTCTCTGTTATTAGGTTGTTACATTTCTGTTAAACATCACCTCTCCCCATTTAATGGAACTCACCACATGGAATCCTGCCATCTCAGTACCTTGTTTGTGACTACCAATGGGGAGGAGGGAAACTCAAATGTGAATAAATGTACCCACATGAGGTGTGGGCATGGGGATCTCACCAGTCCCCTTGGATTCTGTAATGATCAGTTTTCTTCAAAACAAATAGCTGCCCCTTGCCTTGATTCATGATCCTTTGTGTTCTTGGGTTCTTGCTCTACACTGCCGCCGGTCAATGTAGAGCAGTGATCTTGAACAGGTAGGTGCTCCATTGATTGCAACAGAGGAAGAAGGGTCATATCAGTGGTAGAGCTTTGTATGCAAAAGGTCCCAGGTTCAATCCCCCATATCTCCAAATAGAGCATGTCTGAATCCTTGGAATGCTGCTGCCGGTCAGTGTAGAGCAGTGATCTTCAACTAGTCTAGACCTGAGACCCACCTTGGATCCCTAACCTGCGACATGGGATCCACTTTCACAATTTCCTCCATGCCCAACATGGCAGCAACAGTTTTGCCGCAACACATCTGGACTGATCTCACAACCCACTTTTAGGTTGCGATCATAGAATCATGGAATCATAGAACAGTAGAGTTGGAGGGGGCCAATAAGACCACCGAGTCCAACCCCCTGCTCAATGCAGGAATCCACATCAAAGCATACCTGACAGATGGATGTCCAACTGCATCTTGAATGCCTCCCTAGGTAATTGCGATCTACCAGTTGAAGTCCACTGGTGTAGAGTTTAGACTGTAGACAATACTGAGTTAGATGGACCAGTGGTCTGATTTTGTATAAGCCAGTCGGCAGCTTGCCATATTCCTAACACATGGGCCAAATCCATATTTGAATTTTGTGGCCAGATCATGTCCCTCCATTGAATTTAATGAGGAAGTGCTTGTGGGTGGGAGAATTCTTTCTGAGCACCATTGCTCCCACACCCATAAGCAATCTCTGGATATACGTGTCTGATTTGGGGGTACAAAGGATGTGAGTGGGATTCCAGATGGTAATGAGCAGGGAATGTACCATATTTTTCAGTAGTACAGACTAAGGGAGTTCAGTCACCATGTATTTCCCCTTCTGCCTACACCTGGCACAGTCAGGACCTTTCTTGAATGAGAACATTTGACAGCCACTAGTAATGGTATGGAAGAAAAAAATCTTTCTGTAAAAGCATATCTCTGCATTTTTAAAGGGGAAGATAACATAACAGATGTAAAGTTTTAAAAAACGCTGATAGGGGAGTACAAGTGGGACCTGTAAGAAAATCTTGTGGTGTGGAATGCGTCTGTTCATGCCCACTTGCTGAAATTCCCTCTGCAACACAACTAATTGTTAAAGCTGCAGATGCCTGTCCTCTTTTGCATCTAGCCACCCTCTAGCAGGTTCAGCCCTTATTGGGTTGTTTTGGAAGGAGTCCCCTGCCTTAGGGTTTTTTTTTCTAAAGGCCTTTTTTATATATATACTTTTGCAAAACTTGGCTTTCCCCCCTCCCTGTTGTGGGTGGGTGATGCTGTTTTGGCTATATAAGGATAGGATAGGATAGGCACTTGGAGAATTGAATTCACTATTAGGGTTTATATTCTGATAGGACTACACAGTCAGTTCCTTTCCCCCTAATCCTTTCCAGACTTCCCTTGTATTTTCCAGCCCAACCCTGCAATCATGACAAAAAGACTCACAATTGAAAACATTTAAATATTTCAGCTATTAACATTAAACAGCAGTGTTTTTGTAGATTTTTTTTTTTTTTTTGGTAAGTGTATTCCCCCCCCCCCCCCCCCAGTTCATGTATTTTCCCTCCTGGTTCTTTGCCTTGTTTTTCGTCTTTCTCCAGAGAGGATCCTCAGCTGGGTGAATGTTTATACTAATCTTTTTAGCATCCTAAGTACCTTCGGTGTCATTTCTTTCAAGGAAATGTTTCTAGCCATCATGGTTGTAGTTACGGTACACATAGCTTGGATTTTTATTACAATATTATTTAGTAACTGATATCCTATTCTTTATTACAAGGTGTATTCAAAGGGTCTATAAAAATAAATACAATATAAAATTACATAGTAATAAAATAAAATACAACAAAACAACATCAATCATGGAGGTAATAGCGCTAAAACCTCAAAGTCTAAGAAAACTGGAACTTGGTAAACCTCCCTCAGGAGGACATCCCACAAAATGGCTGCCTGCCATGTCTCATTCAGCGGTGGTCCTAGGATCCAGGCCTTAGATGTTGAATGGAGCATGCAGGAAGGAACCTATGGAAGAAGGAAGTCTTTATGTATCCAGGCCCCCAGCCATTTAGGGCTTTAAAATTCGAAACCAACATCTTGAATTTATTTATTTATTAATAATATTTACATACTGCTTAATATATTTTTTAAAAAACCCTCTTAAGTGGTTCAGAAACAACCAACCAGAGGTAGCCAATGCAAATTGAACAAGATGGAAGTGATATGTTCTGAACATCTACCTCAGCCTTCCCCAACCTTGTGCCCTCTAGATGTTTTTGGACCACAATTCCCAGCATCCCTGACCATGATGACTGAGGCTGAGTTGAAGTCCAAAACATCTAGAGGCAGATGTTGGGGAAAGCTGATCTAATTCCAGCCAACCACATGACAGCAGTATTTTGCTCCAGTTGAAGTTTCTGAATGATTTCCAAGGGCAGCCCCACGTAGAGCATGCTACAGTAGTCTAGCTTTGCAGTAACTAGAGCATGAATGACTGTGGCGACTTCCAACTTTTAAAAACATATATTAGAAGCACATATGTTATGATTTCAACTCTCTATTAGTTTGCAGCCCAGTTTATGATTTGAGGAGCTATAGTAGGATTTTGACCATTTAATGTTTGCAATATTAGGGTTTAGAAAGATTCAATGAGTATGTCAGAGATATGTGCCTTATGTAGAGTTGCTGTCATAGGTGTTTACAGAAGTGCTCATCTTTTTTAAAGTAGGAATATCAAATTAACAACTGTTTGAGGATGCTGTATGCCACACTTAAAAGGAATGCAACTCTTAAATGTGAAACACTGCATTCAATGGACTGTAAATATTTCAGTATTTGTTACCTAAAGTTGTTGATGTTGCTTCATCTGGTCTTTCAGGCATCAGTTGTTGCTCTGCATAGTTTTAATAATAATGCTAATTTAAGCAGCTACCGAGTGGTGCATAGCAAATTTCTTTCCATGAACTCTTCCTAGATGGGGCTGCGGTTATGGGAGGCTGGATTTTAGCATCCCCAAAGACAGGACGTGCCTGCTATTTTTGACTGCCATTTTAATTTCACATCAGAAATGGAAAAACAACATTATAGAGGAAGTGTTACAGATAAACAAGCAGCGCTTAGATACACACATCACACTAATGTACATTTTATGGAAATTGTATTTATTGCGCATTTACAAATTATGAATTTGTTGCAGCCTTTCTGTTTCCAGCAAGCTCTAGTTGCTGAACAAATTGCCCAGTCCAGCTGTAAACCATAATTGAACTTAAATCACTACAAATTTAATTTTATAGCCATATGCAGTTCCCTAATTTCTGCTTAAATATTTCAAATTCCCTGTTGTACATAAATAAAAACCTTTGACCAAAACCAACTATACAAAGATGGCATATAACCCAAACCTATGCATGTTTACTCATATGTAAGGCCCACAGTGTTCAGTGGGACATACTCCCAGGTAATTGTGCATGATTACAGTCACATACATGTTTACTCCTCCTGTTTTACCAAGTACAAGGTTTGAAAGAAACAGGATTTTATTATGATTTCAGAAAGGAAAGAATAAATCATTGTGCTTGAAGAGCTTATAAATGTAAAATGGAATGGTTAGAAATAGGCATTTTTGGGATCTTCATGAGGCTTGAGGTGTGGGACATTTTTGGAGACTTGTGTAAAGATAGGGGGAGAAAGTCAAGAATTTCACCACTGGCAGAGAGCTCTCACTCATATCTCCTTCTGGTTCCTTAGAATGTAGAGCAAAAATGTTCAAGTATTTCTCCAGTTTTGTAGTTTGAATGCTGCTCTTTTTTTTAAGGAAGTTAAGATCCTTGAAATTCTGAATAGTCTATGAGGTTCTGAATAGTCTAGTGTGCGTAGCACCATGTGCCTAGAGAATGCCACCACAAAATACCCACAACTCTGCTGTGGGGTAGATTGGTGTCTCTGCTGGGCACTACATGATGATGTATGCAGACATGTGAAATACTGCATGGCAAGGATAACATGGCTACAGAAAGTAAGCTGGTTCAGCAATCTATGAGCATATCTCTGATCCCACCCTCAGGGAGGAGTTAAAGCCAGGAAGGAAGAGAATATGGGCTTCTCTTTGAAGTGGGTAATGACATGATGCCTGCACTGTTTCATTTGTGTGAACATTAAAGTAGCAGTGGGTGCTTCTCTTCCCAGAGTGCCCCTGTTTCACAGTGAACAGCTACATGCGCTGAAATTCCTGAACCAAGAAGAATTATATGATTTTCCCACACGGAATACAATCCTCTGGAGCAACCCTCCCCAACCTGGTGCCCTCCAGATGTATTTGGGCTACAATTCCAAGCAATGCATGCTGAGGCATGCTGGGAGTTACAGTCCAGCACATCTGGAGTGCACCAGGTTGGGGAAGTCTACTCTAGAGACATGATGGATGGAGAAATAAAGTATGTGTGAGCAATGCATAATGCTTGTGTTGCAGCATTGATTCCTAGACCTTCAGTGTCTGTATTAAATGAAAATTATGGTGCTATTGCACTCATGTCCTGCTTATGGGTTTCCTGTGGGTGGCTGGTTCACCACTGTGTGAACAGAATGCTGGACTAGATGGGCCGTTGGTCTCATCCAGCATGCCTCTTCTTAAGTTCTTTTGTATTCTGATCATCTCCCTGTTCTCTTGCCAGGTAGCCGAGAGACTGCATTCACCTATGCCATCAGCGCCGCAGGGGTGGTAAACGCCATCAGCCGTGCCTGCCGCGAGGGGGAGCTCTCCAGTTGTGGCTGCAGCCGGACAGCCCGTCCAAAGGACCTGCCTCGGGACTGGCTATGGGGTGGATGCGGTGACAATGTGGACTATGGCTACCGATTTGCCAAGGAGTTTGTGGATGCCAGGGAGAGGGAGAGGAACTATGCCAAGGGATCAGAGGAGCAGGCCCGCACACTCATGAACCTACAGAACAACGAGGCGGGTCGCAGGGTAAGATCATTGCTAAAACTTTCCCTTTGGGAGTTTAGACCAGGAGTCCCCAAACTCTATCAGTCGGTGGGCACATTTGAAACGCCGAGAGAGTGTCATGGGCACTCTCACAGAATGCTTGCCATGGAGAGGGCTTGCCCATTCATAAAATGGCTGTTAGGGTGGTAATAACTGGTCACAAAACATTCATTTTCCTGAAAATGAAAGAAAAATAAGTTGCTCAAGAACCTAAGTACATGAAAAAGGTGAGGACTGAGCTCCATAATACAAAACCACTCTTCTGAACCCAAATAAAGAGGGCACTGGAGGGCAGCCCCTTCCTTTGAAGTTCATCAGGCTCCCAGTTTTAAAATAATAATTTAAAAAATCTTCAGAAATAGAATAGAAATCAGGAGCCAAAAAAGGTATCTGTAGGCACACTGGGGACTATTAGCACCATGTTGGGGACCTCAGGTTTAGATTATAAGCAGTGCATTGTTGAATTAATAAAGAGGCCAATTTAAGACCAACGATTTGATCCTAACACTTCAGGATCCAAATCCCATTTATTTCAGTGGAATTAAACTACACCTGACACCTTCCAGGTTATGTCCTTTGCTTTTTCCAGTCATTGTGGGACCATTCCCAGTTAAGTACTCAGAGTGACTTCCAAATCAAGGAAAAAGCAATACATTTCCCACACATATAATTGTATGAATGTTCAGATGACATGCTAAGCCACGGTGGTTAAGCATTTTGAGCTAAACATTATGGCTTAGTGTGTCATGTGAACCATGACTTGGCATGTCGTGTGAACCATTCCTAACCATGCTGGCTACATAACCACGGTTTAAACATGCTCACTAACCATTTGCTGGAAAGGGGTTGGCAGCCTAACCATGGCTTAGTGTGTTGTTTGAACAGGCCCATTATTCTACACTTACCATTGGTCCCCTTGTTTTGTGAGTTCCTGTTCTTTTAGCAGCTGTATGGCAGGCAGAAAACCAACAGGCAAAGCTTTGTTCTTGACATGAAAATGAAGGTGTCACCAGTTGAATTTCTGTTGTGACATAGGGCTGTTAACATGTGAATACCACAGATGGATCAGGGCACCTGGGAAATGTTATGAGTGGTATGACTAGGCAATGTAACATATGAAGAGCTGAGGGGTCAGGTCTGTTGAATGATGGGTGTATGTGTGTATCTGCAGTGCACTTATACTTGGTTTCAGCTGCCTTGTTTCCTCAGAGGGTTTCACTTTTGCTTTGAGGTGGGAGTAACAATAAGAGAATATGTGCAAAACATATGCATATCCGTTTTCCATCCCCCCCTTTTCCAATTCCACAGTTGTTGCTTTATAGGCTCCAGACATCTCATAATACTAGAACCCAGGGTTAGCCATCTCTCATAATACTATAACGGGGGGTCATCCCATGAAGCTGATTGGTGGGAGATTCAGGACAGATAAAGGTACTTCTTCACACAGCGTATAGTTAAACTCTCTGCCAGTATAGAAAAAGGGCTATCAAGGGCTACTAGTCCTAATGGCTATATGCTACCTTCAGTACCAGAGGTAGTATGCCTATATACACCAGTTTCTGGGAAACACGGGCAGGAGGGTGCTGTTGTACTTGTGTCCTACTTGTGGGTCCCTGGTCAACAACTGGTTGGCCACTGCATGAACAGAATGCTGGATTAGATGGACCCTTTCTTATGACATATTTTCTTACAGAAGTTGTTCTGTTGCAGAGAAACAGCATTCCGCCAGTACAGAATGTCATTGGGCTAACGCAAATAGCGTTGCACTAGCATATGGGACCTCTAGCACATTACCAATAATATTAGCGTACTCAATAGGATTCTCGGATTCTCCCCCTGCCAGCTAGCATGTTCATTGCAATAGTGAGCGCTGCGTGGAATATGGTGGTACGGAGAACACGTGTAGATACGAGTCTGCTGCCTTATATTGAGACAAACGTCCATGTGCCCCAGTGCTGCCTGCTGGGACTGGCATCAGTTCCCCAGGGTCTGAAGATGGAACTAGTTGTATGGCAGGACCACCCCCACCCCCACTTGCTCCTGCATTGCTCCTTACCTCAGCAAGCGCATGTCTGCCAGTTATGCGTATTGCTGCTGTCAGATGGCAATATTTACTGCCTCTTCTGCCTGGGATCCTTTCAGGCAGAGGTGCTACAGACTGAACTTCTGTCTCCAAAGTATGAGCCATGCTCCTTTCACCCTCACCCCTCACATTCCATAATAACTTGACATCACTGCCTGAGCCATTTTTATCAGTTCCTTTTATTAATTTATTTTGAAAAGATTGACGGAGTTTTGCTCAAATCCCGCCTCATCCCACCTACCAGTAGTAGAGAGGGAGACGCGTGTTCTGCTTACCTGTGTCAATGTATTTGTGGATTTGCCTGTCTTGGTTCCTTCTGGTTCATGGACCAAGATCTGTTGCCATTGGCATCCTTCATTCTTGAGTCGTATTTGGCACCCAAGAGAGATCTCCCTTCCCCCTTCTTTGGTGTCTCTGCCGCCTCAGGACAGGGAATTCTGCCCAACTCCGGTTCTCAGGAAGAGCCGTCAATCGGTGGGAACAGAACTGTGTTTGCTTCAGTTTTAGACACGGTCCTGACCCCATCACTGCTCCACTGCACTCTCAAATTTTTCAGGACCCTGACGTTTAGCTTTATTGCCCCTATTTGTTTGTCTTTGACGGTTATCTCAGCTTGCCCTTTCCTTCCATCTGTCTCTTTCTTCACTCGGTCCCCATTTCCCCCTTCTTTCCCACCACCCTGGTTCTTGGGCTGAGGCGCCCTGCAACATTGTTTACCCATTCAACATGTAGCAGGCCTCCGTCATCAGTCACTCCACCCCGTACCAAGCGAAGCTGAGAGGAGGCTTTCTTAATTAACCACATAGGAATTCTCCATTATTTTCCTGTACATCCCACTTCTTACAAGGGAAGAAGAAGACAGGAGTTCCAGGTGGAGAGGATAGATTTTAAACAAATCCAACAATCAAATACTTGCCGTCTGAGCCAATGTACGGTCTATTTTCCAGGCACAGATGTCTTAGCTTACTCTGGAGTCTTTTACACTTGTCCATAGCTTTGCCAAATGCCCCTACTCATGGCTATTCCCATTTCACAAGGAAAATACACAAGGAAGCCATTTGTTGTGAATGCACTGCTATCCCTTTTAATATAGGCATACAGAGTTGTACACATGATTTGGAAGAAAACCCCATTGAATGCAGTTGGACTGGGATTCCAGGGCAGTATCCAGTGGTGTCATTCTGCAAAATCAAACAGCACCAGCAGAACTCTGCTGAATCTTTCTGTTGTGCAAGTGGTTGCTCATTACGTGTGCTCAAGCAGTTGCACAAGTGGAATGCGCAACCCGTCGCCCAGTGGTTTGCACAAACATCATGCACAACCGCTTGTGCAACTGCACTTGCACGAATGCAGCTTTAGTTGGATTCTTCTCTTGCTCATCGTTCAGAACCTAGTTTCCACAAGTCCAATGTCATTTGCACTAATGGAATGACACAGTTGGATACTGCCCCAAGTAATTTAGCAGCATGGCATAATCCCAATATAGCTGTCTCACTGAGGAGCCAATGTCTGCCATGCCAAATTTACTTCTTAAGTAATGTATTTGTTGTCCTGCAGCTCTTGGAGGGAGTCTAAATTCAGTCTGCAGCTGAATTGTTTAAAATTATTGCTAGGTCCAATTAGCTAGGACAGGGACAAGAATCCTCTTAGGGCCCTTCCACACGCCGTACTGAAGGCGCATGCATGCGCCCCAAGTACGACCCCCAAACGATAGTGTGTACTACAGCCAGAAGAGACGGAGGAGGAGGAGGCTGGGGAATCCGGGCGCGTCCTTGCCGCCGCCGCCTCCCCGCCGGCCTCCTGCTGCCTGGGTAAGAGCGACCCGGGTCGGAGAGCTCGGCTTCCACCTCTGCCGAGCTCTCCGACCCGGGTCGCTCTTACCCAGGCAGCAGGAGGCTGGCAGGGAGGTGGCGGCGGCAGCAAGGACGTGCCCGGATTCCCCAGCCTCCTCCTCCTCCGTCTCTTCTGGCTGTAGTACACACTATCGTTTTGGGGGCGCATGCATGCGCCTTCAGTACGGCGTGTAGAAGGGCCCTTACTCTTTGGAACTGGACCTCTGGGCCCTGCTTTATGCATGATTGGAGCAGACACTCATTTAAAGAGATGATCTGACACCATCACATCTAGGTTGGCCTCTAAATACCCTATGCCACCCTTCTCCAACCTGGTGCTCTCCAGATGTACTGGCCTACAACTCCCGGTATGCCCCACACGTCTGGAGGTCACCAGGTTGGGGAAGGCTGCCCTATGTCGTCAGGGTCCCAATATCACAAGAAGCTCTTATGGAAAACAGCTTATAGATTTTAAAGGTTACTCATTTTTTTATTTGTGACTGAAACTTATCCATCCAAAAATCTCATCACACAGTGTCTGTTTGAATATAGAATATAATTGTTGACAGATCTTATCCTGTACGTGTATTCTGCCAGTGAGCTATACAATGACATTTTTTTTTTATAGAACACAATATGGAAACTAGCGTAAATCTCACTTGCCTCTTAGTTGTGGTTTTTCATTTGGTGCTTAGGGCACCCATCTGCTCTTTGGGTGTTCCCTAAGCACCATATGGTTGGGATGCATAGAACTGCTTTGCTACCTAAGAGGGTCATTGTTAGCTTCTCTAGTGTCCTGCTCAGTGGAATGATAGGTTAATGAAATGCTGGATCTTAACATAAAAGGGTAAAATGCCTTTAATAGATGGCGCACTCCAAAGATTTTCCCCCATTAATAGGGCAAGACTTTTGTACTTGCTCAAGCAATAAGGGCCGGATTAGTTTATATTCATGTGTGATGGATCCCCTTTCCATCAATTCCCCATCTTCTCACTACAGCTCTTTTCTTGGCACTTTAGTTATTATTTTATTTCTTCATTGACTAAAAATATTATATGTTTGTCAATCTAGTGGTGAGGAGTGCTATTGTTGCTTAGGATGGATGAAGGGTTGGTGCGATCATCATTTAATTTGCTTATATGAAAAAGAGCCTGGGAGGTTTTTTCTTTTGCTGATAACCAAAATCGGTCAACTGAGGCTTCCAACCCCTTCAGTTAAAGGGAAGAGGCATCAGGCACAAGCCTCCCTGGAAGTGACATCCTTGCTTTTTGGTGCAGAACCCCTTCACCCTTATCTCAGACATGTATGGGCTGTTTATTGTGACACAGTGGTGAGGGAGTGGCACTCTGCACATGCTTATAGAAACTCAATCAGTCAAAATATTTATATCTTCCCTTTCTTTATATATATATATATATATAAAAACAAAGGCTGCTAACAATGCTTAATAAAAGCAATATATCAAACAACAAAAGAAAATCTAAATGATGACAACCCCTCCCCCTGCAGTATGAACAACAAACAAAATCCACAATCAGTATCAGTCTTCTAGAGTCCCCCAAAGCCCTCTGAAAAAGATGCATCTGAACCATGCAGTAAAATGAGAACAGTGATGGAGCCAGACGAGCTAAGAATGTCATTCGAGAGTAAAGGTGCCACAACTGAAAAGGCCCTGTCTTTAGTGCCCACTCCTGTCAAAACTCAGCTACTAGGATCCCAGATATTTATTTATTTATTACATTTTTAATCTGCCCAATAACTAATGTTCTCTGGTGACTTGAGTATTCAGGGGGGCACATGCCAAAGGAGGAAGTCTTTAAGGTATCTTGGTTCTAAGTTGTTGAAGGCTTTAAAAGCAAGAACCAACTTCTTGAGGCATGCTTAGAAATGAATGTTATCATTATTTTATATCTACTCTGGCACTGGAGAAAAGTCCCAAGGCAAAGCCGTGAGAGAGAGCTTGCTTAAATGATACCCTGAATTTAAAAAAAGCAAGAGGAAAATACGCTTGGGGTTCCTGGCTCTGACAGAGCTGCAGGATTGAAGAAGAAAAATCCAGAAAGAACAGCAGAATATTTACTAGTAAAAAAAAGAGAAAAGAAAGAAGTTCCAATGCTTTCTTAAAGCCAGAAGGTTCATTTTCAGGGCACATCGTATATTTCTTTATAGAGAGAAAGAATGCTTCCCAGAATGCCTGTAAAGCCAGAGTGCCACTCCATTTTTGGATGTGCCTCTTTCGTGTGTGCGTTACCAGTTCCAAGCCACCCAGCCCTACGTTGGATTGGGCCCCAAGTGTTTTATGCGCACCATTCACCTATCATTCCAAATGGATTTGAAGCCTGTTCTCATTATCACAATTCTGTTCGTGATGGATTTAAGCCACACATCACACCATAGTTAAATGGAGCAGACTGTAACTCTGCCAGAGAGAGATTGTTTCAATATAGCCAAGTCAGCTCTCCTCTTCCCTGAGGTGGGTTTAAAAAGCCTCCGTGGCATTTGCTCACATTTGGATTGATGTCAGTTTCTTTATTTAAAAGCAATCATAAGAATTCCAAATTGAAACACAGATTTTTGAAAAAGTTGTATGCCCACCATGAGGCTAATGGACTTTCTTAAACAGTAAGCATCCAGCAACTTACCACGAATATTTCATCTCTGATTTAAGTATCATTTAACACCAAGCAGTCGAGCTGAATTTTTTAAACACATTTTGTAGTTTTTGTATTAGAATGGTGTAACGTTGATACTAATTCTTGTATCTTGTGTTATTCCTTGGAAATGTTGTAGCATACAGTCCTATCCGATCCATCTTGGATACTCATAACCCTTCAAACTCGGAGGATTACAAATATCCAATGCACTCTGCATTTTAGCTAGACAGGTATTTTTGCCCATCTAGCAGAGGCTTCCAGGAGGGATGCTGGGGACGGCTGTAGATCCCTGCGCCTCCATTCTTCTCCCCTGTTTCTGGCCTTGGATCAAGGAATCCAAAATATCCTATGTCCCCCAGATGCTGTCTAGAGGCCATAGGATTGTTTTCTCCATCTACAAACACACACACACACACACACACACACACAGTTTCTATCTTGCCTTCCTTTCACAATGGAGATCAAGGTGGGATATGAAGGATTTCAGTGGGATCCCAACGAGGCACTGATTATTTTCCAGGCCCAGATGCCTTAGCTTCCTCTGGAGTCTCTTAGCCAAATGTCCCTACTCATGGCTATTCCCATTTCATAAGGAAGATACTCATGGAAGTCATTTGTTGTTAATGCACTGCTATCCCTTTTAATATAGCCAGGTACTGACCAGACCTAATCCTGCTTAGCTTCAGCAAGGTTGCTATACCCTGTGCCTTCAGACTACTAGCTTGGCTATTCATGCTTCACCTATACCAGGGGTGCAGAAGGTCCAAATTCCATTTCGGAGAAGTTCTTGGGGGCCACATTCCAGTGGTGGGCAGGGCCAAAGGCAAAAGAGATGGGGGCAAAAATGCCAGCATATTTTAAACTTAAAGATCTTTCTGTCTGTAACTAAGCTTTGGGGGAGGCATTTCAAACTCTTGAAGGAAGGAAAGGAACCTCTCGTGCAAGCACTGAGTCATTACTGACTCTTGGAGGGACGCCAGCTTTCGCTGACGTTTTCTTGGCAGGCCTTATAGCAAGGTGGTTTGCCCTTGCCTTCCCCGGCCGTGATTACCTTTCCCCCAGCTAGCTGGATACTCATTTTACCGACCTCGGGAGGATGGAAGGCTGAGTCGACCCGAGCCGGCTGCCTGAAACCAGTTTCCGCTGGGATTGAACTCAGGCCGTGGGGAGAGTTTCAGCTGCAGAAACTGCTGCTTTACCGCTCTGTGCCACACGAGGCTAATCCTTCAAACTCTTACAATGGGGAAATACTGCACAAAAGCTGGGAAGCCCCAAAACAATTGGTGGTTGAGAGGTAGGAGCTGCAGCCTTCTGGGAACTCCAGAGGGCCAGATTGAGATCTCTAGAGAGCTGAATTTGGCTGCCAGCTCTGTGTTCCTGCACTCTCTGCTCTATACCATTTAATAATTCGTTGCACATTCCAACAGCTTGGAGGGAAAGCATCAAGGCCCTTCCAGTTTGCAAAACCTTTCATGCCTAATTACCTGGACAGATTTTTTTTCTTCAACTCATGACAGGAGGTAAAGAAACTCGTTATTTTCAAGCCTAGTGTGCGTAATTATCACGGATGTGTATGGAAATGCATTTAATATAAGGAAACGTTCTGGCTTGATCCGTTTGGGTGTGCGTGTTTTTATCGGTGTTGAAAGTTGTATTTATTCTCAGGATGACTTCATATGTACAAAATCTCTCTTATGTAGCAACAAAACTGAGCTTGCATTGAGTGCACACTTGACAGGGAGCTGCAGCCAGTTCTGGATCTTTGATTAGTGTACCCATCTCACGCATATGTTTCCAAACATATATTTGTCTCATTCAAATATTACATGTTTAGACACATATTGTTGTTCTTTAAATTACACTAAAAATGTAATGTATGAAAAAGATACAACAGAGGAATAAATATCTTCCTTGCTTAGATCACTTGAACTGAATGAAACCCACATTTTCAACAGAAGGTTTTGGTCTTGGGCTTCTAACTTGCAGCACTTACTTTCAAATATTCAGTCCAAGTATGTTGATTCAAACTTCTTCTCAAATATTCAAAAACATATTTCAGTCTTGGATAGAATCTGAAGCTGTTGCTCGACTGGCATTCTGTAGCCACTGTTAACAAAATTCATAAGCTGATATTCTTTGCAAGACCTGAAAAAAGCAACAATGGGAAAATGAGTGTAGACAAATGATTGACCACCAGGTGGCGAACAAGAGGCAAATAGTTGCTGCATCCACGCACTTGTTGATTGTAACTATACAATTACACCCCCAAAACTAAATTAGACATGAAGGTGGCATGACCCAATCCGAGTTCTGCCAATTTCCTATAAAAACGTGTGCAGCAAGGGTGCCAAACCTTTCCTTTGTTCACATTCCCCACATGTACTACCTCCCATCCACACTGTTTTACTCCTAGTGGGAATTTCATTCATTATCAGAGTTCCACTAGGAGAAAAAAAGCTGTGGAAAGACAGTGTAATCTTGAAACCTTGGACTGTGAGTGCTGAAGAAATGCAGTTCTCAGAACAAGGGGTACTGGTTGCAGGATCAGTGCTAGGGCTCGGCATTGCTGGGTACCTGCCAATGTACCCAGCAATGTAGCTGGGAGTCCATTGATGACCATCAGAGCCCCTTGGCCCTGCTACAGCGCCTCCTCCTTGTTGTTGCTGCCTGTTCACCTGCCATCTCCAAGCAGGTGGAGATAAGAGCAAGGAAAAGGAGGAGAAGCCTCCACTGGCCAGCTCTCTTCTTTCTGGGCAACAGCTTGGATTGGACCCAGAGGGAAAGGGGGCAAGTGAATAACAGTCGTGACAGTGGCTAGGAGGTAGGTTCACTCAGGGTATCTTGGCTAAAGGCCCAACCAAAACCTGGAATCAACACGGGAAGTGGCTGAATCTGTCAAAACAAGTGGGCCAAAATGACACGTTCCCTGAGAAGTGGAAATCTTGTCTGAAAAGGTCCTCACCTTTCTGCTACCTCTGCTCCAGATATAATCACCTCCAAGCCATTCTAACAGTAAAAAGTAGAAGAGTCGCCCAGTAAAGCGGTGTACATCAGCTGCTGGAGAGCATGGGTGGGAAAGTGCTAATGCTTGTGGGTTCCAGATCAACAGCTGGTTGGCCACTGTGTGAACAGAGTGCTGGACTAGATGGACCCTTGGTCTGATCCAGCAGGGCTCTTATGTTATTAAGCTGGCCAGTCTTTGTACTGCAGTACAGATTCCCCAGGAAAATGCTTTGCTTCTTAGCAGTGGAGGCTTGCTTTGCACCTTGGATAGCTCTCTTAGAGTTCTGACTGGTTCTGTCTGAAACCTGGAGCAGATTCACTGCCCCACTGACATTGGAGCCACCAGCCTCCACTACTTATTAGTAGATGGGATACTTGACGCATTAAGCTCACCGGAGGCCTTTGGGTAAGCCTCTTCAGCCTCTCCCACCTCACAGTGACATAGTGAGGATGAGATGGAATAAGAATGTATACACTGAGTTTCTTTGACTCCCTGGGATAAGACCGTGTTGAAATCTACCAGGTAGCAGAGAATGGACAGAGAGCCAGCATAGCATGTAATACTCAGAATGACAGATCAGGACAGGGAACGTGAAGGTTCCTATCTCCACTGAGCCATGATGTTCAATAGATGGTCTTGGGCTAGAAATCCTCTCTCACCATCAACAGAACCACCTGGAGAGCAGAAGTTATATGGTGGCCATAGAAGTACAGTAAAGAAGAATAGTAAAATATAAATAAATAAAACCTATCTTATCAGATTGTTGTGAAGATTAAGTGTGGTGGCGGGGAACTACGTATGCTGCCCTGCGCCCCTTGGCGGAAGGGTGGGATAACATATAAACCTAATTATTTTTATTTTAAAAACTGCAGCAAATGGATGTAAGCTGCAAATCCTATGCCTGTTCACCCATTAAAAACAGTGGGACATGCTTCTGAGTGAACAATGTGTAAGAGTGCATTGTTAACTGGTTATGCCAGATTTTGATGCTGATGAAACCGTCGTCTGATCCCACCTTCGCCTTTCCCTTCCCTAGGCAGTGTATAAACTGGCTGACGTTTCCTGCAAGTGCCACGGTGTCTCTGGTTCCTGCAGCCTCAAGACCTGTTGGCTGCAGCTGGCCGACTTCCGTAAAGTGGGCGACCTCCTCAAAGAGAAGTACGACAGCGCCGCCGCCATGAGGATCAGTCGCAAGGGCAAGCTGGAGATGGTGAACAACCGCTTTAATCCGCCGACTCCGGAGGATCTGGTCTACGTCGATCCCAGCCCTGACTACTGCCTGCGCAACGAGACCACGGGCTCGCTGGGCACCCAGGGCCGGCTGTGTAATAAGACCTCGGAGGGCATGGACGGCTGCGAGCTGATGTGCTGTGGCCGGGGCTACGACCAGTTCAAGAGCGTGCAGGTGGAACGCTGCCACTGCAAATTCCACTGGTGCTGTTACGTCAAGTGTAAAAAGTGCACAGAGATTGTCGATCAGTATGTCTGTAAATGAAAGGCCTGCGAGAGCTAGAATTCTATATTATATAAATCTATATAAATATATTTTATATATTTGTATAAAAAATAGATGGTGATGTTGTTGTTGATGATGATGATGATAATAATAATTAAAGAAGCTTATTTAAGAGACTTTTGGGGGCGGGGATCTAAAATGTTTCCGTTAGAACAGCTGGCTGGTTGGGCCGCTCCTTTTTAAAAATTATTTAATTGGGGAGCGCCATATGAGGGGGAGGGAATGCGTATGCTGGCGATCTTGACACAATGCAGCCAGGATAAAAGGGGAACTTGAGGATGAGTAGTGAACGGGATCTGCCTACAGCTCCTGTATCGCAAGAGCAGGAAGATGGGATGTGTTCCCTCTGCTACCTTACAGCTGAAATTCACATTGGGAGTTATATGCTTCTTGGGCACAGCCTAGGAGAGTGCCTTGGACGCTCAGGTAGATTTCCAAAAGGACTCGGGGTCGTTTTCTGCTTCTTGTCAAAACACACTGTGGGATACCCAACCGCAAGGCAAATTACCTGTCTTTAAGGTTGAAGAATGGCTTCGAAGACAGAGTCAGGGCTCAGTGCGGTTGACGTGTGGATTGAAGAGAGACTGTTGCATGATGGCAGATGGTCCCCCTGCCTCACGTGGGTGAAGGAAAACATTACCTTTGACCTAAAAGTGCTGCTTTACCCTTCTATTCTGACTGAAACTCCAGCATCTGGTTCTTCTGGATTTTGTGGAATGCACGGGTGGGGGTGGGGGTGGGAAGGAATCTACAAAAGCTCTGAAAAGGCAAAGTGGAATTCTTTTCTTCTGCCATTTGGTCTGTTTTCTCCTTGTGGATGAAGAACTGGCTACTTGTCTCTTGGGCCTACACGGATTGTTTGGGGAAAGAGTCCATGTTCTATGCAAGTGTCTCTGGACTTGAGAGAAACGCAGACACCCACGGGATTCAACAAAAACACTACGCCTCAATCTCCACATGGATTTGGACGGTCACGTGTCCTGCGCTTTTCTCACCTTCCTTGCCCCTGCCATCGATGTACAGTTTCTTTTAAACATTAAATATCCCTTGTTCTCGCCCTTGCCCTCATTTTTGTGAGCACATTTGTCTTGTATTGCTGCTAATGTATTTCACAGCACAGGGACTTTTTGCCAAGTTGGATTCTTTCTTGGTTTATGGAAGTCAGACCTGATTCTCGTGTTACGTTTTGACATGGCAAAGTCACCAAGAGGTGATTTTTTAAAAGAAATGTCAATGTTGCCTGAAGTCTATTTGATTTGTATGCTTCTTCACATGGTGAGAGCTGGGTTGTTTTTTTTTTACCATCCTGAGTTAAATTTATAATGGTGAGGGAGCATGCCCATGAGATACTCATCACACAAAATGAGTGTATTAAAGTTACCTTGTGAGACTTAGATCTCAATAGGGATTCATTTAGAATAGAATAGATTAAAAATCACCATAAAATGCATTAAACGGATTAAAAACATATAAAACTGATACAATATTAAAATAACAATTGGACATGTTAAAAAACATCTGGGTAGGCCTGCCGGAAGAGATCAGTCTTTATGGCTTTCTTAAACTCGGCAAGGCTATTAAGTTGACGAATCTCTCCCGGCAGGCCATTCCACAGGCTGGAATTAAACCTTTTAAAAAACAGTATTTTAGAGGTGTCCTCTGAAGAGGTTCACTAATGAGACCCACTGGCTATTGCTGTGGGGTGATTGGTGAGGGGGCAAATTCCAATCCTTACCCGTAACCATTTGAAGGAGGAGGTGCAGTCAGCACCATGCAAGCATAGGGTTGCTGACTGGCTAGCCACCATCACTGACATCCACTGCCTGTGGCCAGTATCCAATGGGCTGCTTATGCCCCTTCTGATTCTTCTTCACCCTGCTGATTCCGTTGTGCAAGTGGCCCTTCGCCGTTTGTGCAGTAGTGATTTAGCACTTCCGTGGGCATAAAGGAGCTCCACCAACCTGCCTTCAGAAATGATCATTTCTGCTCATTTGGGGACTTCCTTTAGAAAGTGCTAAATCTCCTTTGCATACTATAAGTGTTGGGTCCCACTAGTGCAATGGAATCAGCAGGAATTGGTGGGGTGGAAGGGAAGCAGCGGGGGCATAAACACCCTGTTGGACACTTCCTAGTGTCTGTACCAGGAATGGATAGCCAGTTAGTAATCACATTCTTCTATGGTGTTGACTAATGTCACATTCCCCAACCTGGTGCCTTTCAGATATTTTGATCCAGCTCCTCTCAGCTCCACATACAATGGCCAATAGGAATGCTGTGAGTTGAGTTCTGAAACATCTGGAGGGCACCAGGCGGGAGAAAGCTGAATTAAGCTGTCTGCCGCCTCTTCACTGCTACTAGTAACAGCAGGAGTTCCTCTCTTTTTTTATTGTTCCAGTGACTGACAGTTCCCACCAGAGAAAATCTTTACCAGCCACGCTAATCTATTCTGTGCCCCCTGGACTTATAGACAACAGGGTTGGCCACTTGGGTTGAATATTAATATTGGCATTGCATTTGCCCCCTTTGGACAAATGTCATATCTTTTAGTGTTAAGCAATTAGATATATTTCATAACAGATTAAATGCTACAGTTTAGCTGATGCTAAAGACAGGCACTGATTTAAGACGTACAGGTCATAAGGCAAAAGATGAATCAGGTCATTCCTGAAATAATTGTCATTAGTTTTAAGGTATGGTACGAGGAATCTCAGAGAAAATTCTGGACTATAACTCAGACCCACAAACTGGCTAGAAAACTGGATGAAAATACAGCAGAGTGAATTTTGGTAAAGACAGAAGTGTGTGCAAAGGAGGCCTTAGAAACTTGGTATGGGAGATGAACAGCTGTATTGTTCAACTAGAGCAAACAGAGTGGTGCCAAGTGATGATTACAATGGGGATCCCCCCCAACAAACATTCTCTGTACATAATAAATTCGGAAGTCACGGGAAGACTAGGTTAGACTCCTTCTCCCTGACATAGTTTTCTATGTTCAAGGATTTATTATGGTGATGATTTTGGCATGGAGGAACATCCATTCAAATGAGCTCCCATCTGCATCCAGAAGTGTTTCTGTTTCTGCCCACACTAAGGTTCCTGACACCTCCTTTTTGTGAGAAATATGCTTGAGAACTGCTGAAGAAAAGCTGTATTCCTTAAATAGCACGAATCCTACATATAGTTTGCCACCATGACGAACATATACACGTGTGTTTTCCATGAAGTTTGAGATGTGTAGTGACTTCCTTCCATATGAACATGTGGGGAGATAGATGTATCTGCATTTATCACAAATTACATGTAGGATTAAATGTGATTTCCTATAAGGGAAATCTTACAGTGCCTTGGAAAGAGGCAATAGCAAAGCAGTGGAGGCTGGTGGCTCTGATGTCAGTGGGGTGCTGCTCCTTCAGAGTTCTGACTGGTTCTTACTGAAACCCAGAGTGGATTTAGCACTCCACTGACTTCAGAACCACCTTTCTCCACTAGGAGAGCCTGCTTTGCATTCAGAGGGTCCAAGTTTGAATCCTTGGCCTCTCCAGTTAAAAAAGGATCAGGCAATGGGAAAGTCCTCTGCCTGACACAATGGAGAGATGATGTGAGTTAGGGTAGACAATAGTGGGCTAAACCAGTGGTCTTCAACTGGTGGGTCACAACCCAAAAGTGGGTCACGAGATCAGTCCAGATGGGTTGCCACCATGTTAGGCATGGAGAAAATTGTGAAAGTGGGTCCCATGTTGCAGGTTGGGAGTTTGAGGTGGGTCTTGGGTCTGGACCAATTGAAGACCACTGAGGACAAATAATCTGACTTGGTATAGAGCAGCTTCCTATGTTCCATGTAGGAAATGTTATCATGAAATGTTATATGAAGTGGTCCTGACCCTGCCTTCAAGGTCAACTAAGGTTCTTTTTCTTCATCAATTAACTCATTAGCAAATATATGTAATAATCCTACTTCCAATAGGATTATTTTCTTAACTTTCTTGCTAGCGAATGGCGGTTGGAATATATTTTCAGTACATACAGGCCTAGAGATCACTTGCAGTCGAGCAATAACCAGAAGGCACAGCCCAAAACAGAAAATGTTTACTGACAGTATTCTTATTATTTGGAACACTTGCTTTATTAGACTTAAAACCGCCGTATGAATTTTTTTTTAAATTGCCAATGCATAGAAATGAGCAAGAAGAGCCCAGTAAAATACAATTCTGGATTTTTACAAGTTCCGTTTGTGTCCAAAGTTGTTGTTTTTTTAGCAATTTGTTACAGTTCCTGCAGCCAAAGGTATCAGTAATTCATATCTCATAGATAACAATTTGAAGGATTCAGAATACATAAGAGAAGAACAGAGTGCCTTCTTTAAAATACCACTTCATAATTTTTTTTAAAAAAAACACCCCATTATTGTAGGATTTTAAACAAATTATTAATCCATGCATTGCTTGGCATCCTAGGGAGAAATTTCTTGGACTATACTAAGTGAACTGGATTTATGTTCTTTTTATATAAAATCCAAAGCCAATGGTACAGTAATTCAATGCAATGAAAACTGTTTTCCACTCATGGAAAAATTGAGAGGATAATGGCCTTATCCAACTCCTTTAAAAACTCGCCAGTAATTGGAACTATACCCAAATCCCATGAAATCTATGAGCTACATATTCCTGGGAGGGATATAGGATAATTTATTCTAAAACAGAAAAATCATATTTTGGCTTCTTTTGAAGATCTCATATCTCACCTTTTCTTCTGCAATGACTGTACATTATATGATAATTAGTTATATTTGAACCATAGCCTCTTTCTAGATTTTTAATTATAAATGAATTTTTGATTGGGAATTAAAAGTTGGGTTTTAGATCAAGGAATAGAAATACCTGAAAGGCTGGGATATAGAGGAGTGGTTTAACATAGAGAATAATTATCCTTGGTTGAGGAAGGTATTTTCCCATTTCAACCAATAAGGAAACCACTACAAGTCTTCTGATAACCCCATTTATTGAGGTTCTTAATAAAAAGAGAAATGTTCCATAAAAATGTTGATGGGATTTTCAGTAGTCCTCTGAAAATGTTATCTTTTAATGTCTACCGCAACCTTCTTCCAAAATAAACTGAGTGGAATTTTTGCTTCAAAACAAATCTGTGAGATAGCTGAGTTTAAAAAAGTTACTGGGTTCATACGGTGCAGTTTATTGTGAATTATTTAACATAACTATGGTCTGTTCTAGGATTATGTGAAGATTGTTTAAACTCGTTGCATATCCAACCCCCACTTGGGGGTTGTACAACCCTCACATAACCCATACCTGCTGGGTTCACACGACACAAGACCTCCTGAATAGGGGTTGGATATGCAAAATGGCAGCCGCGTGTGTCATGTGAACCAGCAGTGCCTTGCTCAAGAACAGTCCATGAGCTTAACAGCAGAGCAGGGATCTAAACCTAGATTTTTCATATCCAACCCCAAACTCTAGGTATATGCTCTCTTTATTTAATGCCGATAGTCCATGAGGCACTGTACACAATGTACTATTGACACAAATTGTATCCAGATGGTCTACATTCAGTGTAAACATGGATGGGACAAAGGTAAAAAGTGAGAGGGAAGGCTGATGAATGAATAGCAAGGACGGAGGTGGGTGTTGGAAGTGTTAACAGGCAGTGTTGGGTGGGTGAATCATTCACTGGTAGATCAGAAAAGACTTTGTAGATGAAAAGGTTTTGAGGAACAGTCTAAAAGAGGAAGAAGATGGGGCTAGCCCAGATATACTCATAGGAATGGAATAGATGATGGCATGAATATCAAAGGGTGTGTGAACTCATGCTTCTCTTTTTATTTGTAAAAGAAGAAAGTAAATTGATCCCAAGTAACTGTATCTTTGACTTTGATCTTCATAATCTTTTCTCCGGTTCTTCCTTTATTCATGATGCATCAGCGTATTTGCAATGAAGGGAAAGGGTGTATTAAGCCAAAGGAGGCCACATAGCTAAAAGGAACAGGTAATTTCCAAAATGGATGAGAGAGATCACTGTGGAATTTAAATTGTGCTCAGTTAGGTACAATTGCACATGGCTGTGAATAAGTATTTTTGAGTTTTTCTGTTCAACTCTTATCCCTGCTGCTGCACTGCTATGCCACCTTGGCTGAGCATGTCAACCTTATTATGCAGTGAAGTGAGGGAAAGGGGCGGATCGTGTCACTATCCGTACCCACATGTACTGCAGAGGTAAGTGAGATATTATAAAAACTTTTTAATATACTGATAAGTTACACTAGTTCCCAAAGTTCAGGTGCACTTCCACTGTAAAGCTGTATATTATATCATTAAAAAAGCACAGACAAGTACTCAAAGACCATTTACAAAACACTTAAAGACCAAAACACTTAAAGACCATACGTGTTTCGACCCAACAGAGGTCTTCTTCAGTGGTCACATGAACTATATATGCACATGAAAAAGCTAAGAATTATTTTCAAATTGCCATTGCCTGAAAGTCAAGAAAAACATAGAATTAGCAACATTCATATCCATGCTAAAGCCTCTTGCCCATAAACATGTCCTTCAATTGGTTTACCTAAAAAGTTTTTTTAAAAAACCACTTACCACTAGATGTTACAATCACTTGCCTTTTGGAATGGATAGTGGGCTACTATATTTTAGCTAGTATCCAAAATTTGGAATGAGGCTGCATGTCCCAACTGCTAATATGGTATTTTGTTGGCAAGGAACCTCTTTTCTAAATTCAAATGTGCAAAAAGGCACATTTGAATTTTTTATTTATTTATTTATTTATTAAAAAATAAAAGTTGTTTTTATAAAGCCAAAATACGATAATATATATACAAAGCTAAAATACTTACCAGTAGCAAGGCTAGCACCATTTGCACTAGTATTCTCACATGTACTTCTGTTTGTTAACAGGAAGCTGGATGCTACTACCAGCCACCTGACACATTATATAGTACAAGAGGCTGAGCATGTCAACCTTTATTGTTTTACTCTGTACAGCACCATGTACATTGATGGTGCTATATAAATAAATAAATAAATAAATAATAATAATAATAATAATAATTATGCATAACATTCCCTATAACACATTGAGAATAAAGATATCTGCCTTTATTGCTGGTGTTTTATTCGACATACTCCAATGTTACGACTTTATATTCTAATTTTAAAGCTGCAATCTTATGCAGACTTACTTGGGAGAAAGACTTGTAGAACTCAGTAAGTCTTACTTTTGAATAAACAATAGCCTAGGCTCAAGTTGCAAAAGACCACATGTTTTCTCATGTGTCACAATCAGCATTACATTCCAACCCCATTGATTTTCTTTTCATCCTGACTACAATAAGGATATACAGGAGTGAACTGTATTCAGGGTTGGCTCAAGACATGTTGATGTCTCGAGTGGCTGCTCTGGATTGCACCATCCATGAAGTTTGCTCTCCATACTCTTGGAACATTCCAGATGATGAGGCGCAACCCTTGGACTATGCTAGTTCATTGGCACTCCAAAAAGAAATTGCTGCTGCAATGATCGCTTGAGCAATACAGTCAGTCTGCCCTGGCTGTATTTCTACTTGAACTTTGTCTTTGTTCTGGATTTTGTCTAGCAGCAGGCAGCCTGCTTTTACTGTTTGTGGTGAAAGGTCACGGGCACATGGAAGATTTGTTTGCTGGACTGCTGATGATACAACAGCTCACTGGTAGAGCCACATCTTTGCATGCAGAAGGTACTAGGTTCATTCCCCAGTATCTCCAGGTAGGGTACAGAAAGAATCCTGTGTGAAACCCTGGTAAGCCACTACAAGGTAGTGGACTGTTGTGGCAGCTCCCTATGTTCCAGTACAACAATGCTAGGAGTATTACAGGTTTAGACTTAATAAAAGCATCTCCTACACATTTAAAGCAAGGGTGCAGAACCACTTTCAGCCTGAAGGCCTAATTCAACTTCAGATGCGCTCTTGGGGGCCACATTCCAGTGGAGGGTGGGGCCAAAGACAAAGGAGGCAGGCCCAAGGCCAAAGCAGTGGAGCTCAAAATACAAAGAATCATATCATAGAATCATATCATAGAATAGCAGAGTTGGAAAGGGCCTACAAGGCCATCCAGTCCAACCCCCTGCTCAATGCAGGAATCCACCCTAAAGCATCCCTGACAGATGGTTGTCCAGCTGCCTCTTGAAGGCCTCTAGTGTGGGAGAGCCCACAACCTCCCCAGGTAACTGATTCCACCGTCGCACTGCTCTAACAGTCAGGAAGTTTTTCCTGATGTCCAGCCGGAATCTGGTTTCCTTTAACTTGAGCCCGTTATTCTGTGTCCTGCACTCTGGGAGGATCGAGAAGAGATCCTGGCCCTCCTCTGTGTGACAACCTTTTAAGTATTTGAAGAGTGCTATCATGTCTCCCCTCAATCTTCTCTTCTCCAGGCTAAACATGCCCAGTTCTTTCAGTCTCTCTTCATAGGGCTTTGTTTCCAGACCCCTGATCATCCTGGTTGCCCTCTTCTGAACACGCTCCAGCTTGTCTGCATCCTTCTTGAATTGTGGAGCCCAGACTGGACACAATACTCTAGATGAGGCCTAACCAGGGCCAAATAGAGAGGAACCAGTACCTCACGTGATTTGGAAGCTATACTTCTATTAATGCAGCCCAAAATAGCATTTGCCTTTCTTGCAGCCATATCGCACTGTTGGCTCATACTCAGCTTGCGATCTACAACAATTCCAAGATCTTTCTCGTTTGTAGTATTGCTGAGCCAAGTGTCCCCCATCTTGTAACTGTGCATTTGGTTTCTATTCCCTAAATGTAGAACTTGGCATTTATCCCTATTAATTTTCATTCTGTTGTTTTCAGCCCAGCACTCCAGCCTATCAAGATCACTTCGAAGTTTGTTTCTGTCTTCCAGGGTATTAGCTATCCCACCCAATTTTGTGTCATCTGCAAATTTGATCAGCGTTCCCTGCACCTCCTCATCCAAATCATTAATAAAAATGTTGAAGAGCACTGGGTCCAGGACTGAGCCCTGCGGCACCCCACTCGTTGCCTCTCCCCAGTTTGAGAAGGTTCCATTGATAAGTACTCTTTGAGTCCGATTCTGTAGCCAACTGTGAATCCACCTAATAGTTGTTCCATCTAGCCCACTTTTAGCTAGTTTGTTAATCAGAATATCATGGGGCACTTTGTCAAAAGCTTTGCTGAAGTCAAGATATATGACGTCCACAGCAGTCCCACAGTCCACAAGGGAGGTTATCCTACCAAAAAATGAGATCAAATTAGTCTGACAGGATTTGTTCCTGACAAATCCATGTTGGCTTCTAGTAATCACTGCATTGATTTCAAGGTGTTTACAGATTGACTTCTTTATAATCTGCTCCAGAATTTTCCCAGGGATGGATGTCAGACTGACTGGTCTGTAGTTCCCAGGTTCCTCCTTTTTGCCCTTTTTGAAGATAGGGACAACGTTAGCCCTCCTCCAGTCGTCCGGCACCTCACCCATCTTCCATGATTTTGCAAAGATAATAGACAAAGGTTCTGAGAGTTCTTCCGCTAACTCCTTCATTACTCTAGGATGCAGTTCATCGGGCCCTGGAGATTTAAACTCATTCAAGGAAATTAGGTGTTCTTTGACCATTTGTTTATCAATCTCAAACTGCAATCCTCCCCCCTCAACTTCTGCTTCACTTTTTCCAGGGGGTCATAGACCCGCTTTTGGGAGAAGACCGAGGCAAAGTAGGAATTGAGCACTTCAGCCTTTTGTTTGTCGTCTGTTATCAATTTGCCATCCTCATTAAGCAGTTGAACCACCATTTCTTTCCTCTGCCTTTTACTACTCACGTATCTGAAGAAAGCCTTTTTATTGCTTTTAGCATCCCTCGCTAATCTCAGCTCATTCACAGCTTTAGCCTTCCTGACGCCATTTCGGCACTTCTGCGCCACTTGTCTGTACTCTTCTTTTGTAGCCTGGCCTTCCTTCCACTTCCTATATGTATCCCTTTTTGTTTTCAGGTCATCTCTAAGCTTTTTGTGGAGCCACATTGGTTTCCTCTGTTGTCTTCTATCTTTTCTCCTTGTTGGAATTGTTTGTAACTGTGCCTTTACAATTTCATTTTTAAAATACTCCCACCCATCCTGCACTCCTTTTCTCATTAGGCTCCCTTGCCACGGGACCTTACTTATTATAGTTCTGAGTTTATTAAAATCAGCTTTCCTAAAATCCAGAGTACGTGTATGGCTACGCTCGACTTTTGTCTCCTTCATAATCAAGAATTCAAGTATGACGTGGTCACTTTCCCCCAGAGTTCCCGTAACTGCCACTTTATCCACTAAGTCATCCCTATTGGTCAATATCAAGTCAAGGATTGCCGATCCTCTAGTTCCTTCCACCACTTTCTGTAGGAGAAAGTTATCACCCATACATGTCAGGAATTTCTTGGAAGGGCCGCTTTTGGCAGTAATGGTCTCCCAACAGATATCAGGGTAATTGAAGTCCCCCATCACTACTACATCACACTTCCTTGAAACACTGGCAATTTGTTTCTCAAAAGTTTCGTCCTCGTCTTCTCCTTGATTGGGTGGTCGGTAGTAGACTCCGATTATCATATTCTTTTTATTCCTAGCCCCATTTATTTTAATCCAGATGCTCTCGACGGGGCTCCCAGTCTCATCCGCCTGTATTTCTGTGCAGGGATAGGTATTGTTAACATATAGTGCAACTCCACCTCCCTTTCTATTTCTTCTGTTCTTTTTGAACAAGTTATATCCTTCAATTGCTATATTCCAGTCATGGGAGTCCTCCCACCAAGTTTCAGTTATACCTATCAAGTCGTATTTGCCTTCATGTAATAAGAGTTCAAGTTCATTCTGTTTGTTTCCCATGCTCTGGGCATTAGTATATAGACATCGAAGACCATGTGTTTTATAGTCTGGCTTTGTTCCTACCTTGTTGCAGACACTATTTGGGGACACTGTTGGAGCTGTTCTCTGTACTGTGGTGCATTGGCCTTCATCCATTGTTGCCTCGAAATTTACGTCTCCCACCCCCGTAAGATTCAGTTTAAAGCCCTCCTGATCAAGTTCTTCATGCTGTGGCCGAACTCATTCTTTCCAGCCCTTGTGAGGTACAACCCATCCCTTGCCAGCAGTCCATGTTCCAAGTAGCGTAGCACGTGGTCCCAGAATCCAAAACTCTCATGACGGCACCACCTTCGAAGCCAGTCGTTCATCCGGAGTATTTTTCTTTCCCTTTCTAATCCTCTCCCAAGAACCGGGAGGATGGATGAGAAAACTACCTGGGCCCCAAAGTTTTTCAGTTTCCTTCCCAGAACTTCAAAGTCTGAAATGATTTCTTCGTAGCTCTGCTTGGCGACATCATTTTTTCCCACATGGATGAGAAGAAAGGGGTATGTGTCCGTGGGCTTTATGAGCTTCGGTAACCCTTCAGTCACATCTCTAATCTGTGCTCCAGGGAGACAGCACACCTGGCGAGTCCATGGGTCTTCACGACATACTTCGGTTTCAATCCCACGCAGCAGGGAGTCTCCCACAACGACTACTCTTCTCTTCTTCTTGGTTGACCTACCTTCTGCCTCTTGGTCACTGTTGCATGGTTTTGCCTATACTTCTTCCTCTGCAAACTGTCCTTCAGCCTCATTCTCCAGAAGCTGAAAGCGGTTGCTTAACTCTAATGGTTCCACCGGTGCAGAATGCCTTCTAATTCTTCTGCTCCTAACTGTCACTCTTTTCCAGGGAGTTTCCTCTTCATTGGCTTTCCTCCCCTCAGCATACTCCACTTCTGCTTCAGCTGGCTGTTGTTCCCTGATCCCTGGAAAAAGGCAGGTGTAGAAACGGCCATAGAAAGCTGCCTTATAGTATATTGACTGCACGCAGCTTTCTCTCTGCTCTCCAGGCCTCTTCCCTCCCCTGCACCTGAAGCTGTGCCCGTCTAGGCAAAAATGCAGGGCGACAGGAGCATGGAGGAGAGGATGCCTTCTGTGATCCAGTGGCTGGCGATTATCCAGAAAGGATTGCACCCTAAAATGATCAAGGGGAGGGAAGGTTGCAACAGCTGGGATTGTGTAGCTTGGAAAAAAGGAGGCTAAGGGGAGACCTGATAGGGATGTACACAATTATGCATGGTGTGGAGAACGTGGAAGGGAGACATTTTTCTTTGGCTGTTTCTACACCTGCCCTTTTCCCCGGGATCATCCCTGTGCATGCAAACGACACACAGCGCATCCTGGGAGCAGGCAGGGACGATCCCTCTATTTTCCTGGGATAATCCTTAGGTGTAGAAAGGGCCTTTCTCTCAAAATACTAGAACCTGGGATCATCCCATGAAGCTAATTGGCAGGAGATTCGACAGATAAAAGAATGTATTTCTTCACACAGCACATAGTTAAATTATGGAATTTGCTACCCCAAGATGTAGTGATGGCCGCCAATTTGGATGGCTTTAAAAAGGGGTTAGATAAATTCCTAGAGAAGGCTATCAGTGGCTACTAGTCATGATGGCTATGTGCTTCCTCAGAGTAGTAAGCCTATGTACACCCGTTGGTAGGAACAACGAGAGCCCCCTCCCTCCTGCTACCAACTGTCTCTGCAGAGGCCACCAGTGAGGGAGGAAGCAGGAGCCAGGCACCTCTCCACCGTGCCTGGGTCCAGCTCCAGCTGAGAGCCCCCTCCCTCCTGCCGTCAACTGTCTCTGGAGAGGCCACCAGTGAGGGAGGAAGCAGCAGCCAGGCACCTCTCCACCGTGGCTGGGTCCAGCTCCAGCTGAGAGCCCCCTCCCTCCTGCCGTCAACTGTCTCTGGAGAGGCCACCAGTGAGGGAGGAAGCAGCAGCCAGGCACCTCTCCACCGTGCCTGGGTCCAGCTCCAGCTGAGAGCCCCCTCCCTCCTGCTACCAACTGTCTCTGCAGAGGCCACCAGTGAGGGAGGAAGCAGCAGCCAGGCACCTCTCCACCGTGCCTGGGTCCAGCTCCAGCTGAGAGCCCCCTCCCTCCTGCTACTAACTGTCTCTGCAGAGGCCACCAGTGATGGAGGAAGCAGGAGCCAGGCACCTCTCCACCGTGCCTGGGTCCAGCTCCAGCTGAGAGCCCCCTCCCTCCTGCTGTCAACTGTCTCTGCAGAGGCCACCAGTGAGGGAGGAAGCAGCAGCCAGGCACCTCTCCACCGTGCCTGGGTCCAGCTCCAGCTGAGAGCCCCCTCCCTCCTGCTGTCAACTGTCTCTGCAGAGGCCACCACTGAGGGAGGAAGCAGCAGCCAGGCACCTCTCCACCGTGCCTGGGTCCAGCTCCAGCTGAGAGCCCCCTCCCTCCTGCTACCAACTGTCTCTGGAGAGGCCACCAGTGAGGGAGGAAGCAGCAGCCAGGCACCTCTCCACCGTGCCTGGGTCCAGCTCCAGCTGAGAGCCCCCTCCCTCCTGCTACCAACTGTCTCTGCAGAGGCCACCAGTGAGGGAGGAAGCAGCAGCCGGGCACCTCTCCACCGTGCCTGGGTACAGCTCCAGCTGAGAGCCCCCTCCCTCCTGCTACCAACTGTCTCTGCAGAGGCCACCAGTGAGGGAGGAAGCAGCAGCCAGACACCTCTCCACCGTGCCTGGGTCCAGCTCCAGCTGAGAGCCCCCTCCCTCCTGCTACCAACTGTCTCTGCAGAGGCCACCAGTGAGGGAGGAAGCAGCAGCCAGGCACCTCTCCACCGTGCCTGGGTCCAGCTCCAGCTGAGAGCCCCCTCCCTCCTGCTACCAACTGTCTCTGCAGAGGCCACCAGTGAGGGAGGAAGCAGCAGCCAGACACCTCTCCACCGTGCCTGGGTCCAGCTCCAGCTCCAGCTCAGAGCCCCCTCCCTCCTGCTACCAACTGTCTCTGCAGAGGCCACCAGTGAGGGAGGAAGCAGCAGCCAGGCACCTCTCCATCTTGCCTGGGTCCAGCTCCAGCTGAGAGCCCCCTCCCTCCTGCTACCAATTGTCTTTGGAGAGGCCACCAGTGAGGGAGGAAGCAGCAGCCAGGCACCTCTCCACCGTGCCTGGGTCCAGCTCCAGCTGAGAGCCCCCTCCCTCCTGCTGTCAACTGTAACTGCTGAACTTTGCAACTAAGATTGTAGTGCCTGAGTTTGCTTTCCTTTCCCCCCTCCTCCTCCTCCCTCCCAATCCCCTTTCCTTTTGTGTCATGTCTTTTTGATTGTAAGCCTGTGGGCAGGGACTGTCAAGAAATACTTTTGTAAGCCGCCATGAGAGCCTTTTTTGGCTGAATGGCGGCATAAACATCCTTAAATAAATAAAATAAATAAAAAAAATGGGTGGGAGGGTGCTGTTGCACTGGGGTCCTACTTGTGGGTTCCTGGTTGACAGCTGGTTGGACATTTATGAATACGTATGCTGGACTAGATGGACCCTTGTTCTGAACCCACAGGGATCTTATGTTCTTAACAACCTTTAAAGCCAGTTTGGTGTTGCTACATGAGGCATGGTGATTCATGTTTTCTAACTCAAAGTGCTTTGCCTGACAGGAGTGGGTGAGGAAAATGACGTTGTATACATCTGGCTGAGGCCATGGCTAGACCTACTGGGTCTAGCACGATGGAGGGGGAGGATCTTGCTATATGGTTATAGCGAGATCTCTCCCTCTGTCTGCATGCAGCGCGCAATGTCCCAGGTGGAAGAGGACGTCACACCTGCCATTTTTTAAAAAGGAGAAGGAGCGCACGAGCGTTCCTGCGCAAAAGGTAGGTCTTTTTATTTTTAAAAAAAAAATTCCTCGCTCCCAACACCCCACCCTTGATGGACACAGTTACTCGCGAGGAGATGGGACAACCCACAACAACCAGCAATGCCCGGCCACATGTTCTGTGAGACTGCAGAAAAAGCGGGTTAAAAGGGTAGGGTGATATCCCAGGCCAAGGTAGGGATCGTCCCTTCCTGCTCCCGGGATCCCGTGCATCATGTGAACGCACAGGGACGATCCCATGGTGATCCCCGGATATCGCCGCATCTAGCCATTTCCTGACAGCACAATTGTAAAGAAGGTTTTTTCAAAAGTAAGTCCCAGTCTATCGAGTCAATTCCATTCAGTCTAGTGAGACTTCTAGGTCTTCTTCTTCTTCTAAGCACAATCCCACCCATGTCTACTCCGAAGCAAGTTCTGAGTAGGAAGTAACAGATCTTTTTTCCAGGGAAATGGCAGAGAGTAACAGCAGAAAAGCTCCATCACAGGGGGGTTAACACGTTCCTACTTTCTTTTCTCAGCTGGTGTTTTCCTTCCTCTTTTCAAAAGTGGAAGTACAGAAGGAGCAGGAGACCCATTGAGGGAGGAAGCAGCAGCCAGGCACCTCTCCACCGTGCCTGGGTCCAGCTCTAGCTGAGAGCCCCCTCCCTCCTGCTGTCAACTGTAACTGCTGAACTTTGCAACTAAGATTGTAGTGCCTGAATTTGCTTTCCTTTTCCCCCTCCCCCTCCTCCTCCTCCCTCCCAATCCCCTTTCCTTTTGTGTCATGTCTTTTAGATTGTAAGCCTGTGGGCAGGGACTGTCAAGAAATACTTTTGTAAGCAGCCGTGAGAGCCTTTTTTGGCTGAATGGCGGCATAAAAATCCATAAATAAATAAATAAATAAATATTGAGTCTGGTGTTCTAATGGCGCTGCTTCTCCTGTACGCAGCAGGAGAGTGCAGCAATTCCGAGTTTAAAAAAAACCATCGGACTTAATGAGGGATTGTTTGTCGCCAGGCCAGAAGGGGCGGAAGGCGCGCGGGAGGCAGACGAAGGACCTGAGCAAACTCGTCGGATGGAGCTTTAAGCGTGCATTGGATTATAACGTTGCATCACAGCCTTATTTATGCCTGTCTTCTCAGAAGTGAGTCCCATTGAATTTCATGGGACTTACTCTAAGGTAACTGCGTAGGGCAGCAACCTTAAATCAAATGTGGGCCACGAGAGATTTCCGTGCCATTTATTGCTCATATTTTGAAATCTCTAAACCGCGCAACCGTCAGTTTAAAACCGCCATTCGTGGAACAGTTCTATAACCGTCTTCCGTCCGTCTGCAGCGTTCATCTTTACGCATTTTGCGTAAGTATCTCCACACAACAACTAACGCCTGGTAACGAGGGGCAAGCGGCGCGTCCTACTTTTCCACCAACGAGGTGGCGCCCTCATAACTAGAGCACGCCCTCTCAGCCCCCCAAACTACATTTCCCAGGGTGCCTTTGGCCGAGTATACCCCTCCTTCCTCCGAGTGCGTCTCCCCGGCGTGGCTGACGCGTGCGCCTCCTCCGACCGGGACGGTCCCCCATTGGCTTGTGGAGCCTCTTGCGATGATGACGCTCTAGGGCAAAGGGGAGGCGAAGAGGGAACTGGAGGAGGAGGAGTGAAGGCGGCCACCACGGCGGAAAGAAGGTGGAGGGGGCGGGATTCCCGGAGGCGCCGGCGGCACCGTGGGGACTCCCTCCCTCCCTCCGACCCCCCTCAGCGTCGGACACAGCTGGACGCCGGAGTGAGGAAGTCTCTGGTAAGGAGCAGCGGGGAGCTCCGGGCTGGGGTTGGCATTTGGCCCCCTGAGGAGCGGGTGGTGGGCCCTTGGCCGGCTGCCCTGACGTGACCTAGGCCTCTGTGCCTGACGGAGGTCCGCTTGCCTCAGAGTCTCTCTAGGCCACGAGGGTGTTCGCGTACGCGCTTCTCGGTGCCTTGACCTCGATCTCCTCCTCTTGGGCTCTTGCTGCTGACCTTGGGCAAGTCACTTATCTTCTCCAGGGGTAGTGATAAGTGCCTTTAAAACACGCGCACCCCAAGAGTATTTTTTTTAAAAAATGTTCTAACCGTCACTTTCAGTAACTAATACACCTGTATCACCTTAACTCTTCGAGTGTATTGAATTACCTTGATATAATAAACAAAAGAAGTAGGTAATGCCCTCCTTTGAATGAGTGTTTTTGTGCTTTAAAAACATAAAGCAGGAACAACCATGTCTTTATGGCACGTTTGAAAGACTTGACATGTTTACTTAGTATATATAATGCATATATAACTTAATATATTGCAGTTTCTAAGCGATTTACACTAAAATACATATATACGATACAATATAAAGAGAATACATTGTTACGGCATACATTTTTGTGGGCTCTAGTCTATCCCAATGGAAGTTAAAACAAAACAAACTTTAAAGCAAATAATTCTTCCTCCCTCCACCTCTAAAGTAACCAAGGCTACAATCCAAAACACATTTTCTCAGGAGTAATCTCCATTGGGCAGTGTGGCTTACATCTGAGTAAACATACTCACAAATGAGATGGAATAATGTATACATGAAATCCTGCAGGTGTTATTTTCCCCACTCATCAAGAAAGCCTTAATTGTGAATCATCTCCTTTGCCAAAGGGTGACAGCAGTTGGCAAAAAGCGCTAGTTATATTTGTGAAGTACTTCATAGTTATTAGCTTGTGGCTGCAATCTGTTTGTGTGCTTACTTGGGAGTAAGACCCATTAAATTCACTGTGACTTCTGTGTAAACATAGGGTTGTTATCAATTTTTGAGTTAAAACAGTTCTCGGGGTATGTCTTGCAAGGAATGTCCATCGCCCAGATACTTTTGTATACTTCATGTAACAGTGATAAAGTGAAGCAGCAGCAATACTGGATGGCTTGGGTAATAAATTGAAATTGTGTGAGAAAATGCTGATGTGACTAGAGAGCTGTTTTAGTGGATTAAGTGTTCAGAATTGGTTTAAAATTGAGCTCAGTTATGGATTCTTTGACTAGCTTTGGGCATGACTTAGTATCAACAATCTGGTATCTACTCATACGTCTGTCAGTAGCACAACTTATATACATGGGCACGATTTATAAATTTCAACTGCTCAGATATATTCCTAAATATGAAATACTACTTTGCCCAGAAACTAACACGTGTAGTGAGCCTAAGTGTCCCTTTTGTAAAGTTGGCATTATATTCTAAGTGTATAAACATTTTGGAGGAATAAATTTAACTCCATTGAACTTAATATGAGTAAGCATGTGTATCATAAACAATAAATTATCCCACCCAATTATAGGTAAGATTGCATATTTCATGATATTACTCAATTTAGGATGTAACAGTAGAAAGGCAGTGCTAGTGGGACACTTTTAAGGGATGAAGGCTTCAGTCCATTGTATACTTGTACAGTGGAACTTTGCATGTATAGGATTGCACTGTAGGTGGCTTATTAAAACATAAGATTTTAATGAGATTTGATGGGTTAATTTGGACAATACACAGGTGTAATAATTGTATTTAATTATACTGTGCCTTTCGTCCAAGGAGTTCAATTCAGTATATCCTCTTGCCAAACATTTGCCTGTAGTATAAGTTAAGTAATTCTCTCTAAGGCATAATTCTCATTGAGGTGACCCACATGGCTCTACCATGTCACATTGCAGAAGAGGGTTATCTTGATTGAATGTTCCTCTATTTAAAAATCAAAAACACCCTCCCCCCCCCAAAAGTAAATATTTACAGAGAGGTTATAGTCTAACCTTCTCTCTGAGATACTACCTTTTTATGCATTAGGATTTTTTGTTTGCAGGAGTATTCAAACATGAGAGTTTGCACCTGCAATGTGAAGTCTTTCTTTCTTTGTTGCATTTATATCCTGCTTTTCCTCTGAAGCGATTAAGGCAGTGTACATGATCCTTCTTCTCTCTATTTTATGCTCACAATAACCCTGTGAGGTAGGTTAGCCTGAGAGTCAGTGACTCTCCCAGAGTCACCCAGTGAGATTCATAGAAGAGTGGAGAGTAGAACCCGCATCACCCCAGTCCTAGTCCAACACTTTAACCACTATACCACACTGGCTCAGACCAGGCACAGGTTTACAAACTTAGTAAGAAGTAGGCAAAAAGCAGCCCTCCAGATGTGTTGGAATACAACTCATAGCATGTTCGAAGTTCTATTTCAACACATCTGAAGGGTACCAGGTTGGGGAACACTGGTGTAAAGTATTGTTAGGACAGAACAGACAGTTACTGGGGAGGTATAAACTCCTGCCAAGGTGCGCTCTGGTTGCATTTTCTTTCTCTTTCCTTCTGCTCCAGATCTCATAAGGAATGGCATATGTTCTGAGTTGTGTCAATAATTAATGCTGGAGACAGATGTGTGTGTTTCTCTACAGTAGGTTCTTCCCTTTAAATGTATGCGTCTTGGTGGTGCCTGTAACCAATCCCAAGATAAGAGTGAATGTTTCATCTGAATTAATCTGAACAAACAAAATTAATATAGTTATATATTTTATTAAAATATTTTATACTGTTCTTCTAAAGCCAAAAGCTGTGTATACCCAATTCCCCCAAACAAAATAAAACTATACTTAAAACCTCTATACAATCATACTTGAAAGAGTGGTCTCTTAAATACTTGACAAAACAAAAGTTATTACAACTCTTGTGAAATAATTTCTTCAACTATGTCTATGCAGTGGATTGCAGCATAGGTCTGGTGGCTTTTTCCACTGCATACATTTGGTGCAACTTGAATTTCCAGTATCTGTCGCTGATATTTGTGTGGATTGGGTCTTAGGTGCACAAGAGATGCCCAAAATATGGGTTGGTTCAGAATGTCTCACATGTTTTGAAGATCTCTGGTAAAAACTGGGCTAATGGAATCTAAGCCTTGTGCTTCAGTTTTGACATTTAACTGTATCAATACAACACTCTAATACCTAAAGATTGATATAAGTATGCAGTTTGTATACTAACACACTTACTGAAATGTAATTTCTACTTATTTCAATATAACTTCTTCCTGTTTATGTGAGATTCTCCCAAAGCTGGCATCCAATCATATGTGGCTCTATTACCAAGAAATAAACATAAGGAAGTTGCATAAATTATTATTAAATTAAATTAAAATAAATATTATTATTATTATAAAGGGTGGTATTGGATGTTACACAAAGTAATGGCAGGAAGTATGAATGATCCACGTCTTTCCCCTCTTCTCACAGTAGTTTAATAGCACTGATCATTTTCTTCTTTCTCTCCTGACTACCATGCCAAGTTGGTGACCAGGTAACTAGAATTTTTCAGCCCATATTATAATTTTAGTGTTTCTGTATTAGACATCTAATACAGAAGTGCAATGGATTTGTTTTTGTAGGTTTACTCCTGTTGAGTAAAAGCTAGTTGCTGTTGGCCATGACTTCTGGGATGTGCTGGCCATAATTGTAAAAGAAGGTGGTAGAGTAAGTTTGGAAGAAGTTCGAAAAGTATGAGAAGCTATTTGTCATAATGGTATCTTTACATATTTAAATTGCAAAACCCTAAATGTGTTAAAAGTGGTTTCAAGCCTGTGTGATTTTGTTGTCAGAGAATCCTGCTTTCTCCACTGCTGATAGGGTGAGTCAGTCTTAAAACTGAAAGAGATGAAGGATTTCATTATGCATCTTTTGATTAGCATTATGGTTTTAATGACAAAATTGTTGAGTCAAATGACCTACATTCTGTTGACTTGAAGGGGGGGGGGGGAAGTAAGATTGCTAAGGATTCCTGTGGTTTTGTTTCACAGTCATAGGGCTATATAAAGTGTTAATTCGTGAACCCTTTGTTTCCTTAGTGGCCTTGTTTGGCAAGTACTTGAGTATGTGCAGCCAGGAAAAGAGACTGCTGTGGCATGTATATAGAACAGCTTACCAGTAGTACTGAAGTCTAATTGGGGCAAAGTTTAGAAGGAACATTTGTTGAGTCTACTTCTAAAAAGTTTGCTTTCCATTGTACACTTGTGTTGCGTTCATTTTTAAATAGGCATTTCCATTTGCAAATGCTTTCTATAAAAATGTACGGGCAATCTTGTAGCTTTGGGAGAAAATTCTCACCCATTTTTTAAAAAGGCCGTATTGGCCCACTGTTATGTCCCACTAAGTAACCACTACTTAGCCATGTTAAAAGTTTATGGCTTTCTGAGCTGTTCAGTCTAGATTTTAGTTCCTTCTTTCCACTGTGAGATGTCTTTCGTTTCTGAAGGTGGCCAGTCTGCCTAATGTCCATCTCTTTATTTTTCTTAGATAAAGTTGAAATTAAAGACCTCAAAGTTCTTGTTTTATTTGAATTTGAAACTTATTTTGGCTTGGCCATCCCAAAGGCTTAGGGTCAAGTAACAAATCAGTTAAAGCAATAAGAACCCAATTACAGTGACTGACAGTGCAGTCTTGTGCCTGTCCATTTAGAAAAGTCCCATTAAGGTCAATTAGGACTTATTCCCAAGGAGGCTGAAATCCTTGATGCACTTAAACTAACTCCATCCCTCCCCCTTTCTGGCCATTGTCAATGTAGATAACCACTGTCTACTTTATATAGTTCTGAATTGGGCAACTATGACACCTAGCTCTATTGCTCTTTGTCATCTAACATCAAGGAAGCAGTCAAAACCTTGAATATTGCCTGGCTTCAATAATTAGCTGGATGAAGGTGAGCAATTTAAGGCTTCACAGGTATGAGACGAAGGTGTTGGTCAGTAAAAAGCCTGACTCAAGGATTGGGATTCAGCTTGTTCTGGAATGGGTTCTGCTTCCCCTGAAGGGTCAGGTCTGTGCCTTGGAAATACTCCTTGAAACAACATTGTATCTAGATCTTCAGGTGGCGGTGGTGGAAAGGAATATGTTGGCACAATTATGTTTGGCGTGGAAGTGGCAACCCTTCCTCAGTTGGTCTGACTTGGCAACAGTTACTCATGCCTTAGTTACATCATGCTTAGACTACAATGTTCTCTACGTGGGGCTACCCATGAAGAGAATCTGGAAGTTTCAATTGGTGTAAATTGTGGCAGCTTGGCTGCTGACTAGTGCACAGTATTGGGACCACATTATATCTGGTCTTGAAAGATCTGCTCTACTTGCCAATTGCTTTCTGGGTGTTGACCAATAACCATAAAAGCCCTAAGAGGTATGTGACCTGGCTATCTACGGGACTTCCTGTCTCATTGTGAATCTGTCCAGTTATTAAGGTCAGCAGGAGAAGCCATTTTGAAGGTATCACTACCCATAGAGGCCTATTTATGGGGCAAGTGTGAACGGATTTTCTTTGTGTGGCTTCCACACTCGAATGTGCTCTCTTATGAACTATGATTGGCCTCCATTCTCTTAGTTTTAAAAAAGGTGTGAAGACACATCCTTTAAATTTAGCCTTTTAAATTATGCAGCTAATGTTTAATGTCTGTTTCTAATGCTCCTGGTTTTACTGTTTAAATTGTACACCAGCCTTTTAGCAAATAAGGTGTATCTAATTCAACTACTTAGACCAGTGATGGCCAACTTTTACATTATTTGGAAACACTTGTAGATGATTTTTTTCAACCCTTAAATTTTCTCACGGGAGATCTGGCTAAAGCGGGGAATCATATAGAAATAAGGCTTCACAGGTATGAAACATATGAGCTTTGATGGTTGAAGTTCACAAATTGAGGATGCTGAAGAATACATGTGGTTCCTGAAAGGTATTCTCAAGAAGCAAGTTGGTAATAATCCTTTGCCTTCCTGGAACACAAATGAAACAAAAGAAATAGACTTACAGTTCAGCCCTCTGCATGGTTACTTGTAAGCCCCATTGTGTTCAGTGGGGCTTCTTTCTATTTATTTATTTATTTCATTTCTATACCGCCCAATAGCCGGAGCTCTCTGGCGGTTCACAAAAATTAAAACCATTCAAAGTATAAAACAACAGTATAAAACCATAGGTGGGACTTCATCAGCTTGCTTCAGGGACCTAGTCTCTAATTGGTCATCCTTGACAAACATTTCTAACGGCATATAGCAGTCATTCAGTGAGGAATAATAACCATAAATTTCAAAAATAATGCATATTTTTAAATTATTATTTAAAAATAATGCATTTTAACGGGGCCATTAAGTGTGCAAGAAATATTTCTTTTCTCCTTCCTCAGTCTCCAATGCTGAACACTAGCACGGAATTATATTATTATACTCGCTTGAAAACACACACACATACACACACACAGAGGTGTAGTTCAGTACTATAAGTGATCCATGCTGCAGAGCATTCCCTGTTGGGCTAGGACTGGAGAGACACAAGCTCAAAACCCCACTCCCCCACAAAGCTTGCTCAGTGACTCTTGGTTAGTCACACTTGTATCCTAGCCTACCTGATATGGATGTGGTAGGAATAAAATGTGAAGGAATGAACCATGTATGCAGTCTTCAGCTCACTGGCTTTCTAGTTCTAAATTGTTGAGTACATGTTAAATTTTGAAAAACAACATTCTCTAATTTCAAAAAGAAGAAAAACACTGGCTACAGCTTAAGAATGTATACTCATGACATGCTTCTTTTCATATTTGAAAATGTTTCCTGGCTTTAACTGGCCTTACATATTAAAATATACTTCATAAGTAGCTGGGCATCATTAGCTTACCTAGTCATGTGATAAAAAGATATGCAAACAAATACAGGTTTTACATCTCATCTCACTTAAACTATCCTGTTGGGCAAGTTCTACCTGTGTTCTTGGAGCAGAGTGAGCAAAACAGGATTTCTACAATGTTCACTTATATGACTGTTGTACATGTGCTTAGTTTTATAAGCTTATGCTTTAGGATAGTGTCACCTTTGGACTGACTAAACCCACATGTATTACATGTTTTGTAAGTGTCACTTTTAATGACTGTATAATGAATTATTTAGTAAGCATTGTAATAAAGCAAATAATTATTGGATTACACAAGTTTGACTTGGAGGTGTAGCTCTGTTTGAGGACTTTGATATTTAACAGGCGTGTTACAAATGGGTATTGTACAATATGTTGCAGGGAAAAGTCAGCTTGGCAGCCAAAAAGTCTTGATGAAGGTAGGCGGAGTTTTGGCTTGCATCTGGTGAAAAATTGAGTAATAATCTTGCCTACATAGTGAATGCCAAGCTCAGTTTTTCCTGAAGTGGGTTAAAGTCTGACATGTCGCTGGTGTTCCACTTTTCAAGGTAGTCACGGTAAGAACACCTGAAAATTCTACTTACTAGGATGTGTCTAGCAAATAATAGATGAACTCTTCTTTATCATGTCCTCTTTTGTCTTGTTTCACTGGAATTTAGTATTTAGTCTGATTTAATTTCTTAAACTACAGCCCTTGGTATCCTTACCATGAAGTCAGTTTTGTCGAACTTACTTCCTAGTTGATGTGGATAGGTTTGGATTGTTAGAACAATTTTACCTAACAAATAATTAAAACCACAGGATAGGTTTTAAAACCTGTTCACTTTACATACTTTGATGATGAAGTAATGGTTTTGTATTGCCATTTAGGATTTGACTAGAATCATAGAATCATAGAATAGCAGAGTTAGAAGGGGCCTACAAGGCCATCGAGTCCAACCCCCTGCTCAATGCAGGAATCCACCCTAAAGCATCCCTGACAGATGGTTGTCCAGCTGCATTGTCCAACTACATTGGTCTTTTGAATTATGAGGCTGCTGGGGTGGTATTTTTCCCTTCTCTCCACCATGAACTTTTATTCTGCACTCTTTGAACCATGCTGCTATTTGATATCCTTGCAAAGGAATCCTTTTATGGGGTATGTAGATAACATTTTGTTTGTATGTCCTTCAAGGCCACTCCTGCTATTTAAATGTTCACTAGGGAGTAAATGTGATCCTGTAGTGCTCTAATCTAGGTCAACTATCCTTATTTTTCTTTATTAGCAGCCTGAAATGCTCCCTACATCGTATAGTCAAAAACATCCTATTCTGAGATAGGCTATGCACTGTCCTAGCCCTGGTTCACACATAGTGGCAAATCTTGGATTAAATCATTTGTATGGAATACATGCTGTGTGCAAACCTTTTCCACTTTTTGTAAATGACCTGTGAACACCCCGATTGTAGGTTATGAGTGTGTCATCTGAACCCAGACACCCTGGATTGTAACACACAGTAAACTTACACTTAGGTTAGTGGTAAAAAGCTACTTCAGTTCTAATATTCTATGTTCACGGATAGATTTTTCAAACTGATCCCAGGAGTGCCTCCTTGTGAATTTTTTGTAGCGTTTGTAACATGGGATTTGTGAATTGGGTCCTCAGTGGTAGTTTGGCCCTGTTTACAGATGCATCGGAGGAAGCTTGGAGGATGGCAACAAGGGAGAGGGCCTTTTTGGTGGTGGCCCCCCTGACTGTGGAATGATCTCCCCGATGAGGCTCGCCTGGTGCCAACACTGTTATCTTTCAGGCGCCAGGTCAAGACTTTTCTCTTCTCCCAGGCATTTAACAGCATTTAACAACGCTAAGTTTGTTTTTTAACGGACCCCAGAACTGTTGTTTTTAAATGGATACTGTTGTTTTTATACTGCTGATTTTATGTTTCTGATGGTTTTTAAATTTTGTATATTTTTTAATGTTTACTGTTTTTAACTTTTGTAAACCGCCCAGAGAGCTTTGGCTATGGGGCGGTATATAAATGTAATGAATAAATAATAAATAAATTTCTTATATATGAATGAGACTGATTTTAATGAGGGAAGTGCTCACTTACTCAAGTCATGTGAATTACATCTGATACATCAGCAAAAATTCAGTGTCTGCTTTGAAACTCTGAGTGAATACAAGCTTTAACTATTAATTCTGGCACTCTGCTTGTCATATGTGAATGGTCAGAGTCTCACAACTGCCAACAGTGTGAGTATAAACATCTTGTTATATATCTGTGAGGAGTTTCTGGGGCTCATCGCCTCCTACAGTGCTCCTGCTAACCTGGACTGGGCATTTGGGGCGGGGGGGGGGCGGTTCATGGCTGGTGACAGCCCGATCTGATTAGGTGGATGACCATCGCATGTCTGAGGGCCGGTCTGGCTGCCTAAGACACAGCTGCTCAAGACAGAAGACCAAGATAAGAGGAAGGAACAGAGAAGGGGATGAAAAGAGCAAGAGAAATTAGAGGAGGAAGGAGGACAGATGGAAAGAGGATGGGAAGAAGATCAAGGGAGGAATGGAAATATAGAGAAAAGGAGGAGTGAAGAGGAAAGACAAGCCAGAGGGGAGGGATGCAACAAGGGAAAGAGATGCAGAAAGGGAGATAATTCCTGCATTCCCCACAGACTTGCACAGACTTGCACCTCCACTTGTGGGAACAAGGGGAAGAGATTTTTTTCTTGTCCTGCACAGGCTGATCCTGACTGGGCTTTTATCATAGTAGCTAGCACTGAGCAAACAACACAAACTAATGAGCCAAGCCCACTGTTGGACAGTGCAGACCTTAATCAAGGCTAGAGATACTAGCAACCAGACAGAGATTGGCTTCTCGAGAAGAAGCATCAAGGTGAACTCCAGGAGAAGGAACTAATTGCATATGGACTGACCCAGGGAGAGTCCCAGGGAGAGGAAAGGCCAGTCAGCTTCAGCGGTTAATGTTGAAGAGGTTCTATTCCTTAAACTCTGCAGGGTACTGAAGGGAAATACCTTTGCTGTGAACCTGACCTGTTGAATGTTTAAAAGCCAGTAACTTGTCAGAGTTTAATAAAACAGTTGTATTGATTACCAAAGTATTGATCACTGAATCCATGGGTTAGGCATATATTCTTCCCTAGTGACCAGGGCACAATATCTTTAAGCCATTTTGACAGACTAGCAAGACCAGTATGCTGCTTGAGGATCATAGATGATTGTCATTAGGGCTGTGCTCTGTTCGGGATCCCCGGATCTGGAGTGGATCAGGCTGATCTGGACCCCCTAAATTCAGATCTGAATTGTGTCGAGGGAGGTTCGGATTGATCTGGAGCTCCGGACACCATTTTGGATCAAACCGTGGTTTTTCCCCCCCATTGACATGCATTGGAAATGCCTATAATTTTTTTTCAAGATACACACATGTAACTGGGCACTATGATTAGCACTTCAAAGGCAACACAGTGCAAAGGGAACACTGTGTTTCCTTTGAAGTGCTGTTGTCATGAGATGCACTTTCATTACCCCTTCCAATACACATTTTATTTCTGAAGGATATTGTGGTTGAGGTTTAACTTTAAAAAATTGCTAAAAATCAGGGGATAATCCCATTTCTTTCAAAATGGCCATGCCTAAGGTCCTATGTGGAAGCTATCATGGTGTCCAGTTACATGTGTGTATCTTGAAAAATGACGGAGATCAATGCAGTTTTGTAAATAGGAGGAAGCTTTAAAAATTCCCTAAAAATCAGGGGATGATTCAATTTGCTTCAAAATTGGCATGACTAAGGATCTATTTCAAAGCTATCGGTGCCCAGTTACATGTGTGTATCTTGAAAAATAAAAAAGTTCTAGGCATTTTTCTTTTCCAATGGTAGTCTATGGGGGGAAATCCAGACCTCCGGATCTCGTTTCAGATCCAGATTGGTTTGGAAGAGGTCCAGATCTGTTCAGATCGGTTTGGACCTGATCCGGAAGGTCTGGATCAGGATCCAGAGCGGATTGGGGGTGGGTGGGTGGGTGGGTCCCTGCACAGCCCTAATTGTTATGCCTTACTACCCACAAAATGCCCAGGTAATGTGACATTAGAAATGATGGTTGACAACAGTTTTTCTCCTGTTTTTATTGTTTATGTGATTAGTTTTTGGGATTCCTTGAGCCAAGCTGTAATCTTTAAATTAAAGCCAATATATTTCCATGTGAAGACATTCTAGTTGCTTTTTCGAATGACCATGTATACACAATTAACAACTCCCACGTAACTCATGGTCTGTTGGATTTTTAACCTTCAGTCTCTGGATTTGCATTACATAACAAGCTGTGACCGGGTGTTGAATATGCAAATCCTGCCTGGCACTTGCCACAGCCCATTGTGGCTTAAATAAGCCATGGCGAACTGTATTGATTACGCGAACCAGTGCATTGTCTTTAGCAACATATAACAGTACCACTCTCTCTTCTTCTTTTAGACAACCTTGCATTCTTAAGGGTTCACTTTTCTCTGGTTTGTGGGACATTTCAGGCCCTGATCTCAAGGTGGCCATATTCTTCAACAGTTTAAATATGCCTGTGACCACAGTGCTATTCTTACTTAACCTTGACAACGCCTTCACTTTTAAACTCGTCACATAATCCATATCTGGAATTTTTTCATTTAGAAAACATGCAACAGTAATTGATTTCAATACATCTTTACATTCGTTTTGCTCTTGATGTAACATATTTCATGCTTACATTACAGTTATTACAATGTGAATTGCAGAATGTTATGCTTGACCTAATAGGAGGTGATGGCTCTAAATATTTTTGTATAGCTAAACAGAGTGGTAATACTGAACTTCAATCTCAATCTTTAATTGTTTGCCCAACTGAATTATAAGGCTTCTGTCTCTGTAAATCTCCAAATTTATTGATCATGCAGTTAAATAAGGACAAATGGGTAACATCCATTCAAAACAGTATTTCTATATCTAGATGTCTGCACATAACTGTTGACATACTGAAGCAGGAGTTTGGATAGGAGAGGAAGCAAAGGCTGTAAGATTTAGAGAGTTGAAACAACAAGCAAGATGTGTGATGAAGGCTAGATGTATTGTTAACTAAAGATTCTTTGTGTTTTCATTTTTAATAATTTGGAGAGCATAGCTGGTGTCTTCCTTGAAATGCTTGTAACGGAAAGGTAGGAGGTATATATTCTGACACACACAACAAACATAGAAATGTTTCTTGCGCAACTGCAAAGTTTGTGTATATAAAACTAGAGAGCTAGAAATTGTTGAGGAATATTGCTAGACCATGACTGATCATTTTCCCATAGTGTCATTTTATTCACAGCAATTACTGCTATATTTATGCTGGTTAAAGGGCATTTATTTTACTTTGCTCAGTGATGCTTACCTTGATATGGAAAGTGGGTATGGGGCTAAAGTTCAAATAGCATTACTTCTTAGCTGTTCAAGGATGTGCTAGTTAAAATGAGTATTTCATGACTCACTCTGAACTGGTGGACATGTTCTCCATTAACCTTTGCAAGCTTCTGCATTTGCCTTAGTAATTCAGTCCTCTTCTCTACAACCTTTTTAGCTATCTGAGAAATAGATTATATAAATCATGTATCTTTGGTTGTTGTGTGACTTTGGTGTGGTGCACTGTTTTTATGTAGCTTGTCCCGGGCAATGGTGAATTTGCAAGCCCTGTGAGAGCTCTTTCATTTCCCCACTTTACAGGGCTTCTTAAGTGAACAACTGGGTTCCTCCTATCCTTTAGTATTATTTCCTTTGCTTCCACCCCTGGGTCCTTATCAAATGTGGGCTGATTAGGCTATCTGCAGTCTCATCTTGTCAATGGCCTTGTATGTTATCTATTCCACTTTGCCATTCCCATTGACAGCTGCAACGTACAAGGACATTGACCAGGCAAGGCGACACATACCCCTCAGGTGAAAGTGCACTCTTGTGTACTTGTGTGAAGGAACAGTTTTTGTTCTAAAGGTGACAAATGACAAGGGCTAGTGATTGGAGCCACGAGGGGGCTGGGACAATGAGAGAAGCAGTAATGGGAGCTGCAAAAAGAGGGGGATGTAGATCTCTCTTGAAAGGACTTGTTGTTGACTCAGGGAACTGTGGGTGCTCTACTTCCATTCCACAAGTGGGGATAATTTTGTTTAGTAGCCTACTTATTATTGTCAATGGCTGTCAAAACAGCATATATGCAGTCTCATATTGTCAGTTTCCTTGTATGTTTTATACTGTACTTTGTTCCCTTTGACAGGTGAAACATACAAGCACATAAGGCAAGGCTATATAGATTTGACAGCTGCAAAGGCTAATAAAAACAAAATTACAAAGACATTTGCATGAATTCCTAGGGCTGAAAACTTAAGGCCCCATTTGTACAAAACTCCAGGGCCATTTTTAAAAAAAGGGGGGGAGAGACAAAAATAGGATTGCATGGGGAATGGGATGGGATGGACAGACAAGAGTGTTTCTTCCACGCAAGGGTTATCGGGTGGAGAACCAAGGGGGAAGGAGGGGGAGAACAACCCATGTGAGCTAATTGTCTGTTGTGTCCGCTGTGTTTTTTTCCTGAAGATAACCTATAGTGTGTATCTAATTTGGAGGGTGGGTTGTCATGTGGTGTGAACTCACCAAATAGCTTTTTAGCTTTCAAAAGAAACTTCAAACACTGTTAGCTGGTTTACTGTCCATATTGCCATAGCATTTAAAGAGGGGAGTCATGTTGCATGTGATTTCTCTGTGCTGTAGAAAACTGTGGAATTATAATCCCCAACTTGCTTTATATTGTGTCTAAATGCTTCATTGTCTGCCTGGAGAACCTGCTGTTGAAAAGCTTTGCTACTGTTCGCATGAACAGTTTACAGGTAACAAAAAGCAGCTGTTGGGGACAAGGATTCCCTCTGCTGGTGTCTCGGTGTTGCTGATTTCTTTTTGTTAGCAAAGTGTTTAATTTCCTCCTTTCCTGCTGATAAAACAGAAATGTACACACACCATCATTGTTAAACTATATTGACAGTGACCTCCAAAGGATTGTTAAATGTATGTGGTTCTTTCCACAAAGCAGAAAGACCTGGGAGTCCTTGCTTTTAGTATGTTGGGTGTGTGAAGAACATTATTCCCTGGCACTAAAGATTTCCAGAGGGGTCTGGTCAACAAACACTTTATTTGCTGAAGCAAGGCTGTTGGGTTTTAAAAAACAGTTAACTGTATTGGCATTAGCACACATTTCCCAAGGCTTGACTTCTGCTTTCAGAGCATGATGTTATTTTCCTTTGTCCTCTGGTTACAGAAGCTTCCTGCTGTTAGAACACTTTAAAATGTAACATAGAATGAAAGCAGAAATACTTTTGGGGGGGGAAAGTGTTGGCCCTCAGTTTAGACTACTGTGACAATAAAAAAACCAACAACCTCAACCCATCCAGAGCGCTCTTGCCTTCACACAACACAACTGATCAATTGTCCAGAGTTCCATCCATAGGACATGTGCATGTTTGTGTATATAACCAGCCAACAATTAAAATATTGAAATATACAGATAGGATCCCTTTAGCTTTCATAGGAAGTTTCAGAATTTGCTGCCATTCCATTTAAGTCCTTATATAAATATGCTTAGGATTCTAATTTTGGCTTTAAGGGTATGTGGACAGCCTGAGTGTTTTCCCCCTTGCTACAGAGATACAAAATGCAGTGTTTCCTGCTATGGAACAGTGAATGGTTTGACAATTGTGAGAATAGGAAATTTTAATCGTTAGTGCTTGTATAAAGACTTTCATGATATGGGGGAGGGATTAAATGTCTTGTCTAGTTTTAAAATCTGCTTGTGTACTTTCAAATTTCATTGAGAGATAACACAAAATAGGATATTGGCTACAAAATTTGCCAGCTGCTACTGTGTCAGCACTCAAATTTATGGGAAGTCTCTTGGGATTGATGGGCCCATTTTCTATCCACTCTTGAGTTAGCAACTCAAGGGCTGGGTTTGGCTCTATGGCCTCCAGTTGCTGACCCTTGAGATAATCATAACAGTTCTGCTTCACAGAAAACATTTCATAGCTTAGCTTTGTCTGCTACTCAGTTTAATACATCTTGAAAACAACAATGTACATGTGTTTCTCTACAGCAAAGAATCTAAATATGAATCAGGCAATAAGGGCAGTGCTGAATCCGTGAGGAAAGGCTTCTGTATTCAAGCTTTTAAAATGTGCTAGCCCTTGTGGTAATTGTTTGGAATGCAGTGGACCAAGCTAAATTTTGGTGTAGGATGTCACAATTGCATCATAAGATAAATATGAAGTCCTCCCTTAAGAGCTTTAGGGCACTGGTGAATATTCCTTTCCTGGGCAAAGTCTTTGAGTGGCTGGTTTGCCAATCAGTTTCAGATGCTCCTGGAAAAGTGTGTTTTTCTGGATCATTTTCAATTGGGGTTCAGGTCAAGTTTTGGCATGGAAACAGCTTTGATTGCCCTCTGTGATGACCTATGCCAGGAGAGAGATGGGGAGTGCAACCCTGTTGAATCTTCTTGATCTCTCAGCAGCTTTCAGCACCATTAACCATGGTATCATTCTGGGGTTAATGGGGCTGGGAGTGCATTGCAGTGGTTTTGCTCCTACTTGGATGGCTGGGTCCAGAAGCTGGTGCTTGGGGAATATAATCTTGGTCCTGTGGATTCTCCAGCATGGGATTCCACAGGACTTGGTTTGTTCCCCCTTGCTATTTAACATCTGCATGATACTATTGAGTGATGTCATCTAGAGTTTTGGAGTACATTGCCATCAGTATGTATGCTGACTCTGAGGCTGGGTTCGGACGACACGCTGATCAATGGTTGTTTCCCATTCTATTCCTATTACCCCCACCCTCCAGTTGATTAGCGTGTTGTCTGAACTCAGCCTATTTCTCCTTTTGATCCTAATCAGGTGAGGTTGTGGATGTCTTAAATCAGTGCCTGGTTGTAAAATAGACTGGGATGAGGGCTAATACACTGAAGTTTAATTCAGATAATACTGAGATGCTGTTAGTGGGTGGTTCTTTTGACCAGGTGGAGGGTATTCACTCTGTCCTGAATGAGATTGCGCTCTCCCTGAAGGAGCAGGCTCATATCTTGGGTTTTTTCCTGGAGTCCTTATTGTCACTTGAGGCTCAGGTGGCCTTAGTGGCACAGAGTGCCTTCTACCACTTATGGCCCTATCTATACAGGGATAATTTAGCTGTGTGTGCTGTGCTGATCATCTGAGCCAACCCAGTATCTTAAAGACAGATATTTGTTGGAAAAGTTTACACAATTATCTGCTGGCATGTTTATCAATGTCAACTTGGTTTGCTTTTTCAGAATTAGTCAACCTGTCACCACCTCTTATTGGAGAAAATAAGAGCCTTTCTCTGGAAGACCCCTGGTCTCATGAATGAATCAACGGATCTCGGGAATGCCAGCATTCTGGAGCCAGTGCTACGGCTCAGGAAGGGACACGTGCCCAAGCCTGCTGGGCAGGAAAACCATGAGAGTGACCAATCCAGTGAGCAGGGCCCCCTCTTAGTGGAGTCACCGACAACTTCTGAAAAGGAAAAGGTAAAAAATAGTTACCATGAAATGTAGCCAGTGAATTGCGTCAAACCTTGGTTGATGCGTTGGGCCCATGGGCACAGTTGGAATTCTGAGAAAGTGCTGTAGGTGCACCAGAGAGTGGCTGCCATTGGGTTATGTGGCACCACTAGAAATAAATAATAAAAAACATTCTCAATGTAACAAGGAGAGGAGGTTTTCAGGGCTCCAAAGTACCCTGCCCACTGGGTGCTAGATGGCAATAAAGGGCAAAGCTGAACACCAGCACCTGTTCCTTGAAAATTTATGGAGTTGTGCAAGTGGAAAAGGGGAAATGATTATATCTATGCTGTTTGCAAAGCCTTCTCAAGCTTATATGTTGCACAAGCTGGAGAGCAGAGGCTGTGGCAAGCCCTGTAATACAGGATTATAGCATGCCAGTTGTGTGATCCAAAGAATCTTGCTGCAGGGGTTTCTCCTTTCACCCCTGCAAACTTCATGGCCACTGACATGGTTGTAAATGGAACATCAAAGGTGTTGAAGCAGCAAAATTCAGGGGCTGGGTGAAGATTTTGAGATGCCAACGCTCATTGAAGGAAATGACAGGAGTGAATTGGGTATCTTGCATTAGCACAATGGGGTTTTGTTCTCTGTGAGGCTCAGCGGGGAGGTTGGTGTATTTGAGATGGAATCTAGGAGGCTCAAAGTTATGTCTTGGTGGGTGACACATCACTTGCAAGTGATATGTTGGGCAACGCAGGTAGTGACAATAAGAAGCTTATAAAATGTTTCTGGCTTTCTAACCAGTATAGGAAATAACTCAACTCCCATGCCCCCTGTCACTAATGATATTTTAAAACTTAGCTACTTGATCCAGAAGAGCAGGTTAGTGATAACTTGGAGATCACTCCTCTAAGTCTTGGACAGCGTATGGGCCCCTGATTCCCCCACGTCTGGCCTTATATGTTGGCAAAAATAAATATTGCATGGATATGGAATTTCATAAACTTTGCAAAAGCAAAAAGATAACATGCTACTGTTTCTGCTTCTGCCAAGCATCTAATGCCAGTGCCTTGAGTTAGCATTCATTAAAACCTTGTTCTTCTAGGAAAAATAAATAAATCACTTTTTGGCAAATGCGCTATTTTAAAAACTTCCTCTCCTTGGAAAAGTGTAAGAGGGTAAGTGTTCTCTGGCTAGCTTCAGCTTTGTAGCTTGTGCACAGAGTACATAAAACTTGCTAATGTCTGCTGCCTAAAATGAACACTACTAGCGTGATTGCAGTGCAGGCTGAGATGGCTGCTCTAAACAGAATTTGATCAGCCAAAACAATCCTGTCAGTATTTAGGCTGCTTACTTGCAAGATGTGGTGGCGTAAACGGAGTGGATGTGCCCATTCTTTCCAACAAATTGTACAGCTACAGAAAGAAATAAGTGGATTAAAGTACAGGAAATAAACACTGAATATAGCAAGCAAATTTTCAAGGAGGAAGGATGCTTCAGGGCATCAGCTACATTTCATAGAAATCCTTAACGTGAAATGCTATAAGTTTTGTGTCATTGCCACACTTGTTGTCGTTGCTCTTTTTTTAAACATAGTGATGAAAAGCTCTTTTATCAGAACCTTTCCATTAGCTTGTATAGTTGAGATTTTTTTCCATTAATATGCAGGCACCTTACAGAATGCTGTGAAAATGGAAATGACAGTTATCCACATTGGTGTCATGAAGTGCTATGATATGTATTTGCATTTGGCATAGCTTGCATGTTCAGTGTCCTTTTTAAGGGGAAATTATTTGGTAAGCCTTTATTTTGGAGTCTGTAGTACTCAGTATAATTGCTTAAGCTCTGTTCTGAAAGCAGTAAGACTTCTACGTATAAGACTGAAGGAAAAGGTAACTCTCTATTCGGGGGGTGGGAGAAACACATCCATATATTGTACAGAGAATGGCAGAATTATCTCTTTCACAAGGGATAATAAGAGTTGTAATGCTTGTAAGAAGAAAACACAAGAACTAGGCATAAGATGCCAGGTATAAATTGGACTATTCTTGTCAGGAACGCCAATAGTAGCTGAATCACTCCTTGTAGAAATGTTTACTTTCACCTTTTTTAAAAAAAACTTGTGTCCTCTAGTGAATATTCAAGTTTTCATCAGCCATTGCTATTTCTTTCTACCCTGTGCCGGACTGTCTGGCCTCCTTCATGGCATTTATCTCTCTCTGCCCTTTGCTATTTGAATGGTTAGAGTGTCTTTGTTCCCCCTGCTGTTCCTCAGTCACTGATATCTCCTAAAGAAATGCCTCTTACTGCGACTTTGTCAAACTGACACAATCAAATGCATGTGACTTTTATCACCTGATGAATGGGGTTTTTATGTACAGCCCTGAAAACCTGCACTTGACTCTCTGCTTCCCCCCCCCCCCCCCCAAACTATAATCCTCCAGTGACAGAGAAGGAACAAAAGACTGTTTTCTTCACATTTTTTTCCAGCTATTATTGCCCTGTGTTATTGATTGATGGTGGGTTTTGTCTAAAGTTCCTGCATCTGTGGTGCTCTGCACATTTGCAGTGTGTGGCCTAAAAGCGTGTCTGTGAAATTTTGGATCTCTTGCTCTGAAGCATTTGGTACTGTGCATAGAATAATGGAGCACAGCACTTGACTCTTCTTCATGGCAAAGGCCCAGCTGGAACATTTGTCAAGCAATCCAATCCTCAGTGACTCCTGAATTCAGCTGTTTGACCTTTTGGGAAGAGCCTGTCAGTGAGCTTGCTTTAAAGTGAAAAATTGTGCTTGTGAATTAAGTGCATAATAAAAATAGGAGGAAAAAGAGCTGAAACCAAAAATGCATACTGACTACCAAGTACTAATGAGCACATTATTCAGAGTTCATCTCTAAGGAAGGGCATGGACTATTTTACTTGTTTTAGAGTAGTGGTAAAGAAAATACAGCTCTACTTGCTGCATGTTAAGATGTAAGGGGTCTGTGCTTAGAAGCATCTCACTTTTGCATCTTAGCTTTTTGTACTTGTGTAACTGTCATGACCATATAGTTATCTTCATTCTCTGCTTCCACCCCCCAATCTCTACATAGCAATGCCTGCCACATTTGGGTTATAATTAAGAGAGCTTCTCCTTTTCCAAATCCCCATCTTGCATTATTTTAAAATAATACACTGTTCTGGACAGGCATACACTTTTTTTTCCTGTTTCTGCTGCCCCTCTGTTTTCCATTTTATTTGCTAACTGATAAGGACCTGCTTCTGCCTCCAATTGTCAAATATATTCTTTAGGATTCTTCTCTGAATGTTAAGATGGTTTTTAAAAGCCAGCACCTGAACAGTAACGGTGTAGACACAGTGTATGGTTATGTCAGTATCAGCCTCTTGAAGAAAGGAAGGTAGTTGACATTGCCAAGTCAGAGGTGGGAAACTTGTAGCCCTACAGATATTGGATGCAATTCCCATCATCCCTAACATTGGCTGTGCTGACTAGGGCTGATGAGAGTTGCAGTCCCAACAACATCTGGAGGGCAGTGACTTGCCCTGCCTTAAATAAAGAGACCTCTACCTGGTGAGGCAGGCTGCTGCTTTGGATACTCTTTGCCATCATGCTTACTGTCCTTGTTGTGCACTCCCATAAACCTTTTCACTTTATTTATAAAGCTGTGCTGTCTATTCCTACTTGTTGTGTAGCTTGGTCAAACTCTATCATTTCTGATTGCTGTACAAGGTTCCTGAGGCTGTCCTGCAAAGCCTGATCTCTGCCCATCAGCTGATTTTAAAAATAAACCCGCACTTGCTGAGATGCATGCGTGGCTCTTGGAGAATGACAAGAAAGGCTTTTGTTTGTTCACTCCTGCAGTGTTCAAAAAAGAAGGTCCCACTTCACTGAGCAATTCTTTTCTGAGATCACATTTCCCTTATCTGCCTATATGCAGGAGGAAGATGAACTAGCAAAGGTATTTCAATAACTACTGGGTGTTTGAACTGATGTTTCTCTTCTCTTTTTCTCTTCTCCTTCTCCCCCAACTTTTTCCCTTTGCACATGGAGCGTAGCTTTAGTTAGCAAGTCAAATGTCAGGCAGCCTGTCGCTCTCATGCACAGCTGCTTTTGGAATTAGCATATGGACAAAAGAAGTGGGGGAAGATCTTTTGAGAGCCTTCTGGGGCAGGTGCAGCTCCTCGGTCCGCCCAGTGTCAGAATGTCCAAATCATTCTCCGCATAAGATGCACACCCAGCCGGCTCTGGCACTGCTATTGAACTCCAGCAAGCAGAACGGCAGTGGTCAGTTATGTGTCTGGCTGAAAGCATAGAAGGGGGAAAATTGTAATAAAAGAACTTGAATTTGGCTTCTTAAAGCCCAAATGTGAAAGTTCATGTAGCTGGTGGTGTAACTTAAGAAAAGGAACTAAACCTCTGAAATTTGTAATAGTCTGCCCTTCTAAATTCTGTTACTTTGGAAACAAATTCTAGTGGTGTAACTTAAGAAAAGGAACTAAACCCCTGAAATTTGTAATAGTCTGCCCTTCTAAATTCTGTTACTTTGGAAACAAATTCTAGTGGTGTAGCTGAGTTCGTCTGTTACAACAAACACAAGTCCACAAAAGCTAATGTTACAATAAATCTATTAGCCTTTAAGGTGCCATAAGACTTTGTATTTGACATATTTTGAAGAGTAGATCCATTGTCAGCACCTTGCAGACCAGTGCTGCTTCCTTTTTCCTTTACCAATATGACTTCTGTTCAGTGGTATTTATATCTTACTGTTTAACAGGGAATCAAGCAGCATAAAAATCTAATTTAATGAGGTCAGGTAAAATGCAATATATATTAAATATAAAGATTCTATGACATCATGCTGCCCCTTGCTCCTGCCTTTGTCCTTCACTCTGCTGCTGTTCCTTTTTCTATCACAGCGATATGTTCATCCCATCAAGCCTCCTCTTCCCCACAGGTCCCTCATAGCCACATGATTTTGGTGCTTCTTTGTTCCTGGCTAACACTTTCACCCCATCTTTCTCTACCTTATGTGAGCCACCCAGAAAGCTTCGGCTATGGGGCGGTATACAAATGCAATAAATAATAATAATATTCCTTCCTTAAGCCTTGTTTTCTCACTTCTTTCCATTTTTCTTGGATTCTGAACCTTCAGGAGAAGGGCAGTATCTGTTCTCTATAGTGATGTTGGTGCTTGGTCCCATGGTGGCTGTTGTCATGGTCAGTTGTGTGTCTACTAATGGGACTACAATGCCCAAGTACACATCCCCAGGCTTTTATCATGTGAGGCAAAACAATCTTGATTGGTATGATAAATGTCCACTTTTGGACTGCCATTTCCCCCACACTTCATCTTTATGAACTATAAGCAATTGCAAGCACCAAGCCCTCTCTTCTTGTCAGTCCTGCAGCACAATAAAACTTATAAAGTTGATGTCTTTTTGAAACCTGTAAAACCTAACAAACCAGCAAGTGAAGTTTGGTGTATAGATTATTGTAACCTTGAACACTAACTCGGAAGGCAAAAAGTCTGCGCTTTATTGTGTGTGTTTGACTTCAGAATAGCAATTAACTGCATCCAGATGGCATGCTTGCAGAGGGTCATGTTGCCCACGTCACCTCTATTGTGATGAGGCTGCAGCGTCTCTGGAGCAAGAGCATGCCCATGTAGTCATTTGGCAGCCATTCAAAATATCCGTGTGATCAATTAGCTGAACAGCTTCCTCCCAGAGTTGCATTGCTGCAAGATAATGCCATCACTGTTGTAGCTTTGGAATGTTTCACTTCTCTTCTCCCACCTCTCTAAAAGTAAGCTACACTTCATTCCAATAATGTTTCTGGAAATTGCAATATTTGGCCAAGAGAACAAGCCATATATGAAATATCTGTCCATTGCTTTATGGCTCATCTAACCAAGTTGCCTCTCTAGTTTTACCTTGTGTTGCCTGTTGTGGATGAAAAGATGGAGCAGCATGTCAGATGTTGCCATGAAGACAAAGTTAGGTTTCTGAATTATAAATGTCCCTAGAATAGTAGGTCTCCAAATATGATCGCCTTTAATTAAAACTTGCATCTTGGTCAGGTTTTATTACTTAAATGTTTTGAGCTCCTTTATAGCCATAGCCATTTAAAAAAACACTACTAGAAGGATTAGTACAGTCTAATTCCATAGCTGAAGCCAGTAGAGCAGAGGTAAATCCTCCAAAATGGAGGTTGTGGAGTGGGTGTTCCTAAACTGACAAAAGGAATATGCTTACTGCTGAACTTGCAACATAGAGGTGCTTATTTAACATTGCTTAAAAATGCTGCTAGGTTCTTGGTAGATAAATTCACTGCAGTCTGCAACTTGTTAAAGGCTTTCCCATGCAAGATCGCTTGGGTTAGTTAACCTTTAACAAATGTTGACAGCTGGATCCAAGTGTGCAGGGTCAAAGAAACATCTTAATCTTATACACTGTAGATTACTGTAGCCGCTATATTGGCAGGTTTAATGTATATGGGGTCATGTTTCCATATACTGTAGAAATCCACTTACCATCAGCTGGGAAACATGCTTTTGTTCCATAGTGAGATAAAATATTATATATAATGAGACTTGAAACTTGTGATTTACTTAAAGTGCACAAGAGCTCAATTCATTTGTTCCCCCTCATGTGAACAGGGAGTGCTGGGATGCACCTGTTGGCCCCATCTCCTCAGTACGCTCCTAAAGGCCCGTCCCTGCAGCCTGTTATTCAATGGATTTTCACAGTGAGGAGCCTACCCTATGCATGGATTTCCAACCCTGCCTGATCAGTACAGTAAGCTTGCTGTTGCAGAATTTCAGCCCAAACACATGAAGGACTGCAGGGACAGGCCATTGGGAACACAGTGGAGGAGGCAGGGCCAATGAGCACATCTCCTCCACCCCCCTTGCACGCAGGAGAACAAATAGGGCTACAGAGTCTACTTTCTCAGAAAATGCTTGCAGGGTTTAACCATTCTGAAATAGACATATATTAAAATTAAAATTGCAGCCTTGGACAGCCTTCCTTTGTGCATTGGAGGAAATGGAAAGGGTATGGGAAATTGTAGGCAGGGCACTCCACCGTCTTGCAGACTTAAACCAACAAGCTTCTTAAATTGAGTAGATTGCTATAGTCAAACCATTACAGATGGCTTTTATAGAAAATCCGGATTGTAATTTTAGGACCCATAATGGTCTCAGGTTATTGTTTATGTATTTGCTACTAAACTCTGATACAGTAAATTGTATATTTTTTCCTCTGTAATAAGTATGTTTATTAAGTTCTTTATAGAGTTCCATGTGCGTTCTGTTGGGTCATTCGTGATTTTCTGGGGATGTCTTAAGGGATTATACTGGTTATGTGGAGATGAGTGGAATTCTGCATTCTAACGTGACTAACGTAATGGTGTCATGGCCCTATTAAAAGTACAGGTGGTACTGTTGCTGCTTTGGTGTGAGGCTTTGAATAATACAGAACCTGTAAGCTGAGTTAGTGACCTGTTCCAGTGTCCAATTTAAAAAACTGCTTGCATCACTTACACAGCTTCTGCGTTCATTCTAGCAGGAGACAAGAATGCAAAGGGAAGGAACTGTCCCTTCTCATTTATTTTTGAATGTGTTATTTTCACCCAGATCTTTAGTAAAACCAAAAGAAATATATTGACAGATGGGAAGATTGCCAGACTGATGTGAAGGCGCGAAGTCCTTAAAAATTGAAGCAATCTCTGTTTTTTTTAATCTAGGAACTTGCTTTAGTATGGTAATAACGTATCCTGCTAAGACCGCATGTGTTTGCTCTCAATTACCTGACATAATTTTTTATTGTAGCTCAAGGATGGTCAGCTTTGGAGGGTTTTTGAGGCCAATTCCCACCCAGCTAGTTTTCAGCAGCAATTTGGTGGTGAGCAAAAAGCCACGTTTCCCATTTAAAACAAAGCATGTGGAGGGGTATCAGCAGCTTGTTTTAATGCAAGATTGCACACCCAAAAACCCTGGGGGAATACAATTACGCATTAAAACAAAGTGCACACTCCATGCAGACCTTGTTTTAAAAGAAGTGGCTTTTTTCTCACTGCTGCTGTTTACCAGCAAAACTGGGCATCACGGTGGCAATTTGTGGTCACCAAAAAGGGACAGGGAGCACATGTCGCCTGTGGGCCACATATTGCCCTCTTGTGTTGTAGCCAATAACTGGATTCTCATAAGCACAAAAGGCATGAACAATTCTTTTGAGTTAATTAGTTGTTTGTTGCTGGATTTCATGTAAGCGCAGCAAATAGCAGAATCCATTCATGCTATGTTATCAGCCTCGTATTTTACCTTTTAAATAACTTTCAGGATTTTGTTTTCCTTTCCAAAAGATGTTGGTCCCAGATGGTGGGAGGGAGCTGTATCATAATATTCTCCTGCCTGCAACCCATTGCAAAGGGAGGGCTGTTACCTCCAGTGTATTTCTCCTAAACTATATCTGACAGAGCAGACATTTTTGGAGTATGAAGCCAGAGAACCTGCCCGTTGTGGACATGTGTGGGTGTTTATCTGCCTTCACATCTCACACGTACATTCTGTGTCCAGCCCCTGTTTTAAAGCATCTTTTTACTCACCCTTCTGCACTAATTTTCTCTTTCAGAGTTCTGACAATGATGGGGGCAATGGTTCAGCTCCGGAAGATGAAGGGTTTATGGGGATGCTGCCTCTCCTCCAAGCCCACCATGCCATGGAGAGGATGGAAGAGTTTGTATGTAAGGTAAGAGGCTGCAAAGCAAAGGGCCATCATGCACTAGTGACCTTCACACAGCTGGTGGGTTCTGTGGCTAGCAGTGCATGCACTTCTGGCAACAAAGAGCCAAGTCACAGTGGGTGGCCATCAAGGAATTCTGTCGTCTTGGGATGTGTGTGTTTGTGTGGGTGTTGGGATCCCATAATTGGATGAGTTAGAAAGTTTAGCACGATGAGGATTACATGTTGAAATGTGGGATTAAACATGATGGTACAACTGTTGAGTCTCTTTTTGGAAACATCTGTGGAAGTCCAAGCAGAATAATGCTCTCTGCTTCTAGTGTTTCTGGGTCAAAGAGCTTTAATTTACAAGGTCACCTTTTTTTCCACACTCTCTCTTTCAGGCCTTGCAGATCTTTGTTTTCAGATTACCATTTGTCTCCCTTGCGTAGCAGCCTCATTGTGTCCATCACCCAAGTGAAAAAAAGCAAGTTCTATTGAAATGCCACCCTGGGCAATTCCATTGTGGGCTGTGTAAATATTACCGGTCTTGACTTTCCATTTCTAATTTAAAGGGAAATGGTTTATACTGGTGTCTGACCACTGGGGCTAACAAGAATTAGAACTGAAAGTAGTCCTTCTAGCCTTGTTTTGCTGTTATTCATCCATCATTCGATGGAGAACTCTTGAAACCCAGGATATCCAACAAAATTTCTACTATTTCCATAAACCCCAATTTAGAAAAGTTGCCATTTAAGCATTTTTTTATTTTCATCCCTGAAGTTTAACAAAAGCATATATATAATGTGGTTTTTGGTAGTTCCTGTTTGGGGACGACGCAAGCCATCTGTAAGGGTGTAAGATCCGGTTATCCTTGCTGTCATAGTTAAGTATAGTGTGTACACTAGAGGGAGCTGCAGCCCTGCTGAGTGTACAGTGGTCGCATTCTCACTTCGTGTTTAGATTTTTAAATCCTAAAAAGAAGAAATGCCATCCTTTCCCCATAGAGATGTATTTCACATCAAGAAAATTGTAGCTATGTACAGCAGTAGATTGTTTGATCTTGGCAATATCATCGAGCATTTATTTATCAATTAAAGATATTTAATCAGTCAAAGTAGGTACAGTAGAGCAGGGATAGGCAGAAAGTAGGTAGAGATCTAACGGTAGATCTCTGGGTGATTTGCAGTAAACCATCAATGATTTTTGACCCCAAGCTGTTTAACAGTAGCAACAACCTTCTGCACCTTTCTGAATTAAGCTATTGAAAGAACGAAGGCTTGGGGAGAAACTAGGATTTTTTTTTTTTTCTGAACGGGATGTGAACAAGGTTCTGATACTGAAAAAAAGTTCTTGGATTGAGATGCACTGAGAGGTCCCTTGTTCCTTAATTCTAAGTGTATTTTTACCCATCTTTCTTAGCTGCTATTTTGCTCATGGCACCAGTTGGTAGATTTCAGGGTTTTAGAAAAATAGATCCAACAACAACAACAACAACAACAATAATAATAATAATAATAATAATAATAATAATATATTTATTTATTTATTTATTTGTTACCCACCTCTCCCTCTGGATCGAGGTGGTGTACAACACACATGCAAACACCATAAAATACATATAATTGATTAAAACATATAAAACTAATACATTATTAAAAGCAGCACATTATTAAAAGGCATCTTAAAATTCAACTGGGTAGGCTAGCTTGACATCAGCCCAGTCCATATGCCTGAAGTGCATGATTTGTGCCCTTCAGCATTATTAGATGATGGGAGTGTAGGCCTTGTTGAAGATGGCCCTGAATTTTATTGGCAGCTGTTTTCTTGCTCTACCTTTCTTCTGTGGAGAAGAAAGGTAGAGTTAAAAACTGTTTAATGTATCCTAACTAGAGAGGAAATTATGGTCAGGCAACTCTGCAGGTACATATGGGAGTTCAGATGCACATATGGAGCTCCAGCTTATGTGGAAATGTTTGATTCAATGGAGGGACTTCTCAGCATTCCATTGTCCATTCCATTCTACTGTGGAACTGTCCTACAGATGAGGTCCCACGTTCTCTCCTCAAACGCGCTGGACAATGAGCTTGGAATTGGAGATACCTTGCTTGGAGTATTCAGTTATCATGGAGGACTTGTAAAGCCAGTGTCGTGGCTAACATGTTATCAGGCTTACCTTGTACTTCGCATCCTTAAATGGTGCTAAATTGTGACTGCTTCTCAAATAAGTGGATTGCATCGGCATATAGATGGCTTTTGTCCCGTTAGAGTGATTTGGTTTCTTCAATTTCCTGGGGCCTATTTCAGGCGGATATCACAATGTTTTGTGGTGGTAATGTGGAACATATGGACAAGTGCAGTGTCTAAACCATTCTCTGAAATGCTTATTCCCCCTTTTAATTGTTTTAATTATGTCATGAATGTCTTTCCGGGAATGCTGCTAACGGAGAATCTAACAACCCCTTATTTCTCGCCTCAGGTGTGGGAGGGCCGATGGCGTGTCATCCCCTTTGACGTCTTGCCTGATTGGCTAAAGGACAATGACTACTTGTTGCATGGGCACCGGCCGCCCATGCCCTCTTTCCGGGCATGCTTCAAAAGCATTTTCAGAATACACACAGAGACTGGCAACATCTGGACACACCTATTAGGTATCAACTTTGATGTAAACATTAAATAGTAATTAACCTTTTATGACTAACATCAGGATGAGGAAATGGATTTTGGAACTTTGCTATTGCTCTTGAGCAGATTTCTTGGGAGAGAACTGATAGAGGACACCCTACTATATTTAGCACAGTGTGGGGTAGTTTTTGCCTTCCTTTGTTTTTGAGTTATACTGGCATAAACTGATCTGGAGAAATGGTGGCAATGGTATTTCAGTCTTCAACTATCTTATGAAAGTGATCTCTCCATTAGAATAATTTCCCTTGGTTCAACAATCAATTTGTTGTTTAAATCCATTAATCAGATGTGCAAATCCCTGCCTCTTTCTCACCTCTGGCTGGTAACTTTTTGAGAATTGCTAAAGTTGACTTGGCAGATCCATGTGAATGGTCACACTCCGCTTCATGTTGCCTCGAAGGAAAATTCGGATTTCTCTTCCAACCAGTACTCTTGCTCATTCCCAGCTTCTAGGATGGAGGTGCATCTTAACATTTCAGATGCATGTGCTGAAAATTGGGGACACCCCTTCTCTCTCTCCCCTCACTCCCCCCTTAACAAACAGAAGGAAAATCACCATGAGTAGAAGTGCCATTGTCACTTCATTGCAGCTATTACTGTTGTTGTCCATTGGAGGTGGCTTATTTATCTTCCCCGCATCGTAAGAGCGTGCTCCAAGGCATCCTGTGCTTGTCAAATGTTGTGTCAAGACTCTGGCTCAAGGCCTCAAGCTGGGACATCTGGATTACAGTGCTGCAGAAGAATTGCAAGCTTTGCACTTTTCTGGGGCTGAATTACTGCAGTGTTGCCCTTGAAAGAAGCTGAACAGCCTCTTGCTGGCCCTTGGGGCTAATGGTAGAACAGGTAAAAAAAGCTAGCATGATTTGGCATTGCAGTGTCTAAATCCATGTTGGTTCCCTGGGGAAGACTAGAATTAAACCTGCTGAGGTTTTTTTTTTAAGTATACAACTGTTTTGCTTGGCCGAACACTAGGGTCACAGTAGACCTTCCCCAAGCGATATGGCTCATTGGTTGTTCATGTTTGTGCCAGCCCAATTTCTGAATGCCACACTTCTATGCACACAGTTTGCTGTGCAGAATGCATAAATGTAACAAAGTGAACTTGGTTCCAGCTTTGCGTCAGGTCTCTCAGAATGCTGCTGCAGTTTTCAGCAGTGTCTTTGAAAGAGCTGAATGAGCAGCTAATTCCTGAGAGAGCAAGTGAGCTCCAGTGGGATCAGGTCAAACTTGAGAAGCTGCTTGAAAATGCAGAGTTAGGATCTTAGCACTGCTGTGAATTTTGTTAAATAGCTCTGGCAAGCCTTTCTGACTCGTCTGAAAACAAAGCCAGCTAGTGGTGAGTAATATTGAGAATATATAACCCAAAACAAAATCAACACAAAAAGTAGGTCATTTTGCGAGATGCAAATGTTACCTTGAAAGATTTAGATCACCCTTCCCCCAATTTGGACCCTCCAGATGTGTTGGACTGCAACCCCTAGCATCCCCCAGCGAGCACTGGCAGGGGATTGCTGGGAGTTGTATTCCAACACATCTGAAGGGCACCAGGTTGGAGGAAGGCTGATCTAGACTGATGTGGCAGATGCCTCTTCAGAGCTCTGAATGAGACGCAATGCTTGTTTTGAGTTCACTCTGCCCTCGCCTTGCCATTTGGTCGGTCTGATAACGTTGCTTTTCATTGCCTAGGTTGCGTGTTCTTCCTGTGCCTGGGAATCTTCTATATGTTCCGGCCGAACATGTCCTTTGTAGCACCTGTGCAGGAGAAGGTGGTGGTTGGATTGTTCTTCTTGGGAGCCATCCTCTGCCTCTCCTTCTCGTGGCTCTTCCATACGGTTTACTGCCATTCAGAAGGCGTCTCGAGGCTCTTCTCCAAGTAAGTCCCATAATGGCTCCATGTAAGCTCGGAGCCATAAAGCCCCAGGTTCAAAGCTCACCTTTGTTATGAACTTCTGGGTGGGTTTGAGGTTGAAAGAGTCACGGGTTGCCTTAACCTGCCCATCTTGCAGTGTGGTTGTAAGGATTGCTGAAGGAATGTATGTGAAGCGCTTTGAAAAGTGACAATGCCGGGGGTCAGAGTGGGAAACTGGGATTAGCTTGTCAGCCTTTCCCAACCTGATGCCCTCCAAGGGGCTGGGGATGATGGAAGTTGTAGTCCAACACATCATCTAGAAAGCATCGGATTGAGGCTGGCATAAGAGCTCTGCTTCAGGAATTGGTTGATTGATTACATTTATATACCACCCCATAACCGAAGCTCTCTGGGCGTTTTACAAAAGTTAAAAACAGTGAACGTTAAAAAGTATACAAAATTTAAAACCATCAAAAACATAAACAGTATAAAAACAATGGTATCCATTTAACTGGGTCCGCTTGTGAAATGACGGTGAGTCGGCCAAGCCTAAGTGTTTGGAGGCTTCGCTTTAGAGATGGGCTACCTTCTTACCTGTGCACAAAGAGACAGCCTTGGTCTTGTTAACCAGCAGAGTTATTTCAATAGGAGCCCAATGCATGTGCAACCAGAGCTGTGAAAGGTCTGCAGTCAGTGAGAAGGCTGTTTCTCATTGACAAGAGAGCTGGGACATGTGAGCTGTCAGAATCAGCTTTCCTTTCTCCCCCTACTTTAGGCTTGACTACTCTGGCATCGCCCTCCTCATTATGGGCAGCTTTGTCCCATGGCTCTACTACTCCTTCTACTGCAACCCTCAACCCTGTTTCATCTACTTGATTGTGATCTGTGTCCTGGGCATTGCAGCAATTATAGTTTCCCAGTGGGACAGGTTTGCGACCCCTCAGTATCGAGGAGTACGAGCAGGTAAGAAGCATTGGGTGGCTTTTGAAATGTTCTCCCACACACGTGCACATGAAGGGGGTTTGTCTGAAAATTCCAGTGATTGAATTGCAGCAATACCTAGTATTGGCAGTGATGATTTTAAAACGTAAGTCTTGAACAGAATTTGTATATATTCTCGAATCAAACTTTTGATATTACCAAATTTGTCACTCATACTTCGCATAATATCTAATTCCCGGAAGGTAGCTATGTCTGTCTCTATAGCAAAAAATCTTGTGGCACCTCGAAGAGAATAAACTTTATTATGACATACATTTTCTTGGATTAGAAGACCCTTCATCAGATGTATGAAGTGTTCCCTTCCAGTAGTAATATTTATTTATTTATTTATTATATATCTGTACCACCCAACAGCTGAAGCTCTGTGGGCAGTTCCCAAGTTGAAGTATAAAACTCTACAACATAATATGTAAAAAAATGTTTTAAAAAACCTTTTAAAGCTTAAAACAACAATAGAGTAAAACCAAAGTAAAGACCAGAAGCAAGGCAAAATCTAAAAAGTACTAACTCAGATTAAACCCTAATGTGGCACCAAAAAGGCAACATCACAGGCACCAGGTGAGTTTACCTGGGAAGAGCATTCCACAACCAGGATGCCACCAGTGAAAAAGCTCCCCCACAGCTCCCTATATTTTTATGTGTGCATAAATACAGAGGAAAACCATTGTGGCCATAAGGCAGTGAAAGCCTTGCTGTTTATACTCCTGAATGCCAGCTGTGGATAACACTTCATGCACTTGTCAAAGGTCTTATGCCTGAATAAATTCGTTAGTCTTCAAGATGCCACAAGTTTCTTTGTTCTTGCATCCTTTTTCTTAAGGTGAACTTGTAGCATTCATTATGTGGCATTTTGTGTGTGACAATAACCTAAGGAACTTGGCTATAAACGCCAAGCTTGTCTGATTCTCTAACTGCGTTCATGTCCTTAGCCTGTTTCCTTCTTTCATAATGCAAATAGGTATGAATTCTGGCAATGCCTGAGCAGGCCATTTATTTGAAAATAGAAATAGTTCACCTATTAGTGTAGTAATTCTCAAACTACCCTATTTCTTCGATTCTAAGATGCACTTTTTTCCCCATATAAACATCTCTAAAAATGGGGTGCGTCTTAGAATCGCGGGCGTGTCTTAGGTTTTTTTTTTCTGTTGGTGGTACTGAAATTAGTGTGCATCTTACAATCAATGGCGTCTTACAATCGAAGAAATACGGTTTGTGCTGTGAGAATCACTGACTTCTGAGGGTCAAAAACATTCATCTATCCATCCACAGGGGAAGCTGTTTGCTACCTCTCTGGGTGTTCCACTGCTCTAATCTGTATTGACAGTATTATGCAAATACTTAGCATTTTCATTGTCCCCTGAATTCTCAGTTCAGATTGTGGACTGAAACAACACCTTCAAAATGTATTTCCTCATGAATGGCCTGAGTGCTCCCCTTTCTCTGTTAGAGGCATGTGAAGGCCTCGGTTTCTTATAGCTCACTGGCTATTTTTTTTCAAGCTTGCAATCAGTGTGCTTAGAAAGTTAGCAGTAAATTAACATACTCTGAAGAATTCTTGGCTAGTGTACATTTTCAGGGCACTTGAAAATGAAATTACATTTGCTTCACTTGGAACAAATGGGGTGGGGGTTGTCTGATTAAAGAAATTGTAGCTGGTTGTTTTACTTTTAATAGATGTATAATAAAAGCATATGAACACAATAACTGTGTACTTCATTTTTAGACTATGCATATATGTGCTGCAGCAGGCACAGGCCTTGTCCACACATAATATTTAACCATGGTTTACCACTAGCTGCATAAGCAAGAAGAAGCTGCCACAAATCTTGGACTAGTATAATCTCTCCTTCCCTTTCCTCTTTCTCCACAGCCAGGAGGACAACTTTGGCAGAGCGTAGTTTTGCTTATGTACAAGCTTAGGGTAATAACACTCAACCACAAAGATCACTTAGAGATGTAAAATAGATGTAATATATTAGAGATATAGGTGATATATGCAACATATATATATACAGTTTGTAATCAATCTACAAAACAATTTCTCCTAGCTGGTACATGTTCTTAAACCCCTTTAAACAAATCCAACAGTGCAAAACCTCCACAATAAAAATTAATAAAGAAAAACAAAAACAGAAATAATGTCCAATGTCCCAGCACTGAAGTTCACAGTAGCAAAACTGTGCTTACAAAACTGCCTAAGAGCAAAACTTTTAGATAATAATAGTTCAGAAGTATATCACTGCACACATTCACAATGTCAAGCGTCTAAATGACATTCATAAGGCGTCTATTAAACATTCATAATAAGGCGTTTAATAAAACAGTTGTCCGGTATATATCCTGTTTCGAAGTATCTTCATCAGTTGGACGCTGTAAACAATACAAAAATATCTCTCTCAACATTGGTAACCAATCACATGAGTTGTCATATACTACATCCAGTACTAAAAACAATACAAAGAATCAGAATATATTGGCCTCACCAACTTGTTCATAAAGGGAGCCGTGGCTGTACATTTAGGGTGGAACCCTCCAACATTGTCTATGGGAGAACGTAGTAAAACTTGTAGTTATAATTATAAAATACCCCAAAACTTAAACTACTTGGCATTATCTGGCGTTCTGAAACATGAATAATGATATGGTGGTAAGCCCTAATAGTTTTCTGTACAGTTTTGTATAACCAATTTAGGTTTTGGGGTATTTTATCATTATAACTACAAGTTTTACTATGTTCTTCCATAGACAATGTTGGAGGGTTCCACCCTAAATGTACAGCCACGGCTCCCTTTATGAACAAGTTGGTGAGGCCAATATATTCTGATTCTTTGTATTGTTTTTAGTACTGGATGTAGTATATGACAACTCATGTGATTGGTTACCAATGTTGAGAGAGATATTTTTGTATTGTTTACAGCGTCCAACTGACGAAGATACTTCGAAACAGGATATATACCAGACAACTGTTTTATTAAACGCCTTATTATGAATGTTTAATAGACGCCTTATGACTGTCATTTAGACGCTTGACATTGTGAATGTGTGCAGTGATATACTTCTGAACTATTATTATCTAAAAGATTTGCTCTTAGGCAGTTTTGTAAGCACAATTTTGCTACTGTGAACTTCAGTGCTGGGACATTGGACATTATTTCTGTTTTTGTTTTTCTTTATTAATTTTTATTGTGGAGGTTTTGCACTGTTGGATTTGTTTAAAGGGGTTTAAGAACATGTACCAGCTAGGAGAAATTGTTCTGTAGATTGATTACAAACTGTATATATATGTTGTATATATCACCTATATCTCTAATATACTGCGTCTATTTTACATTTCTAAGTGAATCTTTGTGGTTGAGTGTTATCACCCTTATTGTGCTTTGTTAATTCAACCACAGCCTTCTATCTACTCTATTTCTAAACAAGACAACTTCAAACTACGGTTTATGAAGCTGAAAGCGAAACTAAATTCAGCCGAAGTCAATGACCTGGCCATGGGAGAAGAGAAGGGGGCTCCTTCCTGCTTATGCAAGTAGCGCTAATTTATGGCTTAGTATTGGTGTGCAAACCGAGCCAATGTCTTTAAGCATCTCTTGTCTCCTGCTTGTGACAAAAGGAAGAATGCCTCTTCTGAAATGATGCCTGCCACGAGATTGATCAGGGGCACCTCTTTCGTTTGTCAAAAGGGTTTTAGCGTGACCAATGAATGAAGTGTTGTGGCCTTAAAAGATAGAAGTCTTACTGCTCTGTTTTGAGATCTTGGGCTTTGGCAGTTTGTCCTCGTTTCTGCCACTGGTTCTCTTGTGTCCCAGGCTGAATCTGTCACACTTCCCTTATCTCCTAGGAGTGTTTCTGGCTCTGGGCCTTAGTGGGGTCATCCCCACCCTGCACTTTGTCATCTCGGAAGGGCTCCTCAAGGCTGCCACAATGGGGCAGATAGGCTGGCTGGCACTCATGGCCTGCCTCTATATCACTGGCGCCGCACTGTATGCTGCTCGCATCCCGGAGAGGTTCTTCCCGGGCAAGTGTGACATCTGGGTAAGTATGGCTAATAGCCGCCAGACACATGGCAGGGTGTGGGAGAAGCATTAATGCTACCCCTGCTGTATATCTGCAGTGACAAATTAAAACAGCTGCAGGTCTGTGGCAGGGAACCGAAGCAACAATGCAGCTCTCAAAATGCCTCGTATTGCTCAGTTCTGGGCTAAAACCGAGCCCTGCTGTGCAATTTAAAACCTAGCGGAACTCAGTAGCCTTCTCTTCATAGGCTTTACAAGAATGAAAAATATTTGCACAAAAACTGTCTTGGCATATCTGGTCCGCAAGAGAAGGAATGGCGCACAGCTGCAAAAATACAGTCATTCTGATTCAGGGCTGATAAGGCTGTGCTTGTGCATGTGCGCACACATCCTGTTCTCCAGCCATTTATGCCAAGTTGACTGGGGTTGGTGCTTGCAAAGCCAGGTCACACTGGGAAACCAGCATTGTTTCCTAACGAGCAAGTTGGTGGTTCATTCTTTGGCGAACTGGTCCTATGCACTTCTATTGCTAGCCTGTAGCACTGTCCTCCTGTAATGCTTGTTCTAGAGAAAGTGCCTGCTCTCTCTCTCTCTCTCTCTCTCTCTCTCTGATGATTTGATGTGATGTTTTGTTCTTTTTCCTCCCGCAGTTCCACTCCCATCAGCTGTTTCACATATTTGTAGTGGCTGGTGCATTTGTGCACTTCCATGGTGTTTCAAACCTTCAGGAGTTCCGTTTCACAGTTGGGGGAGGCTGTTCGGAAGATGAGATGCAGTAAAACTGGCCGCGTGTCAAGGATCGTAACCAAAACAGAACCGTGGGAGTAGCCAATCCATACCTTGCCCAGGATGGTGTGGAAGCTTCGCAGGGAATCTTAACTTAACGTGGAAGAGAAATTCATACCTCAAGCATTGGAGTGAATTGATTCTGAAGACCTGGAAGTTCTTAAATCCTAACTTATTCCTGGGATCTACCGCCTAAGCTACAGAAAGCCCTTTCTTAATCAGCTTCTGTTCAATGCCATATTTATTTGTAGAAAACAAGAGGGTTTGTCATGGGGAGGTGGCTTAGGATTTTTTTTCCTTTTTTTTTTTTAACAAAAAAAAATCTAGCTTAATTAAGATTTGTATCTTGTTCAGGTAAGTTGATTTTTAGATGCTCTTTTGGGAGAAAAAAATGTAAATAAGATTTCTAACTTTCTGTTTAATTAAAAAGTTTATATAAATGTTTTAAAAATCGGGGGAGGGGAGAGGGGGAGGGGTTTTGTATAGATTGCAACATGCAAGTACCACACACTGTTTCAATTTTGCACGAACTCTTTTAAGTGCAAGAAGGCCAGGCGAAACCCCTGCAGAGTTGGGCATCCGGGTCCTGCGGATTCTTCCTAGTGCTGGTGTATATTGGACAGCTAGATCCAGTAGGGCCAGTCTGCACACAAGGCTTGAGAGCAAACAAGCGCTTACAATGTTGTTCAAGCCCGCGGGTGTTCAACAGGTGAAGGCAGCAGGCCCTGTGCAGCTGAGCTCTGCTGCTTCCTTTGCAGGGTCCGCCTTCCATGCTCTCTGCCCTTTTGTGGACGGGTTTTTTTAGGAGGTCGTTCTTTCACCAGCCTTTTGCTGTGTTGGCATTTGATGGCTTAAGGCACAATGTGGTATGTATCTCGACCTTTTGGAGGTCTCTTTTCAGTGTTTCACTATTCAGTCGGGCCTGCCATCCTCTTTATCCAAGTGCAATTGTTAGTGTTGGGCACCTGCCCTCTCGGTGACTATCGAGAAACAATGGTCTCAAGGGGGCCGGGAGGAACACACAAGAAAGCACCTTTGTGCTTGAGGGAGGAAGACTGGCTGGCTAACTGATAATCTATTCTGGATTATTTTCTGTGCTACCGAACTACAGTAGCACTAAGGTTGCCTGTATTAAATCCACTGAACTCCACTTGGCTGTAATGTAACACTGCCGTCCCTTCTGGTATATAAGACAATGCTGTGCATTATTTTTAAAAGGGCAGGGATTGGGGAGAGGTAAACAGCCCACAGAATATACTTGGATGCAACAGCTTTTCCTTCCCTTGTTAAAGTAGTGCTTGGGGCCCAAGGGAAATTTGCTGGCTCCTTAAACTCTTCCTCAGATAACTTAACAGTGTGTGACAGCAGTGCATTTGGAGAAGGAAGACTTTTTACTAAGCAGAAAACTCAATTGGGTGAGTGAGGAGAAGCATAATTCCTTCTTCCTGGTTAGGATTGGTGGGGTCATGTTGGGTCTGGAGAGAAACCTTCGGGCAAAATGTAGAATTTGTGTTTAGGCAGAGCATTTCACAGTGAGGGTAGTTACTTTGGCCAATAGTGAATTAAATACAAGTGTCAAGAGTTTTATGGGATGGGTAGATTTGGTCACATTAAAAAAGAAATACTTTATAATAAAGAGCTTGGTCTTTGCCCCCCCCCCACCCCCATTTTCCTGGAGTTGATTCCTTGAACTTTACTCCTTCAAAACAGAATCTTCGAAGTGTTCAGACCTACAAGAGGTGCTTAACTGGTACTTGTAGGCAACTTCAAATGTGTGTGTTCTGAGTAGGATCATGATGTTGACTGCAGAAAGGCCAGAATGTCAGCCTAATGTGTTTGGGTAACACAGAACAGTATTAATTGAACCCCTTTAATAAAACAGGGAATTCAGTGATGATTGAAAACCTCCCAGTGGCATATATGGCCACCTGGCAGAGGGATGGCATATGGTGATACATATCAGACCTAGATCTACCTGTCTGAAAAAGCACTTTCGGGGGGTACCGCTGAATCTGTACCAGCAGAAGCTGCATCTCCCTGTTCTGGATCATCCCATGCTTACTCCTAGAATGGGGCAACCTGGTCTGACAGCACAGAACCTGTACAGAAACACAATACTCCACTTGCTGTTTTTAGCCCTCATTGGTCTCTGTTTAGGACATTTTAGGACATTTTGTGTCCTGATAAGATACTGCTTAGCTGTGCACTTTTCCGTGGTGCTTGCTGAGACTTCTTCCCAGGTTGGCACCTGAATGCCTTACTCTCAGCAATTGGAGGTTTGCTTGCTTTCTCTTTATGTGTGTGCAGGTTTTCAGCATAGTGTAGTTGAAATTTACAGCTTCTTTTCCCCCATTAACTAGTGGCCTTGTTCAGTATTTTCTTTTTAAAAATTGCTTACTGTTGGAGGCAACAAAGCACATCTTGGACTTTGGAGATTGGGGTCTCCGGGCAATGGGATCTCATTACATGTTGTATTCTTAACTTCTAATAAAAACAACAAAAGAATTGTAGGCTTGTTTTTTTGTTTGTTTGTTCCTGTTCCTATCAACGTGATTAACAAGATGTCGATGGATTTGTGCAAGGATGACTAATATGGGGAGTTTGGCCTATGAAATCTAGAAAGCGGTCTGTGTTTAACAGCAAAACTAAAATAATGAAAGCTCTAGAACGGGCTTTCATTGTTAGACTTTTTCAGCTGAAACGTTCTGTCATAGAATTAGAAACCTGAGCCGGTGGAATATTTGGATGTTCCATCATATGACAGCAGTTCAACCATGCCTGCACTGCAACATGAAATCTAATTTTTAGTGCAGAATTAGATGGCATTGGGAAAGTTCTTTCGAATCTATTTTGCCTTTTTAACTTTTTAAGCATTTAAGATATTATGACCAAGCTACACTGCAGCTTAACCCCATATAATGATGCCTCTTTTCTCAGTGTTGGTGTGGGATGGATGTATATATGTATATAAAATCCAGTGAATATCCAACACTGTAGCATTGCTGAAGACAAGTGATTGTGAACCTAGTTTCTCTACCTCCCTGTAGAGGCATTAGACTATATTCTCTCAACAATGGGTGAGGTGTGAAGAGGTTTATCCCAGACATGTTCAGGAGGAGCTATTTCACTGTCATGTGTAAAGAGTTGCAGTATATAAGCCGCTGCTTGAATCATAACTTAAGCATATCTGCTTAAGCAATATGTGAAGGCGTTAAAATGTTCCTCTTTCTTGTTTGGCATAGTTTAGCTATGGTTGTGACACATTGCACACAATAGCCAGGACCCAAGAAACACTTGAAACGTAGTAAAAATGCCATATTTTAAAAAGCGGCCATATGACACACAAATTTCACAAAAAGCAAAACAAAAACCTTTTCTTTATTCTCATACATTTCTTTTGAGGACTTGCTTACTGAAATACTAACATTGTCAAGAAAATGCATTCCAGCCATTCTGTTGTTGCACTGTAGGAATATGGCTTTCATCCTAACATCTTTCTGAGGGGGAATGTCCAACCTGACTCCAGTTTTGAGGGTCTTAAGGTAAGATTACCTACTGTTTGTCTGGGTTTTATCCTGTGGCCCCAAACTGGCATTTAGACTCCTAGGGACCAGACACATAAAAACTAAACCAAGGTATGGTGAAAATTTTGCCCATAACTTCTTTCATAAGGCAAAATGGTTTTCAAAAGTTGAGAGAAATTCCACATCTTATTAATGTATCTTTCTTTGGGAATTTGTAATCCCCTCCTTGTTAATTATTCAATACTTCATTATGCAGCTTGCCCATCCAACTATCAATTTGTCTGATAAAATGCACTTTAGAATAAATTGGCTACTGGAAGGTCACAATCTCTGACTTATTACCCTGCGTCATTCAATCTGGATTGCATTCTAATTTTTGTGCATCTATAGGCTCCAAAACAGTCTAGTTTTAAATTATAGTAACTGCCAAAGCTATTGCATAAGATCAGTCTGACCATGGTTAAAGTTGTTAATTTTGTAACCTACACCAGGAAAATAGGGCTCCTCCCCTTTTCTAAACTTTCTTCTCTGGCTTTATGAGACTGAGGAAGTTTGACAAATGTAGATGCAAGGAATATTGCTAAGCCCCGACTGGAAAATTCATAACTGAAAAAGAGAAAGGAGCCAAAGTAGTATGCCTCTTGAAACCAAGCACATCATTGAGATATTTTATACCAATCTAGCCCTTCTAACCATTGTCTTTATCAGCTGTTCCATAGCAAAGCTGTGTTAGTCAGTTACATTTTCAAGAGGTAGGGAGCCTGTGGCTCAAGCCCCACCTACCAATCACAGTGATGCAATGATTGGAGAAAAAGCACCTGCAACAACTTCCAAGGGGGAGCCTGACCTGGAAACCTTATTCTCCAGTTCCTTGATGACTATAAAGCAGAATTGGTGCTGGTGTCCCACTGGAACATTCAGTTCTGTTTCACAGGTAAAATCTGCCCAGTGCCTCCAACGGGCCAAGTTACTCCTCAGCAGTTCTGCGCTGGCTTCTAGTGTTACTTAGGAGACGGTAAAGAGAAGCTTACATTTCAGAGAGCACTGAAGAAGTCCGTGGGTCCCTTTCTGTGGTTGGGGAAGCTAGTGCATTATAGAGTATGTGATAAGATAATATCCATTCCAGCAAGTGTCATCAACCATCACTGGCTCCATGTAAACTCAGTACTGCTGAGGCAGGAAGAATCAGCTGTAAGACTGATCACACAGTTGGGCTATCCTGTTTGGGCCATATATACAGTGCCCCCCAATCTGAGTTGCAAACTCCTTGAGGAAAAGATGTTAGGACATTTTTGGGAAACAATGTAGTCCAAATAGTGACTGGGCCTCTGCCGTTTTGTCCACATGTGAAGTAGTTGACTGGGTGCCCAAGTAGTGTCCTCTTCAAAACACCTGGCCATGTGCCACTCTGGTTCAAAGTAAGGACTGTGATGGATTTTGTCACCGCAGGAGGAGAGCTGTGGTTCCCAAGGGAAGGAGGAGCAGTATCAATGAGGCTGAAATCTCTGCAGCTCCTCCACAGTCCTGGGCATTTTCCTGAAAAAAGGCAGAGTACATGAGTACAGAGTACAGAGTTAGCGAACCTGACATTAGAGCCACATCTGAATAATACTGTATAAGATAGCATTGCCAGAAGGTACCCAACAATATCAAGGCCAATGGAAATTGCCATGCATTGAGGAGAGGGAGTAGTATTTCAGAATTAAATTATCCAAAGCAAGGGTGCTTCCAAGTGAAGTTTTATTGTGCCTGATTCATAGAATTTGGTTTGGGGCTGGTGGAGGGGGATTCCATCATCAATTTTAACCTTCCAGTATTTTCCCATTGCTATCTTTTTTCTTTATCAGATAAAATCTTAAGGTAAAAGACCATAATGCATAATTGCATAATGCCCTCTGATTCTTCGTAATAGGAGCCCCCTGCCTGGAACAGTTACAGTGTACAAGGTATCCTTTGCAATGGCTGACCTACTACCGTAAGTTGGCAATTCTTACGAAGGGCTGGCTCCTTGGCAAGTTAATTCAGATAAGCAAGCAAAGTATTTTAAGAAGTCATGTACCAGGAACTTAAGGCCAGATTTTCGTAAAGAAATCCAGTTTCTTCTTAAAGTAGCGTTAAACTGGAATTTTTAAAGAGTTGTTACTTTTAATGTGATTTATAGAATGTAATATAAAAGGTAACAAAAATAAAAACATGCCATGGTTTCATTTTAAGCTGGGCCAGATAACAGAGTTCTTGATATACAGAAGTCTAAATCCACTTCTTGGCAACCATCACCAATTTATATGTTTACCAATGTAGAAATCTTGTATATGCAGAATGTGTGTCCCCCACCATGATAAAAGTAACACTGGACATTTGCATTATATGTACACTGATGCTGTATATGGACAGGCGTGAGCCTGTGTCCCACCTTCAGGGCTTCTACATTGATGAGCCACAAGTGAGGCAGCTAAGTGTTGGTTTCCACATGTAAAGTTTCCTATTTTTACTTAGGCTATTTTACTTGTGGCTGCTAGAAGACCGAGCCCACTTTGTCAGATGCAACAGATCCCTTCCTCCTTCCCTACCTCAGGATGGAACGCATGGCAGGTGTCTGGTCGTCGTCTCAGTTTCTGGGAGCGCATCCTGTCGCACTTCACTGAAGCATTATGTGCATGGTGGTTAAGGTTAATAGCTGTTTTGGGGAAATGGAGCTCTTCATTAAAATATGTCTCTCTGTGAGCAAGAGTTCTAATTTCCAACTAAGGATACACAAGTGCCTGCGAGGATACATTTCTGCTGCATGCACTAAAGCTAAGCAGGAAGCCTCTACTCACATGGAGCACGTGCACATGCATAGCAGCATGTATGCCCCAGAGGGAGAGGATTAGGACTACAAATTCAAGCAAAGTGGTCATAGACACAAGGTCTACCCAAAATTATGTCACATCTGTTACGCAAGTGGTCCCTACTAAGATCAGACAAAATAGTACTTAAGTCCCATGAGTTTCAATAGGATTTAAATTAGTCACAACAAATTTGCCCCTTTGATTACCACTGACTTTGGCTTGGAGCCATCATGGGGGGCTGCAAATCCTGGGTGCTCTCATGCCTAGTCATCACACTTCGTAAGCCCCAATCCGGCTGAAACAAGCCCTATTGGTGGAAAAAGAGCTTTTGTAGGTAAAATCTAGCTTTTACTTGGGGTGAGGTCTGCATGTTGCTTTCAGTATTGATGTCTTAGCTGCAGAGCTAAAGTTTGTTCATTCAGGACCAAACTTGCCATTAGATGAAATCTTCATATTTCCATATGTTGTTGTTTTTAAATTCAGGGCCAGGGGAGCTGATCCAGATAGGGAGTATAGTCAGGCTTATTCCTCCCCTGCCATAACACAATCTAAATTAGTCTTTCTCAAAGCTGTGCATCTTTGCCATAGTCCTTAATCAGAATGCCCCTCCCCCTGCAGATGCTAGTTAAAAACACACACACATACAGAAATGTGACGATGTAACATAACGAATAGTTTGGCCCTGACTGCGGAAATAAAAGGTGGAGTATCTTACTGTATCGTTTTAAAGTCATAGGAAGCTTCCTTATACAGAATCAGTCACTGGTCCAGTTTAACTTATCAAAAGCCACCTACCTGGAGTTGCCAGAGACTGAAGGTGGGCCTTTCTACATACAAGGCATGTACTCTATCACTGAGCTGTGGCTCTTTCCTTTGTAAGGCTTCCATCGTTGCAGGTGCTAATGCAACAAACTAAATCTGCACAGGCCCACAAGTTTAGAGACTTCAAAGAGCAGATTTAGAAAAGGGAAAAAATACAACAGGCTTTTGCAAAAAATAATAATTTTTTTTTTGGTAGACTAATAGGGTTGCGGTGAGCAAAACTGTTGATTAAAAAAGTAGGGCTGTACATGGACCCTCCAATTTGGTTCAAACCCCAACTTAGACCTTCCAAACTGGGCCCGATTCAGTTTGATTCAGACCTCCCCCAATTTGCTTCGGATCTGTTTTAGGGAGGTCCGAATCACCCCAATTCACTTTGGATTCAGGATTCATATCTGAAGCAGTGCACAGCCCGAGAAAAAAGGTTGAGTTGACACATGCTCAAACACCAATTAGAAAGAAAAAGCTTTGCTAAGGTGTTCATGTTTTGCACCTGCACTAATAAGGGATGCTACGAATGCTTTCACTCGATGCCTGTTGGTTTGGGAAGCCATAACAGTAAGCAGGAACCATGCATAGATGACCATACTTAAGTTCAAGGAATATGTATTAGGGAGGTATACGACAATCAAAATAACATGCCCAGATGGTACACCTTCAATGAAGTTTTAGAAAACTGTCAGATTAACCTGTTAATAATAGTGCCAGAGATGTTCCTAAAACACACGGCCCTAAAATGTGAGATAGTTGGGGAATAGATACATTACTTCTGATTGATGAGCGGGTGCTTTCACCATCCATCCACCCCATTTTTATCGAAAGATGGTTATCTCACCACTCATTTGGGCCCCCCATCTTTGACCATAACACATGGATAAAAGCACAGGTAGCAAAAACTCAGCATCATTTCACTCACTGGACCCAAACATGGGGAACTATGGGCCGTTTTAGACTCTTATACTTCAACTTGCAAATAATTTTAATGTTTACTTTTTGAAGATAGGTTTTCAAATATGTTCTGAACTTCGGTCTTTGTCTTATTTCTGAAGATGGGACTCAGAATCATTTCCAAACTTAAAACCATCTTAGAACCTCACTTGATTAACCCTTTTACTCCTAAATTCAATTAGTGACTTAAGTGCCATTAAGTTTTAGGTTTTAAAACTGGGTGCAAAATTTAGATTTAAGCTCTAATAGTTAGTGCAATAGTTCTAATGCTCAAACTACTAGAATTAACCCCTTAAATCCCAGAAACACAGGAACAAAGGATGCTTTAGCTTAGCTTTTTACATTCAAGTCAAGCGCAGGAGGATGCTGAGGAGAAGTTCCATTAGCCAAGCAAACAACATGAGGAGCTCACTTTGCTATCTTGTTTCTAGTGCCAGCTTTATCAATTGCAATCCTTTTACTTAACCTTAAAGTTACGTTACATTTTCTTTCACTGCTAATAATGTCATCATAAAGAAGCTTCCAAATTATTCTCATGTAACCATCATAATAATTTTCTTAAGGCATTTAATGTGTATCAATTTACTTTTGAGTGTTTAGTGATGTTTGCTTGCTTGGCTTGGCTAAATTGCCTTTTGGGGTGTCTCAACTGGTATAGGGTCTGAAGGTAAAAGAACCCAACTAACGTTTTCCATTATAAGGCAGGAAGTATTCCCCCTTCACCCCGCCCAGAGCTGAAAAAACAAACCCTCTGAATCTATACTAATTAACTATTGGAATATGTGACCAAGGAAGTGTGGAGTCCAGCATAGTCTTTGCCAGCAGAAAGATATATTTGACTTCTTTAGGTTGCAGTAGAACAGGTGGGAAGGTGCTGCAGTCACAGACGGCATCTGCAACCAGGAGCAGGAGGTTGCTGTTGGTAATTTGCTGCACCACAAACATCCTGTAGGGATGAGAAGATTCCCCCCCGCACACCACAAAAGAATCAATGCTCAAAACAAAATTATACATGTATTTTGTTTTTTAAAAAAAGTCCCCTCCCTTCACCACCCAACACGGATGACCTGGGTTCAAGGATTAGGAAGAGCAGGAAAGACAGCACAGGGAAAGGTGATAAAGGGTGAAAGGTGTTTAGTTAAGAAATGAATTCATTGCTGTTTCAGGTAACTCAGAACTGAGTTGAAGACTGCCAATCCTCGCAAATGCAAATATGTTTTCCTTTGTGGGCTGTACATTTGTGTGGTTATAAAGGGGGGGGGAAACCTGATGTATGATGAAGTAAGCTGTTACAACTCTTGTGTGCTTATAAATGAATTTATGTGACACCTGACTCTGGGAATGCAGCTTCATAAATTATGCATTTGTATGTGCATATAAGTAAGCATGACTACCTGAAATTCAGAGAATCATAGAATAGCAGAGTTGGAAGGGGCCTACAAGGCCATCGAGTCCAACCCCCTGCTCAGTGCAGGAATCCACCCTAAAGCATCCCCGACAGATGCTTGTCCAGCTGCCTCTTGAAGGCCTCTAGTGTGGGAGAGCCCACAACCTCCCTAGGTAACTGATTCCATTGTCGCACTGCTCTAACAGTCAGGAAGTTTTTCCTGATGTCCAGCTGGAATCTGGCTTCCTTTAACTTGAGTCCATTATTCTGTACATTATTTATTATTTATTTAGTCCATTATTCATCGGTTGTGGGTTTTAGTGTGTTTCTCTCCAAAGAGACTCTCTATTATAAGCATGATGATTTATGCACATACTAATGGGCAAAAAAATGTGCACATTTGTATGTGGAAGACCTAATTATGTGTCTGTGCATGGGACACCCATCCATTAAAGGCCATTGTCTTAATTATGCTGTAGTTAAGTGTGTCAAGGCAGCTTTGGATATTCTGGGTATGTGTCCCAAGATATTGTAAAGGGTGAATATGTGTATTACGTCATATGAATGCATGATGAGTCCTCTGTACAACTTTGCACAGGAGTTCTATCCAAATTCAAAGTATGATTATAAAGTCCCATGTACCTTGCAATTTCTAAAATTGCCTTCTGCAGCCAGAAATAGAGAACTATAGTACTCCACTGCCCTCTGCTGGGAGCTTGTGGGTGGTAACTACTTCACACACTGAAATATTCCCTCTTAATATTTAGCGCCTAGGATTTAGCTTTTGGATCAATGCCTTTCCCTGGGTGGAGAGTTCATTCAAACATTTTTGCAGCTTGTTTGAAGATCTTCCAGCCAATGTCATCTACCTGCGAACTGGGCCTGCGATAAATGGATTTTCTAAAAGCTACATGCAGAGATAATGTGTTTACAAGGAACATTTTCTAATAATATTTGATGTGCATAATGTCAGGGCTGGCCTGGTTCAAACATTACCTTCCCTACATGGGTGCTAACAAAAAGCACCGAGTCATACACTTGGAAGGTACTTTGAAGGTCGTCTAGTCCAACCCCCTAGTCAATGCAGAATCTGCAATGCAGCATCCCTGATAAATGGTCACCTAGCCTCTGCTGAAATGCCTCCAGTAAAGGAGAGCCCACCACCATCTGTTCCATTATCAGGACGTTTCTCCTAGACTCTATAAGAGGTTAGACAAAGTGTGTCTACACTTTGTCACACAGACAACACACTAAACCATAATGGTTAAGCATTTTGAGCTAAATATTATGGCTTAGTGTGTCATGTGAACCATTCCTAATCATGGTGGCTACAAAACCACGATTTAAAAATGTTCACTAACCACTTGCTACAAAAGGGTTAGCAACCTAACCATGGTTTAGTGTGTTGTCTGAACAGGGCCTACATTTGCTTTCCTGCCTTTTCCATCCATTAGTTCTGGTCCTGCCCTCTGGAGCAAATGAGAACATGTCTGCTCCATCTTCTGCGTGACAACATTTCAGATATTTGTAGACCATATTGTGCCTCTCCTTAATATTCTCTAGGCTCAACCTGTCCAGCTCTTTCAACAATTTCTTGTAGGATTTGGTTTCCAGACCCACCTCCAGTTTGTGAATGCCCTTCCAAACCTTTAGCCATCCAGAACTGGACACAGTAACTCCAGATCAGGCCTAAGCAGTGCAGAGTAGAGTGGAACTGTTACTTCTCATGATGTGGATGCTACATTTCTGTTTATGCAGCTAAGGATGCATTACCATTATTATCAGTCATATCATACTGTTGTGTCATGGTTGGCTTTATGATCTACTAAGAGCACAATCCTATGCATCTTTTGACAGAAAAAAAGTCCTAGAAGTCCCAGCATTCCTGATGCTGGCTGGGGAATGCTGGGAGTTGACACATGCATAGCATTGTGCCCAAAGACACCGATATCCTTTTCACATGTACTGCTGCCAAGCCACGTCTCTGTCATCCTGTACTTGTGCCTTTGATTTTTGTGTACCTGAATTCAGGACTTTATACTTTCTTGAATTTCATCTGGCTGGTTTTGGTTTTGTGTTTCAGCCTGTCAATATCATTTTGAATCTTGATTCTGTCTTCTGTGGTGTTAGCTTCTGCTTCCAGCTTCTTGTCATTTGCAAATGTGATAAGCTTCTCCTCTACTCCTTCATCTGAGTCATTTATAAAAATATGGAACAGCTCATGACCCAGGACAGGGCCCTGTGGAACTCCACTCAAGACCTCCCTCCCAGTTAATGCAGAGCCATTAAAAAGCACTTATTTGATATGGTTGTTCAAGTGAGCTGGGGATCCACCTAACAGTAGTACTGACCAGCCTATATTTCACCATATTCCACAAGACTTTATCAAATTCTTTGCTGGAATCAAGATATACTATGTTTTGACATACCACATGTTCTCATTATCTACCAAGCTAGTAATTCTATAAAAAAAGTAAATAAAATTAGTTGGGCATGATGTATTCTTGATAAACCATGCTCGATCCTAGTAAACAATGAATTCTTTCCTCAATGCTCACAAACTGCCTGCTTAATCATCTATTCTAGAAGTTTGCTCAATATCGACATCAGGCCGACCGGTCAGTATTTTCCCGGATCTGTCTTTCCCTCTATTTTGAAGACAGGGTCAGCATTTGCCCATCTCCAGTCTTCCAGCACCTCTTACCTTCTCCAGACTTACACAAAACTGCTCTGAAATAATGTCTGCAAGCTCCTTTAGGATCTTGGGATGTAATTCATCTGGCATAGGGAAGCTGAAATCCTTTAAAGTAACCAGATATTTCCAAACCATCTCTATACCTATCCTGGGCTGCACTTCCCTCCTTATATCATTCGTTCTACTTTCCCCAAGTTGAACACAATTCCCATTATGGGAGAAGACCAAGGCAAAATAGGAGTTAAGTGTCTCCACCTTCTCTCCCCCCTTCTCTCTCTGAAGCAGCAGAACACTTTCCGTTTGTTTTTCTTCTTGCTCTGAACACAGCCAAATGAGGGTTTTTTGTTTTTTGTGAGTATCCCTCACAGACTTTAGCTAATTCTGGGCTTCAGCCTTCTTGGTCGCATTCCTACAAGACTGGCATATACTCATTTTTGGTTATATGTTCCTCCTTACATCCCCTACACATATCCTTTTAAAGTTTTGGCTCCTCAGAGTGCTCCAAGAGCATTCACACTGACTTCTTTAGCTATCTCCCCCCACCTTTTCAAGGGGATAGTTTGTAATTATGCCTTCAGTATTTTCATTTTTCAGGACAGTATTGTTATCTATACATGCAGATTGCGCCGGGGTGGGGGCTGAGAAAGAGAAAATAGAATCATAGGATCGTAGAGTTGGAAGGGTCCTATAAGGCCATCGAGTCCAACCCCCTGCTCAGTCACTCACTGAGTTCCTGGCTGAGCTGAGAAATGAAGCCAGAACTTACTGTCTCGTTCTCTTAGCCCCTACACTGATAGCAGCACCCATGGAAAATGCTTCAGATTGCAACTTTATCTAGGCTAAATGCTACAATGGAAATTTTACTTTTTTGAATGGGGAAAAAAAGTCTTACTTCTGACAGTCTCCACATTCAATGATGCCGTTGGTCTCTTTGATGGCAGGCTCATACACAAACACCGGGTATTCTGTGTCACAGGGCTGCAGCATGTCATGCTTCTTATGCTTGTGAGCTGAGAGAAAATCAGTCAAGAGAAATCAGCAAGAAGGGTGGAGGGAGAGAGGAAAGATCAGCAGAAAGGCATTAGCCCCGAAACAAAGTGCATGGAAAGCAACAGCCACTAGGTGGTGTGGGAGGACCCAGCATATGAGGATGTCTGTGACAAGGTGTTCATTATTACAGAGTCACTACTATATATGGGGTTAATAACAAGAACAATTAGTAAGTAAGAATCCAGTGTCAATTATTCAGAAGTGCTCTTGGTCAGTCAAAAGGCAGATCAGGCAGTAGGGATTCAGCCTGTGCTAACTGGTGTTACATTTTCCTTGAAGAATTGGGTTCACAGTTTGGGTGTACCTTTGGATTCAACCCTGCACCTAGATGCCCAGGTTTTAATACGGGCGAAGAGTACTAGCTAAGGCTAGTGTACTAATTGCCAATTCCTGGAGATGATGCATCTTACCACAGTGACACATGCCTTTGTGCCCATTTGGACCACTATAAAGTGTTGCCTTTGAAAAGTGTTTGCAAAATTCTGCTAATCCAGAACACTCTGTTGAGCTAATCGACTACAGCTAGGCATAGGGAACTTATGACTCCCATCAGCTTCACTAGTGATCAGGCCATTTCCAGGAAGGATTAAAAGGTTAATGGTTATAAATCATAAAGCCCTACATTGCTTGGGGTTAGGCTATTTGAAAGACCACATTCTATCATTCTGTGCCTGCCTTGGTTTTAACAATCTCAAAAGAAGCCCTTCTCATGATCCCGCTACTTCTTAGTGGCTGTTTCCAGGCTGTAGGACCAACTTGAGAAAGAGAACTTTAATATTACTTCAGACGTGTTACAATGTCAAGCAGGTGCCTAAACTTTCATTAAAATCACAGTAAAAATTAAAGCAATAGATAAATGCAACCATAATTAATCTCCCATTCATTCAATGATGGAGAGAAAGCAAACTTTTTATGTTTAATGCACAAACAAAATACCCTAGAACGTTTTTTTAAAGTTGGCCAATCTGAAATCAAAACCTCCGCCACTTTCATTTGCAGGGAACAGGGTGAGCAATTCTTATTTTTGAAAAAGTGACATCCAAACCTTTAATTATGCACAAATAAAATGTTCCTTGATACAGTACGATATAGTACTACTAAACAATTTTTTAAACACGTTGCATGTCAACATAAAGATGTCACTGCAGCCTTCTGAAGGGCGACGTAAGTTGTTCGGACTTGGGAGTTGCTGAGATCATGCGTGGATTTGTTTGCTGGGAGTGAAATCACCTCTCAGACAGTGAGGGAACTGGTGGGTTGGGATCAGTCATCGATTGCAGCAGAAGCTCGTAATTTGATAATAATAACCATGGGGCTGCTATTCAGCAACCATCCTCTAAGAGTCTAAGGACTTCCCATAAGAGCTGATGAACAGAGGCTGCATGCTAGCCTCCTGGAGAAAGGCAGTGCCAGTGTTTGCTCTTTTTTATAATGACAGTCCAGAGGGTTGAAAGTATTGCAAAGGCCACATGGCATTTATTGTATTGACAGACCCTCACTGTGAGGTGAAGCAGAGAAAAAACTTTTTAAACCGGGATCTAATTTTTTATCCCCTCACCTTGGCCACTCTTTCCTCCAAGGAGCTGCAGGTAGCAGCATACACGGTCTCCCCATTTATCCTCAAAACAACCCTGTTGGGTTAAGGTCAGGCTGGGAGGAAGTGACTGACCAAAGGTCGCTCTCTGAGCTTTGGGAACAAGCAGGGAACTGGACCCATTTCTTCCCCAGTCTAGGTCCAACTGGCTGTAGATAAAACTAAGAATGGGCCTATCATAAAAAGTGGCCATGTTGCAATCATGATAATAACAACATCATGCAATGTCACCACTCACAAAATGAAAATTGTGTAGCAAGTGCTACTGGGGGGTGGGGAGATGCTCCCCTTTCCTTGTTCCTTCCTGTTGAGGCGCATGTATTAGAGCTGCCAACAGGGGTATGCGCACCTCCAGTGTGGGTTGCAAATGACTGATTTGCTGCTCAGTGCACCAGTCACAATCCCATTCCTCTGGAGGAGCCCCTACTCTTCTTTGTCTGTAATGCTCTTCATAAAGTCTCCCTAAAACATAACTATGTAGCAGATTCCCTGCTCTAATCTTTCAAATATGAAGGAAGCAGCAGGCTATTTTAACACAACCCCCCTAGACTGGGATTAAAACAGAAATAAATTTCTGCCAGATGGTGCAATGTGCATTGTAAACAGCACTCCCCCAAAAAAACTCTAGATTTCAATTAAGTCTTCCAGGCTATAAGGAAAGAATTTGTCCAGGCCTGCAAATCTCACCCTGATGTTTGCCATTACTCCCTTGCCCTAATTTGGTTTGGTTTTGCCTAAGCTCACCTACCGAGTTCATGGCTAGCCAAAATTTGAACCTGGACAATGCAGCTCACTAGATCAGTAGATATGAATAATGATGATAATTAAACAGCTGACAGTGTGTGTGTATCTTAGCTAGAAAGTAACATAAATAAGATAGACAGCACGGGGTCTCAACCACAGTGTAGTCTACTCAGGCAAGCCAGTAAGGGCACAATCCTATGCATGTTTAGACAGAAAAAAGGCCTACAACCCTGAGTATTCCCCATGCCCCTAGCATGCTCCAACTGTAGGCATTTTTTGTCTAAACATGCATAGGATTACACCTTAAGATAGGATGCAAGGATGCAATGGAGGTATTGCCTACTGCAAAAAAAGCAAACAAACCCCAACCCCCAGAAAATATCCCTGCGTGCAAAAACGGCTAGTTACAGAGTTATAAATCTAGGACCTGATCACCATCTCAATTTACAACTGCATTAATGCCATGTGAATGTAAGAGAAGAGAGAAGGGGCACAGGATGTTGTTGGGCATCTTATTAAAAAAGGGACACCTGTCCTTCAGTCTCCTAAGCACATATGGTGTCAAAGTCAGAGAGATTCATTTTATGCAGGATCATTTTCCTCTGTCTGTTAACTGTACTTTAAATTAGAACAGAGATTAATTTCCCCAAAACAGACTGGGCCTGTTCAGACGACACTTCAGGCTCTGTGGTTAGTGAAACAGGGGTTAGCACTAACCACAAGCCGTGCTGTCACACGCGACACTTTAAGCCACGGTTAGAGCCGCTAACCCTGCTGCAGGTGGTCTGACTGTGGTTAGTGAGTGAGCAGGGTGTAGCAAAACCCATCGCACAAGACACCTTTAACCCTGCTGCTTAACCAAAAGCTTTAACCAGCGGGGTTTAAGGTGTCTTCTGAACCAGCCCATAGAGTAGCTTCTTTTACACAATAGCAACAGTAATAAGACTACACATAGCAGAGCCTGAAGAGAGGGAAGAAATTCAAGTCAGCTGCTAATGATGGAGCAGGACACAGTGCAGCCAGCCTCATACCATGGATATCTCTAAATTTAATACTGGTGTAAGAGCAGCAAAAGTGAAACCCCCACCCTTTAAAAAAGCATCATATGCTGAAAAGGTGGAAATCACAGAAATGACATTGATGTGGAAATGACATTGATGTCGGTATCCTTTATGATATCAAGGCATGATTTTGAACCGAAGGAGGTTCAGTTCATTGTCAGCAGGGTGGCTCCAAGATGTTTTGCCAACCCCAGCAGATCTGAGATTTGCACCTCGGTATCCTTTTTGATATTGTAGGGGATATTGTGATATTATGATATTGTAGGGGATCCTGGCTTCATGCCCTTCTGATTGGACTCCATCAAAAAGGCTGCAAAGCCTCGTAGGTCTGAAATAATACTGTGGCCTTAAGAATAATTATAATTAAACAAGCTTTTGTAATTGTTATTTGGAATATGATGTAAAGAAAAATATAGCATCTTGTCGGGAAAGGTTTAGGTAGTTTTTCTTTCTGCCTAATGATGTGTTGGTAAACCAGATGACTTTGGATTCAAGTCCCACCATTCTGCAACTCTTTTTTGTCTAGTCTTTTAACTGCACACCATTTAGCTAGCTAATCGTGGTGATAAACTGTGTAAACCATGCAGAGAGTTAAAATAACATTTATCTTGGTTAGGCATATCACATTAACCAACTTAAAAGCACTCCCTTTATTTCTTCCTAATATAGACAATCCATGTATCATTGTAGTAGTTGTATGAATGGAGGAGGGAGGCAAAAGAGCCAGGGGTGGAGGGAGGGAGGGAGAGAACCATAGCTGCTTATTAAGAACATAAGAAGCACCATGCTGGATCAGACCAAGGGTCCATCTAGTCCCGCACTCTGTTCACACAGTGGCCAACCAGTTGTTGGCCAGGGACCAGCAAAGCAGGACATGGTGCAACAGCACCCTCCCACCCATGTTCCCCAGCAACTGGTGCACACAGGCTTACTGCCTTGGATACTGGAGGTAGCACATAACTATATTCCCTTTTCTATACAACTGTTAAAGATACATGAGCCCTCTCCTCCTTTTCATGTGGACACCCTAAGGATACCAACGTGAGATTGTAGATGTTGGTAGGTCCATACTTTCATGTGATGTGCAGATATATTTATAATGAATGGAAATATATAATGGATGGGACATTGGGAAATCCACCGAAAAACCTTTTTCAAATACTGGTTTGTTCCTTTTTATATTAGATTGAGTTTGTTGGAATATGATTATGACTCCAGGGTCAAGATTTGCAAAGATCAAAAAAGATTCATCGCCACCATGTTTAGCAGAATCCCCACCTTCCACCCCTTTCCCATTATCCAGTCATGAATTATTCGAATTGATATGGAGTCTATAGAGACTAATCCTCTGTTCTTGTACTACCTTTATTCATTTTAATAAGACTTGCACATTCTACATGTACATCCCTGCAGCTATGGATATTTTTATGTTCGAGGTCACAACTGGAATGACAACTATGGAAACATTGTCATGAAGTATACTACTCTTGCAGCAAGTGATAGCATGATATTTAAAAAAATAACTGCATGTCTGTTTCCATCTGCATATCTATAACTACAGAAATGTCTCTTTCCACCTGCACAGTCTTATAAACTGTTATTTATCTATCTGTGTTACTGTTCCTCATGTTGACTGTTCTATCAGTCAATGTTTGTATGATTTTATTGTGTTTTATTGGTTTTGTACCCTACTTTGCGGTTTTATATTTTATAATAAAAAGTAGGTAATACACTTCACAAATAATATAATAAACTAGAAACTAAACAGCTGTGATGTGGAAACTTCATTCCAGAGTTTCTGCATAAATCTGTCATGGATGTTCTCCTGTTTCTAAAAGAATGAGCTTTCCCCCCCCGTATTATGATGATTCTACTTACCATGATGGAAAACAGACTTGGCTGTGTAGGTCACATGGCATAAGATATGATGAAATGGATGGATCCATGATGGCACGTTCACAAGATGGTGGCACAATGTCATTGTGAAGACATATGAATGGGAGGGATAGTACATGAAGAAACAAAGAGAAAGAATGTGACATGATGGTGAAATTATGAAGGTATCTAGACTCTTCTCTCTTGATGATTGCAATGATGGGTGGAAGACTATTCATCCATTAAAGTTAAAAATTCAAAAGCTTTCCAGTTAACCAAGTGGCTGTTTCATGGGAGATATACTTGGTTGTCTATTTTCAGTGCTGTTTATGTTTTCCTTAGAGAAGGACTTTTGTAAGCCTTTGTGAAGTGTATGCGATACACTTCAAGAAGGCTGGAGGATTTGAGACTGAAAGCTTCGAGGTGCACAATCTTGCAGTTCAGAGGTGGGCAATGCTACAATGGAAGTACACACTGAACTAAAGGGACACAACTATTCTGCCTGTTTAAAACACAGGTAAATAAATTATGTGATTATTATGAGGGTTGCCAAACCCTAGAGGACAGTATCATGGGTTCTTTTGAAGTTGTTTTTGCCATTTGTTTAATGCACTTAGAATTAACGTTATGTGGGACATTCAATGGATATACTTCTTAAAAGTTAGCCTCTGGGTTTTCTAGTTTTAACTTAAATTGGCATTATGTTTTCACAATGATCGCTACAATCATGAGGACTAGCATTGTACCATTTTTTAAAAATGAAAGATGGGTTTTTCATAATATTAAGAGTCATAGACCAAGTGAAACCTGCTCAGACTACAATATTATCTCTAGATCACATGCATTAGGAAAATATATCCTGTTTTAGGCAAAATACCATCAACTTCAGGTGTCTTACCATTGACAACCTCCAGTCAAAATGCTGAGAGGTGGTAGGCAAATGGAATTGATGAATTGCTTCAGCAGACAGTTGTCAATGGTCTTTCATCCACCTTGTGTGACACCTTACTACAGACTATGAGTTGCCGCAGTAGCCAGTGACATTATACCTTGCCAGTAAATTCCAGTGCGTCTGTACACAGGTGATATGGAACTATGTTTTGAGTGTCAGCAGGGTGATGATGCCTTTGGACTGTACTAAATTGCATTACTATGTGAAACTCCTTCATCCAAGCCTGGTGGCTGTGTTCTGGCTATATTCCTGCATACTCACCAGCTGCCAAGTGGTCTGTGTGCCAGAAGCTAGATATATTAAACTCCAAAAGGAATCTGTCAAAAGAAGAAAAAGATGTATTTTTCGCTAGCCCAGAAGGACAGAGGTGTTACAGAGGCAGGCAGTTGTTGTGACTTGCTGTACTCTGATTTACTAGGCTATAGGAGCTGCCTACAGCTTAGCTTGCAGTTCCTTTTTGTTCATGCCTGATCCAGTTACTGAAAAGACTCTATGTGGATCCAGGAACTGCTTTCCTCAAGAGGAAGGGCTCTGCTTGAGGCAGATCTCTCCATATGATTTTTTTGGGGTGTGTGTGTTCCACTTCCTACCCCCACAGCTCACCCTATTCAGTCCTCTGACTCTCTTTGTAGTATTTTCAGGGGACTGGATGAGGTGCCATGGGAAGGGGATGCAGAGAAGTCCCTTTCCACCAGCAGAGTTGACCTAGCTTAAATCTGGATCCAACCCTTCTTTTGTTACTACAAATTCCTGTGGCAAAATGCTCATTAACACTGTGCTCTTTGTGGCTAGGAGGGAAGTGTATTCAGGCACCTTGAAAGCCATCTGCTCAGCAGCTGGCATTTGGTGTGCAGCAACAGCTGTGGTGGGTGCCAGTACGTTAATCTCTACAAAAGTCTTGGAATCTGGCTCTTCGATCAAGTTCAGAAGTGTTTGGATCCAGCACTTCAGTCTAGCCTAATATAATAACTGATCTCTGCTGTACCAGATGTACTCATGGATCTTTATTTCTTGCTGAAGTCCCCTTCTCTTCCATGATATATAGTTCAATCTGATAGAGATGGCTGGTACGGCCCACAGATTAATATATTTCCTAATAGGAAAAGGATTGCCTCTCCTCCATAATTTGTTTCCATTCAAATTACTCAAAATTCTTAATTTGAGACAGGAAGGTTAAGCCTAGTGATCCAGGGATACATCTTGCTCACACTTATACTTAAGAGGTATGTGCCATATGACATTGGGAATTTAACACACAAAGCTGATTCCACAAGGCATGGTCTCTGGAATAACCAGCAGATATTTAGTGAGTGTACATCTTTTCTAGACAAATGTGTGCTTGTGTCTGCCTTCTCATGTGAATGTATCAGAATTTCTCATTTCATGCCTTTAGGGCTCTTTTCCCACACTTATTTTACTCTTATTCAGGTTTCTCCACATGATGCTAATTCTGCGGAGAGAAAGTGGGGACGAATTGGAGAGGGACTGTCTGCAATGGGAGCCTGCTCCACTCATATAGGCTATACATGCACAATGCTGTGCATGGTCACTCTCCAACTCATTGACGGCCCCATGGATGGCAATGGAGATGGCAGAGTGGACACACTCCTTGTTGCTTCCTCTCCATGTGGTGTTGTTACCATGGAGAAAACAAAGACACCTGAATAGGACTATTATAAATGTAAACACCCATGCCTTAATATGTAGTTTTGCATATTAAGCATGGATGTTCACTCAAAGTCAGGAAGTCTGGACCCCATCTCTGGTTCCATCACAGATGTTGCATTGCTATGATTTTGGACAAATCATCTCACCATGTTTCCTCATCTGCAAGATAAAAAATAATTAAGCTGCCCATGTGGTAAGGCTCTTGGAAGCTTCTTGGATACTATTGGAATGAAGGCACCATAAAAATGCCTCTATTGTATAGTATAGCTGCATGGTTTCTCTCTCTCTCCCAGAGCTCAAATCCCATGTATGTGGTGCCTCCGCGTCACATGGCATGCATGCATAGACTGTACTCCTTCCCTAGTGGTCTGAGGCAAAGTGCGGAATTGTCAAGGTTAGCATGACTAGCATAGACCACTCTCGAAAAAGATGTCCAAACATGGTGGCATTTTCAGCAATGGGGAGGAGTGATGTCTCTTTCCGGTGCATTTGGCATTTCTGCTGAAGCACTGACTCAGAAGAGAAAGAGGAACAGGTGCAGTTATTTACTTACTAAAATAGGGCCCAGATGTTTTATTAAGCAGGCCCAGTGGCAGAATTGTGTCTTTGTTAATATGACTCTTCTGAGACTGAACCCAAAGCTGAAATGAACCAAAGCTCCCTTTTACCTGACTATTCCGTTGTCCTGCACTGTCCCTGGTGCTTATTGCTAGCAGCAGGGGGCTTAGGGCTTTTCTGCAGTACAAACATGTATCAGTTTCACTAGAATGGTTTCCCTAGAGATCCCTAACCTTCAAAGAATTACAGTTCCCAGGGTTCCCTGGGAAGGGGGAATTCGTTTGTACCAATAGTTTTTTGTCCTCAGTTTGCCTCGGTTTCATGGCCCTGGAAATCCATTAACATCTCTCAATTCTGTATTTTGGAATAGCTGGTTATATACATTGTGATTCCATAGTGTTTCTATTAGATCTCTCAACTGCTTCAAATCTGCTATATTTTCTCATTTATTAATTATTAAAGTAGAATACATGAATAAAAATAAAATTTAAAATGTGCCTTTGTTTTGAAGCCCCACCCGTTAACATTTGCCCACACATTAATAAACACAAACATTCATTGAGTAATGTACAGACTCAATCTACAAACATTTGCAGTCATAGTTCCTACTGATGTTGATTTCTTCCCAGAGCTCCAATATGTTTGTACTCACATGAGGAAATCAGTTATCAGCCACTTTAATGCTGCCAATAAGGCATACACTGGCTGTTAAAAAAGAAAGATGAAGTTTCAGAAGAAAAGTAGTATCTTACAGAATTCACAATTCCAGCCTTTCCCCCCAAAGCAATCAACAAACTAGGAGGCATTTTGCAGGAAGCTGGTCTACCTTGCTACCACTAATAATTATGAAACACCTATCTGGAAGGGCCAGGAAGTTTATCAGGAATAGGCAAGAGACTTTGAATATGTAATTACTTGACTAGCTCTCTCCAGTTGGAATAGCCTCATCCGATTTTAAAAAGAAAGAAGCTAAAGCTATTTCTGGAGCTAGACGTTTACAAACATTTCTGTTCTAATGATCGAAAGGAAACTGTGTTTGCTAATCTAAATGTAAGAAAAAGCAAAACACTACACGTGTATGGTGTGCAATATGACCTTTGGTAGCTACCGCACAATACAGAGAATTCCAGTTTTTAAAAATGGAATTTCTTGACCACCCAATTGTGTTAAAAATGCTGATAGTGTGGGCAGTTTCTTCTGAAGGCTTTTGGCAAGTCTGCTTTGAAGTAAACATAATCTTTTCTGTTGTGATGGGGATGTGATATGTAATGACCTTTTAGGACTTATAATAGCAATAGGCTTTATCATAAAAAAGCCCCGCTGGATCACATCAAATGCTGATTTACTCTAGCATTCTGTTTGCCCATTGGCCAACCAGATGCTGATGAGAAGCCCACAATAGGACATGAATGAAATAGCACCCTTCTACTTGCGTTCCCTAGCAACTAGCATACAGCTGCATACTGCCCTGATACAGAAGGTAATATATTGCCATCACAACTAGTAACATTTCATAGCCTTATCCTCCATAAATTTGTGTAATCCATTTTTAAAGCCATCCTAATCGGTGCCTGTCATTACATCTTGTGGTAGTGAATTCCATAGTTTAACAATCTATTGTATGAAGAAGTACTTCCTTTTATCTGTTCTGTATCTCCTACCATTTAGCTTCATGGGATTACGCCACTTACAAGTATTATAAGAGGGAGCGGGGGTGGGGAATCCCTATCTACTTTCTCCACACCATGCATAATTTCATACACCTCTATCATCTATCCCTTTACTCATTTTTTCTTAAGCTAAACAGGCCCAAATATTGAAACTTTTTCTCACAGGGAAGTTGCTCCAGCCCATTGATAATTTTAGCTGCCCTTTTATATATCTTTTCCAGCTTCACAACATTATGAGGTACAGTGACCAGAATTGTACACAGTATTCCAAGTGTGGTTATGCCATAGGTTTGTATAAGGGTGATGTAATATTGGCAGTTCTGTCTTCAATTCTTTTTATAGTTATGTTCACCATGTAATTTGCCTTTTTCACAGCAGCCACATACTGAGCTGGCATTTTCATCAAGCTATCAACCACAATCCCAAAAAATCTCTTTTGGTTAGCTCTGCCAGATTAGATCCCATCAGTGTAATGATTTTTTTTTTTGCCCCAAATGCATCACTTTACACTTGCTTATATTGAACAGCATTTGCCATTTTAATGCCCATTCCCCCAGTTTGGAGAGAGCCTTCTGGAGCTCTTTGCAATCCCATTATATTTAACCACCCTAAACAAAGTGGTGTCATCAGCAAACTTGGCCACTTATCCCTAACTCCAGAGCAGTCATATGAATGGTTTTGGCCTATTAGTGTTAAGGAAACTCTGATCAATCTACTTCATACAGTTTACTCCTTTAGCCGGAGCTTGCTGGTGGCAAATTGCTGCATATACATTAGGCTGTCCTTTAAAAGGAAAAGACTAAGGGCATGTCTACACCAGCCCTATATCCCGGGACTGTCCCAGGATTGTCCTTGTGCATCCAAATGCCACACAGAGGATCCCGGGAGCAGGCAGAGAGGATCCCTCCATTTTCCTGGGATAACCCTTAGGTGTAGAAAGGGCCTAAGCCTCCTTAAGAGACAAGAGAGCATGTATTAATGCTAAGACCTTCTGTTTACAGCAGTTTACAGTACAACTCTTAACTAGCGAGACCTTTCCATATTTAGCTAATACAACTTTAATTACGTAATCCGATTCCAATCACTCAGCCCCAACCAGATAAAGTTAATAAATTAATCCAACTCTAACAAGCAAATCTTATTCTGACCAATCAAAGGAACCCAACTGGAAACATTCTTGATGTTAAACAGTACTTTTTTAGGATACAGAGATAGCAGACTATAATGCAATATCTGGAATTCACATACAAAATTGGCTCCAGAGTGGTCCAATGTCAGGTGAATTGGGGGCTTATTTTGTGTATTAGCCAAAGATGCCACAGACCAATTTCAAGATGGAAGTGGGATAGAATGAACAAAAAGTTCACATAAACAGGTAGAATAAAAATTTCCCTGCATCTTCTCTCTCTCTCACTCTCACACTCACTCTCACTCTGTGTGTGTGTGTGTGGTTGTTGCTGCTGCTCTTCGTCCAATGCAAATAGCATGAAACAAAACCCAAGATCAACCTGGAATGCTTGGCCAATTTTATCTGAATAAAAATGCTCCCCCTCTCTTTTTGTTTTGTTTTGTTGCTGCTGCTATTACAGAATTAAAGTCTAGAACTGTTTTGCTTGGTCTTCCGAGTCCATCTAGGTATCTGTGTGAAGAGGAGTAGTGGTGACTAAATTAATTTTCACCATGCATGTGTCAACTTCCACCCACCACCCACATGAGCGTATGGACTGTGGGTGAAAAAGGGATAGAAAGTGAGGGTCAGGGACAGCCACACAGATGCATGTCCATGGTTTTATCCAGTCTTCATAACCACTTTCCCTGCTGAGTACAGGGTGGTGGTGGAAAGGACATGAGGGCAGAAGTGCCTTAGTGTCTTCTATCCTTACATAGCCCCCTAAGAGCACAGAAAAGCAATCAGGAACATTGTAGAGGAGAAAGTGGTAGGGATGATTCCACCCTCATTGAACTCAACAGAAGCAAAGGCATTTCTACCCTCATGTTGTTCTGTCTCCGCATGGCCAGGGATAGTCTAAGCAGAATAGCTTAGGAAGTAAATCACTGCTGTCATGTTATATTATATTATATTATATTATATTATATTATATTATATTCTTTCTTTCTTTCTTTCTTTCTTTCTTTCTTTCTTTCTTTCTTTCTTTCTTTCTTTCTTTCTTTCTTTCTTTCTTCCTTCCTTCCTTCCTTCCTTCCTTCCTTCCTTCCTTCCTTCCTTCCTTCCTTCCTTCCTCTTTTCCTTTTCCTTCTATTTATTACATTTATGTCCTGCCTTTTTTCTCTCCGTAAGGAACCCAACCCAGTTGTACACAGTCCTCCTCCTCTCTATTTTATCCTCACAGCAACAGCCCTGTGAGGTGGGTTGGGCTGAGAGTCTGTGACTGGCCCAAAGTCACCCAGTGAGTTTCCATGGCTGAGTGGAGACCAGAACTCATGACTACCAGTACAAAACTCTAACCACTACATGCTTCCAGATCAGTGAGGTTTTTAACTGTGATAGTAGGTACTGCTGACGTGATCCGGAGATACTTACACTGAGAAGAGGACGAGCACCGCTATGGTGGTGGTGGGGCATTTTACACATGGCTTGGTAATCAAACATTTTCACCCTGAAGAAACATGGAAGTGACAAATGAGCCCACAGGCAGAACAGACAAAGCTGCCTTATGTTGAGAAACCATCAGCCCACCTACCTCACTTGCCGTCTGCTCTGACTGACAGTGGCTTTTCAAGGTTTTAGTGGTCTTTCCCAGCTCTGCTACATGAGATGATTCCTTTTAGTGGAAATACCAGGGAGTGACCTCAGACTTTCTGCATACAAAGTGAGTTACGGCCCATTCCTCAACACAGGTGCAGACGTAGCCATTTCTCCCTGCATGGATGCTAGCCTTAATCTGATTTCACATGCAGAACAGCCAGACTTCCTTATCTGAACCATTTAGTTCAGTTTGTGCTTAATGTTGGATATTTCACAGCAAGTTCTAAGCCCACACAGACTATGATTGACTATGCTGTATTTGAGAAAGTAGTTTCTTACTGATTTCATAGAATGCCCCCACAATATGAAAACACTATATATGATTTACTTGAGTAATCCCAGCTGCTATTTTTATTCACGCCAAGGTCCTAAAAGCTGGTTTTCTGAGCAAAAACTGTCTTGTGCTAGCCAGATACAAAACTCAACTGCTGTATTTTGTTTCTCTGGCCAAATTCAAACTGCATGGACTGGTCCTTCCAGACATATCTCGCTAAGCTCCTGGGATCTCTGGTACTATTTGTATCCTTCATGTGCTCCATCAGCAGCATGGGAGGAACAGAGGAAGCTGCTTTTACGTCAGACCGCTGGTCCATCTAGCCCAGTATTGTCTGCACCAGAGCTGGGAGACAGGTCTCAGGTGTGTGTGTGTGTTGGTGGCGGGGTGAATGCTGCTGCTACTAAATAACATGGAACTGACTCACATGTCACTGCCCTAAAGTAGGAAAGGAAGCCTCACTTCTGAATCTCTGCATTAGAAAGACATGTCCCTGTACCCATTTTTCGACATCTATTTTTTTTTGGCCATCTTTCAATGTGCATTTTCAGAACATGAGCAGGAAAATATAATGACCTGTGGTCCACCCAACATGACAACCCACTATGGCTGATCACCCTTGGTGAGTTGTCATGTTGTGCAAACATGGCACAGTTTCTTCAGCGTGGCTTACTTTTCACTAACAATCCACCCTGAGAACCCACGGCTTGTTTTAAGGTTGGCTTATTGTGTTGTCTGAATACAATAAGCCACCATTGGTATAAACAACCCTAAAACTTCATTGTGAGTTGACTGAAACATAAAATCATAGAATAGCAGAGTTGGAAGGGGCCTACAAGGCCATCGAGTCCAACCCCCTGCTCAATGCAGGAATCCACCCTAAAGCATCCCTGACATCTATAGAGCAGGCTGGAATGTGGCAGGAAACAAGCCATGGCAAGCCCAACAGTTTGTCAGGTTAGCAAGTGAACAACCAACCCATGGTGTGTTAATCACAGGATGGCTTAGCATGGTGTGTGAACCCACCCTATATGTAATAATGGGTATTTGCTCACAAAATGCATGAACTGGGTGATCACAGATGTAGCAATAGTTCTTATGATCATGGCAAGACTCCCCCTCCCCAGCTGCTGCAATCATAGAATTACTGCTGACCCATACTCATGTTCATGCAGTTCACACATTACATCTTCCTGCAGACCACAAATGTGTTATGTGAACTAGCCATAACAACCGAGGCAATATTCCATACCCCACTGCCTTCATCCTCTCCTTTCATGTTTAGCTGTAATACTTCTCACTGGAGAGAAGGTATTTTGCTTCTACCAGCCTCCTCTCTGAAAGGAGATCAATGGAAAAGAGACGATGACACTTACTGTTTGAACATTCCCATATTTATGAGCTGGGTCATAATAGAGCCATCCACTTCCCCAAAAAATTTTCCGGTCTGCAAGCACAGGGAGACATAAAGAGAAAAGAGCAAAAGCTGTTAGTGATAAGCCTCCTCAGCTTTTTATCACTGTGGCTAATCCATCCCTGCTACAGGTCTGAAGTATTTACTGATTACCACTATTATAAAACAAACCCTTTAAGCAAATGATGTTCTGTTATGTCCTCAGGCTGTTTTGAAAAAGTGTTACAGAGCAGTGTGATGTAGACAATATCTCTCAGTCTGCCATCTGCATTATTGGGATAATAATACTAGCCTACTTCGAAAGGGTGTTCTAAGGATTATGGAGATAATGCATGCAAAGTATTATGAACACTTGAAATACAGCATGTAAATGTCGATACTGCTGCTGCTAGAAGGAACCTTTGCATTCAGAATTGTTGATCTGCTCAAACCTCCTTATATTTTAAAGTTACTTAGCCCAGGGAAACTTCTGCAGTTGGATTAGTCAACATGCTTCCTACTTAGTTTTATTCCATTTTGTGGTTCCCGATGTTGGGAAAGTAGTGCTGCCAGTTCCCTTTACTTTTAACTCTTTTTCTTTACTGAAACTTCCACTTTGTTTCAGGAAAACTTTGCCTGAACCTTATTTCAGCCATAATATATAGAAAATTGCTGCAAAGTGTTTGTATGTAGGGCTGCCTTCAAAGACTGTTCAGAAATTTCAGCTCATTTAAAATATGGCCACAAGACGTTTTACTTGGATCAGTCAGTGGAAATCCTGTTTTGGCTTTTTCATGGGACAGTTCTCATATTACACAGGTCATTTCATGTTGGGGAATGTATAATGTCATGTGAGAATAGGTATGGTAGGGGGGCTCTTTTCTTCTGATACATGGATCTGATAGCCAAGGATGTGGACTGGCTTCCCAGTGTGTGTGTCAGAAGTAAAACAGACATGGTGGGTTTTCTTAGTTAGAGGTTTTGCTGTTATGATAAAACGAGTAGCACCTTGTTGCACAATGACTGCATTAATTGCTTACAGACAATGTGCTGGATCCAGACAACTACAAGTGGGATTTGGTTTATAGAACAGGGGTTTTCCATGTAGAACTTTCCCACCACTCTTGAGGGTTGGGAGACCATCTGTGGGATGTGGGACTGCAGCTGAAGCAGAGCAGGGGCCATGGGAATTGAGGACTCATCCTTGCATGAATGGAAGTGCCTTCCTCAGCCCTTTGGATCCATCCCAGTCAGTGGGATAGAGAGGAGAAGCAAGTTGGCTCTTTGCTTTAAATGAGCCAAGTTGACCACAACGCCTGGTCCATAGGCCAGGATTTTTGAGGCATGTACAGAAAGGAGAAATTAGCATCCTAGGTTGAAATCTATAATAAGGAGATGCAGAGAAACAGATCTAAGATTCTAAATTAGAAAAGAAGCAGTCTAAACAGGCCAAGAGTCAGCAGGACTATCCATACAACTAGATGAACCTAACTAGATTCTGAAGGTACCAACTTGTAAGGGCCAACATGTTCATTACAACTGTGGATAGAAAAGAGTTTCTATTCCAATAGTCCATTGGAAGATGCACATCTGTTGCTCAGCTAAAGCACAAAGCACAGGAATGATTGAGGATTTGGTGCTATAGGAGGAAGGAAGGCCAGGGAATTAGGAAATTGATTTCAATATGGATGTAATTGAGCAGCAGTAGCACCAGCTTGTTAGGAGCAGTTTATAGCAGAGAAAGAGATAGGGAAGGAAAGTGCTGGGACTGGGTCAAATTGAAAGACACAGAAATACTACCCTCAGTCCAGAAGCCAAACTTTCTCAGCTGCAACATTAACATGCAAAGATAAAGTTTTCAATATAGGTACAGCTTAAGTTTGGGAATCCTGTATTCAAACCACTGCTCAGTCACATAGCTTGCAGAGTGGTCGTGGATGACACTTGTCTCTTGACCTAGCTTGGCTCACAAAGTTTCAATTCAGCTAAATCTCAACTCTGAACTTGTAGGAAGGGCAGGATGTAAGTTGAATGAATGAATGAATGAATGAATGTGTCTTTGGCAATTTTCACATCTGCACAAAGTCTAAAATGTGATTCTAGCATGTATTCACTGTCCCTCCGGGAAAAACTTGCAACTATGCTCATTTAAGACTTCTCCACTTTGCTCCTTCCACTTTTATCAAGTCCTTCCTCCACCCTCAGCTTTAGAAATGGGCTAGGCACAGAAAGCGGTGCTCTGCTCATTTATTAATTCATTCTTACCTGTTTGGTGACTTTAGAAACAAGTATGAATCCATTATTATCAATGAGGAAGCAATTCAGATTCTGAAGAGAAAATAAGACAAGAATTAAGAAGGAATTTCAGCTTTAACAGGTCAACATTGCCTAGTATACATGTTTCTGACCTGCTCAGTAAGATGTTTGGCTTTTGCTCCTATGCTTGTTTTTTTTTTTTTTGTACTTGACTTTGCTGTTTTGTGCTTCTAGTAACATGTTCCTTGGAACTGTCATCAGAGGGCCAGGATCTCTTCTCGATCATCCCAGAGTGAAGGACACGGAATAATGGGCTCAAGTTACAGGAAGCCAAATTCCAGCTGGACATCAGGAAAAACTTCCTGACTGTTAGAGGAGTACAGCAATGGAATCAGTTACCTAGGGAGGTTGTGGCCTCTCCCACACTAGAGGCATTCAAGAGGCAGCTGGACAACCATCTGTCAGGGATGCTTTAGGGTGGATTCCTGCATTGAGCGGGGGGTTGGACTCAATGGCCTTGTAGGCCTCTTCCAACTCTACTATTCTATGATTCTATGATTCTATGAGGATCAGTGGTACTATTGTAGGGCTACATTCTCTACTGTTCTGCCCACAGGGAGGATCATCTTAACTGAAGTCATGTGAGGATATTCCAGAATCCTCCTCTACTTGGCCTCCTAGAAAGGAAGTAGTTCTGTCTATAATAAAGATGGGCAACCTGCAGCCCCTGACTTAATTTCAAAACCTTTCTGAAAGTGATAAGTTCAGATGTTTGGCAAGAACAATCTGTGCATATGCAGGCAGCTTGCTGCTCACAGAGGAAAGTGGGGGGAGAAAATGCTTTGGCCTACAAATCCCATCATAATTATTGGTTATGCTGGCTAGGGCTGATGGGAGTTGTAGGCCAAAGATCTGGAGGGCCACAAGTTGCTCACTCCTGGAATAGACCCTTTCACTTTATATGTGAATGGAACTCACATGGGAATGGCTGCCCCACCACATCTACTTTAGGCAAAGGATTCATTGAATGGCTCGCAAAAGTAACCATCTCCTAGGCTCAATTTCCTCAGTGGTAAAAATAAAAATCATCTAAGCAAGCAAAAAACCATACAAGAATAATAGTGACCTTGTGCCACAGGTTTCGCATAGGGATAAATTTAATAAGTAATCATTACATATTCTGGTCTTGAACCACTGAGCTACAGATCTGAAAGAAAAAAAATCCTAACAACTTACATCATCCTGACAGTTCAAAGGACACAGCCCATCCACACCACTGCACTGGAATAGAAGAAAAAGAATTTAATAGTGTCACACTTTAGACTGAGTTTACCTGAACAGCATTAGGTACTTCTATAAGAGTTATGGAGTAGGTCTGTCTTATTCTGATACTACTCATACTCCACAGGATGGGATAAGGTGAGCTTTGGGTGAGGGGATAATATTCACATGAACAAACAGTTAAGGAATTAGAGTGCATATACTTGACGAATAAGGCAAGTCCTCCTTCTAACTAGAACAAGAGTTAAAGCTTGTTAAAGGTTTGTTAAATTTAAGTAATGCTCATATAAGCATGGTGTTATACTTAATCTTAAGTAGGCTTAGGTAACTTCAGACATTGCAAAAGCAATGTCTCTCCATTTTTCTATGGAGTGCTGACAATGTCTTTCCCATAACGTTTCAGACTGAGACATGAATATGCAAACATGCAGGAAACATAAGCCTGGGAGTTTAGGCCAATCACCACTCCCAATGGCCGATTTCCCATACGTTTGCATACATGTGCCTCTCCCTTCAAATGTTACAGAAAATACATTGTTGACATGCTATAGAATTCTGGCCTTAATGGATAAATGAAGACAACAATTGACCAAGTGGGATGCATATAGCCACTTGGTAAAATGGTTGTTTCTATTATCTTGTTAGGCGGTGAAGAGAATTTTATCACTCCTCTGCTTTTCCAGATTTCTGATCAGGTGTGGAAGTGCAGTCAAATTCTCCCCTCTAGGTAGGATGATACAGAGGCAACTAGCTCATGCACACTGTGATACATTGCCAGTGTTCACCCACTGTTAGTTTCTTCAATTAGTATGTTTAATGGGGAATGAAGATTATTAACAGCATCAAAGCAATTTTTGGTCCAGGTGAGCATGACAGAACCAGATTTCCTCATTCTTAGCAGCAAAGATTGCTACACAGTGGAGACAGTAGTGATAATACTGGCTGCTTTTCATTTTCTGGTAACATTTTGACACATAATATATGAACAGTGTACAGAGGCCTTGGGCACTGTCCATTTGCTTCAGTTAGAGATTTACAGTGAACCTAAGCTGACGTCTGTCGCAATGCTGAATGGAACAGGACACTGAAGAGTTAAATAGTGAATAAGAAAATCCTGCCAGTGCATGTGAGTTTCATAATTATCTTGCATTCTGTGTTTACTGCTGTAGGTCTGTCTCATTGTATTACTTTGCGATGCTATTTTAGTTTTTTCTTTAAATCAGAGCGCTGGTGGTATTTGAGATGCACAAGGGAAAAGATGACGCAAATCTTGTTTTTCCTAATTCAAGAATAATAATAGTGGAAGAAAACATGGAGATTGCTAATGTGGATCAGCCATGTAGTTTTTAAAGCATATATTAGCCTAGGACACATAAATCAGCTCTGTGGTTGACTCAACAGGTTGGGAAAATACAGTGGGAAGATGCATAGATAACTGAGTTATAATGAATGGGATAGAAAGGGACAGGCCCATATTCATTCTAAGTGGGTGGCTTAGTCAGGGCAGAGCTGTGCTAGGAAGAGGAATGGGCCATGAACAGCAGCCAAGGAGGCTTTTTTTAAGTGATAGAGAAAGAAAATAAGTAAGACCCCTAGCCACCTTGTCCTAAAAAGAAGGTCCACTCCAAAGATATGGCATATATATTTCAATGCAGGTGCTTCAGAAGGCAAGTGGGGAGGGGGAGGAGAATCTTGTTACAGCAGGAGTATAGATGAGTTGTGCCACAAAGGCCCCTGTGATATGTGCTGGGAGCAAGCGGGAGGGTGAAGGGAAAACAAACCATGACAAGTCGGCGAGTGCCAGATCATGGGTTAGTGAGCAATTAACCAACCAATCACAGCTTGTTTTCAATGTGGCTTAATGGGCTGTGTGAACTGGTCCATTATGTATAAAGCCAAAGTGTTATGGCACCCAGACAACTAATTTGAGATGTAGATTCAAAACAGTACTTCCTGTATCCCACTCCTTTGATTAAGCTGTGCTCTCCTTTCAAACAGGAATGCAAATATTTCCTGGAGACAAGAACTGATTGTGATAATCAGATTCCCACTAGTCTGTTTATGATTCCTGTGCCATCTGCATATTAATTAAAAAGCCTAGTGGGCTGCAGAAATTTCAGTAAACACTCCTGAGTGATTTTGCACCACATGGTTTGTCATATTTATCACATGGACAAACAAGACTATTACCCATATAAAAGCTGGTTTCCCTTAGCATAACTGTATTCAGTTGGGATTCGTTGTACCTATGCTTTCATTGGCACAAAAGAGGATAGCAGAAGGAGTAGATTATGTAAAAGCAGGCAGGCACCTTGCTTTTTAGAAGCCATGTACTAAGTAAAATATGGACTCAAGGGTATTCAGCCTTATTGTTTGCCTTCAACATCTAACCTAACATTCAGAGGGAGATTTGTTTAAATGTTTTGTTTCATTTTTTTAAAAAGGGTGTATGGATTTTACATTAGTTCCATGTGCATCTATATATGTTAAATAAGTATCTTAACCTACCTGGATATAAATATATGTTAATTAGAGTGACCATATGAAAAGGAGGACAGGGCTTCTGTATCTTTAACAGGTGTTTTGAAAAGGGAATTTCAGCAGGTGCCATTTGTATGCATGCAGCACCTGGTGAAATTCCCCCTTCATCACAACAGTTAAAGTGGCAGAAGCCCTGCCTAGCATGACTGAATACAAAAGAGGGCAGGGCTCCTGCCACTTTAACTGTTGTGATAAAGGGGGAGTTTCAGCAGGTGCTGCATGCATACAAATGACACCTGCTGAAATTCCCTTTTCGATACAACTGTTAAAGATACAGGAGCCCTGTCCTCCTTTCCATATGGTCATCCTAATGTTAATGTGGTGCTAGTGGTGTTTGGTCCTCTGCCGTTCCCTGTGTTAAATACTTATAAACGGACACAGTCCTAGTTGTTTGTGGAGAGCAGAAACTTCCAGGAAACATGGGAGCCATGTTTTTGTTTTTTAAAAAACTATTAGAGAACACCCCCAACCACACACACTTTTATTCAGGTTGTCAATGTGCCACAAATAATTATCACAGGTATGATTAGGTTAACAATGTTTGTGGACTTTTCTGCAGAACTAGTTAAAAGTCAACCAGGACTGAACCAGAATATGAGCTCAATTGCTTCAGCACATGGATCTAATAGAACACTTCATGTTATTGCTACAGCCAGAGGCCTGCTGGGTTTGGTAGCTTAAAGTTTACTTCTCCATGGAATATGTTAAAGCTCAACACTGTTAGGTTAGACCACAGCTGCACATTGGCTTAGCATTCAAGCCATTTCCGAATCTTACATCCTTTCCCATTATTCAAGTCACCTCCTTTGGCTGGTAAGGTTCCCAGTCCTCAGTAACATGTGGTCTGCTTTGTCTGCAGTATTTAGTTATACCCAGAAATGTATTCAAGTCAACACCTGACACACAAATAATGTATGACTATCAAAGCTTCATGAAGCACAAAGGCAAGGGATTCTAGGAAATATCCCGGCCTTCAGAGCTCTTTACTTACATCAGTGTCATTGGGCTGAGAGATGATAAATGGAAGAATCAGCACGTTGCAGCACATAGAAGGGAAATGGGGAAAAAGAGGCAAAATGTCCATTAGTGACTCCATATTGAACCACTATTGAGAGCCAGTGAGTTGAGAGATGGCTTCTTACACATGAGTGGGTGTTGGAAACAGAGCCTGACATATAAGCAAATGTTTCTTTTCAATGGCCTTAATCATCACTTCTTTACCCCAAGGTACATTTTATACAATATATGAATATATACATACAAGTTCAAAGTGATACATTTCTAAACTGTGGCTCTCAAGAGAGCTGTATAAACAGCACAGACACACCTCATTAATTAAACTACTCATTCATGACTATCTCCACCCTGTTTAATCTGCTCCCTCTTCTATAGGTCCAATGATATCAACAAATTGTCTCACACAACTTCCTCCTTCCAAGACTGCGCACTCAACCTGCTTATTGAGAAGATGTGCATGGAAACTGAAACTAGGGCCAGGTCTACACCAAGAGGATACAACACTTTGAAAACTGTATATGGAGTGTGTCCTGGACCCCAACAGTTGTCACTACTGTTATAAACCATTTTTAAGCAGTAGTGTAGATCCTGCCTAGCTAAGCTCAAGGCAGAATATAGAGAAGGAACTTCTGTAGACTCAGCTGTGAGACTACATTGTGGGGCAGTTCATACGACATGACAGTGCCACATGAGTCATTTTTCACAACCAAGCCCTACTTGGGGGTTGTTATGTTGTGCGAACCCAGCGAGCGTGGGTTATGCAAGTATTAAACAGTCCTCGCACAACCCTTGATCAGATCATGAGCCATGCCATATTGTGCGAACCAGGTTTGTGTGTGAGTTTTCATTTGAGTTTAAAGAAAGGAAGTAAGGAGAAGTGCCATAGCTCCAGGGTAGAGCACATGCTTTGCATGCAAAAGTTCCATCCAGGTTCAATCCCTGGAATTTCTGGGTAGAGCTAGGAAAGAGTAGCTACTACTGATACAGATTTTTTAAAGGTAATTTGTATTCAATTTTGAGCACGCTGAGTTCGACATGTGAATTATAATTTCATAAATAAATTGGATGGACTAATTGTCTATCTTAATACGGCAGCATTATATGTTCATTTTGTGTCAACAGGATATTATGCAATTGGCTTTGACTGAAAACTTTCTATTATTATTATTATTACAAAGCCCAAAACGAATTTGGGACACTTTGAGCTGACTGTTTGAGCTGACTGTTTGAATATCCCTTGCACCTGACTGTTAAAATATCCAAATCAATAAAAATAATCTGGGGTACTCCTGCTTTCCTTTGTAAATTTTGATCTGCCTGATAGCCGGAGTGTAACAATATATTATCATCACCATCATTATTAAATGCAAGCTACTAAATTATTCCTGTCAACTTCTGCCAGGGGCCAAACATGATGTGACATTAAGGCTGCAATCCGATACCCAATTACCTGGGACAAAGACCCACTGAACTAGATGATACTTACATCTGCAATGCATAGGATTGTACTGTAAATATGCGGGGGCATTTTATATGTGTTTTTGTAACATTCAGAATAAATGCTGTGTGGATGATTTTTTACCCTTTCCCTCAACACCATGGTCCTGGCAAAATTGTGTAAAGTTACTTTTTCCTCTGGGAGGGAAACTGCCATTGATGTTGAATGCAAACAGTAGCTTGGATGGGGGAGGGATTTAAAATGGGACCATGATGTGGAAACAAAGGGTTTACCTCCCCTGTCTATGTGCCGTGATCCTGACCTTTACTGACATAAATTTATGTCTCGTTTGCCCCTTGGTCTAAACTTTAGATTATAAAGCTCTATTTCAAACTACGATATTCAAGGTTTGTTTACTAGGGCTGTGCTCCGCTTCTCTTCAGTTCTTAGAAGTGATAGCGAAGTGGTGTCTTCGCCTTTGTTATAGGCGGAGGAGAAGCGAGTCAGGGGGCCAGCGAAGCATAGCAAAGAGAAGCGACCACGAGTGAATTGATCCGCTTTTCGGGAAGCGCTCCGCCAATTATTTTGGATATTTTTCTCCATAGGATTGCATTGTGGAAAAAGTTAGCGTATAACTTTTTGTTTTGAAACCCACATCCCTGAAACTCACTGTGCTTAGAGAGTGGTGGTTGGGGGTCATTTGTGGCGATTTTCAGACTCTTTCATCATGCGGTTTGCTTGCTATTAATTTGTTTAGAATGGCTAAAAGCGGGAGGGGGTAAGGTTTTTTTGAAGCAATGAGAGGCAGATTCAACTCCCAATCATGATCACCTGATGAAGCATCCTCCAATCCCCATGTTGGAGGGGGGGAATAAGCAAAACGGGATACTTAGTAACTTGGGATACTGGGTAACTTTTCTTTCTTTGTCTGAACAGATTTTTCCCAGTGTTTTTTGAAACAGTAGCCCCACCAAACGCACAAACACAACCTTAAATCATATACTACTAAGTAAATAAATAACAGATAGGAAACACAGCACTGCTACCCACCCAAACCTTGGTGAACAACTGAATAGATGTGGTGCAAGGGGATGATGTCCATAGGGCATGTGGACATGCCTAGTGCACACTCCTGCCCTTGGAGGGTCATCAGAACCCTCCAAAGGGTAGCCAGTGGAGAAGCCAAGGAGCGCCACAAGTTGAAGTGTGATGCAGCTCCTCAAAGATTGGTACCTAGACAGGACCAGTCAAATTGGCACAATAGTCCCCCTTCCCCCTGGGCACGCCCTCTTTCCTCTTACTGGTAAAAGACAGACATAGCCTTTTTTTAAAAAAAATCTTCTTGTTGTGTTTCAGCAACACTGCTGCTTTTAATTCCACCCCTCCTGTGTTTATTTATTTATTTTTAAATTTATATAACACCCCATAGCCAAAGCTTTCCTGACTTTCCCTCTTCAGTGAAGTCAGGCAGGCTTTAATTATGGTTCAACTTCTTATTGTTGTTGTGATTATTATTCTTATTATTCATAATAATAATAATAATAATAATAATAATAATAATAATAATGCCATTATTAACGTTATTATTGTTGTTGTTGTTTAATAATGGCTGTGAACACAGTGCAGTCAATTAACTCTGAAGCAAGGATCACAAAGCTTTACTCTTATCCTCCTACCCCCCTATTAGTTATGGGATGCGAAAGAAAAGGCATCTTTCTGTGCTGTTCCCGCCTCACAGGGATGGTTTGAAGCAATCCTTGCCTCACTTACTTGTGCCCCCAGAAATGTCCGCTGCATGCCTGCCTTCCCACCTCCACCTGGGTGCTGTTGTTGTGGGGTATCTGCTGGGACTTACTTCCCTATAGATTTATTTATTTATTTACTTATTTATTTATTTATTGCATGAAGCTCTCTGGGCGGTTTACAAATCTATGGCATAGTCATACATCTCTGCCTGCTTCTCTGCCCTCCTGGTGCTTGAGAGATGTACCAGATGATGGGCTTTGTCGTTCAACCCCATAAGCCTCTGGCATGCTTGCTCCCACTGCTACAGGGGCATGCTGCCAGTCCTCTGTGCCTGCCCCACAGGGATGGTTTGTGTGTGTCTTGCTTTGACTCAGGGTATCCTTCCTTGTGATAAAAGGCAGCTGCATTGCGCGCTCACCCTGTTTAAAATTTCTTGGTGTGTGTGTGCATTTTTGAAGTGTTTCACCTGAGATGAAGATCCTTATTTAGAAAAAATCTTTATTCCCCCAAATCATCTTTCCTATTGATTGCTATGGGCAAGCGCTTTGCATTGGATCCTTATGGGCAAGTATGGAAAGATGTCGGAACTATTCGCATTTCTGAAAATGGGATGTAGGATTTTCAAAAATTCCCCCAAAATCACTGGAGGCTCGGATTTCCTTCCAACTGGGCATGAATGTGGATACATGGATAAGCTCTCATGGTGCCGATTTTGAGGTTTGTAACGTGAAAACTGACTGAATTTTTGAAAGGGGTGTGAATTGGGGTTAGGGGGTGATGCTTAAAACAAACAAAAAAAATTGCTAAAAATCAGGGCATGCTCGGATTTGCTTGAAACAAGCCATGAATGTGGATCTAGGTGGCATCTGTGAGGTTGCCCATTTGCAAGTTTGTATCTGTAAAAATGTCGGAGTAAATCCCATTTCTGAAAATGGGGTGTAGGATTTTCAAAAATTCCCCCCAAATCACTGGAGGCTCGGATTTCCTTCCAACTGGGCATGAATGGATAAGCTCTCATGGTGCAGATTTTGAGGTTTGTAACATGAAAACTGATGGAGTTCTCAAAAGGGGTGTGAATTGGGGTTAGGGGGTGATGCTTAAAACAAAAACAATCGCTAAAAATCAGGGCATGCTCGGATTTGCTTGGAGTTTGGTATGAATGTGAATACATGGATAAGCTCTCATGGTACCGATTTTGAGGTTTGTAACGTTAACAGTAAAAAAGTTATAGGCATTTAAATTTCAATGCAAGTCTATTGGGGGGAAAACACGGAGCTCCAATTTGGATCTGGAGCTCCGCAGCGGAGTAGAGCAGACCATGGCAGATCGACGCGGGGCGGAGCGGACTTGATCCGGAAGTTGCGGATTGGGATCCGGAGCAGATCAGGGGGTCCGTGCATAGCCCTATTGTTTACAATGCACCATGAGTGCACTAGAATCCTGATTGCCATGTATGTGTAACCATGCACTTTTCTCATTATCTGAAATCTAATTGGATTTCGTTATCTTCAAGTAAACTAAGAAGAGGCAAATGCTAGAGGCAATAAGTTCTAAATGCTCCAGAATTCACAACGTTAGATTGTCTCAATAAGAGTGTTTTGAATGAAACCAAATGAAAATGGTCTGGGAAGAACAAATGGCCATCTAGATGAAGCTGAAGCAGTATAATGAAGTGAAGTCCAATCAGGTTGGTAGAGGGAACAGGTAGATATTCTGCCTGAAACTGAAGAGGATTTTGAATGGCTGAATCGGTACAAACATAATTCCACAAGTAAATGTGTCAGCTGCAGTGGATTTAATGCCATGTCGGGCTTGTGACTTTTAACAGGACATTCTGAGAACAGACTGGCAGCTGATGCAGCATTAAAGTTATCAAAGGATTAGCAAAATGTGTAATTTTAAAACTAATCTATTGCACGATTCTGTTGAATACACATTTCATGAAGGTTCTTGCAGAAATGTGGCAATGAAAATATTAGCTGTCCTATCAACATACATTTCATGAGACTAGTCAAGGGAAATGACCCCCCCCCTGGTTTTCACATTGTATCTCAGCATAAATCCCAGCATCCCTACCTGCTGTGTAGTCATCCACAACTTGCGTTGCAGTAATTCCAGTTTAATTTGCACACCTACAGCTATAGCAAAACAAAACAAGAAAGGAAGGAAGGAAGAAAAATAGAGATGTGTGTTAGGGACAGAAAATAAATATGTCCATGGAGCCACCAGAAAAAATCACACCATTTCCAAGTGTGAATGACAGGTAAGTGCTGAGTCATACCATAAGGTGAGAGTCAGGGGTTTAACAAGGTGGTGGAAACGGAAGCGTCAACTGCTGTGCTGAAATACTGACACCTGCCTCCCACTAAACACTACCAAGATACAAAAGGCTGCCAAAACGCTTTCCCCTTTGGTTGGTGTATAGGATTATAAAAGCCGTTTAATATCATCATGATTCAAAAATTAAATATAGGAGAATCTCGGGCTGGAGACAGACAATGGAGCTGAAAGTGGTTGAAAAGAGATATTACTTCCCAGACTCTATAAACATATTCCTTTTCCCACTGTTGCCTCTGGACTACAAAAAAGTGTTTCCCAGAGGCAAAAGTAGGATGAGAATATGCAGTATGTATAGTGATCTCATTTTCAAATTACTTTCAGGGGTATCTGCACGGCACAGCATTGAGAATCACTTTCAGCTTTTCCCCGCTTTTTCCTGAAAACGGCTCTGGTCCCTCAGCAACACACGAGGCAAAAGCAGCAGGTATACAGCACCTAAAAGTGATTTTCGATGCGTTGCGTGCTGTCACACAGGACTTGTAACATTAGGGTTGGGTGGGTGGAGTCTGGGTGGAGGGCTGAATGTCATCAAGACCTGAAGTGCGGCTCAGCAAATCCCGTCCCTGGCTTCCCTCTGCTATTGCGCTCTTTATGAATGTAGAAAGCAAGAAGTGCCCAGTCTTGATGGAGAGTAAAATCGCTGTGCTCTCCTCCTTCAGCTGAAAATCTCTTATCTCCGATCAGAGATAAGAGGTTTTCTTGAATCCTTGTTTCCCTGCCACACTGTACTTAGGCTTATTTAAAAAGCCTAATTGCAATGCGAGGGGGTATTTTCAGGGAGTTGATTTTTGGGAGGAAAGAACTAACTCTCCTCTCCCCAGTGCTGCACTCCCCCCCCCATTGAAAAATCACCCATCCTGCACTGCAATCAGGCTGTAAACTTAATTGAAGGGGGCATTTTCAGGAACGAGTAGTATGAAGTGGTGTGTGTGTGTGAGAGAGAGAGAGAGAGAGAGAAAGAGAGAGAGAGAGAGAGAGAGGGAATGGTTTGTTGGTAGAGTTATACTTTTGGGTGTAGCCATGACCACTGCTGGCATGCATCCACCTATGTGCTTGCTGGAAGCCAATTCAGACCTCTGTTTTAGAACCCCTTCCTTATAATAAGAACTCTGTAAGGTATGCCAGCATTATTACGCCCATAATGCAGCAGACATGGGCTGCATCAAGAGAGTTCAAAGATGGCCCCAGCCATAAATATGCTGCCCTTGCCCATTTCCTGTCCCTCCTCCCTCCACCTGGTGAAATTTCCAGTCATGCGGTTGGCTGCCTGGAACTCAGGCAGAATGTACTAAATGGTTTATGAGTAAGTGACTTACCTCTTTGCTAATAAACTACTTGGTATGTTCTACCTCGGTTCCAGTCAAAATGGCTTTCTCCAGGCAGTGCCAGCATTCAAAGAGAAGGTACTAAGTGGTATACTAGCAAAAGGACCAAACCACTTATTCTCATAAACCACTTGGTGCATTCTGCCTGAAGGGGAAAAGAAGCATGGATGGGTTTGATGTAATATGGAGAGAGGTACAGGGGGAAGTCTCAGGTGGCAATATTCCAGACTCAGGGGTGTAGACTTCTCAAGTTATTTGGGGAGAGCATGGGGCTAAACTTGGAAAAGTGGGGTAGGCTTATTTGTTTACATTTATGTGTATATTTCTATTTCTGGAAACCATCCTTCATCAACAATGGATCCTAGGGTGTTTAAAGCCAGTGTTCTTCAAACTCCCCCCCCCATGACCCAGTGCAATAATATCGTATACCCTCAATACCCTATTCCTGTACTTAGTCTGAAAATGTCTGACATGTAGTATGCTTTTGACTCATTAGTCAACACGTACTGTATTAATTAAGGAGATTCTTTATAATTAAGCAAGTCCCAGTGAGCTCTCTGGAAATTACTTCTAAGTAAATATGCATTAGTTTAGGTAGTTAAAAGACTTTAATAGTAGCTGGATTGTGCCATTATGTGTGTATATTATATATTGTTCAGACATATTTAAAAGGCAACTCCCCCCCCCCCCCCCGACACTGTAATTCCTAAATGGACAGACTTTTTCCCCACAAGGCTTGAGGGAGCAGGAGGAAATGAATCTGGGGAAGGCGAGTGGCTTTTGTCTTGCAAAGAAATCTGCTGGGCAGTTGAGGAGGAAGCAGGGTTTGCTTGGAGGTAATTTCGACTGACCCCCAAATACATAACAATACAGACAACTGTAGACTGAATGAGGAATCTGCCCAGTCAGGCTGTGAGCTTACTGATGTTACCTGGTTGATTGTTGGCCCCTCTGGGAAATCCCGGTGGGGGCTTGAGCCCTGCTGCCCTGTGGTTTACGCCCCTGTCCAGACTGACACCCACCTCTTGCTTCAACTTACTGCTACAAGCCTACCTTTGAGGCTGCAATATTTTGGAGCTCCTGCCACTCCAAGGCACTTTGGGGTCTCCAAAGGCTGAGAGACAGTTGCCTGCCTATATTAAGGCCACCTATTGTGTTCACGGAAGAGGTAAGAACGTAGTTCACAGCTCTTAAGACAACATGTCACACTAGCCTCTAAACTCATTGATTTTAATGCTAGAACAGAGCTTTGAAGAATCCAAAACCGTGGAGGAAATCTACTTCTGTGCTATCTGCGCATTGAATCTAGCAGCTGGCACCAGGGACACAGTACATCATTTCTGCTCTTAGAGCCTTGGTGTCAGTGTCCTTCATGTCATGTTTCTATTGCTGGTTCATCTTATAGCATCCTTATTACAAAATGAATCTGACTGCTATGAAAAGAGGAAGGGAATTATTTTCTACAGCTGCCTTCTCCCTGAACTCTGGAACATGTACAACCAGACAAGATGCAAGGTTCTTCTGGATTTAGCTTCTAAGAATGCAATGGAATTAAAAAAGATAGGAATTAATTTTGCTATGGCATTCTTTGGCTAAATATTCACTGAGTTACTTTGGGGATGCACTAAGGATCTTAACAGATAATCAAAGGCAGAATTCTGTCTGAGTGCTAAGCAACATCTAGCACTGACGGAGCACTAGCCTAGCCCCATGGGATGGAGCTGGGGAGCCGTACAGGAGGTGAGGATAGCTATGAGAAACAATTTCCTGCCATGTTTACAGTGCAAGCCTATGCATGTTTGTGAGGGGGGGCGGCGGATATTATAGGCTGCAAATGAGGCTGTTTGTTGATTTTGTCTGGAAGGCAGTTTGCCTTTGTACACAGAGTAAATTTCCTGTTATCCTTTCAAACCATTCCCTATCAGGGCCAGAGAACCTCATGGGAGTGAGTGTTAGTTGGGACTTGCAGTTTTCATAAGATTCTTGAGAAGTTAATGCCAGGACAACTAATCTTGGAAGCACAAGGAGTCACTAAACGTCTCATGTTTCCACCAGAAGTCTAAATCCCCACAAATTGTTCAAAGGGAATGAAAAATATGGTAAGAAATCCCATTTCTGTACATCCTACAGAAAGCACACGTAACTCCCATTGCATTTAGGAATTAGAAGGTGAGTCAAGCCAAGCCGTAACAGTTATGACAAAATGAAGATTACTTTGAAATTAATGTGTTCTATATCAACATATAGAGAAGCCAGATAAATGGGAAGAAAAACAAACAAACAGAAAGATACATTTGGGTAAAGAAAGGAAAGGGTAGTTCAGAGCCAACCATGGGGGTCTGTTCTCTCACTCAGCAATTTGTGCTCAGGCTGGAGATTGAAGATATTGCAGATATTGCATCTATCACTGTTTGGGGTGCATGCATCTATTATTTGCAGCTTGTCCCTTGAAATCCCTCTTTCCCAGTCGAAAGGAACAGATGGTACACAATACTGAACTCTTCAAAATGTTATTTAGACCCTAACAGCACTGCCAAATTTAAAACAAGATGTGGGAAAATGTTTGCCTAGGGTTTCACGGAGTGTTCTCCTGGATTCAGTCCTGAACCTGAATGCCCAGTACTGGCAGTGGATAGGAGTGCACCTGCACAGCTAAGGCTAATTCACCAAACTCTGCCCGTTCCTTGAGGTTTCAGATGTGGCCACTATAATACATGCCTTAGTTCCATCTCATTTTGGACTCCTGTGCTGTGTTTTATGCAGGGCTGCCCTTGAAAAGTATTCAGGAAACTTCACATGGTCTAAAATGCTGCAACTAGGCTACTGACCAGTGCCGGTTATATGGAGCATGTGATTCCCTTATTACAACAGCTTCACTGGTTACCAGTCTATTTCTGGGCACAATTCAAAGTGCTAGTTATACTAAGCTATAATAATAAAAGAGAATATGTATCTGTGTGACAATAACACATTGCTAAGACTGTGAAACAGTCACTCGAAACTTGGCATACCTACTATAGGTGTGCACCTCAGAGTTATTCTGTTTTAAAAATACATTAATTTTAATGCACTTAGGGGTTCATCAGACAAGCGTTTTATTGCCTGCCTGCTACTGCCCACTCACGGTTTTTCGTGCTTCCATGACACAACACTTTCTGCCTCTCATGCACCTCCCACTCCTTCTTGCCTTTTTTCTGTCACAAAATGGACCCCTTTTAATCTGACTTTTTTTTTTTTTGAAACAGAATGTGTTGCCATTTCCTGCTGTGTGCAGGAAAAGCGGCGTAATAAAAATGGCCCCTGAATGGGGTATGTAATCTTTGTTTACTTCCTCTTTCTTATCTGGGAAGAAAGAGGAAGTATTGTGGGACAGGAGTGGGGGTGGAGAAGCTACAGTAGGGAACTGAGATTCCCTCCACCCCCATCTGATGATGCTATTAAAGGTGTTGATGTGTTTGAAGCTTGCAGCAGCACCCCTAACCAGTGCATAGTTTTGCAGCTGATACAGTCTGAAGCCAAAGACACGTTTACATGGCTGCCCCCTCCCCACTGCTTTGGGGCACCCCCACCTTAGGGAAATAGAGTTCACAGATCCTTCCCTCAAGGGGCCATAGGAGTTTACCATTTCAGAGACTGTGCCTAGGAATTCACTGGGTTCACTCAGATGGGGAGACATAACGTGTCCAACACTGAGAGCTAGATAGATTTGCTTGGAGGCTTCAGGGTATCAAACTAAGGGCTATTCCAATCTGTGCAAATCTGGATCTGTTTGGTAGTTTTATTATGGTTTTAATTTTTGTGAACCGCCCAGAGAGCTTCGGCTATTGGGCGGTATAAAAATGTAATAAATAAATAAATAAATAAATAAATAAATAAAATAGTAATCTGTAAATCCCTACATGGCTGCAGACCAATCTATTTTAAAAATAATTAATTATATTGTTTTTTAAAAAACAAATAAAACATTAATAAACAATAAGACAACCTGGGAATACATTGACTACCATCTATCATCAATATCCTACACAGAATCATATAATAGTAGAGTTGGAAGAGGCCCATAAGGCCATTACAATACAGAGATTGCCTAGGCCTACATTCCATTCATTTATCCTCCTCCCTTCATATCCTACTATCCTCACACATCTTTCCATAATTGATTGTGAATATGTGGTGGTTTTAATGTTTCCAGAGACCAAGCTATCTGAAAGACCACACTCTCCTATATGAGTCTGCCTGGCTTTAATATCCTCAGGAGAGGCCTTTCTCTCTGTCCCACCATGAGAAGAGGCAAATTTAACAGGAACATGAGAGAGGATCTTCTTGGTGGTTGCTCTCAACCTTTGGAATTCCTTGCCAAGGGAGGCCAGGCTAGCTCCATCTCTGTTGTCTTTCCTCCAGCAATCAAAGCCATCTTTATTCCGATGTTTGGCATCTAGGCTGAATTGGGGTTTTAATCTGGTGGATGCTATTATTTATTTCTTACTGGTGTGCTTTTTATCTGTCGTTTATTTTTATTCAAGTTTTATTAGATGTGTTTTTATTGGATGTGTTTTTAATTGATTGGGACTCAGAGATCTTAAATGTTAATGTTTCATTAAAATATATCCCCATTGTACTTGTACTATCTTGAACACTCAGATGACATTTGAGGAATGTGAGCATATGGGATAGGAACATTTCATTTATAGTGCCCCAGCTGTAGAATGCCCTATTTGGGAAGACTCTACCTGTCTCCATCACTGTTTGACTTCTAGCAGATAGCAAAAACTTGATTAATTCAGACAGTCTTTGGGGAAAATACTGGGTGACTCACTTATTTCTGTCCCTGCTGCTGATTTTCTTTTCTTTTAATGGTATGTTTTCTTTTATATTGTTTTTAAAATTATGGTTAACTGCTTTGGGGGACTTTTAGATAGAAATGTGGGTTAAAATGTTTTTAATAAATAAAATAATAATAAATATCTCAGTTGGGTTTGTATGTAATAGCCCAGGCATGATTGTCTGCACATGCTCACTATCAGGAAAACCTTTACTGACAAGAGGCTCCATTTTTAAAGACCCTGACTACCACCTATTGTGAGAATGTTAATTCCTTCACTTTCTTTGGTTTCTTTCATTTATTATTATTATTATTATTATTATTAATAATAATAATAATAATAATAATAATAATAATAATAATTTATTTACCTGCCTCTCCCTCTGGATCGAGGTGGGGTACAACACAAATCCAATGCCATAAAAAACATATAATTGATTAAAACATTTAAAAATAATACATTATTAAAAGCAGCACAGTATTAAAAGGCATCTTAAAATTCAACTGGGTAGGCCTGCTGGAAGAGATCAGTCTTTATAGCTTTCTTAAAATCTGGAAGACTGTTAAGTTGACGACTCTCTCCCAGCAGGTCATTCCATAATCTGGGAGCAGTAGAAGAAAAGGTCCTCTGGGTAATAGTTGTCAGCCTTGTTTTTGTTGACTGGAGTAAATCCTTCCCAGAGGACCTGGGTGTGTGAGGCGGACTGTACAGGAGAAGGCAATCCCATAAGTAGCCTGGACCCAAACCATGTAGGGCTTTAAAGGTGATAACCAACACTTTATACTTTGCCCGGAAACTAATTGGCAACCAGTGAAGAGATTTTAAAACTGGTGTAATGTGGTCACCCCTAGGTGTACGAGTGACCAGCCTAGCTGCCATATTTTGAACTAGTTGAAGTTTCTGGACTAGGCAGAAAAGTAGCCCTATGTAAAGCACATTGCAGAAGTCGAGCCTCGAAGTTACCAGCGCGTGCACTACCGTCTTTAGGTCTTCCGACTCTAGGAATGGGCGCAGCTGGCGTATCAGCCGAAGCTGATAGTAGGGACTCCTGGGCCACCGCATCTATCTGGGCTGTCATTTGAAGCACCCCCAAGCTGCGAACGCAGTCTTTCAGAGGGAGTGTAACCCCATCGAGAACTGGTTGACACATCTCCAAACCCAGGTTATGGCCTTTGACAGCAATAAAACTAATTAAATAAAATACACTTCATATATTCAAAGGAAGGCACGTATATCATTCAATATAATTTATTATGTAGGTATACATTTCAATGATCTAACAGAACTAGAAATATTTTAGAATTTTTTTTATATAGAGAGAAAGATATATTAGAATGTAAGCCTATGCGGCAGGGTCTTGCTATTTACTGTTTTACTCTGTACAGCACCATGTACATTGATGGTGCTATATAAATAAATAATAATAATAATAATATGCACAATTTATGAATGTTTTAAAAGGTTCTACTGCATTTTGATAGAAATTGTTAGAATCTTTTTAGAAACAGTGAAAGTTTAATAGTTCCAATAGCAATTTGGAGTTGTATGATTTACATGTTTAGGGAATTTTCTTCTGTTAAGTTGTTATCTAAAGCTTCCAACGTTTCCCCCCAAATTAAGGACTAGTACATTTCGAAAGAGAGAGACAGATGAAGAAAGCCACAGTCTGTCGAAACTATTCTGCTTTACTGTTTGGTCTTTATATAACAACCCCACTAGTGGATTATTTCAAAATTCTGCTTCTAGCCAGACTTAAACACATTTTGATATTTGCTCCCCAAAAGGTTAAACTATATGGAGAACTTTAGCTGAACCAGCACCTAAACCTTTTCCTTAGCTGATATTGCTGCCAAATACTTACCTCATCCAAGCCATCTGCATTCTGTTCTGACCTCTTAAACCTTCCCTGCTTAAGAAATTTGCTTCTAGATGTTCTTTCTTTATCCTTAATATGGTATGCAATGATCATCTACCCATGTGTACATATCTTTAATTGACCTAAGTAAATATTAAAGCTTGCTAGCCTAACACTTATACTTAGGACTAGAAGGAGGGTCATTGCTTCCAGAATTTACCTCACAATGACAGGATTAACTAATCATGTTGGAAAGGAAGGCTTCATAGGTTACCTTCTAATTTGGGTAGGCTCCTATTGGGATGTTATGGAACAGAATGGACATATTATGGGAGATAATTCTTGATACTACTTCCCCATATTATGATATAGAACCTTGGGCTCTGTGACTGGAATATTTTTTTCATTCCATGGAAATTGTCCATCATCTCACTGTCCCAGACAGCTACACCCAGCTTCTGCCGTGCTGTTCTATCTTTTTGAAATAGGGAAAATGAAGCTCTGCCTCATAAGATGGTTCCTTTGCACCATAATGGCTGAGGCCTGGTCCGAGTTATTACAAGCTTATACTTCTAAATACATCAAAATCAGAATCCATATGCCTTCTTGAAGCACCACAACATTTCCTCATTTAGGCTGGCTTTTGAAAAGCCAGTGTTAAGCAGGAAGTGGTAACTTTAATAGAATTGGGTATTTTATTTTATTTTTTACTGTTTGGTTTTTAACAGTTGTTACCCATCTTAAGCCTTGTGAAAGTTAGGACAGAAATAAAATAAAATGAAATGAAAGAAGTCTTTCCTCAGCATATTGTTGTTCTAACTTTAATAAGCCTGGGAGATCCGAGACTATACTTGGCAAATAATTTTCACTTTGTCCATGCTGTGAATTCATTACATGCCCGGTCTCATTATACTGCTATGGCAGCTGGCTTGCCAATTTTTTTTTTTAAAAAAACATTCTTTCATAAAAGAGCACCTCAGAGTAGCAGAAAGACACCTCTGGTCTCTTTTATCCTTTTGTAAGTGAAATATGTCTGTCCATCAGCTCTCCTCCCTAAGCGCTTGCCCTATTGTTGCTGAATGTTTAAGAGCCATTTAGCTTAAAAAGTAACTTTCGGGCAGCCTAAAAATGATTAAAAAAAAAGGAATGAAAGCGAATTCAATCTGTCAAAAAAGAAGCGAGGAGGAGTTGGAGAGAAGGCAGTTAAAGTTGATAAGATGAAGAATAATTCTTGCAGGATTTAGCTTTGGGAGTGGAAATTAAGGGCGAGAGAGAGAGAGAGAGAAGAGTTTGATCAGAAAGTAACATTCGCAGAAAACAGAAAGGACACACCATATAAGAATTCTTAGAGGCAGCTGCCCAGTTCCTGGACTGAGAACCAACCTACACTTTATAAGGTGGCAGACTGGGGTAGCAGAATGATTGCAGGAACGTTTATGTGGAGATTGTATTTCTGCATAATGTGCAGGCTCAGCCCACAGCCAGGGCTGTTTCTTGGGGGAGGGGGGTGAACAGGGCAACCACCTTGTATGCCAAATTCTGGAGTTAACAAATAACTCTGTGGAGTTGGTGGCACCGACAGCAGTCATGTGGTGGCAGTGGTGGTGGTGGCTGGCAGTGGCACTCTAGGACCTCTAGCCAGTGCCAGAAGCTGCAGCCATACTCCCCTTTGACTGATGGGCCAATGAAGGGCTCTCAGAGCAGGGCATTGGACTGCCTGGGTGCTCCAGAGAGCTGTGCTGAATGCTCTTCTGCAGGAGCGTGCAAGGCACCGTGCTCTGTAGAGCAACCCTCCAATGGAGCAGGCTCTCTGGAGAACCTGCCAGGGCCTGCACGGCAGCAGTCCAAATGCCTCACTGAGAGGGGTCCTTCCTCATAACAAGGCATTCTGGAGGAGGTGGACTTAGCAATCACCTGTGCTTCATAGCATGTGAGGCAGTCTGGTAGTGGCAGCCAGGGGGGAAGTTGAAAGAGTGGAGAATGGTGGTAGCAGGGTGGGTGGATAGAAGGGAAACAGAAATGGAAGAGGAGGCAGCACTGGGTGGTGGTAGAAGCTGCTGTGGTTGGGGGAGGAGAAGGCAAGGAGGAGGGTGCTGGTGGGCAGCAGTTGCAGTGGGGTGAGCAAGACAGGGCAGCAGTCTTATTATTATTCCCTTGCTTAGGGCACCAAAATAGACTGATTACAAGCTCCATCAGACGAGCATTTTATTGCACACTTGTTACTGGGCAGTCGCAGATTTTCGCAAGTCCCTCTCACAACATTGTCTGCCTCCCATGTGTCTTCTGCCCCTTCTAGCCTTCTTTGCGCCACAAAAAACAAAACAAAACACCACCCCAGTAAGTCCGACTTATTTTTAAAGATGGGAGTTGCCGCTATCTCCTGCCGTGTGCAGGAGAAGCAGCGGGATCAAAACGGCCTACTGAATGGGCCACATGCAAGTTGTTTACTTCCTCTTTCAAAAGAGGAAGTCACGAGGGACAAACGTGCGGGTGGAGAAGTGATGGTAAGCAAACACAATTTTTCCCTGTGTGATGATGCTCATAGTCCTGCCTGCAGAAAAAAGAAAATCTCAGTCCATTTAAGGGTCACTCCTGTGTTAGCAGTGGTGTGAACGTCAAATTTAGCCTGAAACCTCTTTGTCCAAGTTTTTATTTATTTATTAATCTATAAATGCACGTTTTGGATAGCTACCTGTCCTTAGCCTTCAACCCTGAACTGCCTGGCATAATTTTCTTTGAAGCGTGCATACTTTGCTATCAATCTCTAAGCTTCACAGTAGCCAAAGGGACCCTCTTCCTATCAAACCAGTGTAGCTAGCCTTCTACCCAAAGTCCAGTGTTTCAGCCTCCCTTTGACACATTAACTGTATTGATTCTTTTCTGCATTCCAGGTTACCAAAGAAGCCGAAGCTGTCTTCCACTCTGGCACCCTGATCCTATTCGGTACTTGCCTCAAGCTCTGCTGAAAAACTAGCAGGCACACAAAGCTAACCCCTTCCTTTTTACTGTGGTTTTTATTGTGCACAGGGGGCCTCCTCCCCTCCACAACCCCACCCCACCTTCATAAAAGGGGAAGAAAGGAAAGGGGATACTTAAATCCCTCCTGATAATCTGCTGTTCCTTGACTCCAATAGGTCTGTTTCAAAAAGGGGTGAAGGCAGTTCAAGCAATACAAAAGCACCTGCTGTTTCTCTAGGAGGAGATGAGGTTAATTCTGAGCATTGAAGCTCCTGCCAGACTCTGAGAATGTAGATGTTTTGAGAGTGGATTCTGCCTGCTTGTCTGGATCGGTTCCTTCACAGTGGGTGAGCCTGTGTGTCTGAATGAGTGTGTGTGCTTGTGTGCGTGTGCGTGTGTGTACTGCTGTCATCACAGATGTACCCCCAGCTGTCACTCCACCCTGCTCAGTCTCGCTCTCGCTCTCTTCCCTACTTGGTGCTGTCTCGATTTTTCAGCAGACTGCCATCCTCTTTCACACAGCCATCTCGCCTTTGCTCCTTCTCTGTGCTTCCGATGGTTCTGGCGCCTAGGCACCATGCATGGTGAGGGGGGCTGATGTCAAGCGGCGTCCTGCGAGCGCTTGCCCGCCTGCCTGCCAACTGCTTGCGCGAGGACATTTGGATATCCATGAGGGGCTTTGGCAACTCTGAAGAGATTCCATCCCAGCCAAAGGATAACAGTAAGTGCTGGGTCTTATCTCTGTGAAGCCATCAGACTGCTGCAAAAATGCTTCCACTTGTGTTTGCCCTTTGCCATTCTATCCAGTGGGTACCCGCTGTCATAGGCAGGAACTTGCCAGGCTGACAGAACAGTGTGTGTATGTGTGAGAGAAAGAGAGAGAGAGAGAGGGAGGGAGGGAGGGAGGGAGGGAGACGGTGCTTCTGAGGGAAAGCCTAACTGGATGAGGACACAAGGCAGCTGTTTGATTGACAGAGTGACAGATGATGATGGGTTCAACACAGCCACTTGGGGCTAATCCAAGTCAGATGATGAGGGCTGGAAGAAACAACGCCTGCCGGCCATGGAGAAGGCACAATCCTTTCTCTGTGGCAGAGACACCTCGAGTTTGAGAGCGCAGCCACAAGCCTCAATAGTTTGTGTTTAGGTCAATATAATTATGAGAAGCTCACCCTTCCTTCACTCCCTGCCTCTTCCTCAGGGAACACGGGCTCTTCCTGCATCCCCATCAAGAACAATTTCATATGGTAAATTGCCCAGAAATGGAAGGGTAGGAAAAGAGTACCACTCTATTTATTTATTTATACATTTGTATCCCACCCTATATTACTAAGATCTCTCTCTAGTTAGTCACAGTTTTATGGGCACAGTTCCTTAAGTTATTTCTTTAAAAGGAAAAAAAAGCCACCTGGGTAAAATGAAAATGTGGATAAGGAAGATAATGGAAGAAAAGTGTGCATGCTTGTGGAGGACTAAGGGCCTGTCAATAGAAAGTTCATTTTCCAGCAAAGAGAATTGTAATGTGATAAGGCACTTTCTCTTTGGTTTGTTTTTTCATGCCTCTATTCCAGCGATGCACCACAGGAGGATCACGCCTCAAAACATAAACCCAGAGAGTTTGTGTCACAGGATGAGCCAGAAATAGTTGTCTAAAGAGACATCCTTCCCCCATTGTTGCCCTGGAGGGTGGTCCCTGAGATCAGTGAACCTTTGTGAAGGTGTCATGCTAGTGAAGGAAGCAGAAGGGGGGGGGAAGCCCTTTTGCCATTTTTGGTACTTAGGAAGGATTTGCTAAGGAGGGAGGATGCTCTGAGAAGAAAAGGGAGGAATATAAGGGAAGTAAATACTTCTTCTTTGTGTGCGTGTGTGCATGTGTGTGTGCGTGCGTGTGCGTGCATGTGTGTGTGTGTGTGTGTGTGTTTGTATATAACCATGTCTATGCTAGCAAAAACAATGTTTATGCTGAGTGAGGCAGAGTACATGTATACATGCCTTTCTAACAACAGTTCACCACAATGCAACCATGTCACTGTTTGCCTTTATTTATTTTTAATCAAACGTAAAAAGCATAGGCCTCAGCTGAATGCTGGGTTGAACAGTTGTAGTTTGGAAATGCACTTTGGCTTGGTAGAACTACTTCTACAATCATAAACAACAACAGCACTTTAGACCCTCACTTCGCAGTGCCTCATGCAATTTATTTATGTAATCATTACAAAAAACTGATGGGAAGGCTAGTCTTATTATATGGATGGGGTGGCTAAGGTTAAGCAATGGAGGCTTGTTTTAGTAAACTCATGTTTCAGGCAAGATTCGAACTGGAGCTTCCTAGCTCACAGCTCACATTCTTAGCCATACTGCCTCTCAGAAATCTAGATATGAACTTGCCCCATACTTTGAGAGTATTCTGATAATGGTTCCTGCCCCAGTAATAATAAACCAGGTAGCAAAGATAATGGTTCCTGCCCCATTAGTAATAAACCAGGTAGCAAACAACATCAGTGTTTCTTATCTTGAAAGACTGTTCTGCGACTCATACATTTCAGAAAAAGAAATAAGAATGGTTTTGATAAAAGCTAAGGTAGCTGCTGTCCAAGGTGCTGTTACACAATTCGCAAGGAAGGGTTTTTAAAAAAACCTTAAAATTTATGCACAAATTTGAAACAAAGGTCAGAAAACCGGGGGCTTTTTTTTTTTAAAAAAAAAATCAGCTGAGTTCATTCCAGATGCAGAAACTACTTTGCTCTGGAGCATTGCTGCTAGGGTCCATTTTGGGAGACTGGATTGTTCTGCAACTGCCAAGGGTGAGCAATGATTGCTAGTGAATTATTCCAAGTGAGTGAAGGGCCCGAGGGAATTTATCCCAGATTGACATTACTGCAGACATTATAAACAGATACCATTCACCCAAGGCAGTTAAAGATAAATCCAGGAAAAATATTTGCAGGCAGAAAAGCTCAAACAATTTCTTAGTCTCAAGTAGCACACCCTTGCTCTTCACCTGAGTGATGCCTCTTAGTGCGCTGAATTAGTTCTGATTCCTTAATATAAATATGTCTCCCATTCATCATTTCAGACCTTCGTTGTTATTTTCTAAGACCTCCACCACCCAGTTACTGTAGTAGGAGGTGTGAAGCTGTCAAACTCAAATATGGAATGGTAGCTGATGAGAAAGCTAGATGAAAGCATATGGTTTATGATGACAACACTGAAGGAACAGAGGAAGTCAGTTATTGCATGCGTGAAGCTGCAATGGCCCCATCAACACCAAGCAAGTCCCTCTGTTCCCTGAGACTAGCATGAGAGAGGCCCTCTTTTGCTTATGATGGTATTGCAGGTTCCACCCCCACTGTGTTAGAAGAATCTCCTCTTGGCTACAATCTGTCCTGCTTCAGTTTCTCTAAATCAAACAGTGAGCATAGTCAAAGTCTTAGCCCACCCTCAGTAGTTTCCAACAGAAACTCAGTGGTGGGGAAGTAAGACTCCATTTTTTGCTCCTCACGCTGCCTGCATCCATTTTGTCTCTTCAAAATGGACTCATTCATCAGAGTTGACAAAGTGTGACCATCCTGAGGATTCTCAAAATAGAATAGAAAGCCAGTTCACAAACTTTCTTTGAAGCTATGGGCTGCAATGAAAGAGAATCCCCTTCAATGCACCATATGGCACCATATGACAACACTTTCCATTTTCCTGATGGCCTCTCAAATTTCCTTCTAAAATAGTTTGGTTTGTATCACATGTGCTTTGCATGGGCATTTTAAGGAAGATCCTGGGAGCCAAGAATATCCCCTGTGGAAACTGCTGGAGATGCTTAAGGGCTTCTTCTGAGTTGTTGTATGCAGAACATTTATACACAGTGGTTAATCAAGTGAAGCAAATTCATGAAGCTAATTGAGGCAGAAAGAAATAAGCTGAGTTCTGTATAAATATAGTGCAGTTTAAGGAGGAGGGTGAGCCTTCCTCTGGGATTTTTGCTAGCAGATGTAAATGCAATTTCTTTTTGTTAAAAAATGAAACCTTAGGAATGAAGAGTGGTTCCCATATAACTGTTGACATATTTTGCTATTCCATATCCTTATGTCCATGATGACTTTATGCACAACAGTCCACACAAAACATAGAGGCAACAATTCAGCCTCAGCAATTCTTCAAATCCTATGTGTGCCCTTTCACTATTCCCACAACTTTCCCAAGCTTCCTGTCTCCCTGGCTGGCAAAGTGGCTCATAACAATTCAATCTGTTGATGCTCAGACAAAATGGAAGACAGAAGAGGCAGGGTCAATGGACATGGTCAAAATGCACTGGAATCATATTATAATAAATTAGATTGCTTATGAAAAGTGACAGGATTTCCCATCATACATTCTGCTCCCAGAAGTGAAAATGACATATATAATGAACAATCATTTGGGGCTCTCCATGTGATTGGGGTGGGTGGGGAGTAGGAACAATACTTGCTCAATTGTGCAAAAGTTAAGTATCTAGGTGCCTTTTTTAAAGAACATATTCTGCTTGTAGGGATATTCAGATTAAAATATTCTGTCACTGGGAAATTGTAATGTTCGTGTAAGCATAATTAATAAGTGGATGCATCATAAACATGGCATATTTTGGAATGGCTGCCTGACAATGCAATCCAATACATATCTACCAATATGAGTAGAAACCAATGAGTTCAATTGGGCTTTATCCCAGGTATAGGACTGCGGCCTAAATTTTACAATCAGAATTTGGAAATGATGAAATTGTAATATTTGATCTTAATTGGGGTGGGAAGAGGATTGCATTTCCACTATTATCCCAAGGCCAAGATTGGGGCACCACCGCTTTTTGATGCTTACTCCTCTGTTTGTTGTGATGACTTATGGTTCAGATGTAAGCAAATATTATTGGTTCTCTGATTTAGAGACCACAACTTCTTCTCTACAAGTTATCCCACACAGAGAGGGGCTGCACACATAGCCACATACTAATTCACCTCCAACTATTCCATCTCCTTCCATTCAAGTTTCCAGCAGTTGTCTGTCCTATGTTCCTGTCCTGCATCACAGTCAGTGTTCTGTATGTACTCTGCTGCACCCTATCAATAGGCTGGCATGAACTGCTGCTTTCATTTTGGGCACAGGTTAGAGGAGGCTTTCCTAACTCTAGAACTGCTTGGCCCCCTGAATGATTTATTAAGGTGTTGTCATGGAAATCCATTCATTTGCCTCTAGCTCAGGAACGGTGCCAACAGTCACAGTAGGAATGTTTTTTTGTATACAACAAATGTGAAACCGGGCAAAGGTATGGCCTAAGAGTGTGCATGCCAGGCAACAGAAACTAAAAGGGCAAGTATTCTAACCCAAAGCCTGATATCATCAAAGTTGTAGAGTGAGGCTGTGCTCCTTTTTCAAATCTATCCTCTCCATTCACCGCTTTCTACACGGGCCATTTTTCAGATCTCTGAGCACTTCTGTGGTACATTGGAAGCCTCTTTCCATTCTCTGTGTCCATGGTGGACATGACCCACCACATCCCCATCTGCACTGCAGGCAGGTATGACTGCAGTCCCAGTACAGCAGGTGCAGTATGCATTGTCATAGGAATACATAATTCCCGCTATTTCCCATATTCTGGTTAAGTTAGTGACACAGGAGAGTGAGGACACATGAATTGCTGTGGATCATATTACTTTTATATTCTGTATAGTCAAGAGCACACGGTTGAGTGCTAAATAAATGTCAAATTGTAGCAACACAAGTGAGACTCTATTTTTCATTCCTACATTTTCCAGCATTTGTCTGTTCTATCTTTCCCAATTTTTGAAGCTCAGAAAACTCTGCAAAGACATGGAATAAGCTGGGCTAACATCTCCTGTCAAGCACAAAAACCTCTACACCCACCTCCACTCCACACACTCCATCTCAAAACATTCAGCTTTTGTCTAGCATGAAAACTTCCATCCTGTATGTTAAACTCTTGTTAGTTCATCAAAAGGTTTCATCTCCCTTGCTTTGCATTTCTTGTTCTGTACAGCCCAAATTGCTAGAAAAATGCCTCTAAAACAGTAGCAGCAACAGTATACAGAAATATGTTACTGTCAGAAGTCTGGAGGCCTATTACTTTTTAGAAGCTTTATAGGCTGTTTCTACACCTGCCTTTCCCCCCAGGATTGTCCCGGGATCATCCCTGTGCATCCAAATGACACACAGGGGATCCCGGGAGCAGGCAGGGACGATCCCTCCATTTTCCTGGGATAATCCTTAGGTGTAGAAAGGGCCATAATCTGAAAATCGCAGTTGGTATTTACTCCACCACCCCTTCTCCCTGGTTTCCATTCATTTTCCTACTTAGTAGTAAGGAAATTATTCTTAGCATTTTCAGAGCTATGAACTGAATACAGTTCTGTGAGAAAATGGTATCACCACTGCCAGGATTCCCAAGCAACAGTCCTTTTGTCTAACTGCAATATATAACACCTACCTCATCCCCATAGGAAGAAATGTGGGCAGGAACTGTGTGTGTGCAGAGCCTTCCAGACAGATTCATAGGCAAAAATGGGAATGTGCAGTACAAAGAAAGCCAATATCTTCATCATTTTTGCTGAGCTCAGAACGGACACAAACCTTCTGTCAAGGGGCTAAATAAGAGGGGATTAGAGGCCTGAGCCACTACTGTCCATGAGATTAACCTCTGCAGGAAATTAAAGTGCCTGTGGAAAAGGCCTTTTCCTCTGCATTTGAAAGAGTCAAAAATTGGGATTTGGATTAGAATTGCCAAGGCTGGTGTGCTAAGCAGCCACCCACATGCAACTGTTCCTGGCTGGATCTGCATACGGTCTCTCCAGCTTCACAAGGAATCCCTCTCCTTGCCTCACACTGAGTTTTGATTTTTCTCCAAAACAAGGATGGAGAGAATTGTATTTATCTGCATTAAAGAGGAAGGCAAAGTGGTAACTTGCACAATCCAGCTGCCTCCGTTCTGCTCAGTTAAATACATATGATCTATATACTCAGGAGTAGTACTGTCTCCTTCATGCAACCCTGTAATGTTACTGTGAGTTTCAGTCACGGCAGAATCAGATATCCTCAGTGTGATCCCCCCTAGCACACCAGTGTGATCGCCCTTTTTGCCCTAGTAAAGAGGCTTCTTCTTCACCACTATTCCACATCTTCCTCATTAGGCTCTGTGGCATCCATCTCTTTCAATAACTCTGGGAAAAGTACTCGAGAATTTCTAGAACTGGAGTCCCAACATCTTGAGATACATTCAATGATAAACAGCCGAAGCTGGCCTTTTATAGAAAATGCCTGATGGGGTATACATTTTTGTGAACCGCCCAGAGAGCTTCGGCTATTGGGCGGTATAAAAATGTAATAAATAAAATAAAATAAAATAAATAAATAAATACTTTAGTGGGTTACTCCTTAGAGCACTTTCAGACTGCAGCTTCTCCAACAATGTGAGCACTAGAACAGAAAGCAAAACAGGAAGTACTCAGAAAAGAGGTACCATTTACACAGTAGGTTGGCGGTACTGTGATGCTTTACAGTTTGTTGTCAATTTATATAATGTAAGTATTTGTGATGTTTTAATGATAGTTGTCCTTTAAGAAGTGCTGTGCGGACTGCAAATACAAGGTTTGTAAGTAGTTAAATCTAGTGGGATTGAGTGGAGAAAATGCGAAGTGAATGATGATTGGCTGATGGTTCAAAGGTCTGGATTGGTTGTTAGTAGTGAGGGGGAGGAGTTAAGGAAGGAGTAGAATTGAATGAATGTGAATGAATGTTTGTTTATTTCGGTCATAGACCAGCACAACAGAAAACATCATCACAATAATATTAAAAATCCCAATATACAGGGTCTCGCTATTTACTGTTTTACTCTGTACAGCACCATGTACATTGATGGTGCTATATAAATAAATAATAATAATAATAAAATACATAAAACGTGGCAGTCTAAGGTGCAATAAAATTCTTCAACATCAATTTCCGTCGGCTTATGGCAGCCGCACAAAAACTGGCCACTTTTAGAGTAACCTGAGGATTCTGATCCGATAGAAGATGTTTTATGTAATATTCATCTGATCTACCGGGAGTTCGCTGCAAGATAGAGGTTATAAATGTTTGGCGCAAATCTTGATAAAAGGAACAATACAGTAGAACATATGTGTGACAGTGAGTAGCCCTGTTCAGAAGACACCTTAAACCATGGCATTAACCACGGTGGTTAAGTCAAAAAGCCGGGCAGTGTTCAGAAGTCACCATAAACCATGGTTTAACCATGGTGAATAAGGCTTTTTGCCTTAGTCACTTAATCCTAAACATTAAGGGTTAGAGATTTGTGTACTTTTGATTTTTTTTATTATCATAACCTGTCATACCCTTTAACGCACTGTAACATTCCTAAGGTTGGTGTATGCCAACTCTCCAAATCTGGGTAACCTAACTTGACGTTATGTAAGCTGCTTGCTAATTATGCAAGTCAAGTACATTCATTTGGGCATTTTCTATCAACTGTTGTACGTTTACTTCTGGCATATATCAGAAAAGTTGTGAAAATTGGTCCATGACAGGAAAAAGTGCTCTTTCTCATTTGTTCTGCCTACCTTTTGTTTCTGAATCAGCGAGTGTAACATAGGCTATTGGGAACAGAAATGGTAGGATGCCCATGTCCTACTGTCCCCTGCTTCTGCTGCTTCAACAGTACATGCACCTACGCATCAGTAATACACAAGCAGAAATTGTGAGAAGCGTCTTCATTTTCCTCCTGAATCATGAAGCCTTTGCAGTTGTGCTCTAACAACAAAGCAATCTTCTTTAGCTTTTAGTTTAGCCTGGTTAGGAGGAAACGTGATGGCTTCTTAATCAGCAGAAGTAATATTTAGGTTGTAACCCTATGCATGCTTAGCTGCGAGTAAGTCTAACAGATTTCTGGAGCTGATGTTGTTATCTTTTCGGCGCCAGGTCAAGACTTTTCTCTTCTCCCAGGCATTTAGCAATATGTAATTAGCTTGGGTTTGTTTTTGTATGTTTTTGTGGTTTTAAATTGTATGTTTTTGTGATTTTAAATTTTTGTATATTGTTTTTAAGTGTTTTTATCCTATGTAAACTGCCCAGAGAACTTCAGCTATGGGGCGGTATATAAATGTAATAAATATTATTATTATTAATTATTATTATTATTATTATTATTATTATTATTATTATTTCAACAATGATTCAAAATAATTACAAACCAAGGATCCCCAATTGCTTTTGATTGAGGGGCACATTTAGCATTTTGTAGGTGCTCTCACAAAATAACTGCTAGAGAGTGGTTTGCCCATTCATAATGGCCATGGCCAGTCACAAAATACTCATGTCCAGAGAGGAAAGGGGAGAATCCTAACCCTATCAAAAAGGCTTTATTGCTCCTTTGATAAAATTCGTACGGATCACAATAAAAAGGACATGGATGTGTCAATGAAGACTAGACTGCATTATGTATTATTTCTGCAAACATGAAACAGATAAATCTGGAAGGGTCATGAAGAAGCTTCACCTACTGAACTGCTTCCCTGCAGGTAATCACAACCCACAACAAACCCCCAGGTTCAAAAAATCAATTGAACTGTCTCCCTGCACTTCTTGACAGAAAGATATTACATGACTATAACTCCTACACAGAGTTGAAGGCCTAGAGTTGAATTTCCCCCCCTGACCAGACACCTATGCCTTTAACAGTTATTTGACAGTCAGAACTTAAGCAGCTGAGTTCTTCCAATCCACTTTTCTGTGAATATTATTCTGGTTTTGCTCAATCTGTGCTGGTTACCAGCTTGTTTCCAGGCACAATTCAAAGTGCTGATCATTACTGATAAAGCTTTATAAATGCTTTGGGACCAGGATATAGGAAGGATATTTGAAACTCTTCTCCTTTATTGGTCAGTTAATCAATCATAACAGCAGCATGCCCTCATAGTCTAGAAGGCAGGAAAAATGTTCTTATTGAACAATTGGCCAGAATACTATCTGAATATTTTTCCTAATATATTTGAAACTACAAAGATGTGTGTGTGTGAGAGAGAGAGAGGGGGGAGAGAGAGGGAGAGAGAGAAAGAGATATAAGACCCTAGGTAAGACATTTTATTTTTTTATTCATTAAATTTTCCAGCTGATGGCCTACACTGGCACCAGGTGGCATGCCTAGATTCAGGGGTGGGGGTGGGGAGGAGGAACCTGGATATCCAGCCATACTGCAATTCTAAATGCAGTGTGATGTATCAACATAACCTTTAACCGAATCACTGGAGGGTTTTTATTATTATTTCCCAGCTACTAATGTAAGTATGAAATAAATAACCACAAAGCAAGAAAGGGCTAAAACCAGACATTTTAAGATTTTAAAAAAAGACATTATTATTATTTGAGGCAATATTTGTCTGGGAAGATCTATGGGATTAATTCATTCCTGAGCCTCTTACCCACAGGGATTGGAAGGAGGTGTGTGTTGTAACATTTTTGTTATCACAGTGTTTCCGCTTTAGCAACCTAACTCCTCTAAGATTAGTGACATACTAGTGTTAACCTAACATGGAAAATAGGACTCATTTTAAATTTTCAATTTAATGTAGGGTGACCAACTGTCAGGATTTCCCCGGATTTGTTCTGGTTTTTGTTCTTTCCATGGTGTCAGGGGGGATTTTCAATAATTTTCAATAATGTCCTGGAATGACACACCTTCCCCTTTAAGGCTGCCATTAGCATGGCAGGAGTGAATGACATGCTTTCTTGAGGCACATCATTCCCCCACCCCGAGCTCCAATTGAGGTCTTAAAGGGGAAAGTGGGTCATTCGTGGACATTATAGAAAAGGCCCCAATTGGAGTGGATGGTGGTGGTGCAGAATGAAATCCTTTCCCCTCCTCCACTCCAATCGGGTTCTTTAAGGTGGCGGGGGAATAAAGTACTTTCTGCAGGACTCAGAAAGCTGCTTCCCCACACACACACTAGGTGTCCTCTTTTTTGGTTTCCCAAATATGGTCACCCTAATTTAATGTCTTATTGCTATTTTTATTAGATCAAGATCATCTCTTCTCTCTCTTCCCCTTTTCTCTCTCTGTTCATCTAATTCTTTCCCCACTCTCTTAGCTCAAGTTGTGACCCAAATTAGATCATGACCCACCAATTGAAGATTCATGTCTAGATGAATGGATAAAAAAACAGCCCCCAGTCCCTTTATGGAAAAACATGTCTGAACTTCCTAACTATAAAAGGACACTCCAAGGATTATTTTGAGGATCCATTCCGCAGGCTCACTTCATCATGTTGCCTGAAAACATGCTAAACCATCTCTGGGCATCCTAATAATGCCCTACGAAGGGCAAAGCACTTATTCTCATGTGCTGAAAAAGGACTTCACAAACCTACCCTGTCTCCTGTGAATGGATCTGGGGTTGTCTTGATGCAGAAAATGCAAGGAAGAGTATCCAAATACTCTTTTGCACACACATGGGGGGAGGGGGAGAAAGACACTGGGAGATAATCTCCTTAAAGCATTCTCTATCCCTTGCCTAACTCTGCTGGATTCTTGAAAAAAGACTAAAGCAACTGAGAAGGACTTTAGTGTTACTCTCTGATGTGTGTACATATGGTCTCATGTACTTAGTGTTATATTATTATGTGTGTGGGTGCCTGACTGTCTGAATACCATCTGAGTGGATGTCCTTATACTCATGTTTTATTTCACAGCATGATCATAGTTTTTTTTTTATTTTTTAAATCTAAAGTATGGAGAAAACCCATGTACCCATAAGTGCAATCCTGCAAAAGTGAAACACATTTATGACCTCAATCCTAAAAACATGGGCAGCACGTACTGAAAACTTTTACATATAAGCAAATCAGTTCAATCACTATGACTTACGCTCTAAGGATGGCAGCCTTAATTGGAAAAGATCTCACTGGACTCAACAGGACTTGCATCTGAGTAAACATGTTTAAAATCAGGCTATAAATCCCACTGAACCCACAGAACATTAAGGGCCCAAAGAGCCCTTAATCAAATTCCATGTCCAAAAAGCAAGCTCACACAACTACCAGTTCCCACACTGATAAACCTACGCATAATTGTATTTTAATTTCATTGATTTCAACAGGAAACTGATCTGACACACATTTATTCAGAAGTAAATCCCACTGATTTTAAGGGAGACTACTTCCACATAAATATGTTTACGACTGCAGCCTTATGTTGTACTTTCTTCAGATTTATACCCTATGTCTGTTCAGGGACATGTGACTACATATTTAAATGTCACTGCACAGCAATGCTTAACTACAACTTCAACCATTTGAGATGGCAGTGCAGGTTAGAGCTTTTAAGGCCAAAATCCACCCTGTGCCATGGTGTGTGGTTCATGCTGCTGTATCACTAGTCTTTATTGTATCATAATCTAACACCTAATCTAGACGCACATTTCCCAGAGGTAAGACACACCTCGATATGTGCCCAGCATGGTTTGATTTGAATTCTCACATTTGTGAAGGGAGAGGAAGGTTATACAGAGCAGCAGTGTTCAACCATTTCAGACCCAGGTTCTAGCTTTAATTGCAACATGGGACCCTGTTTTAATTTTTACATCCATTCCTGACCATCTTCCTACGTTTGCCTCTAGGGTTGCCAGATGTAAGAGGGGGACAGGGCTCCTGTACTTCTAATAGTTGGAAGAAGATGGAATTTTAGTAGATGCAATTAACCATAAGGGGGTGAAAAAAGTTGTGGCAGGATCTACACTACTGCTTTAAAATGGTTTATAACAGTTGTGACAACTGTTAGGGACCAGGACACACTCCATATACATTTTTCAAACTGTTTCCAAAGTGTCATATCCTGTTTGGTGTAGATCTGGCCTGTGTCTGTTGAAAAGCTGTGCCTCTTGGAACTATTTAAGGTACAGGAGATCTGTCCTCCTATACATATTGTCACGTTCTTGCTATCTTTCTCTTTTTTCGAAATAAAATGATAGAGACACCTCTGCTGCAACCCACCCTAGGTCAAGTCATGACCCACTTATGAGTCCTTTCTGACTCACCAACCAGAGACTTGTGCTCTGTTCCAGAAGTGGACAACACATGAGCCACATGAGGCCCTTGGGCTTGTTTTATGCACTCCCCAGGGTCACCTGTACCTTCCCATACCAGCTGCTGCCACAAGGCGAACAAGAAAGTAACTTGGCAGGCACATGTGTGAGCTTGGAGGTCCAACCATGAAATGTAGTTGCTACAGCAATGTGGTGTCATCCAGTTGCCACACTCCATGGATGTGCCTCCAAGCTCATGCTTGCACCTGCTTACTTCCCAATTTTGCTCTCCTTCTCCTTCTGTCAGTGGTGGCTGAATTGATATGCATCAGAAGCATGTGAGGAGTTGGCGAGTTTTTGGCAGGGGGTAGAAGCAAAAGTGCGGTGGCAGAGAGAGAATAGTTGAGAAGACAGAGAGAAAAGGAAAAGGGGGGAAGAGAGAAAGGGAAAACAAACCCTGTCCAAAGGAATTGTAGGCATTTTAAAGAGCACCAGCACAGCAGTGCAGAAGCTGTGTGTGTGCATGTGCGAGAGACAGACAGACAGACAGAGAGAGGATGGATGGAGTTTGAGTGAATGTGTGTGAGAGAGAAAGTCTGTGGGTGGTGATGATCTTAAGATGATCTTTCTTCCTTCCTCCCTCTCCCTCAAGATTCTTAAGACAGAAAATCAGTGTGGAGTGAAGTTATTTAGTGAGAAAAAGAACAAGACAATGAACTGGTTCACATGATTGTGGCTGGGCTTATTTCCCCCACTGTGGCTTATTTCTCCTGCTATGCATGTCGGGGGGATTAACATAATTATGCTCGGCAGCACAACTTGTCGTGTCATGTAAATCCAGGCAGAGTGGCTTGTTGCTGTGTATAACAAGCCACCAAGAAACCATGGACGATTGTAGGGTTCTGGCTGGCTTGTTTACCCATGGCAGCAAGCCACCCTGGCTGGGTTCACATGACACAACAAGCTCTACTGCCGAGAGTTATGCTAATCTCCCCGGCACGTGACTGGCATATGCACGGCACTCAAGATGCCACCGTGGCATATTAACCACCCTTTGATCATGCAAACCAGGTCACTGACCTGGTTCTCATGATATGAGAACTCGTGATGGGTTGTCATCCATGTTTGTTTCAAGGTGGCTTATTGTGACATCCAAACCTGGAGCAATTTCCTCAACATGGTTTGTTAATCATGCACAAGCCATCCTGAGAAGCTATGGCTTGTTGTTGTGTTGTTCAGGTTCACTTGTTTCCAGAGCTTGCTGTAATGTGCAAACCCAGTAGAACGGCTTATGCATGGCTTGTTGGAAAGCTGCCTCACAAGAGCAATGAAAAACCCTGGTATTCCTTGTAATCTTGCTAGTGCCACTTCCTGCCTCCCTCCTCCCTTACCGTCGGTGCCTCTTCTGATACAACATCACCTCCCTAGACAGTGACCCCTTCCCCCCCCCCCCCGCACTTTCTGGGAGACTTGCACATGTTTAACAGTTTTTTCCACCTTTGAGAAGATCTGCATATATTCAACGTTGTTTTTGTGCAGATTTAAAATTATTTTTTCCTTCTTTGGGGAGATTTGTACAAATGTAACTTTATTTTCTTTCTCACTTTTGGGGAAATTGCACTTATTTAATGTTATTTTTTCACCTTTGGGGAGATTTGTGCAAATGTATGTTTAAAAAAAACTTTAGGAGATTTGTGCAAATTCGCAGTAACTACTGCACTTTAGTGAAGTTGCACAAATTTCTCCAAAAGTTAAAAAAAACGTTAGTTATGCACAAATCTCCCCGAAGCTCAGGAACTTCTTTTTTTTAAATATTTTTTGCAGAAACCTCCATGAAGGTGGAAAAAATAATGGTAAATATGTGCAAAACTCCCTGAAGTTGAAAAAAAATCTATAAAGTAAACTCTACTCTGCTAATGAGGACATTTGCACTCATTAGCAGATTAGCGGATTAGGCTCCTGAGGCTGTAGCACAAAGACCCAAGAGATACATGCTGGGAGCAGGCAGGAGGACTAAGGGGGAAACACGCCATGGCAAGCTTCAGAGCACCTGATCATATATCGGGAGTAACATGGGTTAGCAATTTTCAAGGTAGCTTATCATGACATGCAAATTGGTCCAAAATAAAAAATGCGTTCCCACACCTGCTGTATTCCTTTAGCTTGCCTCCAGTGTAGGATGAGCAGGAATTCAACAGGTGCAGCTTTCCCTAGGATTGTATCTCAATCAAAAAAGGGATATACTTGTTGAATTCCTTCCTGTGCTGTTACTATTAAAGGCACAGAAACGTTCGTTTTCTGGAGAAAAGTAACTAGAATAATTACAGATACTTAGTTTCCTTTTTATCCATTTTGATGAGGCTTCCAAAAGTTGGAAAGCAAGAATATAAGAAATAGCTCTAACGCCCAAAGCACTACACAAATAGTCACTACACAGTTTTAGAAGCAAAAATTACTTCTTCAACTAGTAAAAAAGCATTGGTTATCTTTAGCATGATTTGAATTGCCTATCTGATCAAATTTAGAGATGGTAGAATTCTAATGCCTGATGGATTAAAAAGCTGGGATACATTTGTTGTTTTCTGATATATATGTTGGTCAAAAGATTGTCAGCCTAATTCTCTATGAATAATTTTAAGCAGCTGTATAATAATAGTATTATGAATGATAGATGAAATTGATGATGGATGTAAAGATCTATTAACCATAATGGAAATTTATCATTCCCAAATGATTGCTAATTAAGTATAATGTGCTCCAAATAAGCCATTATTCCCAAAAGCATCCTGATGTTTAAATAAATTCATACTTTTTTTATTTTTAAAAAGGCATAGAGGCACTTTCAGGAAAAGCATGCTAACCCTATAAAACACTATTTTAAATTTCTAGAAGGAAAGTTGATGGGGATCAGAGATGTCTGGAAGTCATACCCACCAGGCTGGAAGTCCTGCCATCCAATCAGAGAGATATTGGGGTGTGTGTGTGTGTGTGTGTGTGTGAGAGAGAGAGAGAGAGAGAGAGAGTATGTGTGTGTGTGTGTGTGAGAGAGAGAGAGGAATATATGTAATCCTGTGATGATGTAATAATGCAGGAAATGCACTTTGCACATACTCAGAAGCAGCTTCTTCGCTGTTATTTCTTCACTTGATTCATAACTAGCCCCTTGAGGTTGGGGGCAACATTCAGCCATGCTGGGGATTAATTTGAGCAAGGATTCATGAGAACTGACTCCTGGAATTTGTTTTTTAATGCCAAGGCACAGTCCTGGAACATATGAAGTAATTATGAAGACAGTGCCTTAGAAAACATGCAGGGTGCCTTCCTTCTGTTCATGTACATCATCAGCTTTTTCTGCACTTGATTCCTGAATAATTGATGGATGCTCTCCCCAGTGAGGTCCGCTTGGCTCCAATACTGTAATGTTTTCAGTGTCAGGTTGAGACTTTCCTATATTCCCAGGAATTTTACTGCATATGATGGGCTTTTTTATTTAATTGTTTTGATCAGAAAGTAGTATTTAATTTTTAATTGTTTTTAGCCATTTTAAATTGTTTTGCATTTTTGGTTGTTTTAATTTTTGTTGTAATATACAAGTCCCTTTTGAGACTTTTTTCTGAGGAAGTTTTCCTAAGAAATTTAAATAATAATAATAATAATAATAATAATAATAATAATAATAATAGCTGAATGTGTGAACTAACCCACTGAAAAGCACCATGTTCAATATAATGTGAGATCATACAAAATCTGCAACTCAGAGCGTCATCACACAGGAAAAAAAATCACATTTGCTTAATTGCTTCTCCGCCCAAGCATTTGTCCCTCATTACTTCCTCTTTTGAAAGAGTAAGTAAACAATGTGCATATGGCCCAGTCAGTGGGCCATTTTGATCCTGTTACTTCTGCACACAACAGGAGATAGCGGCAACTTCCATCTTTAAAATAAATTGGACTTACTGGGGTGTTTTTTTGTGGCGCAAAGAAGTCTAGAAGGGGTGGAAGGTGAGCAGGAGGCAGATGATGTTGTGAGAGGGACCCGCGAAAATCCGTGAGTGCCCAGTAACGAGTGTACAATAAAACACTTGACTGATGGAGCTCTGGGATATGCAATCTGTAACAGCCTATTAAAACAGGGTTCTTCCAAAGAAGGCTTTTATTGTGCAATTGCCCTGCCTCATTCATGGAATTTTACAGGGGGTCCAGATGTTGTTGTCTTCCAATTGTAGCCCTCCTGTGTTTTCCCACCACTGCTACTATCTCTTTTATTACTGGGGGTGGGGGGAATCTAGTAAAGAGAATAAGATGGAATAGCTGCACAATGCCTTTTGATTGGTAGTGCTAGGATCATCTGTTTGGAAGCACCCACTTGTAAATTACCATGATCCTGCAATCATCGAGAGATGAACATGGATGTACGAACCAGCCCTAAGTAACAATAACAGCCTATTTTCACAGAATTCAGGGAAAGAAGTTCCAGTTAGAGGCTGTCATGGTTTCCTGTCAGGCTTGAGTGGCAGCACCTTTCTTTTTTTTGGAAATACAGACACGTTCTGCCTTAAAGTTCTCAACACAAGCAGATTGGAGGGAGCCTTACGTTGTCCTTTTGAAAGGTGTATTTCTTTTGCTTGTACTTGAGCCCAGCCATACAGGTGCGTCGTCCACAGCATCAGAGCCAGCTGTAATAACAACAACCCAAGCAAAACCAGACTGAGTGATGCGGGTGGAAATGAAAGAGGCAAAGAGAGTGGCAGGCAGTTCCTAATACCTCAGGGAAAGGAGGACGGAATCATTCCACAACAGGATTTGAAACTGATCAACTCTGTCGCCCCAGCCAGCCAGAGCAGCCGGTTAAGTCTCTGTGGCTGTCAGCTTAACTCCGCCGCTGGTTCCTGTGGGGTAGGGGAGTTAAATAGGACACAGTCTCAGAGAGGAGCAAGCCTCTTTGCTGGGAATAAACGAGGCAGAGAAAGAGAGGAAAGAAGGTAGAATTTGGCAAGAGCCCAGGCGGGGAAGGAGAACAGCTCCAGGTAAGTGCTGCTGCCTTGGCTTAAGGAAGGGGAGGAGGTGGAAAGAGGATGACCGAAGGGTGCTTCAGGGGCTGGTTAAGAGTCCTGGGGTGGGAGCACTGCACTCTGGCTGGCAGAAAGGGGCTTGAGGCTTTGCCTTTTGCAAGAAGGTACAAGGACAGATTTCAACTCATTTTTATTTTTGAAGGTGGTGTGTGTGTGTGTGTGTATTGTGGCAGCGGCAGTGTGTGTGGGAGCAGATCTTTTATAAATATTCTTAATATCTTTCCCCTCTGCATCCTCGTGTCAGATTATCTCCCTCAACAGCTTTCACGAACCGCACCAAATCCTCTCGCCCTCTGTGCTGTGCAAATTTAAGAGCCTTTGGGGGGATTTGATTGCCCATCAAAATAAATGAATGAAGGGAAGTGGGGGGGGGGGGGGAAGGAGAAAGTGATAGATGTGGACCGCGCTTCGGGCACATTGTACAAATCTAAAAACGAAAGGAAAGGGGAGATATAACCTTTCCAAGGAGCGGACAGGGGAAGGGGGTGGGGGGGGGGAAGGGGGTCCGTTTCTAGTGGGCATTCTCACCCACCTGAGCCAATGGTGGGTGGGTGGGTTGCAAAACTGCCCCCTGAATGAACCTGAAAGAGCAAGAGGAGGAGCTGTAATGATGCTTACCAGAAACAGCGACCCCCTCCTTCCTCTGATTTTGGTAGCTGAAGGGCAGGGGGAGGACCTGTTGTCATGGTGTCTCATTATGATGATCAGGGGACAAAAACGATGGTCACGGAGGTTTCCAATTAAGATGCATGCATAGAAATGGACGCACACCGCCTTTAGCTTAAAATGAAATTCCTGCCATTCCCCCACCACTTCATAACCCTCTCCTTTCATTCTCCTGCTTTTCAGCTGCTGCATGATTAAGATTTCGATACTCCCCGCCCCCACTGGAGATGGGCATCCCCATTGCAGCCATGAAATCCACTCTACCATCCTGAAGGGATGAGGGGGGAAGGGAAGTTTGTCAGCACAAAAGATCCCCAAGCTTGTTCCTAAGGGAACGGCCACGCAAATTTTATTTACTTATTCCCCCCTTCCCCCCCCCCCAGGATCTGAAGTATGGATTTCAGTGCTTCTGGTCCCTGCAAGCCACATGACGTGAATGCGTCGCCACAACTGACCACGGGGAAATCGTTGGATTAGGTGGCACATTTGGGACTCACCAGTGTTTTTTTGTCAAACTTATTTTGAATGCTGGAGGCATGTGAAGCAGCCCAGGACCATGTGAAAGATTTATAGCATGTACATCCCTTGATTTTTGTACACTTGATTACTGTACGCTGCTTTAATGATTGAAGAACATTTTGTTTGAAGTGACACTGAAGTGTCTGTCCGTGATCATATAGAAGATCACTTGGTGTTGTAGTCATCAAAAAGGATGCTTATATGTAGTCGGACCATGGGTCCTCCTAACTCAGCATACCCTACACCAACTGGCAATGGCTCTCCAGAGATTCAGAAAGGAGTCATTCCCAGCCTTACCTGGAAATGACAAGAATTGAACCTAGGACTTCCTTCGTACAAAGCATGTGTTCGACCACTAAGCTACAGTGTGAACTTACTTCGAGAGTGCTACTAAGCATATGAAGAGTTATTTCCTCTTGCCAGTGAGTAGTGAACCACCCAGGGAGCTTCGGCTATTGGGGTGTGTGTGTATAAAAATGCAATAAATAAATAAATAAATAAATAATAAATACATAATAGTTGCGCACATCTCAGATTAGAGAGCTGGATGTTCAGGTCAGAAGGTTTAGCTTCCACACAGGCTCAAACCTGTCTGGGACTTCTCTTATTACTAATTAACTGAGGTACAAGGTGTTTGGATTGAACTAACAAGGCACCACTTACTCAGAGGTTGCTGTGTGTAAGCATGCACAGGAGTGGGGCACTCTTTGTGGTTAAAAAGATGAGTTTGGTTGGGTGGAAGATTCCTTCAATTGGGCTGGGGGAAAACTTCCAATCAGGAATGCCATAGTATCAGCCCTACTCTGAACTGAACACATAGAAAAACTACATGCAAGACAAGCACAGGACAGATTCAAATGCTCCCTAGAGTCTCCCCACACACCCTTCTGTATGATGTTGCCCATTGAGTGGACAGGTGACTGCCAACACTCCTCCCATTAAAAGTACCAGGGATAGAATGAGGAAGGGATGATTCAAGCCTTTCTGCACAATCAGTTGCCCCCTCCCAATGAATGTACATGTGTTTCTTTATTGCTGCATGTAATCCGCATATTTTCCCTCAAGGCTGCTCTTCTTTTGGCAAGGACATTGTATTTTTTCACCTCTCAAAACTGCTATTTTGTAAATGCAATACTTTCTCCAGGTAGCACATTTACTGCTATTGCAATTTTTGCATAGAATATAGGTACAGCCAGGGAATGACAGAGATACATACTGGATAGTGTTTGTTATATGTTTAGTTACCAACAATGCAATACAAACCCTGCCCACCCATTTCTATGCCTAAACTTCATTTTATTTTATATTTAAACTATTTGTAGGTGTCTTCCCTGCTGCAGGACTCCAGTACACCTGCACTGCTCAAGCAATGAACACTACTTGTTCAGTACACCTTGGCTATTTCTGCTTATTGTTTGTGGCACATTAGAATTTGGTTATCATATCCATGGATAGGCAGGGCTGGCATTAGACTTTTTGCTGCCCCTCCTACCACCTACCCCTCTTTTTCCTCCACCAATGATTGGGAGGCACTAAGGTGTTACCATACCTGCTCACTGCATACAGAATTCCTAGACTGATTGCTGGGACTGCTTTAGGAAACTTGCATTAAGTACATCAACCTAGCACCATTTCGGAGGCATTCCTACTGCCTGCAAATCCTCTGTGGGTACCTTTTAAACAAACTTATTAAAGTAGCCTCCCCTTTCCTATTAGTTTGCACAGCTAACTTCACTGAGGTCTCCTCCAGACCTAGGTATAATTCTGTTAGACACCTGACAGCCATATGCTTTTTGCTCTGCTTTTGTCTTCTAGATTGGCCAGATTGCTGTTCAGTCCTGCAAGAACGTGTGCCAGCCTGGCTGGCAGGCATAAGATACCGTGGGGAAAACAGCAACCATCATGTTGTCTCTGAGTGGAGGCTACTGGTGGAGCAACAGGCTTTCCCTGACATGGAGAGAAACTAGCTGTAAGTACTGTTCAGATTGCTTGCTAAACAGGAGGCCGGCCCCTCATTCTCAAAGGATGGGAAAGAAAAAACCCCAGAGTGTTTTATACTTTCAAAGGGAGGATCGTGATCTAGCTGTCAGATTTTTTTCTATGAGAGTGAGAGAAGGGCAGAAAGGTGGGTACTGTCTTGCTGCAAATGGCAAAAGGATACACAACGTGTATGAGAGGTTCTATCACCTTTCACAATCAATGCTTTTTAATAAATAAATAAATACCATGTCTGTATTTTAACATCACAACAACCTCCATTATACGTTTTCCAATGGCAACCCAACCCCCCACCATTCTGAAGTGTAGGGAAGGCTGCACACTCTGAGGTGTGTGCTGTGCTATGCTTTTCTTTGGAAATGACAGCTGACCAATAACACACACCTAGGAAACCACAACTGTTCATCAGAGCCATGTCCTATGTATTCAGTAGGCCGTCCAAACTAAATAGCCACATTTCTAAGGGCCGTGCCCACATTTTGCGAAGGTCAAAAGGAAAAGGACAGGTGGTGCCATTTGTGAACTGTTCTTTCTGGTGTTTCTGGCAGTGTGAGGGAAGCTGTGATGTGTGATGGGGTTAGGGAAATATATGTCATCAACAGTACTATACAGCAAAATACATGCATGGATACTCCAACTACTCTTTTCAACTAATCACTTCCAGTGGAATCTTGTTCACCTTCTCAGTAAAGAATAATTGCTGGAGCATCAGCTCCAAAATCTGGGAATGTAGAGACTCCAAAGCAGGAGCCGTGGAAGTAAAAGGCAGGCTAAGTGTACGGCAATGAACCACCAAGCAATCTCTGCTGTGCATTATGAAAAGAGTTTGTTAATGAGGATACATGCAGTTAAGCTAAGCAGGGGGCATAGGCTCTAACAAAAAAAGTGTGACTAGGGGTCAGAATACAAGATGTCCATGAAATTTGCTGGGGGATTTATTTCCTTTTGCCTAGGAGCCTTGCCTTTGTTATACACCCTTGCCTCTAGATTGCTATTATAAATTATTTATTCTAAATGCCACTGAGCCCAGGCCTAATCTTATATTCCTGGATCAATTTACTAAAGTTCTGAACATCCCACAAAGTAACATTACCTTTACTTGACATAAGAGCATACAGTATGTTGAATATTTCACTTAGACTATTGTTTAGTAGCTATTGCTGCTTTTCATGGGATGAAAACTATCTAGCTGCTCTGCTGAGCATCCACAAATAAAATGGCTTTTGAGATCTGAATACTCGTATCTGTATCCCCACTAAATCACACCATGGCATTACTATTGTTTTTGCAGAGTTATAAAATTGGGGTCTGTGCTTCCTCAGCCACTTAAGTAACAGGGATCCCCCCTCTCCTGGCCATTCTTCCAGCAGTAGAGTTTTGATGTAAATTAAATTCCTGAAAGAATCTAGATCTCTTCCAGCAGTAGAGTTTTGATGTAAATGAAATTCCTGAAAGAATCTAGATCTTTGGAAGAGACAGCAGTGTGCCATCACTAATGGTGATATCACACAAGTGCTCAGCCAGGGGCTAGCAGACCGGAAGGCATTTGATTAAACATAGAAGAGTGTCACCCATATAGCCTTACTTGATATATTCTCACCTTTCTCTGTACACAATGTAGCTAAATGTTCTCTCATCATCACAGATATCACTGTATTATTAATATGGTACTTCTGTCAAGCACCCAAGAAAGGCAGGATCACTTGAATGACTCATGTCACTTTTCCCTCACTCTTGTTCTTTCAAGCATCACCCTACATCCATAGACGGAGATGCCCCAGAGTGAAACTAAATACTTCTAGCCAGGCAAAAACACCAGTTACAATAGGATCTGCTTTCAGGGCACACAGCAACCATTGTAACATCTATGCTATTGACCCTGACCCCTGCTTGAATGGAAGGCAGCAAGAGACCTGTGGGTCCATAGCAAACCTCCCCTATTTTGGCTTCGCTACCTAGCCTGGGGTCTTCCAACATGACGCCCATGGCCTCAATGTGCCCATGGACACCTCCCTTGGTGCCATCCAGGCTCCTTGTCCCTCCTGATTGATTTTAACCATTTTTAATGTGTGAATGCTACCTCGTTTGTTTGTTTTGGTGTGGTGTGTCTTTTGCCTCAGTTTTGTGTGTGTGTGTGTGTGTCTTTTCCCTGGTTGGATGTTTGTTTGTTTTTTGCAATGTGTGTACGTGATGTTTACTTTGCCTAGGGTGTGTGTGTGTGTGTAGGGTATATGCAGCTTTTGCCTGTTTGGGGATAGGGTGTGTTTTACTGGGTGTGTTTCTCTAAACATCACATTTGCCTTCTATGCAATGGGTATTTTGTTGTGCGCTGTGTGAGCAAATATGTGATTTGGCATTTGCGGTTGAGATCCTACCTCTGCCTTATGCTAAGTTTCTTGGCCAAGTTACTTGTCTCTGAGCCTCATCAGTTTGTCTTCTGTGAAGTGGGTACAGGAACAGAAAACAGAGGATTCAAAGGCATGTTTTTGTGTTTTAGAACTCAGACCCTACCTCTGCCTTGTACTTAAGTCATAGGAACATTATTTTTCTTTTAGTCTCCCCAGTTTGCCTCCTAGGAAATGGGAGTTTTGTGACTGGGTACATCCACTATGGCAGCCATTTTGTGAGAGCACCCCACAACATTCTCAGAATTCCAAATGTACCTGCAGACCCCCAAAAGTTGGGGTACTTCAGTTAGGAGAGTTGGTGCAGAAGCACTAACCAGCATCTGCTGGACATATGCAGATGTGAATTCACTTAACTGAGAAGTAAGAAGATAATTAAGATCAGGTGGAACCCTCTTTTTCTTATGGTTCTGTTATTTCACTGTGGGAAGTTGATGGCAGGGCATTCATTCTCTTTAGGGGATTATATCTTTGGAACTTGGTGCTGCTGTGCTCCATCCTGTGAGTCCTTATTTGTTGACCTTCAGGAAATGGTGCAAGGCTTATCTGGTAGGCTGCCTCATCTCACTTTTTGACCTTAATTTAGGTGTTAGTTATTTAGTATGTATTTTGGTAATTTAGATGTCACCCTTTGGCTCTAATTAGCTGCATCTTAGAACTGAGAAACAAAACATACATTAAAATAAAGCAGCGGGAGTAAAAAAAACCCACCCGTTTATTAAAAATACTATTCTAAAAAAATACATTGAAAGGCTAATTTTTTTCTCTAAGAAGTTATCAAATTAAATATTACCAGAACTATTCCTTTTTTTATATACCACCCAATAGCCAAATCTTTTTGGGTGGTTTATAAAGATTAAAAACCTTAAAAATACAGTATTGTACATAACATAAAATCCATTTACATCCAAACGTATAAACTGACAACACACACACACACACACACACACACACACACACAGAGAGAGAGAGAGAGAGAGAGAGAGAGAGAGAGAGAGAGAGAGAGAGAGAGAGATTTAACCATCAACAAGTAATCCCAGGACCTGATTAAAAATCTTTATCATATGTTGCCAAATGCCTGAGATTAAAGGAAAGTCTTAACCGGGCACTGAAAAGATAATGTTGATGCCAGGTGGGCCTTGCTGAGGAGATCGTTCCATAATCAGGGGGCCACCATTGAAAAGGCCCTCTCCTTTGTTTCCAGCCTCCAAACCTCCCTCAGAGGTGACACCTGGAGAAGGGCCTTAGATGATGAGCATAGTAGATGGATAGCTCTGGATTATTCTCCAACCATTCTTGATGATATTGGAGCACTCTGGCATTAGGCAGCAAAGCCCTCTGGAGTACATTGATGTTTCTTCCCTATGATACTATAAGGATGTATATTCCTTAGCCCTGCTAACTCATAAAAGGCTGAAAGAAAGCTCTCAGTATGGGACTCCATCTGGCAGAACAAGGATTCATCTGTGGGAAAGCTCATTTGGCTACCAATCTGATCATACTTCCTTCTTTAAGAGGGAGAGGTGTTGTTGTTTTTAAAGTAGAAGCTTGGATGTCTATCTGAACAGATGGGGCTAAACATACATACATACATACATACATACATACATACATACAATCATGCAACTAGTGATGTAAAGCTAGAACTGAGTGTGTTGAAAGACAATCCTGTGGGCCAGGAGGTGGATTCTTTTTATTGGATACTGCTAAGATGATGACACTTCTGCATCAGGCTGCAATGTAAGGCAACATTCCTAAGTGAAACTGTGTGTACATCTAGTTACTGAGAATGATTTAATATGTGTTCATTTCCCCCTCTTCTCTTGTGTAGTGCTTGCCTATTGGCTTTCATTCTGTGCAGCAGAGTCCCTCCTTACTTGCCCTTCCTCTTGCAAATGCAACAGCGGTACTCTGGAGGTGGACTGTAGTGGCTTGGGCCTTTCATCCATACCCCTGGACATTCCTACAAATACCAGGACCTTTCTTTTCTTCAACAACCAGCTAAGTATCGTACCAGGGCAAGCCTTTTCCAACCTGTCTGCCCTCCAGAGACTGGATCTTTCCAACAACTTCTTAGACCAACTTCCTGAGAATGTTTTCAGAGACCTAGTGAACCTCACTGAGTTACAGCTGAGGAACAACAGCATCAGGAGTTTGGACAAAGACCTTCTGCAGAACACAGCTCTTTTGCGTCAGCTGGATCTCTCCATCAACGGACTTGCTCAAATCCCCTCAGGCATCTTTGATGACCTGCCCTCTCTCCGCTGGCTCTCCCTCAGGTCAAACCGCCTGCAGAATTTGGACAGGGTGACCTTTGAGCCATTAGTTAGTCTGCAGCAGTTGCAAGTCGGAGATAACCCCTGGGAATGTGATTGCAACCTGAGAGACTTCAAATACTGGATGGAATGGTTCTCTTACCGAGGTAGGTACCATTTGAAAAGGTCCAAATATCAGTACTTAAAGTAATTCAATGCTAGTTTTTGCTGGCTTTAGAGGGCTGAAAAAAGCAGCTAGATAGAAGAGACACGTTGGACAGATCAGATTGACCTAAATTTTTGTTCTTGAACCAGGAGAATAGTCACAATGCATTTTAATCCTGCTGTGTGTGTTGTAGTTTGGATTGCAAGTGCTTTCTCAGCCAAAGTACTTTTTGCAGATGCTGACAGCAATTCAGTCTCCCTGAAGTAAATACATTTTTGGGGGGGGGATCAAGAAGGGGAAGGTATCAAGTCCTTTAGATCATTTTACAGTTTCTGAACTCACTGATCGCAAATCACCACACTAGGAAAAATATCGCTAGAATGAAAAAATAATGTCACAGAGCAAATTCAAATATTTTTTTCACTGGTGCTGAAGACCAAATTACTCAGGGAAAAGACAGCATTTATTATGAGGTTTGGCTTTTGAACTTTTAAGATTTGAGCTCAGCTGTACCACTTTACTGTGCCCAGGGTAAACTTTGGTTTCCACTCTTTTAATGGTGATTCACTATTTACTTTAATGGAGCTAGGACACTGGCCAGGATCATTTTGTGTCCAAGTCCTCCCATCTGTAAAAATGGCTCAATAGTATACATCTCAAAGGTCACTGATAATGTGCTAATTGACAGTCACATTTGGCAATGTGTTTGATATTACTGGAGGGAAATGTTAAGCATTTCTAACTGCTAGTGCACCATCTCCTGCATTAAAATAAGACCTGTAATTTCTGCTACCATTTTTTTGGGTACTGGTTAATCTTCTTCATGTATGTGATTTTAATAATTAGAATTCAAGTTCTTCTTCTGAGTTACCTAGGGTGCCCACTTTTGAGTGAAAGGCAAATTAAAGATCTTTATAAATTGTTACTAGAGAGAAAAATCATGAGAATTTATGGGACATACACCCTGCATTGTGCTGGAATAGAAAGCAATGGATGGCTCAAAGTAAAGAGATTTCTTAGAGCAGCAAACAATATTTCTTAGCTGATGGATAGAGGGGTCTCCCATTTTAGCCACAGATTATTCAGGAGTTTCTGATCTGCTAAAGATCCCTGGCTTCTAAATTGAATGGGTTAAAATCTCAGTGCCATCAGAACTGAACTGTTGGCACCACTGATAGTTATAAGGCTGGGGAGGACAGCGGGGCGGGAGGAATATAAAGGCTAAGCTGCCATTTTCCATTTCCAGAGGCATACTTCACAAAGTCAACTTTCCTGATAACCTGAGATTGTCAGAAGTCTCACACCTAGGCCCTCATTCACCTAGATAAATGCCCTCTATCTTTGAAATACATTATCCTCTGTAATACCAAGTTTCTTTGTAATATTATGAATTGAGGGTTACCTGAACCCAAATATAACATTCGTTGTAGGTCTTCTAGTTGAGCCCCCAGGTTCTAGACACTGACATTTGGGCTGAGGTTTCTTCAGATACTCTAGCAAGGCAGTGCAAACCCTGAGAGCAGTGAGGAACTGTTTGTGGGTCAACAAAGTGAAATCAGTTAAGGCAGAAGTACTGTGAGATCAGTTGATCCAGGGAAAAGTGTAGAGTCTGCTTTAGATGGAGCTACTCGCCTTAAAACATAGGTTTTCATGTGGGGGATCCAGTGCTGCTTTTGGATGTTCATGTGGCAATGATTCCTTTTAACCTGCTTAAACTAGTATGCTGGCTGCACCCAGGAACCTCCAGGAAAGTATCTCCAGTATTCCTGGAGAAAACAGACCTAACCATGATGATAATAATAATAATAATAATAATAATAATAATAATAATAATAATTTTCTTACTCGCCTTTCCCTCTGGATTGAGGTGGGGTACAACACAAATACAAAACACCATAAACAACTTCCAGATGAGATTACTGTAATGTACTCTACATGGAAGCTACCCTTGAAAAGTGCCTGCAAACTTCAATTGGTCCAAAATGCTGCCAACAGATTATTAACTGGACTGAGTTAACAATAACTCTAATATTGTTCCACCTTCATTGATTGCCGTTTTGTTTCCAGACTGGTCTGAACCTTTAAGGCCCTAAACAGCCTTATATCAGATTACCTTAAGGACCATCCTTTCCCATATATATACTTAATTTGGTTTAATTTGTTTTTAGCTGTGCATATTTATTGTTTTATATTGTTTGTATGATTTTTTGTGAACCGCCCAGAGAGCTTCGGCTATTGGGCGGTAGAAAAATGTAATAAATAAATAAATAAATAAATAAATAAATAAATTTATCTGTACGCTGCCCTGAGATCCTAGTGATATAGGGAAGGATACAAATGTTGTAATAAATAAATGAATAAATAAGTAAATAACTTCTGAGGTTCAGTGGGTGGATAAAAAAGACAGGGGCTTTTTAGTTGTGGAATGTTTATGGAATGCCCCCCACAAGGAAGCTCACCTGGGACAATCATTGTTCACTTGTTATTTCTTGGTGAACACCTGGCTCTTTTGGAAGGCTTTTGATGCTAGTCTAAACTGAGAGTTTCTCCATCATTTTTGTTGCTGTTGCTGCGATTGTTGAATTTAAGTTTTTGTCCTTTGTTTTCATTTTTTATGCTTTTTATTTAATTGCTTTTTCTTTTAAAAAATGAGAGAAGCCTGGATGAACTTATTGAAGCGAATAGCAAATGTTCACTGTAACAATGATTCAGTCTATAATCCTGCATTTTTTGACCTATGATGGGTAAATATTTAACTAGAGACTACCCTATATTTCAGTATACAGCCGCAACAGCTGCATAGAAATGGATTATTGCAATGAACATGGTATAGTCCAACACCAAGATAAACTACTAAGTGCACTTCTTCTTCTTTCTTGTGGGATAGGAGGAAAGATAGACCAGCTGGCATGTACCCTGCCTAAGGAGCTGCGGGGGAAGGATATGCGCATGGTGCCCATGGAGATGTTTAACTACTGTTCCCAGCTGGAGGATGAGAACAGCTCTACTGTGCTGGACAATATTGGCCCTCCTTGCAATAAGGGAAGCCCAACAGCTCCCAAGCCTAAAACAAGCCCTGAAGTAGAAGAGGAGCCCAGCGTGGGTTGTCCCCAGAAGCAAAGATACCGGCCTGTCAGTGTGCGCCGGGCCATTGGCACAGTCATCATAGCTGGGGTGGTTTGTGGCATTGTGTGTATCATGATGGTAGTGGCAGCAGCTTATGGTTGTATCTATGCATCCCTCATGGCTAAGTACCATCGGGAGCTGAAGAAGAGGCAACCATTAATGGGTGACACAGAGGGTGAACATGAAGAACAAAAGCAGATCTCCTCTGTGGCATGAATACTGTTGGAAATTAATAGTAGAAGAGGACAGGATGCAACAGAGGCCTATGGCTGGGCCTTTCCACAACTTCCCAGATCTACAGGTGGACCGTGCTACTATTCGATTCATCCAATTAGTAAAATGTGCTTCTGGGTTCAAGACGCCTGGCTCTGGGTTTGGTTCCTCTCATTTCCCTCTGCCCTTATGTAGTTCCAAGCAAATAAACTGTAGTCAGACCTCAAGTGCTCATCATTTCTCCTCTTTGCACAAGATTCCCCACTAATGCTCTCATCTGGGGAAACTCAACCAACATGGCATCCTCCCGTCTCTGCTTCAGTTCCTGACTTCTTTGCAAATTCCTATAGAATCTCAAAATGAGCAGCCAAAGCCACCAAAACAACCCCTGTTAAAGTGTCTAAATTTCATAGGAGGGGTCACTGATAATACTGCACAACCATCTCTCCTTTCTCCATCATCTGTATTGGTTAGAGAAACCCAGTTCACAACCACTCTAGAACCAATGCAAGGTCTCTAACTGAGCCCAGATAACATGGTTTTCCTGCTTTTAACACTAGAAAGGAATGAATATTTTTTAGATAAAAAAGCAGCATGGTATGCACTTCATCTGGTATATACTGTAGTCTATATAATAGAGGGTGCACTGCAGATACAAACATATTAAGACAGGCTCATCATCTCCATACAAACCTATTCCTATACACATCTCATCTTTTCCTTTACATATCATCTGTACACTATTTGTAGAGAGCTTAAAAATGTACTAGCTACCTGCATCTCATATGGATAGTTTAGATCCTTACAATGAAGGGCATTTAAAGATATTTGAAAAAAGAAATAAAACGAGGGAGAGGCAGGATGGGCCATGACTATTAAAAGGGCGGTCACTTCAGAAAGGTGAATGTGCATCCTCCAAAATCTGCAATATTAGAGAATTAATCTGAACGGCTCTTATAGTCTTTGTGGCAGAAGTGGGCCTCTTGGAGGATTTAAGAGAACTGCCTTTCTGAGCACCTCAGAAAGAGTATTTTGGGGAGGAGCATGTAGATGGTTATAAGGAAATTACACAAACTGGAGGTCATAGCTACCATCACTGGCGTAGGCATGTGGCTGATCTCACATATGCAAGGTAACAGAGTGGATTAGATAGGGAGGATTAGGGAAATTTGTTTACACCCATGAATGAAACATTAAGGAGTCTCAGTGTAAAATGTGTAAGAAAGGAGATGCAGTTATGGATCTGAAAATGTTGATCAGCTTTTCATGTAAACACCTTGCTGATATAGGCATGTATGTATATATGCTGAGAATCCACATGAGGTTCCTACTATACATATGGATAGTATCATTTATGTTCTGAGAAGCATCCATGCATATAATGCATGCATATACTCAGACAAAGACATACATGAATACATACGTGTGTGTGCACACACATACACTGAATATATAAATTCTTACTCTGGGTATGTTTCCCAAGCCCACAGCAGGTCACATTAACCTCATCTTTTTTCAAATTGATGGTGGGGGTGGGAGCGGAGAGAGAGAACCAACCATAAGGACTCATTTTATATCACTGAAAGTGGGATAAAGTGCTGTCTCCAGGGGAGAGCACATATTGCCATGGTAACCTGCTCTAGCCCGTCACAGCGGGTATTCCTGGGATAGGAAAATGACACGAGAGGTCGTGCAGCCGCAGTTTTTGTGGATACTGTGATCCTTGCAGTCATGAAACATCCTGGCAGCTGGCCTAGATTTAGAGGTATCTCTCCAGCAAATCAGGAACAGAGCCAGCAATCACCTTAGCTGGGCATGGACCAGGTCATCAGAGTTCTTCCTTTCTTTGTTGTATTCAGATGCTTTTAAGATGATCCGCAGTCCTTTCCTTAGCTGCTGCTGCTGGTTTTGAATGGAAGCAATGCTCTCTTTCTTTTAATTTATCTCCAAATCTATCAGCAAACAGGAACACTGCGAAGGACTTGAGATTTCATCTTAGGAGCAGCAGTTCAATCCTCTTTCATTCTACTAGCAAAAAACTACTGGATCCATAAAGATGGAATAAGCTTCATGTAGAGGTGATGTGACAGAAAAAAATTCCTATGGAACATTAGGGAGGCCACTGTGGGAAATGGGATTTAACTGTGGCATCTTACTTCATGAGTTATTTGCATTAAGCTAGCATCAAGGCAAGGGGCAAATTCCAAGAATGGAGGATAGACTCTTTCTCACTATGTACCACGTATGTATTGCAGTTCCTCCAAGTACTAAACAAGTACCCAACTCCACTTCTACTTTTTCCCAGACTGATGTGGGGCAAAAGTAGGCTGCTAAAGACTCCAGCCAGTTGATGTGTATGTCTGTATTGCTCCTACTACATATAAACCCAGCAAATGACCACTAGTATTCCGCCTGCTGGATATACAATTCCAACCTTACTGGCTATATAATCTTCCCAAAGGAACTTACCTCTGTAACATACTGGGCAGCACAATCATACTTGAAATGGGACTTATGTCAGAGTTGTATATTTATAGATCTCTATTTTACGTGTTAGAAATAACGTTGACATGATTGCACAAAACAAATGATATGTGTATGTGTCTTTAGGGGATAAGAAGAACTGGGGAATGAAAATACAAAGAGGACGAAAGTGAAAGAACCCCCTTCTTCTTCTCATCCCCTATTATCACATTTGATGGGTTTCCCTTTGCCAATAACATTTTGTTTTCCATGTTGTGAGTTTAATTACAACTTAACCTTTATTCTGATTTCTCACTGATATAGCACAGGGTTGGCCCTGATACGTCCAGGTTTAGAAACCCACATCTGAAAAGGGGAAGTGAGTGAAGGGACAAAGAAGGAGCTTTGGAGAAAAGTAGAGGATAATGGATGGATATTGGTTAGTCCCAAAGAAAATGCAGCACTTTGGGATTACATTGAGCTACTGAAAAGCTGTTGAGTTGACTGAAGAATCCAATAAGCCTGTCTGGGCAATGTCTTTGTTAACTGACCGGGAAACTATGCCTTCAGCTGTGACAGGAAGGTCTGGAAAAATACATAATTTAGCAATCTTAAACTAAGATCCTGGAATTTCTAGCAACCCACAGAATGAATGTAACATGTTTTGGATCTCATCACCTTGTCACATAAAGCTGGCCAAAATCCACATGTTGAGAACACAGGGATTTAGAACACCCTTATTCTTGTATAGTTGCCAGTAGGTACTGTAGTTGTGGACAGCACAAAAAAAACTATAAGGAGAGAATTTTGGACTTACCAAATTCACATTACTTATTCAATTTGAGAAGGTCATGGGTAGAGCATTTCAGAACTGCAGTTCAAGTGGAACTAGGCAGATAAATACCTAAGCCATGGGGCCCTTCAGCAGAGTCAGTATACTCCTCCTAGTATGCATGGCTATACCAGACTACCTATGTATAAGACTGAAATACTACCAGACGTGCATGGATATGTAACATATATTAAGGAGATAATTTTGGAGTTCAGTGATATGACTCTACTGTTAGAACTGGTATACACAAGCACATAGGGTGTTTTCACAAATGGCATAAAGAGTGCATGTTTCTAATTAACATGATATTTCAGTACATTGTTTTTACAGGTCTAATATAGGAAATAACCCTGACAACTTTAAATCAGCAGTGGGCAACTTGTGACCATCCAGATATTTTGGCCCACAAGTTGCCTACCCCTGCTTTAAATAGATATCCCTAACTAACCAGCTATTAATTGTAATACTCTTACTGAAGCTTGTTTCCCATATGTATAAGTAAATCTTGTTTTAAAGACAGATGCCAATGTGACATCACTGAAAATGAAACAGCCTGGCTCTCCTTTGGTCTTGACCTGTCCCAATTAAAACTGAACAGAAGCTGATTAGAAATGTGAAAATGCTACAATGTGAACATCCATAATGCATGTGCATGTGACATCATTGCAAAAATATGCACGAATAAAATTTACGTAGAGATTTCTACATGATTTGTGAAAACTCCCTTTTTGTGCTTGTGGGTATCATCTATGGCCTGCAAACAGCTAAGGAGAAACTATGCTAACAAAAAATGTTCTTGGTTGTTGGCAAGAAGCCATCATGAAGGACAATCTATTCTACTAGGAAAGGTGGTATAGATAAGAAACGTGCTTTCCTGTACTGGTAGGTTAATATAGCAACCGAGGACATTTTATCTTATTTGGTACTGTCAGAATGACCCAGGAATACAGTTTCTGGTGGAAGGAGAAGGAGGGTGGATAGATGGCATATACAATTCTTTTTCTTTTTGTTAGAGTTTAAGGGAGAGCAACAAGGTTTTTAAAAATATATATATTAAAAAAACAGCTAAAGGTATATTATATTTCTGGCTTGTTGTTTTAGAATAATAATAAAGAATGTATTTTCCTATGTAACTCATGTTTTAAATTTTATTTGTGGAAATAACCCACTTTTGCTCCTCTGAAAATTTCCTACAGGAATTCCATGAGAGCAAGAGGTTCTCCAACACAGAGATAAATACAAAAGAAACAGAAAGAACCACAGATGGGTTTGAGACGATTATTTAATATGGATTAGATCATGCCCCTGTGAATACTGCAACAACCAAGAGAGATAGCCAGGTTAGCATATTGCAACAAAAACAACTAAAGAGCTTGTAGATCCTTAAAGACCAACAGATTTACCATGGCATCAGCTTTGACAGAGCGTCATTAGATGGGTGGATTTTCGCGTTCCCGTCAATATGGCCTCCTGCTGCTGCTGTCCCACAATAGCAAAGCTCTCTTTACACAGGGAGAAAAAGAGGAAGCAGCAATGACTACATGGCCCATTCATGGGTCATTTTTATCGTGGCACTTTTCCTGCACACAGCAGGAAATGGAAGCACATTCCGTAGGTTTTTTTTTTTTTAAGATGGACTAAAAGGGCTCTATTTTGCAATGGAATAATGAGCGGAAAGTGCACATTAGGCAGTCATCATCGTCTAAAGGACACCGAACATTCATAAGTGGGCAGTAGTGAGCATGCGATAAAACACTCATCTGGTGACGCTCACAGAATACACTTCATAAAATATATGGTTCTCCTCAGCTGGCATTCACATGAGAATAAAGCCACCACTGTATACAATTTCTCTCTCACTCTCTCTTTCTCTCTCTGCTGTATATGTCTGCCAAGTGAGGAGAACCATACATCTGATAAAGTGAACACTAGTCCACGAAAGCTATACCACACAATAAAAGTCTTTAAGGTGCTATAAGACTCTGTGCTATTTTTCTTTTAAATAATCCAAGACTTTATAACCATCTGAAAATCACTAGCTTAATTTAAATACAAGACCCTTCGTAAAACCATACTCCATCCTGACCTATGTGTCCATAGACATCTAGGCATTCTGAACCTGTCACATCATAGCTACATTACACCTGTCCTCCCATCCAAAAAAACCCTCTTATTTTAAAGGACGTTTTCTCATCATAATACTGCTGGAAATTCAGAGCTACAGCATCCTCTCCAGATGACTTTACTTCCAGCGAGGGAGAGCCCACCAGCCCTCTAGGTAATTGGTTCCATTGTGAAACTGCTCTTACCATCAAGATATTTCTCCTAATGATCAACTGAAATCTATCCTACTGTAATCTAAGCACATTCAATCTAGTCCTGCCTTCTGGAGAAACATGGAGCAATGCTCTGCTATTCTTTTCACATGTACTACTGTCAAGTCATGTGAAAAGGGCCCCAGGATTGCACTCAATCACCAGCTGAATGTGAGTCAAAAGTGTGATGTGGCTGCGAAAAAAGCTAATGTGATTTTAGGCTGCATTAATAGAAGCACAATTTCCAAGTCATGGAAGTAACAGACACACTTCATTCTGCACTAGTCAGGTCTCATCTGGAATACTGTGTCCAGTTCTGTGTGCCACACTTTAAGAAATATACAGATAAACTGGAACAGGTTCAAAAGAGGGCAATGAAGATGATCAGTGAGATCACACCTCACAAGTCCTTCTCCTACTTCCCACCACGTGAGAATGACAAGTTAAAAACGCATATGCAAAATGTGTCCCACTCCTGAGTGACTACAGAAATCATATTTCTAAATCTCTTCCAGAGTATGAGATTCTTCCTTTCTCGTTCTTTATTCTTCTTCTTCCTTTCATCATTATAATCTCTCTCTCTCGCCTCTCCATGAGCAACTGCTCCTCAGATATTCCTTTCTCTGATCTTCTCAACTGTCACTTTTCAGCCATCACAGATGATTCCAACCCCCACATTCCATCTGCTTTCTAAAAGGGTCGCTCTCCTACACAAGCAGTGGCTCTTCTTTCGCCATTCTTTTGCTTGACACAAATCCAGGTCACTTGAGACAGAGAGACACTATGGAGCCACTGCTGGGATCCAAATTTAGTTGCAGGATTGAATTTAAATTGGTTAGCCTTCAGGGATATTGTAAACCAGGGGTGTGAAGCATGTGAGGAAAACAACATGTATTGACCTAGGAATTGAAAATATGTTCATTGAGCCCTGTGGTCCTTAATATGAAAAAGTTGGAATCATTTCCAGCACTATAAAGAAGTATTACAGAGAACTTGAGCAGGATGCTTGGCACAGGAGAGCCTCTTACTGCTCTCCACTTCATTGTATATCACCTGGGAACAGCCAGAGCTCAGACTGCACAAGCTCTCCCACCCTCAGAATTGTGAACTACAGAATAGAGACAAAGGAGCGAGACTGATCAATCAGGATCTTTCAGCAGAATTCCCAAAATAGGAATTGTGAACGGTGTTGTTCACTCCTTTTTTTTAACATAGTGTTTGCCCCTGGTATCGTTTCCCTTGCTTCTGTCACCTGGACCACACATCCTGGTTCAGTCCCTGGTATCCCCAGCTAAAAGACTCTTAGGTAGCAGCACTTGGAAAGTCCTGTGACTGGGGACTTGGAGACCTGCTGCCAGTCAGAGCAGACAGTACTGGGCTGGGCTAGATGGACTGATGAATTTACAGAGCATAAGGCAGCTCCATATGTTCAGAGAACAGGTAGAAATGTCCTGCTTGATTCTAAGGCACTCCCACTTTCATACATTATTTCAAATACATATTTTTTTAAAAGCCCTGAGAATTGTGTCTTCTATGCACCTCATCAATCCTCACTAGCACATGAATATGTGATCTGCTCCTGTTTTCAGAGTTGAGAAGGGGATGCAATGTACACACTCCTCAAACACTACTACCACTATAAAGCCAACATTTTTTAAAAATAATAATAATACACTGCTATTTTAAAATAGCACAGGTTGGTTTCTGAGCAGAAATGAGAAAGCTGTCAGAGAGGGCGTGGAACTAATAAATATGTCCAGGGCTTACTAGCACAACCAAAAAACAAACCAACCCAAAACACCTCAACACAATGCACTATGAAAACATTCTTCTACATTTGAACCCTTCCCCAACCTAGCGCCCTCCAGCCAGCCCGGACTTTGGAAATTATGGGAGTTTTGATCCGATACATCCGAAGGGCATCAGATTGGGGAAGGCTTCACCATTGTACCAGTTTATGCATGTATAGACTGCCACTCTATTAGAATCCAGAACCCCAAATATGCCCATCACAAAAACACAACAGAGAAAGACTTAAAACAGATAGAGAATTAGATCCACAGACCCCTAACATTTCCAAGATGATGCACACTGCCCCTAACAATAACATGTTTACTGAGTCCCTGGTACGTGGCTCATGGGCTTTTTTCAGCATGGAGGTTCACAAGTTGTGCAGCAGGCCTGGCTCTGGCACAGGGCAAAACTCAGAAAACTGGAAAGGAGGAAAGGCTAGCACAAAGGAGTTGCATTTCTTCTGGAAACAGCTGTGCATGCTACCTTTTCAATCTTAAAGCAACTCCATGAATACTTGCTTTTTCTAGATGTAGCTCAGAAGTGGGCCTCTAGAAAAGAGTGAATATGGTGGGAAGTGCCAGGAAAGGGCTATCAGGAATTCCAGTTCAGGCCTAGACAACTTGTACTCAACAAAGCCAAAAGCAGTCCATTGTCTCTTTGGGTAGCCTACTACTTGATGAACCATTTTTGCTGTCTGCCTAGGACTGCATGAACAGTGTAGGCAGGCCACAATTCATGGCAGGTCAGCTGCATTTGGCTTGGGGATCTCATGCTGTGTGGGTCTGTTTTACTTTCTGAATATTAAGGTGGGTGGTAATATATGGGTCAACAGGACTTCTTTTTGGTTTTGACAGCCAAGCCATACATTCAGAGGACATAGATGTGTCAGTGAGTAAAAATGTGGAATCTAACTGAAATGCACACCTTTTTTCTGTTAAAATGAATACATACACATATTTCTTTCTCCCAAATGGCATTTGCAAAAAATATGTAACATTTAGACCAGCCATCTCAGAACATCCAGTCTGCATTCTGTGACTCAGCATTCAAATCTCTGTCCATTCACAGCATTTTCTCAGTAAGCAAATGTTCTCTCCAGTGACATATGACAGAGGAGACATATGACAGAGGGCAGGCTTTTCATTTATTTATTGTATTTATTGTATTTATATCCAGCCTTTTCCCTCCAAGGAACCCAAGGTGACATACACAATCCTCTTCCTCTCCTTTTTTATCCTCACAACAACAGCCCTGTGTGGTAGGTTGGGCTGAGAGTCTGTGACTGGCCCAAAGTCACCCAAGTGAGCTTCCATAGCCGAGTGGGGACTAGAACCCAAATTTCTCAACTCCCAGTCCAACAGTTTGACCACTATGCTACACTGGCTCTGGAGAACAGTATGGGCCTAATTGTATGGGCCTAAGTGTTAGAATCCCTCGGATTCTAAACAATGTATGGTTGGAGGAACTTTCCAGCAATACGCCCACTTGCCTCAGCAAAATATTCCCCCAAGTCCATGAGGGCTCCAAGCTCATATCAGACTTCAAGGACATCCATTGAAATGAAATGGCAGTAGATTCAAGATAGACTATATATACATTTCCAAACACTTTTTCGAATGCACTGCCACAGTAGTTAGTGATGACCATTAGCTTAGATGGCTTTGAAAGGTGATAACACAAATTCATGAAGATCTATCAATAGCTATTAGTTATTTGCTAAATGAAATTTACGTGTTCGGAGACACAACATACCCCTGAATGGGATGCTGAGCAGCAACAAAGCAAGAGGGTTATTGCCTGCATGCCCTACAGGTAGATCTGCAGTCCTATATTTCTCCATATATGATGACCAACATATAGTTTGCATTTACAGAAAATACAGACCTACACAAATACACGCCTTCACATTTGTGCACACAAAGAAAATGCACAATCTATATAACCAGAACATAGTATGTAGCTTCATGTGGTTGTCACTCATACCTAGATCTATGCCTTGAAATACACTAGGGACTCATCATACTGACAATGCTATGGATGTATAGTTGTGTTGTTGCTGTGTCCAATTGACGCTATTGATGTGACTTGCTTCTCAGGGGAAATGTACTTTCTATACACATTTCAATAGGATTGGTACTAAATGCGAGTTAATACCAGAAAGGAAGGAAAGGAAATTAAAAGTGAAAAGTTGAAAGCCCAGCACATGACTCTTCCTCTATCACATCTGTGAATCCTGGAGCGTGAGAGTAATTGTCTGAAATGAGTCAGACCAAAGGCACAAGGAAACAGTTGCCATAGCAACCACCCTCACTGCTCTAATTCCACTTAGAATTAAAACGATATCAAATAATTTGGGAGCAAAGGGAATTGGCAAAGTCTATGGACGCCCATCTCAAAATGTCCTACAGTACATGGGCTCCTCTGAGCCGTAGTCAAGGGCTCCTTTCTCTTCAAGCGCAATAACAGAAGCAATCAGAAGGCAAACTAGCAAGGACAGCAGTGAAGAGATAACTCCGAGCTAGACAGTGTCTGCTGCGTGGGAGATTAAACCAGCTCCCGGGCTGGAGTCCCAAATCTGGAATGGGCTTCAAGCCAGTGAACTGGAAATGTGGATTTCCCATGAAAATACCAAACAAATCCCAGGCAAATCCCAGAAGAACTCATTTTCAGTAAAGCAGCCACATTGGAAGAGTCCCATCCCAGGGAAGCACAGGAGCAAGACACAGCAATTAAAATCTAGAGTGAGCTCTTGCTCCTTTACACAAAGCAGCATTTTGATTTTTGGTTTGCCCTAAAAAAAAAGTCATATACGGTAACTAACAATGAACAGAGAAACAAAAATTTGCTTCATGATGACAAGGAACGATAAAGAATTCTAGCACAGTTATTTTTGAATAAATTTCTCAGCACAGACTGGAAGGACCACAGCAACCTACAACACGCCCACTCCCAACAGTTAACAATTAACCTACACATCTCAACAGCACAGGAAAGGGACGGCTCAGCAACTGGGCCCTGCTGGAATTCAGCTACGTTATCATGTAGCTACACTACCCCACACAGACTGTCTGCACTAATGGCTCCCAATGGCCCAGTGCAGAAGACAATAGGAGAAAAGGCAGCAACAAGGCCTTTAAATCAGGAACAGTGAATTTTCTGCACTTGTGGCATATTGTGGAATATATACAACGGTTTATATATATGAAAGAGGTCTTCTTCCTTACAGCACTTCCCTACACTTTGTCATAAACTACTTTTGAAACTCACCTGAGCTCAAAAGTAGGATGCCAAGTGCTATGCAAGGCTGCTGCTTGGGAGGAAAAAAATCTCAGAAGACCCTCGCACTGATTGTTGTTTTTATTGCTCAGTTAAGGGAAGGCACGACCTTTGGTGCAAAGAAAAAGGTGGTTTGCATAACGGCAAAACACAACATCTTCATCTCTAGAAATCCCTTGTATTGGGGAGGGAAGGCCTGTCCATGCTCTGGTTTATGAAGCCATGAAATAAAATAATAATAATAATAATAATAATAATAATAATAATAATAAAGAATAGTATTTGTTACCTGCCTCTCCCTCTGGATCGAGGCAGGGTACAACACCAACGAAAACTTGGTCCTATATGCAGCAGCAATCAAAAGCAACTCATTAAAACAAACACACATGTGTGAGTGCATGCACAGGGGTTTGTTCATGCTTTGAATTATGATTAGATTCCAAACAAATAACTCATCTGAGAAGGTCGTACAATAAGAGAGAGATCATATACACAGACCAGGAAGACAGCAGAACCCCAGCACAGATTCCAGCAGTTTCACTGGGACTTTAAATCTGTCAGCAGCTGCAATGTAACTACAGCAGTTTCTCCCGAGTGAAGAATAAAGCCCCAGGTTATTGACTCACATGAGAGAACAGTCAGTAACATTATTTGGGGCAGTGTTAGGAATTTCTGATATTATACAACTTCATGTTTGTCGTATGTTGAGAACTGATTTTCCTAGCAAAAGGCTCTAGGCTTATACCACTGGAGATAAAATAACCTCAATTAAACTATAATTAATAATTATGTCTTAGTTAATGTTTGAACAGTGATCAAAAGCTGTTAGATGCATGATAATAGCTAATGGAGTTCCTAATTCACTAGAAAAGGTACAGTATTGTCTTCGGCAGTGAAAGCTAGCCCCATGTGGTTTCCTCCACAATGAAAAGGGCACAACCTACTCAGAGCTAGCATTATGGGAATAATATTCAGTATTCAGGGAGATACACAGTCCCAAAGGAGAAGTGGTTCTCTTTTCTTTTCTATTCAAAACCCAAAGCAAATATTTGGCTAGATATTTCAGATCAATGTATATGGCATTTAATGTTCTCCACCTTCTTGACCATCCTGTTCCTTCAGTCTCTGTCTCTTCCAGCCCACTGCCTACACAGACCTAAGCAAGGCACAAGAAGGTCTCTCTCCACCTCCTTGGCCCCCTTCATTCCTCAACTCCTTGCTTTTCAAAGCAGCTTCGGATTTTACAATGAAATGCATTTAAGGCTGTATTGGTATCACCAGTCTGTGAATGTCTCCCATACAAATTCTGCTTTGGACAAATATGTGCCATCAATAAAACATGCAACTGTTCATTTAGCTGTTAGCACTTCCTTGAAATATCTAAGGTCAGCATCAGCTGCTATTTTTTCCTTTAGCCACCTCTTAGCTCTCACCCTCAAAGTCTCTTTTGTCTCTTGAGCTTTTGACCTGCCATTCGCCAATCCCTATGCTACCTTTACAAAACCTCTGATTTCAGCAAAGCCATTTTAATGGCGCGTACACACACACACACACACACACACAAATACAGTTATATGAATGTTCCCAAACCACACACAGCACAGTTTTTCCGACATACAATAAAATCTATGCCAGGTCACAGTTTCACAAACATCAAAGGCTGTAGACAGATCTGAGTTGAACATTTGTAGGTTTCAGTTTTTGCTCTGAAAATTGCCCTTCAGATAAGGTGAAACCTTTCATTGCTAAAGCAAAGAATGAAGGCTTTTGAGGGTTGATATTTATGTAGAGCAGCTTTTAGGCCTTTCTGCCTAGGCTATCCAGTTTCCCCTTTCAGAACTTCATGGTCCCAGATGTGAAATAACAGAGGTTTTTGTTTGGGGAAGGGGATGGCAGAGGGAATAGGACTGAAGAACTGGCAAAAAAATAATAACCCAGAAGAGGTTTGCTTAACACAAACATTACCCTGAAACTGTACATGTGACTTTATCTCAGGCCTAGTTTTAACAGGATGGGTTCATACAATAATTTTGCCCAGTCAAGTGAGGGGACCCTACCAGTTTCCACCAGAGATCATTTCATGCTGGGAAGAAAGTTTTCCCCATCCGTATCCCCAACATTATGCCTCAAGTGTATTGAAATAAGCACCTACCTGCAGCGATGCCTGTCTTCCCACCCACAGTCACAGCCACAGACGTGCTCACTGTGACCGCCTCAGGCAGACCGCCTTCTGTCAAAAGACAAATACAACAATTTCAGTACCTGATCCTGTATCTCCGTTATTCCCGGGGAAGAGGATTTCAGAATCAACTCTTTTTACAAATCACTCACAAAACTGGAGTACACAGTTGACGATGGCCTCACAAACAGCAGTTGAAGCAGTACACCTGTGTCTGGATTGCACCTCTTCAGGCTGCAGGTTCTTGAGGGGTTTCACCTGACTGAATGCTTCTTCAGAGAGAAAAATCCCTGTACTTAAAAAGCTAAGCTGTCAGGGAGACAGGTAGGCTGGGTCCTTTCTCCCTGACATCTATGTTAGGAATGTTTTCCAGGTGTAAGCTTTCATTCATATGTTGCCCCACCTATAGTCTGAAGTGATATAGCCCAGACACCGCTTTACTGCCTCAGCTGCTATTTGTGATATATATCTATATCTATATCTATATCTTCAGAAGTAGCTCCCTGCATTACTGATCATGAAGGAACATTACCTCATCACCTACAATTAACATAAAACGATTTCCTAATTTTCAAGACTAGAGAATTATATTTATGACTGAATTATGTCCCAAACCAAACAATCATTCCTACTGAAATATTGAAGCAGCAGGCCCATGCATGGTCTTTTGCTAGAAAATAAGGATGTGAGAGGTGGGAACGTTCTCACCTTCAGGAAATAGCACAAAGATATCCTCCTTGGTAACTAACATCTCTCTTTGCACATTTATGTATAGTGAACTCTCAGATTGGCTGTGGAAGCTTATGAGAAATAAACATTGTGAATGGCTTGAGATATTTATCATATGCACTGACATGGGACCCTAAATATTCTTAACAGAAAACTACTGTGAGTGTGAACTATTGTTACTAATGAAATTTCACAGTCATAAATACCACAGGCTTTAGCAGGGAGGGATGCCTATAGGTCCAAGTGGTTGCTAGGGACAACCATAGAATGTTCATTCAATTGACTGCAGCTTGTACGGTTACGGCCTGTACACCTTCCAGTGGTAGCAACTCCTCCCTTACTGCATGCGTGATCCAAGTCCTCCATATGAATATATTCAAGCTGGTGCTTACCTGCTTACTAAAAAAAGGGCTGCTGCTGCAATTGTGGCAAGTGTCACAAGGTATACATGTACTTCTCATTCACCCACTACTTTCAATATGGAAATATAAGTAAGCCTAAGGTTGTTCATATAAAGGACTTTTACTGGGAGGGGTTGCATCTGTTGAACCATTCCAGTGCATCAGACTGGTTCAATAGCCTCTCTATATTTTTCCCTGTCCCTCCAACAAAATGTTAATTGGTCAGGATTTCTCCCCATGTCTCCAGTGGTAGGATTAAATCAGTTTGAAAAATCCCTTTGTCGATCAATATTCAGTTTGTCAACAGAGGGCCAAAACAGTTTGAGCTCTGCAATGCACCTGACCCACCAGTGGAATGAACTGGCTCTGTGAGGGGTGATGGTTACAAATTAGTCAAATGACTGTTTTGTTTGGCCTAAAGGTTCATGAAAGTTTTTGATTAATTGGAGATTTTAGAGAAATTAATGACAACTCATCTGCAGCAGTCATCACATTTAACATGGAAGAGGGTTACAATTCCTGCCACGAATGAGTACACCAGAATATCTACATTATATTGGAGACTAGCAGACGAGTTATTAAACCTGATACTGCACTGTAGCAGTTCAAATTACAGGTGAGAGCTCACATGACTGAATACACAGAAAACTGTCAGGGAGAAGATTACGCTGGAACTCTTCTTCCTGCCATCTAGCTTTCTATGTGCAAGTTGTTGTTGTTGTTAGGTTCATTCAATCATATCACTACCTACCTACACTCTGAAGTGGTAGTTGAGAAACAAGTTCACCCCCTTATCTGCTATCTGGGAGAACTGGGCTTTGGAATCAAGTGGAGGCTAACTTGTTTATATTTCCTTGTACTGTGCAACTGTTCCATTTTCTGTGGGACATTCTGAAGGTCAGGATTTTTCAGATCATATTTGTTTTATGATTTTTATTCCTTCCCAGCATTTTGCCTTACTGAATGTTCTGTCCAAACCTAAGGGGGTTTCCTTTCTCTTCCATTGTCACTGCTTTTTATTCTTGGCTCAATCAGCAGCGCCCAGTGTGTCCTGAACATGACTTTGCAGCTTCGTTCAGTTTTAGCCTCAGGTCTTGTGCAGATTTCCCCCCCAAAAGAAAACCTTGAATTAAGTTGATTCCTGGAAGGGCATTGCACAGACCTAAGGGAGCACTTCTTCAATTCAAGGACTCTCTTTCTGCATAGCATTCATATGCCTCAACCATTATCCCTGTGGCATTAAAAAAATACCCCCTCCCCTTCTTTGTGCAACTTTGGAGACAGGCAAAGGACACCCAAACCCTACAGCAAGATGTCATGTGACTTCTTGGTGAGTTATACATATCCAGCACAAACCCTAAGGAAATGTGAGCTTTCAGTTCACTCACTGGACATAGTTCTAATTCCAACTTCTGACCTTACCTTTTGCATATAACCCTTCAGGGAAAATAATATAGTAAGAATAATGTGATTATTCTTAATATAATATATAGTAAGAATAATGTGACCCCATGGATATGTATTCTAATATACAGTATTTCTCATGATTACATGGAACAGGAGTTGAAAATACCCCCATGACCCTCACACCAAGATTGGAGGCAGACAAGAGTTTTAAAGAGAGTTCAAAGTGGTTTGAGGCAGGCAGCATTTCCACAGTGTAGCTAATATTTTATTTATTTCTTCCCAGTGTCAACTCTGGTCAATCATGTTTTGTAGGTTGAATTCAAAAACAAAAAACCCTGCAAAACCTGTTTGCCAGAGGTAAAAGAAACGCACATGTATACAACAACCACTGTTGCCTGCGGCATGCCTCTGCCCACAGTTTCTTCTGCTTCTCATCAATCTCCTCCTATGTGGATTTAATTCTTGCATCCAATATTCAAATTAAAGGATGTCCTGAAGATATTCTGTCCACAGCCTTCTTCAGAGGTTTCTGAAGAAATAAGCTGTGTGTGGTTTTTATTAAACCCCATGGACGATTATTCCAAGATAGCATTTTGTACTGAGTGGTGAAACCCGGTAGAAAATATTATGAAATGGATCCAGTCACTCAGCATACCTACGGTGATGTTCAGCGCTACTGGAGAATGAATGCAGGTGTGGATTTGGACACCCGCATGAATACCTGTCACTCAGGGCTGAACCAAACCTGCATACTCACCAATTTGGCTACAAAGTAGGAATGAGGGGTCTACTTTTATCACTAAATGGAATCTGTCCCTCTCCCGCAGCTTAGGAACGTAGGAACCTAGGAAGCTGCTTTATGCCATGTCAGCTCCTTGGCCTATCTAACCCATTACTGTTAGCAGTCATTGGCTCTGCAGGGTTTCAGGCAGGAGTTTTTCCAACCCTACCTGGAAATGCTGAAGACTGAACCTGTAACACATGTTCTTTTCCACTGAGCCACACTTCCTCCCTGCACCCACCCCTGCCCAACTCCAATACCCTCTGTGGAAAAAGTCTTCAAACAGTGGAATGTGGGGAAGTAAGGCCGGGGAGGGGAAGTTTCACTCCCATCTGACCCCCATGCTCCATCTTTGATAAAAAAAAACCCATAGCATGCACACACCTCCACTTTACAACTCACTGCTCCCTCTCACTCACTAATTAGGTTTGTTCACACCAAAAAATAAAATAAAATAAAATAAAAATGAAGGGCAAGTTGTTGCCCTGGAGTAACTATTCTGAGGTAAATTTTTAGCTAAAGAACAAAGAAGGCATGAAGTAGCAGCTGTCCTAAAAGCAGATACTAGGGTCCGTATGATTTAAGCATGTCCAGGCATCTCCTGAGGAATTATAAGGGCTTCCAGATCATCAGGAAGTGTGAACACATGAAGGGAGTCACTGATAAAGGATCAACAGCTACAGGAGCCCGATCAAAGCTCCTGAAGGTTAGAGAATAAGATTTCCAAGCCTTACACAGCTCCCTGCATCCTTTCATGGATACTAGCAGTTGTATACATTTTGGCCTCCCAGATTTTTCAGGGGCCAATTTGGTATGCCCTTATACTTCTAACACAGCTGAGTCTCCAGATTGATCCAAAGCAAATTCATGGGGGATGAACCTATCAACAGCTGTTAAGCATGCTAACACTAACTGTAACTCCTGTGTTCAGGGACAATATGCCACTAAATACCAGTTGTGGGAGAGAGAGAGGCAGCAGCAGAAGTGGGCTACTGGTCTCATGTTCTGCTTGTGGGCTTCCCACAGGTATGAATTGACCACTATAGGAAACAAGAAGCTATACCAGGTAGATCCTGGGTCTAATCCAGCAGACCTTATGTACTAACTCCTTGGGGGGATCCGCACGTTGCTCCCAGAGCGCTTCTATGCGACCCCAGAGCACCCCGAAAACGATAGTCTGACTTCCCTGTAAAAGAAACGAGGAAGAGCCGTCCATGCCGCCGCCGCCGGCGACGAGGAGAGCTCTCCGCCGGAGAGGAGAGCTCGGCAAAAGAAGGCGGGGTGGAGAACGGAAGAAGCTCTCTAACCCGCCTTCTTTTGCCGAGCTCTCTTCTCCGGCGGAGAGCTCTCCTCATTGTCGGCGGCGGCGGCGGCATGGACGGCTCTTCGTTTCTTTTACAGGGAAGTCAGACTATTGTTTTCGGGGTGCTCTGGGGTCGCATAGAAGCGCTCTGGGAGCAACGTGCGGATCCCCCCCTTGTCACAAATATTGCACACACACTCAGCAGGGCTGGAGTAATTCCATTAAATACTAGAAGCAAAGTAGGATGAAGATGGTAAAAGTGAGAGAAAGGGGCAGATAAAGCAGTAGTTAAAGGCATAAGGACTGAAGAGGGAGTGAGTAGACAGCCTAAGAGAAGAAGGCCAAGAGAAAGTGGGGGCATTATCCATGAGCATCCCTTCATTTTCAGGCCCATCTCCCCTCTGAAAGGGGTGCCCAAACTAACAGTTTAGGATATTGGCAGATTGGTTTTGGGAGTTGTTTGTATCATTATCACAAAGTGTGGGTGGTGAAAATAACCAACAAGCATGTTACGCAATTTACAGACAACCATAAAGTACAATGTTATGGGGGATGACGAGGGTGGAGGAAAAGTGATTCTTCCCATCCCTGCTGTATATTCTTTCTATTAAGGGATAGTTGGGTTAAGCAGACTTGACGATGTCTATTTGGAAATTAAAATACCATCCAGGAACAGCGCCAAGTTGGGACTTGCAATGTCAAGGTTGGAGCCTGGCAGAATCAATCTGGCTGCTCAGAGTGGGGAAAGGCTGGCAGGATTGGACAGGTCAGAGGTAGAGCCAGAATGGAACAGGGTAGGGTCAAGTGCACGCACGCACGCACGCACACACACACACACACACACTCCTTCATCTGGTTCATTCTTGTTTACAAGTTTTCCAGACCCAGCTGACAACTTTACAAGTAACATAAAAGGAAACAACAAGGGAAGGCTTTGACACATACATTTTTATATCCTGGTTCACCTTCTTCTCCTCCCCGCCCCGCCTGCCCCTCCTTCTTAGCTGTTGACTTCTCCACCCACCCACCCTCCTACTACAATGCCAAAAAAAGCTTGGCATCTAAAGCATTGTGCACCGTGACGACAGTGCCTACATGCAGATGGGTTGAGCAAGAAAGCAGAGACAAGAGTTTCAAAGTCATTTTTAGCCACCATGTAGTTTCCAGAATTTACATAGCCTTTTCTCTATTGTGTTGTTGATGTCGATTTCGCAACACAGTCTATTTCCCCCGGCCCTACAACCTTTATGAGAGTGACAAGGATTTCGAAGACTTTGTACCAAAAAACAGCGAAGACTGAAGTTACAAAAGTGACACCACTAACCCCCACCCCCTTCTATCACAGGCATTTGCATACGGTAAAACCAATTCCAAATTGAGGAAAGGAAAGAGGTTTTCTGATGGTTTCCTGCCTTGTACAACCTCGGGGTAAACTCATGACAAATTAGTAACTGATTGATAGACTGGCATGTGCCGTTCCTCTTCACAGAGCTAGGAGTGCCCTCTTGCACATCCATCAACTACCTTCGTGCAATTTCGACACACCTACTGTGTGATTAATGAAAGCATATGGCACAAATTGCCCTCAGAACGCTTCTGCGTTGGGCTAATTTTGGCTGCCTTAAAGTACCCTTCTGTGTGTCGTTTTTCATGGTGAACAGAGCCCGCAGTACTGCACTGCCATGGCAAAGGGCAAGATTTGATGGTGACCAATACAGCCTTTGTTTAGCAAGCGGGCTGAAATGGACGCTACCCAGTTTCTGAGCTACACCATGAAAAACCCAGTTCTTGTAAAACAAGTTAATAAAATCTTCCCCTCTACACAACATGCTGACTACTAATGACTACAAAATGATTTATAGGCATGCCCTCAGCTCTCCTCCATTTCTGCAGCTCCAACCCCTCATCTGACAGCCTTTATGCATACAAGTGTTCTCATTGGGGAGTGAATGGGATTGTGTCAACTGACTGTGCTTGACCTTCATGGGTTCCAAGGTTCTGGCTGCTCAAACCCCTCAGTACCAAACAGGCACATGTTCCCTAGGCATATGCTGTACCTCCTTGTTGTTGCAGGGTACAGATTGCATGACAGGCATCTGCACATGTAGGCTACTGTGCAGACAGGTTTGGAATGTGCGTAGACCAGGTGTGGTGACAGATCAGGGGGCCTGATCTTGATGCCTTTTCCCCTGCATTCGTTTGTATCCAAAAACACTGGCTGTACTAGGGATGCACATAAGCATTCCTTCATTCAGTCCAAAAGAGGCTTAAGCCTTTCCATGCACTCCAAATGTGCGCAAACTCTCAGGCTTTGGAGTTCCTGCCACTGACTCAGCTGCGTGCTCTGCCTATCCCAGCATCCCACAAACCTTATCTCAGTCAGGAGGTGAAAACTGATGTGGTCATTTTCCTAAGAGAGATACTGAGACGTATATTTCCAGTTCCTTTCCTGGTCTGGAAATAGACACTCCAAGCGGTTACAGAATCATAGAATAGCAGAGTTGGAAGGGGCCTACAAGGCCATCGAGTCCAACCCCCTGCTCAATGCAGGAATCCACCCTGTCAGTATCTGGGCCAGTGCTGCCTCTTCCTTCTGCCCCAGGTGATGCTTGTGGGTCTGGGTGAGCAATGGAATGGGGGACAGTGGTGGAGAAGGCAGATGTTTGAAGGTTCAGCCAAGTAGATCAAATTTGGCCTAAACTACTTTTGAGGGATCAAAGAAGGGTGTTTGCATGCACCCCAACATACCCCTGCCCCAGTTATGGGCCTCCAATTGTTACCCCCAGGACTGCAGGAGCAGAAGCAACAAAGGACCCATGCCAAAGCCCAACACCTGAGACACAACACCTATCTGGCAGCTGAAGGTCTCTGCTCCTTCATTCTTACTTGGTGGCCTGTGGCTGGGGTGCACACTCCAGCACATGCACAGGGTTTTCCTGAGCTCCAGGACAGTTAGGTTCATTATAAAACTCCTCAGTCTCTTCCTGATCGTGACTGATGGAACAGCTCTATGGGGACATCGCCCTTTCTGAATATCACAAACCCAACTCCTTGGCCCAGCCAGACCTCCTTGCTCATTTCCTGTTCCTGATGCTCAGATCCTGCTCAATAGGTACCCTGGCTGCTCCAGGACCCTTTGTTCACTATCTGTTCTGTTACTTGTGTCCTCCCACATCACTTGGGGTTGACAGACAAATGTGTGTCCCCGTTTTACCTATGCATTTCCTTTGAAGGCTTGCATACAGATGATGTGCTTTTTCAAGGTTTCTGACTTACGTGAACTAAGCCCTATAAACATACACAGGAAGTCTCTATGCAGACCTTCACATGAATGCATGTCGGTTGGGGGCAGGATTTATTACTGCATTTCCCCACTCCCAAGGTTCATTGTAGACAGACTGAAGATCCGAAAAAGTCTGTCAGTAAATTTGATATTTGTATAGCACCGCCAATATTTCCCTATTCTATTTTGTTATGGCACAACTGGGAGCTTAAACAAAACATTGCAGTGTGGAGTGCTCCAGCTCAGGGTGCCAGCCAGCCAGCTATGCCCACTCTCAGAATACTCTATTCCATTCTCCCTCCCTCAACTGGGGTGTGTGTGTCCCTCAACAGAAACTTAGCATTCTGTAGCCCTGGATATGCTCAGTACTCAATGGACAATTTTGGAATTACTTTTCCTAAAATAAGTACTTTTCCTGTATGTCTGCAAACCTTGGAATTACCTAAGCATGCTGATGCCTTCCTTTGGTGCACGGATGGTACTATTTTGGCCACATAAGGATCTGCACTCACCTCCAATCACCTATGAAAGTATTTGGGTGACTTTCCCATGTTTTGCTCCACCCAGTATATGCCCATCTGTGCTACATCAAGTTAAAGAATGTTTGAATGACTGCAAAAACAACATGGACTTTACCATTGAAGAATTTGGCGTGAAGCATTGCTATTGCTTTGCTGGGTTAGGTAGGGTAGTGAAGGTTTAAAACATCCTAACTTTCTGATCCTTCATTTGAACTAAGAAGCTGTCTTCTGACTGGCATAACATCCATTTTATTCAAAAACACGGGCTACATGGAATTACCTGCAATTTCTTCAAAAGAAATGCTATAAACAAAGCTCCCCGAGGGGTGTTCAGCTGCTCGGCGGTACCAAAGCGGGAAGTGGTCCATGGTGAAAATGCTCTCCTTATCGTCACTGGTCAAGAACTTCCTGAAAGAAGAAACACAAAGCATCTTTCCCCCCTTTATCTGGAAATCTAGCTATTACACTTTAGAGTGTTCTTCAAAACACTTCACACACACTTTTAAAAAATTGCCTGGATCTGATGGAGCACTTTGCTTGTGCACGCACACACACACACCTTCAGTTCCCAAGCTCCACAGCCTGTATCAAGTGCAGCAGCTTTTAACCAAAAAGAAATCAAGTTTGGCCCTTTCTTTTCTTTTCTCTTTTCTTTTCTGACTTTCATTTTCTGTTCCCATGATGCATTTCCCCTCATTTGCTCACTCTCTCTCTCTCTCAGTCTCCCCTGCACTGATGGTAGTTGATGGAAGTTGTAATACAACGCACTTGGATTGGGGAAGACTGCTCTAAGATTATTATTTTTTAAGGATTTGTTTATTTCTGATTGGAATTGGAGGCAAACCCTTAAAAAATGTGTTTTGCTTCCCAAATCTTTACTGCTGCATTGTTGCTCTCTTTTCTGTCTACATTCTCTCCTCTATGTATCTACCCATTGTTTCCTGCACTGTGCACATGGACCTCCACAAGCCACATTGTATACACTCGACTACTCCTATTCAGCTCCATTTTCAGGACTTGTCACCTCCTAGATCCTGAGTTTCATGGGGCACCTCAAAAGAGGGAGCACGCCACAGGTCACAGGAAATGTTGGGATGAGAAAAACTAGGTCCCTACTAGCAGAGATCCAGGAACAGCCACTGTGAAGGACATAGCACCCTTGAATCCGACTGAATCCAGGGGTGCTTGGGTTACCCTATGCCACATAGTCTGTCATGATCACTCCCAAGACCCCAAATCTTCTGGAAGGTAGATGGTGGTAAAAGCCTGGGCAGAAGCTACCATTGGACAGTGGAGAGGTTTTGAGACAGCAAAAGGTCTCATTTCACCAATTTCTACTCCAGAGGCTGATAAATCCTTTCAGGATCAGGGCTCACACTCACATACCAGGCTTCTGCTGGTGCATTGTGCCCACCCTACCTTAGCTACCTTGCAGACAGTTCCCTTGCTGTTTCGACAATTATGTCCTAGAGCCTGGTTCCAGTGCTAACCTGCCCTTCTTGCTGGACAGCTCCACCATTTTGCTTGGAAGTTCCAACACCTGGCCCACCAGCTCCTGTGTCGACAGGAACATGACAACCATTCTCAGCAAAGTATTATCTCAATATTCTAATGTTGACCCAAATATTAGCATGGGACCATGCTGGCTGGGAAAAATGGGAGTTGTAGTCCAAGATGTCTGGAGGGGATCAGATTGGGGAACACTGGTTTAGAAAATGTTATCCATTAACCCCTAAACCCACTCTGTTCAGCAGAGTGGTTTTCCTGCATTCCTACAGAAGAGAAACAATCTTGTCCTCTCCATCCATCTGTTTTTGTGTCCAACACATCCACACCCATTTGACTAATATAAGGAGTGACATTACAGATGTGAGTTTCATGGCAGAGACAAAATTTGTGCCAGACACACCCTGGTTTACAGTTCATTCTCTTAATGTTACCATCCCATGCACACTGACCTGGCAGTAAACTCCATTTGAACAAAGCACTACTTATGTATGGGTAAACATGCATAGGACTGCACCGTTAGTTGTTGTTTTTTGCAACCGAAATTCCTATTTATTACTGTTTACACCCCACTGCCTCCACCCCCAGAAGAAGGCTGCTTAATGAGCCACCACAAGTATAATGACAGCAGCTACAGGGTGAAACAAACCTCATTTGTAGAGCATGTCTTGCTTTAAAGGACTCCAAGGCATTTTGTTTACAAACTGTATACTTACTGTACACAGGTATGAGTGTGACTTTATCATCCGTCACAGAACCACTACAGAGAGGGACAGAGCTGTTGTTGGGTTGTTGTGTTTTACAGCTCACAGCTACGCTATACAAACATTTTAGGACATAACATGAATCGTGCCTACCATGGGAGCTTTAGAGAGATACATTAAGCTCTCAAGCAGGTCTTTGGCTGAGTAAAAACGTCTGCTTTCCTCTTCTTCCCAGAAATAGCCCTCTGCTATTTCAAAAGCACACAAAGCAATTAAGGTAAGAAATCCGAACCAAAATGTCCAAAATATTTTGTTTAAACAAAATGTTGATGTATGGACTATACAGTAGAAACTCCATTATCTAATTCTGAGTTATCAAAACTTCTAGTTAGCCAGGGTGGCAATGTTTATATAAACATGTAAATATACAGAACCTCTGTTTAGTTATACCCATAGTTATTTGAATGTCTGGAAGCCCTACAGACTCTTTGAAGCAATGAGAACTTACCATATTTACTTGCTCCTATCCTTATTGCAATAACGTGGTTTGGCAACAGAAGAAAAATAACCAGACCCATCCATCTCATCATACTATATTCATGCCCACCCAATTCTTGGGACATTCTTGAGCTTTATGTTGAGAACGATAAATGGAAACATCAACTGTGTGAATAAATTCTAGGAAATGCACGCTGAACATATGATGAGTAAATCATGAAGTGATTGCTTGCATGTGTGCATGGACTTTCAGATCTCCTCACATTCGTCTCCCAAAAAATGATTTTCAGTGGAGTTAATTCATCCTATCAGCCATCAACTAGTGTACGTTCAAGTGTGAACCAAGACAGGTTCCTCATGGAAAATGTATATTTATTTAAAAGATGTATAATTCGCCTAGTTAGATCTATAAGGTGACTCGCATTAAAATTTAGAGCCTATACAATAATCAAATATGAAGAAAACCAAATAGTCTAAAAACAGCAACAGACCACAAATCAGTTCAACGTGTAGCCTCTAAATACAACCAATTAAACTAGGACCTTCTCTGGGTCAGCATCCTGCCTAAAGCACTCTCTCCAAAAGGAAGTTAGTTTCGTTCCTTCTTCATTCAGTTTTAGGCAGGCTGTTGATGGTTTTTTATTTGCTTTTTAGTATTTCAAATGCATTATATGCACACTGTTTTAATATTCTCTCCTGCATATGGTGGTGTTTTAAAGCTTAGAAAGTCTCTGAGGGGCCATAAGACGCTGGAGATTCCCCCCTCTAAGGCCATATTCAAGGCTGCAACCTTGGAGGGGGAAATCGACAGGTCCACAGTGGCTTCCTCACCCATGGTCAGTGTCGTAACCTTGGGAAGGAGGAAACAAGCGGACAAGGAGGGGGGAGAGGCCATGGATCTGCTGGATCCACAACCCTCCCAGCTCCAATACCTGCCAACTGTAAGGTAGGTGAACTAGATAGGCTCAGAGGCTCATCTAGCTAAAGCAGCAAAGGGTGGAGAGGATCAGAAAATAAAAGCCTTCTACAATTATCCGTGCTGAAAGCTTGGGTAAACCAAACAAGGTTTGACCTGGTGCCTAAAAGATAATGATGTAAGTGTTAGGCAGGTATATTTGGGAAGAGCTTTCCATATTCAGGGTACAAAAAGTGTCCAGAGCAAGCCTTCCGCCAATGAACACGGGAAACATGATCTCAAGGCAGATCCATTTTAATCCAAGACCCTTGTTACAAGGTAGCTTCTGTGAGCAGTACTGACTCCATTTTAAAGTGACCCAAAAACCCACCTACAGACTGAGAGCATTCACAGAAGGCCTAGGTCAAGTAACCATTTCCTGATAGACTTCTTCAAATGCATTCCCCAGAGACAAAGGTAGGGGTAAAACTAAGCAGAATATGAATGCTGGATGGCAAGAGTTTTACCTGGTCATACACATGCTAACGTAGCCCTGTTGCTGGACTCCAGGCTGCATCAAGTACAGCCATCATCCCAAATCACCCTCTTTTGTTCCCCATAGCCAGTAGATCTTTAGATAAGATCATACAAAAACCCTCAAGTTGGAGAGAAGAAAAATAGGCTAGCTCTCTCTGTCTCTTGAACCAGAAACACAGGGCATACTACAGAAGCCAGCTTGCGAGAGCAAGCCACCAGGAGTGAGTGCTTTGCCTGGCTGTATTCTTTTCCTCTTCACCTAAGACCAAGAGTTGCAACTCTCCCCAGTTCTGGTCTACAGGAAAGGGCTGCAGCCCAAGGAAAGGTATACTGCCTTTAAAGATTCCCTCTACTCTTTCCCCTGTTGTCGTGTGTGTGTGTGTGTGTGTGTGTGTGTGTGTGTGTGTGTGTGTGTGTGAATGCTCTTAAGTCTCAAAAAGTCTATTTTTCAGTCTTGAAACTGCTTCTAAGCCTCTACTTGCTCAGCTAATTTCCCCAAAACTAGCTTGTACCTTTGTATTTGTTTCAAACTCAATAAATGTGCCATTGTGGCGTTATCCCCTTCAGTGCTGTAAATTTCTTGAGTAAGAATCACCTTACTTAGCCACAGACGCTCTATTGCCAATGTCAAAAGATTCCTTATAAGCGGGTGTAGGTCTCATTGGAACATGTGCAAGTTTGTACATGGGTCTAATGAGAGCACATCACGTAACACCCTTCTATTTTTTGTCCCTGTTGCAACTAAAGTTAGTCATGCTTGAGTGTCACTGAAATCAAGCAGAGAGTGTGATTGGATCAGACTTTCCCATCTTGCAGGAAAGCTCAGTAACTTGCTTCCATCAACAGAAATGCAAAAGATTTTCCCTTTAATTACGCCCAGAAAATAAATCCATGTCAGAACACAAGTGCTTGAGGGGCAGAAAGGGGAAAAATTAAAGGCTTGGGCTGAATGGTAGTAAATGTTTGTTAATTAGACATTTGTCAACAAGGAACAAAAGAAGAATTTATCTTTAGTATGAGAAAATGAAATGTTTATTGATGTCTCTGCACAGAGTTAGAATGGCCCTCCTGTATTTATACCTGCAGATTGTAAGTGCTTTCTGTTTGAGGAACATAAACTATCAGGCTATCATAGGAACACCAAGATGAAGCCACTGGGAGGTAGAGTCTACTGTAGGGTAAATTTTGGGTACAGACTGCTGCATACGGGTTATGCATGGGGTAATGTATGAAGAAACGCACTGGTTTCTGCATTGCTAGGTGTGGTCTGTGGTTCCTTACCTAGTAGCCATTCTTGTTTCTACATATAGATTGTGTTTATCCAGCAACAATGCAAGCAAACAGACTAGACTAAAAATAAAGCTTCTTCAGAAAAATAGAAAACCCAGCAAAACAGTTTTAAAAATCACTACGTATATCTACTGTTAGAAAAATAGAGGCACCATGCCTAAGCCTGCCAGAATCTAAGCCCCCGCTGGGCTGCAAGCCCAGTTTCTAGTACTTTTTCCCCACCAGGTGGAGCTGTTGTCCACACCAAACAAGGCAGCTTCTTCACATCCATCACGTAATGGGCAAGAGGTTTCAGATGGAATTGAGCCCAACACACACAAAGAAAACAGAAGCACGGAGACTGCAAAAACACAGCTCTATGGGGTGAGCCATTTGGGTATAAACGTTCACAGTGTGGATTTGGAGGTGTTTCCCACACCACTGTTAACCACTCCCCCAAAAGGAAGGCACTGAGGTGGCGCGGTGAAAACTGTTTGCATCCACATCACAAAGAGATGCACATAACATGGTTTGCAATGATGGAGCAGCCTCCAGACAGCGACATTTCAAGCGGCTGGCATGCTCACCGGCCAGGTTTGCAGTATCCTATCCATCCATGCACATAAATATGCCAGAGAGAGGCACACTGCTTTCACATCTGTCTCACCTGAGCAAACTTCAACTTTTTTTTAAAATGTCCTTTGCCAGCTTGCCAAGAATTGTGTGGATCGGCTCGCACACTGAAAAGTGGGACTCTATTGTCCAAGGCAGAATGCTTGGTCTTTTTTATGTGAAACTAGCTGTAGCAATATCTGTTACCCAAAGGGATTCTGTTACTAATGTCAGGCACCATGCATGCACGAACAGATGTTGGCACAACCAAGTGGAAGGGATCTGGGTCAGACTGCACTGTGCTATCAGCAGGTGTCACATTCTAGTTGAGGAAGATACAGTTTCTCCAGACAATGGCTGCAGCACGATGTCTGGACTGTCAGGCTCCATGGCTACTAGCCCTGATGACTGTGTGCTATCTCCAGTGTTTGAGGCAATAAGCCTGTGTGCACCAGTTGCTGGGGAACATGGGTGGGAGGGTGCTGTTGCACCATGTCCTGCTTGTTCATCCCTGGCCAATGGCTGTTTAGCCACTGTGTGAACAGAATGCTGGACTGGATTGACCCTTGGCCTGATCCAGCAGGGCACTTCTTATGTTCTTATGGTGCAGCTGAAAAGCATCCTTTTAGGCTGCTGATTCAAATAGCCAACCAACAGGTTGGCAATTATTTCCTTGCTGCCTCTAGCAAGGCAGTATTTGCAAAGAGAGACAGAGAGATCAAGCCTGCCTGGAAGACAAGCGCCTCGGCACAGTAACTCAGTTGCCCCCAGGACCGGATGTAGGTGATCCTTTTTGCCAAGGATGAGCCCTATTTTGTACTGCCAGTCACTGGGGAAACACTGCCTGGTTTTGTCCCTGTTTTGCCTTGTACAGTTGCCTTTAAAAATGTTGTTAGTGTGCAGAATTGCTATACTTTAGGCTTTTGCTCTGTCCCCAGGGTCTCTAGAAGCACATACGCGTGGAACAGACCCATCCTGATTCTAACTGTACACACACGTAAATGCACATGCATGGACACCGATGTGCCATGTACCATAGGCTGTCATTTCACAGGCTGCAGCTGGCAAGATTAATATTGCTGCTCAGTAGAATAATGTATTACAGGAGCAGGAAGACTCAGGTTCAAATCCCCACCAAGTGATGGAGCTTACTGGGTAACCTTGGGCCAGTCACCACCTTGCAAACTCTCCATGGTCCATGAAGCCATGGGACTCTCGAGCTTAACTTTGCCCAGTCACCATCTCTCAGTTGTTATGAGAATAAAATGGGGAGAGCTTGTACAATGCCCAGAACAGCAGCCGCACATCCTTATCCTTATTAAATGTTATTTGTTAAGAAAACTTTAATTTTTTAAAAAAATGCTCTTTCTGCTTTGAAATTAATGCAGGATGGGTTATTGCAGAATAAATGCACGCAAGGCTTAGAAAGGCACTTTCAACAACATGTAGTAGTGAATAGATCCTCAAGCAGAGATGTTTAGTAGGAGAAGAGGGGTGATACAAGTATATGGAAGCATCCATATATATTCATATGGATATATGCTTCCAAATGAGCTTTTATTATGCAATTGCCCAGCCTCACTCACAGAATTTTACAAAGGGTTCAGACAACATCGGGCCTGTTCAGACAGCTTGCTAAGCCATGGTTAGATCACGATCCGTTTTGCAGAAAATGGTTAGTGAACATGTTTAAACTGTGGTTATGTAGTCATCATGTTTAGGAATGGTTCACATGACATGCTAAGCCATAACATTTAGCTCAAAATGCTTAACCATCGTGGCTTAGCATGTTGTCTGAACAGGTTTATTATATACTCCTCTCATGGTTTCCCCTCCACTATGTCTCCATACTTTTTCTTACCAAAAAATATCTGCTAAGGAAAAAAAGATGGAATCACTACACAGTGGCTCAATTCAGACAACATGTTAGTCAACACAGTGTGAAAACTCCACTCAACCGTTGAGTTTTTAGGGGGTACTCCCCACACATCTTCTAATTCCACCCTTGTGAGAATGTGTGCTACTGTGGAGTTGAGTAAAAGTCAATGTGACATTTGATTGACATTTCCTCCACCCTCTCTCCTCACCCGGTCCTCCCGATGGTATCCCATCAGCCATTGCTGTGAAAAAACAATCCCGGCGGCTCTCCTAGAGCGGCACTCCCTCCTTTTGCCACTCTTGCCAGAGAACTCTGTACCCAGTGGGAAAAATCAACTTAAAGCAATGGAGCACTCCATGGAGCCTGCCACACAACATGCAACACAACGGTTGTGCAGGAATTCTCCTCTGCACTGCGTGGACATTCTGCGTGCAGTGTTTCCCGAAAAACCTCCACCATTGCATGGGGTTTTCCTGCCAGGCAACACGTCCCTCAACGGTGGTGTAAAAACTCCACCGTAGAGTTCTAAAACCACTGTTGGCTATCCTGTTGTCTGAATTGAACCAGTGCCTTTTGACTGGTAGTGCTATGAGTCACCCATCTGGGAGCACCCTCTGTGCCTTTATTTTTGCCTTAGAGAGGGGACACAGATGTGTAGGGGTAAGGATTAAGACACAATGTACTGTCTTGTACAGAGCTGTGATCTGAAATGGCTATAGGCTCCCTCACACAGCCCTGGGCATTGGACTGAAGGACAAAACCACAAGTGTAGCTGCTATTTGTGTGCATGGTCCCTCACCTAGCTAGAGATACCCATTTGGAAGCCCGACCATTAGCTAGATCAGGACAGATATATTTATGAGCCAAGACTACTTCTTCAGCTTTGGGGGAAGCCCTGACTTTTAAAACAGGTTCCGAAGTCAATCCTGACCTTTAAAATAGATTCTGAGGTCAAAGCAATAGTTAGTCCTAGGAGTCAGACAAAGTCTGGATCTTTGGGGACCTTTTACACATTCCATTAGTTCTCCCAGTCAATATGCTGCCGCATCAGCTCAAAAGCCTGCAGCACTGCTGCTACAAAGCTAAACCAATAAAGCTAGACGGGGACAGGAGGGAGCATGGCCTATCTGGCCGGAAAAGCCTGGCCCCTGCCCTGAGTTCCTGTGGTTTCCCAACCCAACAGCAACGAAAGACACCTTCTCTCTCCAGCTGATTGGAGCTTTTTCGCAAAGCCCACAGATAACCTGGAGCAGAGGCAAAAGTCACTGTAAATTGGCACTTTGAAACCTGCAGTTTAGGAGGGGAAATCCCAGTGTGGCTGTGAATTGACGGCGTCATTTAAACAACGCAGCACCACTGCACAGTCACTATGGGGTTAATAGTGTGTATAGACACCCACCCACTCCGATTCATATAAAGGGTCATGGGAGGGGTTTCTGGCACTGTTTTTGTAACAAGTAAAATCAATAAACATATGGTAAGGAAGATAGTGACTGGATGTTGTGGGTAGCTAAGTTGGCTCCTTGTTTTTCCAGAGAGACCATAACCACCTGCTACTACAGTCTACAACATTTGTGATATTTATTGGTTTAATGCTTCATGAAATCACCATCAGGGGTCCTGTGCTAATTTGGCATAAAGGCAACATTAGCCATTTGCAAAAATACCTTTCGCCCAGAATTCAGCATTTGCAACAGATTCAGTTGTAGGGTTTGACAATGATAGGAGGTGCTGTTTAGGAAAAAGTGCTGTCTGTGCTGCCTGTTCCTTTGCAGAATGATCACTCCGTTCTAGTCCATTCTGATCTCAGCCATCGTAAACTACACAGAGGGGCAATGGAGGTGGAAAGTGTCAGGATGGGCATTTAAAGGACTCACCAGTTGGAAAGTTTCTCCGAGCCCACATACAGAGCACTCCTCATGAGACCAGCCCGAGTTCCCATAAAGGCTATTTCCACTCCCCCTTCAGTTTCACTGTTGGACACAGTTGCAGAGAGAGAGAGAGGACAGGGAGAGGTGGAGAGAGAGAGAGAGAGAGAGAGAGAGAGAGAGAGAGAGAGAGAGAGGGATCAGCAGGGTCCATTCAATATTCTTTGCACCATATGAACTGACATTAGGGGAGAGACCATAACGTGGTGTGGTAGTGCACATGCTTTTCATGAGTAAGGTCCCAGCTTCAGCCCCCATCATCTCCAGATATGGCTGGGAAACACTCCTGTCTCAAACCCTGGAGAGCTTCTGCCAATCAATGTGAAGATAATGCTGAGCTAGATGGACCAGTGGTCTGAACTGGTACAAGGCAGCCTCCTCTGGGACACCCTGCTTGCACCTGGGATCCCTTTCAGTGTTGCAAAAGGCAATGAGATGCAACTCTCAGTTTGCACACAGCCATGACTGGCCCACAGATTGGCACCCTGCATCCTCCAAGTCTGCAAGAGGTTCTTCCCTATGAAGAGAGGCTAAACCACGGGTGCAGAACCTCAGGCCCATGGGTCAGATCCAGCCCTCCTGGGTTCCCCAATGACCATGCCCCTTCTCTTGGCCCCACCCCTTTCCCCCTAGCTGCCAATCATTTGGTGGCTTCCTGGCTGTTGTGTGTCCCCTCCCCCACCCCCAATTCTAAAAGGTTGAAATGGTTCTCCTAAGGCTTAATGACTCTCAGCAAGAGCTTTAAGCTAAAATAGGCTGGTATTTTCTGTATTTTGGCCCAGTCACCTTTGCCCCTGCCCTGTCTTGCCTTTGGCTACGCCCACCATTGGAACGCGGCTCCTTAGAGCTTCTCTGAAATTGAATTTAGCCCTCAGGCTGAAAGTGGTTCAACACCTCTGGGCTTTTTAGTTTAGGGTGTGGGGAGATTATTAATGAAAATGATAAATGTATAAATTTATGCACGGTGTGTAGAAAACAGATAAGCCTCTATCTCTCATAATATTAGAACTCGGGATAATGTGACAGCCACCAGATTATTATTATTATTATTATTATTATTATTATTATTATTATTATTCCGCCTTTTGCCCAATACTGGGCCTCAAGGCGGCCAAAGGAAAGGATTAGTCAAATTCATGGAGACGAGGTTTATAAGCGGCTAATAGACATGATGGCTCTATGGAATCTTTTTATTTAGGGGCTCCATGCCACCAAAGACCAACTGATGGGGCAACCCAGGGATAAAAGCTACTGCCTTCATGCTCTGCTCGTGGGCCTCCTGAAAGCGACTGATGAACCACTGTTGGATACAGGATGCTTACTAGAAGAAACTTTTTTTATTCTCCCAGAATGTCCTTTCCCTCACGCCTATCAACCACATCACAGATTTATTACATTCATTTGTTCATTTGTACAATTTCTACACTGCATCTTCGGCAGAACAAGTGCTCCCAGGGTGGGTTATAATAAAAGAAGAGAATAATGCAAGAAGTCTGGCCTCATAAACCCAATAAACAAAGCAGTGGGGCAGGGGGGAGGGGGAGGGGAAGACCCATAAACACAGAAGAGAAAAACATCCACAGAGACCTAAAAGGTTTTAAACATTTTAAAAAGCCTGGTCTTGTCTGGTGCTGAAAATATATCAAGCTAGATGCTAGAGAGAGCTTTACTGGGGACAGCATTTCAGAGGTGGGAGACATGACTGCAGATGCCCGCAGGACACACAGAACAGGGCCCCTTGATAGGCTGAAGACGGCAGGCAAGTTCTTATGGCCGGAGCAATATTGGTGTTATATTGCTATTAGAATTATTGGTGTTAAGTTTTCTAAACCACCCAGAGATTGCCCAGTACAGAAAGGGAAGGAAAGGAAAGGAACCTCTCGTGCAAGCACTGAGTCATTACTGACTCTTGGAGGGACGCCAGCTTTCGCTGACGTTTTCTTGGCAGGCCTTATAGCGGGGTGGTTTGCCATTGCCTTCCCCGGCCATTATTACCTTTCCCCCAGCTAACTGGGTACTCATTTTACCGACCTCGGGAGGATGGAAGGCTGAGTCGACCCGAGCCGGCTGCCTGAAACCAGCTTCCGCTGGGATCGAACTCAGGCCGTGGGGAGAGTTTCAGCTGCAGAAACTGCTGCTTTACCGCTCTGAGCCACACGAGGCTCATCAGTACAGAAAAGCAATAACTAAATAGAAAGGTAATAAATAAATAAAGTGAGACAATCACAAACGTGAACTCCTGTCAGGAAGCTCGCCCTTGCATCTTACACCAAATAAAGTTCTTGAACCTTTTTTAAAGGCCATCCCAAGGAGAGCACATTACAGTTGTCTAGCCTGGATGTAGCCAGGGCATGGGTGACTGTGACAAGGTCTGTTGTCGCTCATGAAGTTTGCACTTACTCAGACAGGTTGAGGGCCAGTGCTGTCCAGTAGGCTTCCATGGGTGCTGTTACTACAGCATCAAAGAGCACTTCTTGAACTAACTCTTCATCACCTGAGCATGATAAAGAATGAGGGGATAGAAAGTAAACCCTTGTACAAAGATTAAACACATTTTTTAAAAAAATTACAGAGCATCTTTTTAGCAGCCACTGCCTTGCATTTTTTAATTTTTAATTTTTTGCAGAGAGAGCAACCTAGCTCTGCAGATATGCACAGATAGCCCATAAAAGCTCAGGGAGTCCCACTTGCAGGAGAGCTATCAGCCATAAATGAAAGGAAAATGATGTTCCTTTGCTAACAGAATAATGAACAAACATTGGGGTAAGGGAAGGAAAGGAACCTCTCGTGCAAGCACTGAGTCATTACTGACTCTTGGAGGGATGCTAGCTTTCACTGACATTTTCTTGGCAGGCCTTATAGCGGGGTGGTTTGCCATTGCCATCCCCTCAGGGCCGGTGCCAGACTATTTTGCACCCTAGGCAGGTGAGCTGCTTTCACACACACACCACCCCCACCCCAGCGTACCTGGGTGCGGGGCGCCATCTCGCCTGCCCAGCCGAAGCGAAGCCAGGGCCCTGGGGTGAGGGTGGGTGGCTTCGGAACGGCGCACCCGGCAGGAAGCCACTCTGGAAGAGCGACTTCCAGGAGCGCCGTTCCGAAGCCGTCCCCCCAGTGTTCTGGCTTCGCTTTGGCGCCCACCCAGCTGAAGCGAAGCCAGGACGTTGGAGTGGGGCATGGCTCCGCTTTGGCTGGGTGGGTGCCCAGCCGAAGCAAAGCCAGGACACTGGGGTGGGCAGGTGGCTTTGGAACGGTGCGCCCAGAAGCTGCCCTCTCAGAGCCGCTGTGGGAGAGTGGCTTCCGGGTGTGGCGTTCGGCGCCCCCGTTACCTTGGTGCTCTAGGCGGCCGCCTGAGTGGCCTCTATGGTAGCACCGGCCCTGCTTCCCTGGCCATTATTACTTTTCCCCCAGCTAGCTGGGTACTCATTTTACCGACCTTGGGAGGATGGAAGGCTAAGTGGACCCGAGCCGGCTGCCTGAAACCAGCTTCTGCTGGGATCAAACTCAAGCCGTGAGGAGAATCAGCTGCAGAAACTGTTTATTGAAAACTGGTCTATTTTTTATTATATATTGCAACAACAAGGTGAAAGACAATGCACAACCATATATAAATTATTGGGATTACTATTAATATGTATTAATGATATATCAACAAAGGAAAATACTCTGAGTATGTGAAAAGTATCCTTCCTTCAAGTAACCATGAAGACATATAGCCACAAGGACCTAGTGAAGAGGCAGGTGGATGCTCCCTCCTCTATATGTTTACTGTAGAATAACTGTCTTGTTAGTGAGGCACATTTATGTCCCGTGTCCTTCTTCATTCATACCTTTGGAGACATTTGAGAAGGGAGATCTCTAGAACACCCCTGCCTAGAGAAGGGCCAGAAAGCTAGAGGAAGGAATCTTGAACTGCAGCAGCCATGAAAGCATGAGTTCCTGGTCTCTGTTTGGGATATTATTCTCTAGGCAACAGTTGGCATTTTCCATGTCAGTTCCCTGTTGCCTCAAAATCACCCGTGCTCTTTTCTCTCCCTCTCTCAGTGTGCTGAATGTACCAACCAAGCAGTTTATCAGCCGAGGGGGTGAAGCTCACAAATCTCTTAGTAGTACATTCCACCTGAGTTCCTGCCAATAGCTAAGGGCTTGTCTCGACGAGGGGTTTGCCCCAGGGTGGATTTGGAGTGGCAGCAGGTCATCTACATGATGCAGCTGCCATTGCCAAGCCATCCAGGGGCAAACCCCCAGAAACTCCCCCGATTGGTCACCATCAGCTGGGCTGAACAGGGAAGAGGGTGGACTGGGAGCTCCAAGTCAGGAGAGCCAGTTGGGAGAGCCAGTCAGGCACCACACAGCCCTGTAAATAAATAAATAAATAAATAAATACAGGGGGGAGGAGAGGAACAGGGCGGTCAGTGGGAGGAGAGCCTATTTGGGTGCTGCACATCCCTTTCTTCCTCCCCTTCTGGTTGCCCCATTGCTTCTCCACCCTTTTAAATTTATTTTTATTTTTTTAATCTGTAGATGCAAAGGTTCTCATCTACAGATTTTTAAAAAAACTGGGGGGGGGAGGAGTGTGGCAACCAGAGGGAGGTCAGAGGGAGGAGAGCTGGCTGCCCTATTCCTCCCCCTCCTCGGTGCTTGGCCTATCGGCAGCAACTTCTGATTAACGCTCCTTCCCATGCAGATGTGGCGCCATCAAGACAGCTAAGACAAGCAGCATGGCTGGGATTGACATTCTGCCATGGATTTCTGCCAGCTTGAGGTGGGGTGGAGAGGAAAAAGAGGCAGAAGCAAGTTTCCAAGCTGGCATTTCCTCACTAGCACTACCAAAGGAGAGCCAGAGAGGAGAAGGAGAGGGCAGTGAGGGACAGAAGAGCCACAAACAGTTTATTTATTTGCATTTCTCAGCTGTTTTTCAGGAGTCTTCCCAAGTTGGCTTACGGACTGGAACAGAGCAAGAAAGACGAGCTGTGGAGGGAAGTTAGAACATAAAGGAGGAAGAAGCCATGGCAGTGGGAAGTATGAGGTTAGAAAAAGGTTAAATTCAGACAGAGAGGAGAAACACCACAGCAGTAGTTGCTAGCCATCAAACCATGATAAGACAAAAGCTCAACTTTCATTCCCAGGAACAGCAGCATGAGTCTGACTAGCTGAACAAAGCTAGGACATTCATGATAAGAGCTGGATGTCACCATCTGCCTAGGAATGGGCTGAACCTGCCAGTTCCAATTTGCAATTAATTTAAAAACCAAGTCAGAGTCAGAATTAATTATGACTGGGCCATGGCAGCATGCTGATTACATAGTTCAGTACGTTTAACCCGGATGAGAGATGATTAAGAGGCAATATTACTGACACTTTCAAATATCTGAAAGGCTGTTACAGAGATGATGGAGCAAAGACCCCCCACCAATCAACAGGTCTATCTATCTATCTATCTATCTATCTATCTATCTATCTATCTGGGATTAGACTAAATATTAGGAAGAATGTCTGGACGGCATTGGCTGTTGAACAACGGAACAGACCATCTCAGAATGTGGTGGACTCTCCTTCATTAGAACTTTTGAAGTAGAGGGTGGGTGGTCACTTACGGGGCTATTGCATCTTCTCATCAGCAGGGGGTTTGACTAAGTTACCTTTGAGGTTCCTTTCGTTTTTATTTTTCTATATACTATGGCACATGGGGGTGGTGTGGCCTAGATATCAGGAATCATCATCATCATCATCATCATCATCATCATCATATTTATTTGTATCCCGCCTTTTGCCCAATACTGGGCCTCAAGGCGGCCTTACAAAATTTAAAACATATACATTTTAAACCTAGGAAAAGAAATGTACAAAAAAGTTACAATATCAAAACATTAAACATTTAAAACACACAACAATTTTACAAGACCTTAACATAGATGGAGGACCAGATTATTCTCCAAACAAGTTTTTGCCTGCTTCCAAAAGGGAGCCAGCCTAGCTTCCCCGGGAAGAAAGTTCCAAAGCATTGGAGCAACCACTGAGAAGGCCCTCTCTCATGTTCCCACCAAGCGCACCTGTGAAGATGGTGGGACTGAAAGAAGGGCTTCTCCAGAAGATCTCAAAGCATGGGCAGGCTCATAAGGGAGAATATTTGGAGATGAATAGGTGAGACATAAGCAAATATGTGGAAGAAGTGGCAGATTTGTTTATTATGGCTGGCAGTCATACTGGATATGGCATGCGGGTTAAGAACCTTGACTGCCGACAGTTTTATACCTTTGGATGTTAAGATCTGGAAGCAGAGGACTCCATTAAATTTGCTATTCTAACAAGGTTGTTCTTACGACTTATGTAAACGAGTCCAAGAGGACAGTAGCTAATATCTTCACACTTCAGTACTCACATTCTAAGTCAGCTTCTTCTCCTGTGAGGAAACGAATCACAGCTTCCAACTGGCTGAGCTTCCTGTGATCAGGATCAATATCAGTAATGCAGTAAATCCTAGAGGAAAGGGGGGGGGAGGGAGAGAGAGAGATATCTGTGAATCACAAGTTCCTCTGGGCTACTTTTCTGCACATACAGGAGCTGTCCTAGTAGACCTGCATGCTTGGGACCAAGCATAAACTCTACCAGGAGCAATATCCATGATGATCTATGTATATTTCAGGAATTAAGGAAGTTGCTGTGGTTGCGATCTGTGAGCTCTCAACTCACATGCTAACATCACTCACAGTAATGGATACCCTTGTGTAGGACATCTCCCCTAACTGAAAAAGTGTCCCAGACTAACATCTGAACCATCCATAGCACTCAAATCAGTGCACTAGGAACAAATGCAGGAGGGAGAATCATATGAACCTCTCCATAGCTTTGCTAAAAATAAGTTTTAAAAAGCCTTGAGAAAACAGTAACATGTACATTGATGGTGCTATATAAATAAATAATAATAATAATAATCTCCTAGGGGGTTGTCTAAACTTTTTCTAAAAATAAATAAATAGAAGTTCAGTTAATTTATTTAGCAACTAAATAAAAAGTGAAACGCATCACAGTGTAATTGTTGTCTGGGGTCAATATTGTTGGTTGGGATATGGATACACATGAACAGAACAGATGAAGCTGCTCTATACCAAGTCAAGCCGCTGATTTGTTGAACTGGCAGCAAGCTCTGCAAGGTCTTGGGCAAAATTCCTTTCCTCCAACTCTATTAAAATCTTCTAACTGGAGATTGCAATAACTGGAGATACATTCTGCATGCAAAATATGTGCTTCGCCACTGCACTACAGCTCTTTAGATGAAAGCACCCTGTTTTCTCAAGGTCTTCAATGGCGAGCATCCAGCAACTAGTTCCCATCCTTCCCAGATGTCCAGATGTCCAACAATTAGAAGAACTCCTGTTACGTACCACTCATTGGCTAAGGTCAAGTCTGGCTGCAGCAGATCATGCAAACCTGAAAGCGAAAGGCAAACCATACAGTAAAGGTTCATTTCTTCACAGGCTCAGGCTGGGAGTACATTCAAAGAATTTAGGGGGGCACAGGGCAATCCTTGTTTATACATTATCTTGTTCTACACACATAGAAGAGCAATGTCTGCTGTGGAAAGAAAGTCAAAAATTCCTGTAGGCCCAATGTGGTTTAGACCTGACATAAAGTCAGGGTTTCTAGAATTCTGAGTAACCAAACCCCTAATTCTGAGACTTAAGGGTCAGATAGTTGGAATAACTTCACTCCCCATCAGCCCCAATCGGATTTTGAAAGAATGAAGTGCAGGAAGAGGTGCTTCTTTGCTCTGACAAAAGCTTTCTGTATGTTTTTCGGTGGGAATCATATGTCCTGGTCTATTTCTCTTCTAATGGCTAACAAATTGGCTAAAGTAATTAGCTATTTGAACTACTACTCCACTTCACAGATCTTTTGATATGGAGGCACATTGTGAAGGAAATTCAGAAGCAGGAGCCCAGAAGGTTTATACTCAAAGAGATCCCCTGCAAAAAGTCCAATCCTTGTAGGGCCTTTCCAGCCAATTTTAATGGCTGAAGATTTGGGTAGAGGTGGAGATCATACAATTTTTGGGATGCTGGTTTAGAATTGCCATATTTTAAATTAATTAATTTATACATTTGTACCCACCCTTCAATATATACAAAATATATGTGAATCAGGTGTTTAGTTAATAGGTTTCTATTATCAAGCTATCGATTCAAGCAGGGAAATACTTAAGCGAGACAAGAAGGTAGTGTCAAGGAAAAAAATAATAATTTGAGATATCATTAAAGACCATCTGCGGCATAACAAGGGAAGTGCTCCATCAATTCCACATAATTGTTTGATAAGGAGTGCTATTCAACCTACCTTCTTCTACTGAAGTGTTCCCCAGTAGGATATATTCACCATATCCTCGTGATAGAACAACTCCCAGACTGTTGGAAGATGAAAAATGAAAAAATGTTTGCTAGCAAGAAGACTTATAAAGGTGATGCAGCTACTGCTGTGATAAATGTTAACCTCACATTCAAAATTCAGGCATTTCCTCCCATTTCCTCATTGCAGGATTCAAATTCCAAAATATATAAAGTCCCTCAAAATTGGAATTTTGATAGTATGAGTTGAATACTGCATTCTAAATTTCAAGTGTTGGTCATGAAAGCTCTGTTTTTAGTGGTGGGACCCAAAAATTCACCTCTGAAATTTCAGTTTCATCACAAAAATTGAACCCTCATTATTGAATCACTTAATTTTGTGAAGTTCCAAATTTCACAGTTTCTAAGGCTAAAAAGAAACCAATAATGAACAAATTCCTTAAAGGTGAGCAAATATCTCAAATATCACATGGTACAACTTCAACTATAGCTCTTCAGAATCAAGGTGGCAGATTAAATGAAGACGGGGGGCTGCAACTTAATATTGCAGTGTAGAGTGCTCCTATTCAAGGTTCCAGCTAACCAGCCATGCCCTTCTCCTAGGATATTCCCTTTCATTATCCTTCCTCCTTCTGTTTTTCATTTCGGCTCCACTACAGTCAGTGTTTTGTAGTCAGTGAGTGTGCCCTGTCCCCACTGGGCTCTTTGGGGTTTTTTCTACCTCCCCTTAAGGTTTTCCCTAAAGTGTTGTTGGGGGGGGGGGGAGTTGGGAGGGGAGGTGTACATCTGCAAATTTTGGAGTTTCCCTGAATCTGCCGATACTTCCCTCTTGAGTGTAGATTATGCCATTTTGGATACATAAAGATCCACACCCAGAGAACGAGGCTGTTATTAGTACACAGCACACATTTTCTCCAATGTCAAAAACTCCCTCTCATGAAAAGTTAGCCTCATCATTCTCCCTGATATCCAGGGGCTTTTGTTTGTTTATGGGAGATCATGGAATCTCCCACCTGCATTTTGAAACATATAGTCCAGGAAAGGCTGTATCACATGATATTTCTGAATATGTCATTCAGCTCAAAGGCAGGCCTCCAGACAACAGAGAGCAGGACATCATATTGAACAAGATGCCACATCCCAACATAGCAGCACAGCTCAGGAAGTAGCTTAGTCAAACAATCTAGGTGTCTCCCTATGTGGGCCGAGATGAGTTGACTGTGCCGATGGCTCCCAGTTGCTAGCTGACATAATCTGGGCAGTGCTTAATTTTTAAAATTAGAGATGCTGGATCTGTAACCTGCCAAGACAGCAAGCCTTCTACCTTAGGTGCCCTTTTCTCTAATCCCGAATGAAAGGAGGTAATTTGTGGCCACCTTTTTAAAGACTTGTTCCAAGTTAAGTCTTGGCTAAAACTGGTGAGCTCCAGTTTGAAATTAATGCACAGATTGGGGAGGTGGGGAAGAATGCTGCCACTTTTTTCACAGCAGAGACAATATCCCCCATCTTCCAGACCAATTGCCTGCATGCCAAATAAGTAAGCCCACTGTTTCAGCATGTGGGTGCAGAGCTGGCCCAAGACATAAGGGGAAAGGTGGCACCTCCTCACCCCCATTCCACATACAGAAGAAACTTATTTCAACAGTGGCAATGGGACAGCATCTAAGATCATCTTCCTGGCCTGCCGCTCTGACCATGTTACTCCGCTTCTGAAATCTCTTCATTGGCTCCCAATTCACTCCAGAATCCAATATAAACTTCTCCTGTTGACCTTCAAAGCTTTTCACGGTCTAGCTCCTGCCTATCTCTCCTCTCTCATCTCACACTATTGCCCCGCTCGTGCTCTTCGCTCCTCTGATGCCATGCTTCTTGCCTGCCCAAGGGTCTCTACTTCCCTTGCTCGGCTTCGTCCATTTTCCTCTGCTGCCCCTCATGCCTGGAATGCTCTTCCAGAACACCTGAGAACTACCAACTCAATCACAGCTTTCAAAACACAGCTAAAAACTTTTCTTTTCCCTATAGCTTTTAAACTTTGAGCTTGCTCTGACTCTATACTGTTAGCTTCACCCTTCCCGGTGCCTGTTTACACTTCCCTGTGCCTGTTTGTATTCTCTTTCCCTCCTTATTGTTTACTACAACTTTATTAGATTGTAAGCCTATGTGGCAGGGTCTTGCTATTTACTGTGTTATCTGTACAGCACCATGTACATCGATGGTGCTATATAAATAAATAATAATAATAATAAATAAGGGCAGTAGGCTAGGTTTGGGATGCCAGGCACACACCGTATGCCACACACTGCTCTGTCCTCCACACAACCTGATGCGGGTCCCAACCCCCCAGCATCTGCTGCCTTACTTTGCCTAATAGTAGGGCCAGCCTGGAGCAGGCACGGGAATAGAGCAGAGGCAGAAAGAGATACTTAGGGGAAATGGTGGAAATGAATCCCCATGGTAACACATGCCAGGGCTATCAACCATCATTCTTTTCTTTTGTCAGGCCTTTGGCTCTCGGATTCGTGCTATGTTGGTTATATGATGCAGCCACCGGGGCAAAGAGGTAAAGATGTGCAGCAGAAAAGCTGGGACTTACCCCAATTTTTCTTGGCTGAGCGAGGTCAGCGTGGCTCTTCTGCCATCTGTCCTTGCTCTGGTGCTGCACCAGGGATGTTCCCAGGCATAACACGTCCTCTCATTGGTTACTAGAAGCTGGAGGAGTGGGAGGGGGCAGGCTGGCAAGCCTAATGGTCGCCAAAAAGCAGTGCTGCTTCCTCCAGTGGAGATTATTGGCCGCCACTGTGCAGCAGCACTACCATGGTGTTTGGAGGCGGAGCAGCGCTAACTCGGTACTGTGAAGGCAGCCCCTCCAGGCAGTAACGGAAACGAACACTTTAGTCCTATTCCAGTGGTGCAGACCACTTGCTCTCTATAAATACACAGAAGAACAAGAAGCTACCTTATAGCAGCCTACTGGGTTATCTGCTCAGATAGGAAACAGCTCTCCAGGGTGACAGGCAAAAGAATTGCCCATCTTACCTGATGCAAAAGATTTAATCTTGCATACTATCTTCTGCATGCAAAGCAGGTACTCTGCCACTAAGTTATGGCTCTTCCCAAAGCCAAGGTCAACTTGATAAATACATAAGCACCCCCTGAAGGTGCACCCCCCCCAAAAAAAAGAATCTGCGCACTCACCTAAAGGGTGTGCCACTGATATCCGTGAAGAAGTAGTCATTTGTGAGGAACAGAACTCGTTTCTGGGAGGTGGCAGGGGAAAGAAACAAATGAATAAAAATCTGTAAGGTACTTCCTGAAAGGAACACTATATTGTAAATGCAGAGAAAGGCTAAACTCTATTACAGATAGATAGAGAGAGCTATATATAATACAAATGGAAGTGTGGTTCGCCTCTTAAATGGTAGCTGCATTTCTAAAGGGGCAGCTGACATCTCTCCAAAGGGCCTCCTTACACATCTACAGACTAGCATCATCTGATGGGAGTTGAAACCGGGTCATGGTACATGCGTTAAGAAATCTCATTACTAGCACAGACACGTGATTAAAGAAATCTTACAGTACAATCCTAAACATATTTACTCAGAAGTCAGCTCCACGGAGTTCAACAAGACTTACTCCCAACCAGCTAAGTGTGTATATGACTGCAGCCTTAGTCAATTAATTGCATGAATGTTAAGTGATTCCTTTGACTTGTTAATGATGTTAAGTGAATCCTATACCCACTTACCCAAGAATAAGTCCTATGGAACTCAATGTGACTTACCTCTGAACAGGCATGCAAAAAAGTGTGCTGTTAATTGACTGAATTTAAATAGCACTACTGAAGAAGGAAAGCATGCTTTCTTTGTTGCCTTGATGCATACATGTATCAAGCAGGCAGCATCTTAGAAGAAGCATTCTTGGGGGGGGGGGGGAGTGTGTGAGACAGAGAGGGGGAGAGGGAAAGTGTCTTCTAGGATGGTCTCTCTCTCCCCCTCCCTGTATCACACACTTCCCTACACCAGAATGCCTCTTCTAAGATGCTGCCTGCACAATTTTCGTAAGTTCTTGCATTATAATAAACTTAAAAAACACTGCTGCCGAATTAATTGGGATGCCTTTTTTGTCAGTCAAGAAGGTTCTTTTTTAATAATCCAGATGCATGTATTTTGTAATGTAATGAAAGATGGTTCCAGTTATCAATCTGGCTGCTGCATTTTGCACAAGCTGCAGCTTCCGAACCGTCTTCAAAGGCAGCCCCACGTAAAGCACATTGCAGTAATCTAATTTGGAGGTTACCAGAGCATGGACAACTGAAGCTAGGCTATCCCTGTCCAGATAGGGGCGTAGCTGGGCCACCAACCGAAGTTGGTAAACGGCACTCCGTGCCACCGAGGCCACCTGAGCCTCAAGGGACAGAGATGGTTTAATCCATGGCTTACTTGGCTTGTTCCTAAATCCAGTACTGACAACAGGAGAAAACTGAATGGACTGGCTGGATACTACACTATCAGCTCCCACCAGGAATGATTATTATTATTATTATTATTTATTTATTTATATAGCACCATCAATGTACATGGACAAGATACCTCTTGCCTATCTGGGCGTCTCCCATTGATGCAGGAGCCTTCTGCTGCCTGCTACTCTATCCCCCTTCTCCAAGGTGGTTTTTTTTGTGTCTGTCCCTGGGTTAAGGGTAGCAGGCAGCAGCAGGCAAAAGTACCGGCAGAATTGAGGAGAGGGACTCAATTCTGCTCCCATCAATTTGATCGGGGGTGCTTGCATAGTTGAGCATGCCCTGGAGAACGCTTATCCCATTGCTATCTTGCAGCTTGTGCTAAGGGGAACTTTTTCAAGCAGGGTTATGTGTGGCAACAAGGCCTCAAAACTATCTATGGTTGCCCCGCACTTCTGTTGTAGGTGGACAGGTATGTGGCTAGGGTGGCCACTTAACCGTCCTTTCTATCCTCCCAATGTTACGCATTCCTCTTGGGAAGAAATGTAATGCATTTCCTCCCAAAAGGAGGAAATGCATAACAAGGAAAGAGGATGCTGATTTGCATAAAATTTGCATGTGCTAATTCATACAAATAGATGCAAATTTAGTAACGATGGCTATAATTTAACCAAAAACACAGTACATCTCACCATAGCACAGAAGACTGTGACCAGCCAACCTTTGTGTCTGCCTGTTCAGTCTGAACTGGCAATGGGCAACAATTCTTTATCTTTAAACTGGAAATGAACAGAGCAGCCTTTCATATACCGGACCCCTTCGAATAGAGGGCGGTGCTCTGGCAGCCCATCAAACAGAAGACTGCCCTCTGGGAAAGAGGACACCTGGCCACCCCACCCTAGAGAGTGCCCTGCTTATAGGAGAAACAGAGAATTAGAAAGGAAAGACCACTGGCACCAATGTCACTGGGCAGAATGATCTGGTCTTCCTGGAACACATCTGAACGTTGCAAAACCCTGCCCAACCTTGGCTGTGGCAGATCTGCCCACTCAGCAGATGGGCTAAATGTAGTTACAGATGGGGTTGGGGTGGAGACGAGAGAGAGAGAGAGAGAGAGAGAGAGGGAGAAGGTGGCAGACAGAAGGGTAACGGTCTCCGTCCTAGTGGCTCATTCCCACTCCTGCTGCAGTCACATGAGAATCTCTCACTGCCCCTCCTCCTGCTGGTTAAGCACTAATCCTCAGCGTACTGGAGATCCATCTGGCACAGTGACAGCAGGCATCAAGGGGACTCGAGGCGAAACTGTCCATGCTTCACAAAGACAGCTTGGTGCTGTAGGGGAGTTTTGTAACCTGGCTGCCAGCTGAGCATTTCAAAAATATCTCGGCCAGCTTCGTTAACTGGCCAAGCGTGGCCAGCCCAATTGCCCCGAAGGGAGAACTCTATACATGCTGCCACTTAGCCCTGGTGGTTTCTCTGGTTCCACCCTCCTGTATAGCAGAAGGAAAAGACCAGGACTCAACCAACAGCCACAATACGTTCAAGGCTCCCCCACCCCCCTTAGGGGTTCTGGTTCCACCTTGATTGTTGTAAATATTTTATTTATTTTGAGATATCGACCCTGCTGAACGGCATATGGAATTACACAAACGCTGATAAAACCACAAGAGGAAACGATATATACTGAAATCCCACTCTAAAACTACATTAAAAGAGACCCAAGAACAGTAACAGCAGACAATATTGATTTACTATCACTATAATCTTTTCATCGGAATTGTAATGAAATGCCTGTAAAGGCTTGCTGGAATAAAACAATGTTTGTGAGTTTCCTAAAAGTAAAAACAGAGCTAGGACCATCAGTGGAGTGGAGTGGAGTAGATAACAGGCAGGATCCTAACAGGTCTTTTCCACCTCCTTCCTGCAACCCCTTGTGGTCTCTGAGAAACCAGTCAGTGGATCTTCTAGAACAGCCTTCCTCAACCTGGGGCGCTCCAGATGTGTTGGACTACAACTGGGGCATTCTGGGAGATGCAGTCCAACACATCTGGAGCGCCCCAGGTTGAGGAAGGCTGTTCTAGAATGTGGTGTGTGTGTGTGTGTGTGTTGTGTGTGTGTGTGTGTGTGTGTGTGAGAGAGAGAGAGAGAGAGAGAGAGAGAGAGAGAGAGAGAGAGAGAGAGAGAGAGAGAGAGAGAGAGAGTGTGTGTGTGTGTGTGTGTGTGTGTGTGTGTGAGAGAGAGAGAGAGAGAGAGAGAGAGAGAGAGAGAGAGAGAGAGAGAGAGAGAGAGAGAGAGAGAGAATCAGCAGAAAATCCACCTCCACACAAACGCACAGTATGTTAATAAAGCAGAAAATGACAGTTTGGAGCGGGAGGGAGAAAAGGGCCAGAAGTGATTTAGACGGCCGCTTAAGTTTTGTAAACTTAAAGGAATTGGATTGGGGGGCATTTTTATGTTTTAATGCTGCACATGAGCCAACTGTGGTGGGTATTTTTGCCTTGAAAGGCAGCATAGAAATCCTAGTAATAATTATATTAGATTGCTTTTAAAAGGAAAAATGACACTAGAAGAAACGGATGATGAACTCTGTTTTGCTAACAGTCTACGATTAAGGAAGATGTTTTAGAATTGCTCAGAGAACATTACACTGCAAAAAGTAATCTTTACACTATTTATGTTTATATTAAACATTTTTGAGTTTCTGAGTAAACTTTCTATCAGACACTAAAAGCTACAAGATACGCAAGACTATAAGCAAAACGTAATATAATATATATAAAAATATATTTAAAAAGAACTGCTTTCCCTAACTTGGTGCCCTCCCAAACAGTCCAGCACAGCAGGTAGACACAAGGTTTGAATTACTGTTCCCCACTCTGTCCTTTTCTGTTCTCTCTGTTGATTTTGTTTGAGTACTGATCTTAACTGTTGAAGCAAATGCAGCCTATATAATCTGCATGGATTTACACAGAGGATTTGATCTGTCTTCTCAATATCTCAGCTCCAATATTTAATTAATACAGGCTAAAAGGTATGATAGCTATTGAGTAAGTTAAAAAGGTTTGCAAGCACAAAGTAACAGCAAATGAAGTCTGAAGTGTGTGAGAGAGGTAATACAAGTAACGCATAATAAGGATCTCTGATGGGACCCTCCTTTGCTAGCTTTTAAAATAGTTTCCACTATGATCTGAGAGAGAAAAGGAATATACAGTTAGCTAATTAAATCCACAGCTCATCCAGAATTTGAAAGAACTGCATATGTCACCCAGGAGAAGAACAATTCATAGGAGTAAGAAAGACTACTAAGGCTGAAGACAGACCATTGTTCTTTTCAAGAGAATTGAAGGCACATTAGAAGAGGGTTGCTGTATAGGGCACATACAGTTTTCCAAAATTCACTTGTGGTTGAACAGGGTTTGCAGGTTTTTGTAAAAACAAAACAAAAAAACTGCAAAATCTCTTTAACCAGAGGAGGCAGTGAGGCACAGAAAAAAAGCATGCATAGGTTTGTGAGTGTGCACACCATGAGAAGCGATCTCTCTCATCAAACCACTTTCCGGCCCTTTAAAAAGCTGTCTGTCTCCAGCCCAAGATGGTCAGGAAAGAAGAAATGAGTTTGACCTTGGAAAACATGCAAGCTGGTGAAAAAATAATCCAAAACAGAGTTCATAATGAGAAAGAAAACCCTGAGGAGCAATCATGGGGGGAAGAGACATAAACATGATGGCCGGTGCAGGAGAGTTAATTAGTTACCTACAAACGTCATACGGCAATTAGAAATGAAACATTGTATTGTGCTTGGGGAGCCTCATGACAAATGACTCTAAACTACTGCAGTACAAATGTGCACAAAATGCTTCAGTTTTACAGGAAAATGGGTGGTAGTGTCATCTGAAGAATCCCAAATATTTATTCTTTTAAAAAAGAGACTCTCCAAACCACAAATGCAAGCTTAATAGGCGGGGGGGTGGGTGGGTGTCTTCATGTTGCCACAGCAATGCAGCTAAACCCTGCACTTTCGCTGCTGCGGGGTGATGACAGCTAATCTTGATGGCAGGAGGCAGTGTGTGCTTTTCTGGTGCCATTTAGCTCGCTGGGCCCCTGTCACTGACCAATCATTGGAATGCCCCCTGAGTGACACTGGAGCGAGGTTAGATGACAGAAGAGCCATGGTGATCTCATTCCATCATAAAAAGTTGGGGGACGTCCCCAACTTCTTCTCCGCATAGCTTCATCGATTTGTCCTGCGGTGTCACCGAATAGGCAGCTGTGTCATATAAAAACGCAGCGCCAATTTGGAGCCACCACAGGGCAAAGATGACGTATAGTCAGCCCCCAGTAGAAATAATGCAAAGCTGGAAGCACCCTTAAGATAATCCAGTTTGACTGATATAGTGGGGCAGGATTCATCTATGCCATTCGGCCCTGAGCATGCACACCCAAAGGAAACCTCCCACAGCCTATGCCTGCAAAACTTTAGAACAGATTTTCATTTTAGGTTACACGTTGTCCATCCACTACATAATAGTGCCCAGTTTGGCTTCTATTAACTCTGTCCCTGGGCACCATCTAGAATTGCTAATATAAAGTTTGCTATGTTTTTCTTTACTTCTGTTCTCCACCTCCTAAGGGACCTGGAGTCATGAACCAAGTTATTACTAGACTTTATTTTTTTCAAAAAGGGGGCACAGGAATGTGGTGGTCCTGCCCTAAGGTAAATAATATCTGGATATCAGTGTTCCAAGAGACTACTAGTTCCATAGGTTCCATGGGTGACAGTAGGTTCACCCATCTCCACACCTAGCCTTGCTAAATTTATATATAGGATTAGGGCCTTAGCTAGACCTAAGGTTTATCCCGGGATCATCCCGGGGTCATCCCTGTTAATGTAAATGACACACAGGGATTCCCGGGAGCAGGCAGGGACGACCCCAGGATAAACCTTAGGTCTAGCTAAGGCCTAGGTATCAACATTACTATCTTTTTGGCGTCAGGTTAAAACTTTTTTCTTTTCCCAGGCATTTAGCAATATGTGATGAGCTTCATTGATCCTGGATATGATTTTATAGTTGTTTATAAAGTTGTTTATAGTTGTTTTTAGATGTATGTTCCTGTGTATGTTGCATGTTTTTGTCGTTTTAAATTTTGTATATTGTTTTTAATTGTTTAAATCTTATGTAAACCGCCCAGAGAGCTTCGGCTATGGGGCAGTATAGAAATGTAATAAATATATATTTTTTAAATGTGGGGTTTTACTTTTTAAAATAACTACTGTATCATTTATCATTTTGCTTTATGAGAATTTGGTTTTATTCTGTGCAAGTTGATTTGATCCAAAGGGGTGTATAAAAACAAGCAAACATATAAATACTCACCCCTTTATCCATGGGCACCTTCACATCCATCGAGAGGTAACCTGTTTCTCCATTGATCATGGCTGTTCGCAGCTGCAGAACAGGACAGAATTGTGTTAGTGTCTCTAGGGAGGGTCATGGCTACCTGCTATGAGGTACCAGAATTTCTACTGGTAGCAGCATTTGATATAGCTATTGCTGGCGCATTTTTCCTCCCCATTCTCTAAGCATCTCTTCAGCTAAACATAACACACAGTGGACTGGCCTTAGAGGGCTTAATTGATTTCACTCCTCCAGGGATTATAATCCAGGGATTATTTCGATTAAGCATAGGAACTGTATCCATCAGGGCCAATTCATATTATAAGCAGCAGGTGTGTTTGCCACGTTCGTGTTTGCTGTGCTGAACGTGTAAGGCAGGATGGAAAAATGTTTGGCGGTGGCCAGAGCTGTGGAGGCAGGGCCTGAGCTGTGGAGGCAGGGCCAGTATCCCCCTCCCCATTCTCTCTCTCACACACACCCTCTTTCACATACACCCACAGTGTGTCACTGTCTCTGTGGGCTGTCTACCTGTTTTAAAAGCCCCGCAGTGGCATTGTGCCAGTTATACGATGCAGCAGCCACCGCAGGGCTTTCCCACGAAGCTGCATATTAAAAAAGTCGGGCACTTACCCTGACTTTTTACAATGGTGCGAGGTGACCGTGGCCCTTCTGCCATCCGACCTCGCTCTGTCATCACAGCAGATGCATTTCCGGGTGGTTAGAAACCCCTGATTGGTCGGCGGAAGCCTGGGCAGGGGGCAGGCCCAGCAAGCCAAATAGTCTCTTGGGTTGGGATTACCCGCAGTCATTCCACAGCAGCGAAAGCAGAAGGGTTTCCCCAAAGTGGTGGCAACATGACACCATCAAGGCAGCCGCCCTCTCTCTCTCTCTCTCTCTCTCTCTCACACACACACACACACACTCACTCACTCACACACACACACACACACACACACAAGTTTAACACTCCCTCCCTTCAATGCGTATTCCCCTCCCTCAGCCTACTGAACAGCTGTTTTGGCGGGTTAAGAAATAATAATTTTAAGGGGCAGGGCAGTGTGTAGGAGCAGCTCTCCATGTGTACAATCCTCTTGTCACAATGGCCTCATTCAGAAGACACCATAAACCACGGCTTTAACTTTAACTTTGACATGGGGGGATGTGGGGATGTGCTCTGAAATCCCAGTTGAGGCACTTACTGTTTCATCTGTGTCTTCCCATTCCACCTCAGAAAGATCAACACTGTTATAGTTCGGTTTGGGCTTCAGCTTCTTCCCTTCTTTATACTGGAGTTTAGAAGAGAAACAGAAACATGCCTGGCATTGCTGCTTACCAAGCCGCGTTCTAAAATAAATATTCTTCATTTCTCCTAGCTGGCTAGACAATGGCTGGGTTCACACAACATAACCAACCCAGTGTGGGTTGTTGTTGAACCGTGGCTTATTGGGTTGTCTGAACACAGCACTTCTTTTCTGCAGGGTGAATTATCGTGTTGTCTGGATACAGTGCTTTTTCCACAGGGTGGATTATTCTGTTGTTTGAACACAGCGTGTTTTCTATGGGGTTGCGCTTGTTAACCATGCAGCATAGCTTGTTGGATTGTTTAGGATGGTTTACAAGCTACACTGTGCAAAATAATAGTCCTTGAAAAGTCTTGATACTAGAAACATTGTGCCCAAATATTGGCTGAGTTCACACAACACACTAACCCATCATGGGTTATTGTATTGTCTGAACACAGTGCTTTTTCCGCAGGGTGGGTTAACTTGCTGTCTGAACACAGTGCATTTTCCGCATCTGATATTACATTGTATAGTTTTAATTGTTGTGAACTCCCCCAGAGAGCTTCAGCAATTGAGAGGTATAGAAATGTAACAAATAAATAAATAAATAAATAAAATAAAATAAAATAAGCATAGCAAGACAATTAATCGAAATCAGATCTGCACTGGAGCAAAGAGGAATATTCAACAGATTTATGAGGGTACACGGACAACGTTATAGTCGTATAGTCCCCTTAAAGTCAGCGTGATGGGCAGAGCAAGTCTAACCCCGTCAGCTAGGCAGCTAAGTGGGGGTTACCACATAGCAGAAATGCCGCTGGCGAAGAAGGGCTCCATCGGCAAGGCAATTTAACTGCCCTAGAAGCCCCTGGCTGGTTCACCTGCGGAAAGCTCAGTGGGCATGGGAGTGATTCCATGAGCAACATGTCCTGGAACAGGATGTTCTTGAGGTGGCCTTGGATCTACTGAATCTAAACCCCTCTCAACCCACTGACAGGCCCCCAGTTTGGAACTTCCACCCACGCCAGCCTGGATTTGGCATAGTTACTTTCACTCCCATTAGATTCAATGGGATGAAAAAGATTAAACAAGAATTGTTCAGAAGAAAAGGGAGTGGGGACACCCTTCACCTCCCACTCTGGCTATTGTGAGCCAACAGGGCTCTGCATGCAGCAGTGGCTCTACAGCAGATTCCCACCCGCAGTACATGATTGCTCTGCACATGTTTGAGTTGGAGGCTCTATGGAGGCACACAATATACAAGGATGCCTGAGAATTCAGTGAAAGAACAAGGAGACTCAATGTCTCCGGGTCACTTACCAATGGCCGGAGGTCCGGGTGAGATAGAATGTAGCCATTGTTAGTGTTTAGAAAGGCATATCCATGGACACCCAGCTTTAAACACAATGAATTAGAATAATTAGTTTTATTTCCCTTACATAAGTCTCTGTACAAAAGGAAAGATGACAGAATCCATTCCACAAAACTGGACACCTATTGGCTAGCAACCATATCATCATTCCTATTTACAGAATTCAGATACGAGCAGTTTTCAATTAGAGTGGTTGCCAGTATCCCCCCACCCATCCAAAATGGAATTTGAGTATAATATTGCAGCATTGTCACTTCTAAATCCTGGTGCAGACTTCTTTTATGGCTTCTCCTGAATCTGAAATGCTTTTGACCAAACACTGGACTAGAATTTCTCACGACATTTTTTATCCCCCAAAGCATGTCCTGTACTATGGTCCCACTCAGGGAACCACAAATAGAACTGAAAACACAAAACTCCCCCCAACAACTCCAATAATTTCTTCTTCAGTCCCCAAATACTTTAATGTTCTTGCTAACTGTAGGGAAAATAAGGTGAAGTATCAAGTTATCGAGTACATGCTCATGCACGAATGAATTTCTAGGGATGCAACGTATTTTCTACTTGACTTGCACAGGAATTCGAGCATACTCAGGCTGAGCCTAATGGTAGATCCTCTCATTTAGAGGCAGAACTGATTTTTCTCTCATGTTTGTGGACTTTCCATACAATAAAGTGGTGGGGGAGGAAGACCACTATTTTAATCATTGTACTGAAAAGGATTTAACCTGATAATTGCCTCTATTTCCTATAGCACCACCCCAGCCACTTAGTGGCTGCTTCCCTTCAATCTGTTTTCAGGGAAGCTTAACATAAGAATGTAAGAACAACCTTGTTGCTGTTGGGAAAATTGCAAACTCGTCTGCAAGTTACAAGTAGGAGGCAGTTTGGCATTTAGCTAGTTAATAATGGAATTCTGGGCATAGCTAGCCTTAGGATCTCTATAGCAGTAGTTTCCTGCTCCGCCCCTTTCTTCCCCTCCTCCTCTTCCTCCCTCTCTGCCTTCCTCCATTGCTGGGTACAGATGGCATGTTCTCTCTCTCGCCTGCCTGAACACAAAGAAATGGACTGAACAAACTCTTGTTTTGAAACTTGAAGCGGTGCCTGCATCTTAGGTGCAAGAATGTACGAGTGAAGCTGTTTTCTTAACTAAAGAAAGAATGTGGTCTCTTTTTATTAAGATAGCTTTGCGTGTGCACGTTGGCTGCTTGGCCTTTCTCTGCTAATTGCCTTTTAAGCAAGAGGCAGCAATACCATATAAAACCTATTACTTATGTCAGGTGAAGGCCCCATGGGATTCCCAACAAGACTGGTTGGCCTGACACCTCTGTGAAACTCAAAATATGTAGGGATGGCTTTAAAAGGGAGTTGGAAAAATTCCTGGAGGAGAAGGCCATCAATGGCTACTAGTCCTGATGGCTATGTGCTACCTCCAGTATCAGAGGCAGTAAGCCTGTATATACTAGTTGTTGGGGAACATGGGCAGGAAGGTGTTGCACCGTGTCCTGCCTGTGGCTCCCTGGTGAATAGCTAGTTGGCCACTGTATGAACAGAGTGCTGGACTAGATGGACCCTTAGTCTGATCCAGCATGGCTCTTCTTATGTTGTTACATTCTCATGGGGTGCCCAACCCTGGTTGTTTGTCCTTATGCTCAAAGTTATATTGCCTTGATACAAGGAGTTTCCTTTTAGGTCTAATGGCCAATAATTGTTGATAGAGCTATCTTCCATGAATTTGCCTACTCCAGGGATCTCCCAACATTTCCCAACATTGGACACGGTGCAACACCTTCCTGCCCATGTTCCCCAACAACAGTTGGTTGTTTTATGATGGTTTTAATTTTTGTGAACCGCCCAGAGAGCTTCGGCTATTGGGCGGTATAAAAATGTAATAAATAAATAAATAAATAAATAAACATTTCGGGAGCACATTTCAAATTTTGAGAAAGGGTATTGTGAGCAGCAACACCAAACAGCTGCCGCATAGGCTGTGGACAGTAATAAAAATTATCCTCATGCCCTCTGGCTATTAACATTCCCAGAGGAAATTGGCTAGGCACTACTACAGACAACCTGCTGGACTAGATGGAGACAAGTGAATGGCCAAAGACCACAACCAAGTACAAGGCAGAGGTTGGAGCTGAACGCCAAACACAGTTTTTAACTCTGCATATTTATTGTTTTATACTGTATGCTTTTATCTGTACACCGCCCTGAGATCTTAATGATATAGGGTGGGATACAAACGTTTTAAATAAATAAATAAACACACATATATCCATCCAAGTATGCAGGGGGCCTGAGGGAAATAGGTATAGAAGCAAACAGGTTCATTTGAAGATGGGAGGGAGGAGCAGTGAGCGTCAGAAGAACCATGTCATATCTCTGAAAGCGCCTCATTGGCGAATGGTGGCTTAATCTATCTAAATTCTGCCTTGAGTGCTATTTTTCTCGACAGAAATGCAGGGTACAACTCAAACTCATGAACACCTCCACATCTTGCAGCAGCTTGCAGTTGTACAAAAGGCAACACTCGGTAGGGTGGTTTTGTCATTGTAATGGGGCTTTCCTTTAAGGCTGCAAAACTTTGTAACAGTTGGATTGCATGATCCTGATTCTTACCTTGTATCGCGGAGCCAGTTTAAGGAGTTCTCTCAGAGGAACATCTGAGCCTACCACACCCAGGAGAATACCATGAGATCTCTGGAAAATAATAGAGAGAAATGAAAAATGGCAACATGCTACCCCATTCTCCATGGATTAAAGAAGCTGAACCTCTTTCAGGTCAAGGGCTGAATTCACTTTCAGAGGAACTCGCAGGGGCTGCATTCCAGTGGTGGGCGGGGCTGAAGGCAAAAGGGAGGCGGGGCCAAAAGCAAAAGAGGTGTGGCCAAAACACACACAAAACACAGCATATTGTAGCTTATGCTAAGCCTAAGGAGAGGCATTTCAACCTTTTAAAATGGGGGAGGGGAATCCATAAAATTAGGCCAAGAGGCACATGAAATTAGGCCAAGGGCTACAGGTTGCCCGTCCTTGCCATATATGTTAGATCAAGGGGCAAACTTTAGCCAGTCAGCTATCCCAGGAAAACTCACAAAAAGGGCAACAGCCATCCCGTTGTTTATCATCCATAATCAGAGCAATACTGCTTCTGAACATAGTGCTTTCACTTCTAGCCAATGGCCTCTGACAGATCTATCCTTTATGAAATCCTTTTTTAAAGCCATGGTAGCAACCACCACATGGCATGTATCTTTCTGGCGACCATATTAGAGCTTCCTAGGAGGCACACATTTCACTTACTGACAACACAATCCTATGGTTCCTCAAAACTAAGCCTCATCATGTGCAGCGGGGCTTTTACTCAGGTGAGTGTGCATTAAACTAACAAGGTCTTCTGTGAAGATGAGAAAAAAGTCATAGCATTGAATATAGTACCATCCACCCTGACTAGCAGCAGTCCCCTAGGGTATCAGACAGAGATTTGCTAGGCCTCTGGGGAGATTCTCACTCTCTATTCTGTACTAGGGTACCTCAGTTTAAGTGTGAAGGGCATGTGTGCATGTAAAATTTAGTCTATGCCCCTTTAAATATACAGAAGTTGTAGCCTGAAAAGCATTTTGAGAATCTGAATGGGACATATTCCAAATTTTAGAAAGGCACTTGATGAGCAATGTGTGCTTTATACTTTGGTATTCACCTGAGTGTATAAAATGTTAGTGAGAACCAACCCCTGGGAAAGTAGAAATGGAACATAATAATTCAAAGTATGCGCCATGCCACTGAGTTATGGCACATCACCAGTGTTCCTGGGCATCCCGAAGGACAGCTTAGCATAAGGCCGCCATAACTTTGAAAATGCTGTCAAGGATGGGATCCTTAAATCAGCAGCACTGAGAACTAGCAGCAGAACATGCAAAGAAAGGAACATCCATTTAAGAAATGTGGCAGTGCCTATGAGAGCCATTAAATGCTACCTAGCCTTTATCTGCTTTCCATTTTGCAAACCATAACATTATCCTTTTATCTACTCTTGCTCTAAGTCAGCCTTCCTCAACCTGGAGCGCTCCAGATGTGTTGGGCTACAACTCCCAGAATGCCCCAGCCGGCTGGCTGGGGCATTCTGGGAGGTGCAGTCCAACACATCTGGAGTGCCCCAGGTTGAGGAAGGCTGCTCTAAGTGAAGTTTAGCAGTTGCCTGAAAAGACCAGCCTCACCGTTTCGTTCTTCTTGCTGAAGACTGGCATCGCCACCGTTGTCATGAGCAAAAGGCTTTGAGCTTGAGAGGCAAAGAGCTACCAGGTAGAAAAAGAACAGCCCATTAGCAAGAGGAACAGCAGTAATAGAACAAGGGGCACCAACCACTGAAAATAAATAGCAGGAAAGCATATTGAAGAGCACACTTTAAACAATCTAGAGGATGCTAGAAACATGGGTGATGAAGCTGAGCAATGCTTCATCCAAGATGTCATGAAGAATTCCAGACTGAGGAATTTAAAGAGATAGGAAAGACCAGACCTATGCATGTTCAGGTTAACATGGCATAGTTAGATACACAAAGACATAGCAAAAAGTAGGTGACAAGCTTAATATATGTCAAACCTACATAAACGTCTACAAGGAACACCATGGGGACCCATGGAGAATGGGGTGGAAGGGAGAATACAAAGGGTTTATTCAAGTAGGGTACAGCATTTACATGAACATGGAACATCTATATTAGAATACCAGAAATTCAGATAAACAAACATTGCGATCCCACAAGGAAAAACTGACATGGAACTATAGAACAGGAAATGGGAGATTGCATGAAATGAACACAGACATTACAAATAACAAACAGATATCTTTATGTGTGTGTGTGTGTGTGTGTGTGTGTGTGTGTGTGTGTGTGTGTGAGAGAGAGAGATCTCCATATATATTCTGAGAGAAAAAAACAACCCATTTGGCTGGGTAAACAAGCTCTCCAACTATTTCAGGGTGTGGGGACCTTAGGAAACCAGTCATGCTAAAGATCAACCTGATAAACCAGTGCTGGAAATTTGCATCAGACAGCTGAGCAAACGTTGATATCTGTACTCTTCGTGATCAAATTTTGCACAGGAACAGATGAAACAAAAATGTGTATGTTACAGAGAAGTGGATGTAAGAATGCTTTATCTTAGGGGAAATTGCCTGCAAAAATGCATGCATCTTGAGAATTCCACATGGAAATACATACGCATTTTCATGTGGAGTTTTTCTTTTTTTAAAAAAAGCAAACTGATACAGAAATGGGACAGATTTAACTTAACTTTGGAAAAACAAGTGAAATGAAACGAATTCATACATCCCAACACAGTACTGATTAAGCTACTATATAATTCAGAGGCGTCCTGTATATTGTCTCAAACAATCAATACTACTATTACTTGAGAACCTGAGCCTTTTTAAAGTACTCATAGCACATCACATATATGATGTCTGTAATCCTTACAATTACTTTAAGTTGAAGCAGTACCATTATGGATACAGCTGAGAGATAATGGCTTGAATAGCAGCACAATCCTATAAATGTGTATTCAGAAGAAAGCTCCATTGATTTCAGTGAGACTACTCACATGTGAGTGGGTGTAAGATTGCAGACTAGGGCCA